>NC_141755.1:54281078-55481078 GCF_982258835.1 Parasteatoda tepidariorum
TTTTGCTTTGCACAGATCTTAGGGCATGTGCCTTTGCCAAGTAAGTCTTGGCCGTCCTCTTTTTATTTTCTACAGTGAGTTTTTAATAAGGTGATAATTAAAAAAATTTATTGATAAAGTACTCCAGATTCAAAATGTATAAATACTTTTTGTTTTTAGGCACTAACAAATATCGTTAGGAATTGTGGAACTCATATATTTGTTATTCAGTTCCATGTTCTGTAATGATATTTAGCCTTTTGTTTGTTTAATATAATGCTGCTTGATTTTCATTTGTTTGGGTGCATAATATTGATTACTTTAGCATCGTACAGGTGCCTTCAGCTCTCTTGCTGTTAAAATCAACACTCATTCTAACATATGGATTAAAACAGGTGTCTCCAAATTATGGTATGCCTACATCCCCAATCTGCCCATGAAGCAGGCTTGACATGCAAGGTATCTGACTTGCTCGAGTTAATTTTTATTCAGTTCTAAAATTTACAACATGTGTTAATCTACTAACACAATAATTAGTCAAAAGAAAACTGATGAGTATAATGAAACTGAAAATTTTAACAGTAATTATGATTAGGGATATAACGAATATTTGGCCCTTTTGCGGAATAATTCAGCTGACCAAATATTTTTGGCAAAATATTCCGCTAAGTATTTTTTGGAAAAGTGTTTTTCGACTAAGTTCTTTTTTGGGGAGGAATTTAAATAAATTTAATCAAGAATGATCTAAAATCATGTATTTTTTGTTCGTACACATATTTAAGTTCTAAAACTTGTTTATTTCTGTTCTGAAAGACAAATGGAAAAGCGAAACTTGAAACTAGATTACTTTATACTGAACCATAAGTTTCGTACTGCTGATTTTTTAAAATTACAATCAGGCAAGTCTATTTCCTACTTTTTTCAACGCTTTCGTTTCCTTTTCAAGAATTATTATTATTATTTTTTTGTTTGTTGCGTCTCAAAATTTAAAGTTTCATTTCAGAACTAAGAATAATTTATTTTGTGTTTCTCTTTTTTTATTAACTTTTCTTTTCATCAGCGTTTTTATTATAACAGCATTTTTTAAAGAACATTTCTAATGAACGTTCATCTTTTATGGTCACTTTTTTCTAAAAATACGGCAATGTGAAAAATCTAAATTAACATTTTAATTTTTGTTTGAAAAGTAAGAAAATTTTATATTTTGGCTTCTATCTAGCTTTTTCTTTTTTTAAACTTTTTATTATGACGTGATAATTAAGGTTAGACTTTATCTTCATTTTTTCTTGAAAATACACAAGCTTATTGGAAAACTGAGATGTTTAGCTTCAAAAATTAGGATAGATTTTTATTTTCCCCCGATTTGCTTTTGTGTATAATCTTTTTTTTATGGATGTTTTTATGATAGCACTGCATTTTTAAAAGCGTTTTTGATAGACTATAATTTTTTATGGAAAATATTATTAGCATTAAAGTTTTGTTTTAATAATTAAGAGGGCATTTTTTTAAAGTTCCATTCTTTTTTCAACTCTATAACTCATCTTTTACTAGGGGTTATTCAATTTCTTTTTCCTTTACCTTATACTAATAATGTACTGAAGTTTTGATTATTTTTCAATAATGACTTATTTATATATGTAACTATTTATACTTATTTATATATCTATAAATAATCATTAATAATATTCATTAATGATTTTTTTAAAAATGTTGCTATTTGGCCGCTGAATATTTGGTATTCGGCCAAATCACTATTGCTATTCGTTACATCCCTAATTGGGATATTTATCTTAAACTTACAATAACTGTCATAATCTTGTATCCCATACCATTGATATCGAAATCATACAATTACATTTTAAAACTACATTATGTTGGTAAGATGAGTTAACTTGTGGGAAAATATTATACCCGGAAAGAGGCTGGAGAATCCCCCCCCCCAATTTAATAGTCTCAAAACCATGAAAATTGGGTTATTCTTAATCTCCCAAAGATAATGCTTTTGCTAGGTCTTGTTTAAGTATTTAATGCCACTCTTAGACTAAAAAATTTGGAGTCCCCAGTTTCAATAGGTCAGCTTTGTAATGAATTTTTTGAAGCTTAACATGAACTCTGCCTTTTTTTGGCCTGTGACACCTTATTGTACTTCAATGCATTAGTGAAATATTCACCTAAAACACACCAATTCATCTGTAATTTGAAGAGGTCATTTGCTTCTATCTGTGATTGAAATTGTAATTCAAATCTTCTCCATAAAAGTGACTCAAAAAAAAAAGTAAAATTTTATAAGCATGTAGAGGAATTTCTAACTAATTAAATATAAAAGGCAACATTCATATTAAACAAAGTTCAACTTCTTGTACTTTGAGATCAGTATTTGGTCTATAAGTAATTCAATTCACTTATTTCACTTCACTTATTTTCATCACTCAATTTCACTTATTTTCATGACAATTTGATAGTAACTAATAGAAATAAGCTTATTTTTAATTCTGTCACTTTTTTAGAGGAGATATATGTTTCTTTTAATGCCAATTGCTGCAATATATTTTTGACAATTCTTTTAGATTAAAGAAATTATTTCATTGCATAATAGTATAATTTCATACTACAATAGTTGATTTATTATGAAATACTTTTAAAAAGTGACATATTGTGAGTGTACATGAGTTCATATTGTAAAATATTTTTGTAAATAAAATAATTTAAAGATATTTTTGTTTGAAAAGATTTAAAAGAAAAAAGACATTTTCTTTATTTTGGAAAATAATGAACTATTTAAGAAAAAGTTTTATGGCAGAAGAGACAGCCAGGATCAATTATTGTACTTGTTTTTGGATTTTACATGATGAATTGAAGTATTGATATTTGCAAATAATGTTTTTTCTTTTTAAAGAAAGACAGACATCGTATTGCTCAATTTTAATATAAAATTTAAAACTCAGCAACAATAACAATTCTATTTGAAGTGAAAGAGCAAAAAGTAAATACTGAAAACTACTGAAATATTTAATTAATTATAAAAATGCAATAAAATTTTATGTTTATCTTTCGACACCCTGTAACTTGAAAAATTAATTTCTTGATACATAATAAAATATGTAGAAAAATTTAAAAAAAAAAAAAAAACAATTTTAAAGGAATTTCTTACATTTTCCAATGAAAAATAACATAAAATAATTTAATACAGATTTGGATTGGCTATAATAAATTAAATGTTCATCAATACATTTTGAAACTTAAGACTAAGTAGAAAAAAAAGTATACATACATATAATTGTTCCCTATAATATCTGTAAAGATGTCTAATAATTTTTTTTTTGTAAAACAATCTAAATGATTAAAATCAGATAACTACTTATTTCTTGTTAATTGATTTCCTATAAAACAAGTTTAATACAAAAAGTTACAATTTTACAAAAAATTAAAATCCTACAAAATATTCTTTCGAAATTTTTTTTTTTAATTTCACTGGTTAAAACTTTAAGAATTTGAAATTCAATTATTAATTTCAAGAGATTAGAAAAGTGTAAAAGGTCATCAATTTAACTTTATATTAAATTTACCTCATAAATCAATCTTCAATCAGCGAATGATGAATATTTTTTAAGTATACTTTGATTATCCTTATAAAATAGCCAGTATTTAAAATATTCAAATTTGGCAAACGCATCAGCATTGCACATTTAACTTTTTGTTAATTTATTTATACTGTTTTTTTTTAACGTTTATTTTTAGAAGAGTTAGATGCAAATATTTTTTTTTTTTTCAAATCATAAACTCTAAAATGCAGTATTAGAACTGAAGAAAACTTATTTTATAAGTTACAATAAGCTCAATATTAAATAAATAAGCTACAAATTACTGTGTAATCAATACCATATTTTCTTTACAATTGGAAGCTAATTTTTTAATTTCTTCAGTATACAACTAGTCAAAATGTGATAATTTATATGTTTAAATTAACTACTATATAAATATATAGGCTAAAACGAAATTTGCACACACACAGCAAATTTAAGTAAAGTTGTTTTTAAAGAGTCATAAATAATATAAGTAGAGAAAGGCATTATTGTATCTGTTGAAAGCCAAAACCAATAAGATAAATAGTTTAACACAGAAACATATGAACAACATTCATAGGACAGACATTTACGAATAATTAAAATTTATACACATTATAAATAACACATACAGAATATAAATAATACAATAAATATATAAAGCTAGATGGTAAAGCTTTTGCACTGGGTGAATAGAACTGTTTCCAACAGTGGAAAAAGTAATATGGAAATATACACAGTATTAATACATAGTATTTTGCTTGCAATGCATAGCTTTCCCCTATCGGGAAAGTTAAAATTTATACATATATTGCTCAAACACAGGTTGAATATCTAATAATTTTCAAAATCAAAACCAAGAAGAAATATAACCAAACATTTCAGCACTCATAACTATATATATCACATTCCAATAAAATGCTAAATGCTTTATTTGAAAATTAAATTTTTGTAGGTCTAAAATAATTTTAATAGGCTCTAAAACTAATTTAGGCAAGAATATATATTCAGTATTGGAAAAATAATTTTCAAGCTAAGTTAATTTCTTTATCCCAAAAGATTAAAATAATACATATCACATATACATGAAAACAAATACATAAAAAATATAGTGTGTTCTCACTGCATTAACATACATCAATTGGTGGGCCATGTTAAACTATCAAAATTGTCAGATTCCTAAGAAAAAGCATACATGGGATAAACTGTGGAGTACAAAATAGACCAGGAAGCAAACAAACAAGAATTTTAAACCACTGACTGTTTTGCATGCAAAAAGTTCTATTTTAACTCGCAGTTTTCTCCGCATAGCAAAACCGGTTTCTCCATGTTATTAGATAGGGAAGTAGTGTATTGTGGAGAAACATTCTCCCAATTTCGTCCATTTACTAAACCGCCAGTGGGTTAATAAACTATAGTTTGTAAATCATTATATTTATTAAGAAGTGATTATTTGTAAAACATTACATTTACTAAAGTAAGATTGAATAATGCATTCAACAATTATAGCCTAATACTAAAAGTTGACTTAAAATTGGAGATTATTACAGATGCTGGATTGGCATAACGCTAAATTATATAATCCCAAAGTAAAGGATTCAAGAACAAATTAGAATAAATTCAGTTCTTTAAACTGCCCATCATTGTAAAAAGAAAATAAAGTTTTAGACATATTAGTCATTACAAAAAAGTTTAATGCAAAAAAGAGCTAATAACAGTAAAAAAAAAAAAAAAAAAAAAAAAAAAAAAAAAAAAAAACAATTTATAAATCATTTAAATATACCATCTTATGAACATTAAGGGCATATTAATGAAATAGTAAAAGAACAAATAACAAAAGTATATAGATATATTTTTGCAATAAATTAAAACACTGGGAAAGTAAGTAAAAAGATCACAGAAATCACCAAAAATATAAAATAATCTTTTACAGATTTCTATCCATAAAGTGGTATATAATGTAATAATATATACAAAATAAAAAAAAATAAAGTTTTTACCACCGAGAAATAAAAAGTGCAAACTATCACTTGCAATTAATTATTATTAACATACAAACATAAGGAGCATTCAAAATATAATGAGCCAATATTCAGCATTAGACACCATGTATGACACAATACTAACAAAGTGACAGCTTTCATTATGATGCTAACCAATCATCATTTAAAAATTAATAAAAAAGGAGTATCTGTATTAAATGGCTACATAAAAAACTAAACAGTGTAATTCAAGCTTAACTATTAAGCTATAAACTAAGTAATTATTATGCTTCTAGAGATTGATTGGTAGTACCAAGGCAATGAAAGGTGTGTCCAATGTATGTGTATAACAAATTACAAATAAAACATGTAGTGGCAAGTGTGACGTATGGCAGTGAAAGTCATTGTGAGCAATAAGGGGTAAGATTGTTTCAACATTAATTTATTTTGTTAAGTCTTTAAATTTTGCAGATTTCAATTAATGTAGGTATTAAATAATAGTCTTTGAAGTGGAAAAAGGGTTCAAGTGCTTTTAGCAACAAACAGTTAATGAGCAAACATTAGAAAACAGTCAGTTGGCAGCAAATTATGACGTCAAGATTGCAAATACTATGGTGAAAGAAGTTTAAATGAGGGTAAGAAAGCTTGTAGGCAAGAAATAAAGGAGAGTTATAATTTTTTTTTAATTTCGTATAGTAATTTTTAAATCTAATTTACTAAAATATAACTTTAAACCTTCACTCCTTTAGCTCTTCAATTGAGATCATTTTCTTCCAGCATTAATAGATGTTTAAATTTTTTTGGACAGTTGGCTTGTTATTTGCTGAAAGCCCCTTATGATTTTTATGAACTGTTAAACAAAACAAATATGTAAAAAATAATAATTCACATTTAAGCAATTTCAAATAAAAATGTACAGCCATGGCCAGTTTTAAAATTATGTCTAAAAATTGAATTCTAAAAACTGATATTGATTTATCATAAAAATGTTTAAGCACATATTAAAAAGATATATTTGTCAGAAGTACATCATAAACAACCATGATTACAACAACAAAAGTAGTTTAAAATTATGATTTGAAATTTAACAAGAATCTCCATTAAAATTTTAAACTAATTAGGAAATAACAAATAAAGAAAAATTTTAATAAAATGTAGATACAATTAAAGACACAAAATAGATCACAAAGCAAACAAACTAGTTGAATCCATAATTAAGTCAATTTTGTTTATATTTACTAAGAAGTAATTATTTGAAGGACATTATTTAGAGAAAATTGTTAGCACAACTAAACAATTAAAAACATATTTGTGGTTGAATTCTTAGCAATGTAATTTTCTGCTTGTATACATACTATAAAATAAATGCAAAGAAAAACAAAAATCATGGATGCTCAACCATTTTTATACCTAATTTAAAACTCTCAAGTCATTTGCAAATTTTTTAATCCAAAATAATTCACACAAATATTTGATTTAACATTATTATTAATCTATAAACAATATAGTTTAATGATAAGTAATATAATAATAATGACACTCATGTGAAACTTACGCGAGTTAAATTAGAAAAGATTAAATAGATCATAATATTCATGGGAAAAATAATATACTTTGAACTTAAATAAACCTATGAGCACATGAAAGTGCCACTGTTTCCCAGATGAGAAATTCTGCCATGTTGCAATAAACTAAAAGGTAAAATGATTGAATTTTTTTCAAAGCTTTATTCTAAGCAATAAATATATATTTATGTCTTGAAATATTATCTTTTTTACTCAGCTAACAAAAACTAAAAAAAAAAAAAAATGAATGCCTCCATAAAATAATACTGCTTACCATATACATATTATATACACACCAAGACAATGCTCAGAAGAAAAGAAATGCATTATTTGATCTTTGAATCAGGAAGATAACGCATGGCACTTATGTATTTTTGTGCAACGACCACTTCAAACTGGAAAGAAATTTCTAATCTGACAAGTTTATAAAAGTTCTCTATAACTTGCAAACAATGGATTTTTTAAAATTTTATTTCAGTGTTAAATAGTAACAGTTTATATTTGTACTTGCTTCAATGAAAAGTGTGCATTTCTTTATTTCAAAGTAGAAAACGGCAAATGACCAGTAAAAGATATACTACTAATGTAAACTGGTATTGCTAAGTTTAGAAAAAATAGATTAGCTTCAAAAATACATAAGTACCAAGCAGTAAGAAATACTTAACTATTTTTCACTTTGTTGTATAATTTCCAGATGGGCTATGAGGTTTTTAAGTCCAAATAAATAACCCTCATCAGGTCCATCATGCTTGAAAGGACAATTAGGCATCTGGTTGTGGGTAGCATGAGCAAAATCGATCATACAAAGGTCTACAAGTGGGACATGGTCACTAAATTTACTTCTGCATTGGGGGACATGATTTCTGTATATAATATCACTAGGGACTGAGCATTTATCACAACTTTTTGACTGTGAATCTAGTAATTTTTTATTTTTTTCAATATTGCCATTGTCAGTAAGTTTTAATCCAGAACTTGCTTCACAATCTGTATTGTTTTCATTTCCGACACAACACTGTTCACTTCCATTATAAATTATGAGTAGAGAGCTTGTGAAAAAACGGAATGTATTTAAATTTTGAACTGTAGAGTACAGTTTATGTAACTTTTCAAGTAGTGCTGTAATGATGTTGTATCGTAACTTAGTGCCATCATGCAAAAATTTGTAGAGAGTTTTATGAAAACCATCCACATTTAATCTGTGCCCATAATACTTGTTATGACAAATATAATGTTTAGATTCTCGGTGATAGACCTGAAAAAATAAAAGTTTAAATTTCAGTATAAAGTATTGTGATGCAAATATAATAATCTCTTGTTAATGCAACTCCATTTAAATCATATCTCTTGTTATTAAAAAAAAATTATAATTTTAACTATATCCAATAGTAACTTATGTTAATGCTGCTCAATGCACATATAATTACATAATAATTTTAGTAATTTCTTTATTTTATATTTTGGTACATATCCTTAGATATTGCAGCAAAAAATTTTTTAATTATTATTATGACTTCAACGATTTCAACAATGAACTTCATTAAAAAGTTTTCATTCAGGAGGCTTGAAATGGTGAATATCTTCAAAACTATAGAAATTTATGATTTAAAGACAAAGAGAATCAGCTTCATTAAAGAATTACAGCCACCTCTAGTCAAGAATATAGGTAATAATTAACAGATAAAATGGAGAATACTAGTTTTATATGCATTGAACATTGTTTTGTTAATTTTATAATTATAATCTAAAACAGTTTATTTTATGATTGTTTTCTTTTTCAAAAAAATGGCCAAAATAGTTTATTTTTTACGTAAAGGATTTTTGTGTCCAAAATTTCTGATTTTGTTCAGTCAAATAAGAAGAATGGCCAAAAGCAGACTTTCTTTAGTGTGGTGAAGAGTAGAAATAATGCCAAGAGTTTGTATTAGCAACTACCTACTGTGCATTTATAACTTTACAGTACTCTTTTATAAATAAAGTATTAGATTTTCCATAATTAAACATTAATATAACTTATAGGACAGAAAAAATATTCTTATTCTTCCGTGCAAACCACAACATCCTCATTTATTAAGCAACTAATAAATAATTTTGAATATTTCCTGTTTTAGTTTATTTATTGAAATGTGTTCTATTGTACTTAATTATTAAGTTAATTAGATTGAAAATTTTAAATTATAAGGTTGTTAATTTTTACTTTTTTAAAAATATTTACACTCTTAAAATTTTATAACTAAGTTCAATAGAGCAGATTACAACAAAGAAAATGAAGCACAAAATATTAATAAGTTGCTTAACACCTTCATTGCCAGCCGAGAAAAGGTGGTTATGCTTATCTATCATTAAAAGTGGTAATCAATAGTGATAAAATCAAATTTAAACTTTCTTATTTTAGCTACTATTTTAGTTTTAAAATTTACAATAAGTTTATTTCTATTAACATGCTACTGTCTGAAGAAAATTTCATACTTATGCAAAAATATTTAGATGATAATATATATCTTGCTTTCACTTAGAAGAATTTTGACTCTCACTGGCACGGGATCGGAAACCAAAGTGTTTATGAGATTTTCCGTAGGTTAACCATGAAAATAGAATTATTTTGTTCAAAGAGGACCTTCAATTTCTTTTTCTTAAATGGAATGTTTTTAATAATACATAAACAGTTATCACATGCTTACTTGCATTCCTGAAATTCTAACACCCAGAGTTGGAGATGTAGACGTTGCTGCCTTGACAGTCTGAGATTGACGTTTAGCAGGTGGGGCAGTGTCCCCGTATTGCCTGGTTCCCATCTTTATATCCAGTATGCAGGGAAATTCATACTTTGAAACTCTGTTTTCAAGTAATATGTATTCTAAATAAGAAGAATAAAAGTTAAAATACACATTGTTTATTTCTAATGGAGACATTGCATTATTTTTTTAATTCAGCCTCCTCAAACCTTACCATTGTGCTAGATAACACACTTCAGCATGCATTCAACTCCACTAAGGCTGAGGGGGGAAGAAAGAGCAATATTAGAGGGTTCAAACCCCGTGATGGAGTGAAAAATAAAGCTCTTAAGCAAGTCCTCATATAACTATCAATTTATCCAATAAAGAATTTTTTTTTCTTCAAATTTGTACAACTGAAATCAATGTTTCTACTTTTATCTCATATATTATTGAACAAAATTGAGAAATTAAGTGAATCTTTAACTTAGAGATTATATGTCTTGGTTAGATCAGATTTTTTTTAAAGATTGAACTTCTGAAATAACTAAATGTTTCATACTGAATTAAATACTTTGATATATGAAAATACGCATTGCAATCTAAACCAATAAATGCAAAAATCCTGTATCTTATCTGAATAGAATGTTTAGTTTCTGATCATGAATTTTTTTAAAAATGTAATATTTTCTACTACATTACTTTTTGCTGTCTTGCCTAAATTTGTAATTATTGTAATATGTATATATGTAGAAATAAAATTGTAAAAATTAAATTAACATTAAACTGGAGTAGAAAAATTAAAAAGTAAATTGATATATAGTATTGGAGGTGGAATTAATTTTAAAAAACTAATTTAGGTAGTATATGTTTATAATGACAAACTTTAAGCTTTGTATAAACAAACATCTTCAAATATCAATTAAATCAATTTTAAAATTATATAGTATCAGGCAATCAAACAAATTGGAGTTTTTATAAAATGTAATAGGTATCTAAGTATAATTTTAGTATGAGAAAAAGTAGAAACGTGTTTTAGACATTAACAAAGAGCTTTTATCAAAAATTATTTCCAAACCACAGCTATATTATATAAGAACTTAGCCATTAAAATGTATGGAGACTTACAAGTATAGCAAACTGATGAGAGTTAAAAAAAAAAGTCTCAGTTTCTAGGGTAGAAGTATCTTTTTAAATAAATTAAATAAAGATTTTATTAAAAGAAAATTTTATTAACAAAAAAAGTTAATAAGAAAAATAAAAATACTTACATAATAAGATATATTTAAAAAATTTATTTTCAAAACAAACACAAGCTTAAAATAATATTTCATAACTTTTTGGCATAGTTTTAAACCCTTTCTCTGCATGACAATAACAACTAAAAACTAATATTTTAAAAAGGTGGACAAAACTGTGAAAGATTTTAAATAAATAAAAATATTTTTGTTTTTACATTATCCAACATCATGCACATCCAAGAATATTCATATAAAAAGCTAAGATGAAATTGATACAAACAACAAAACATACAGCTTATATTACATTAATGCAAACATAGCTGGAATAGAAAATGGTAAACTTAAAATTTTTTTCTTTTAACAGTTATGATAATTCCTACATGAATTTAAATCCAAATGATTTTACATAAATCTGCTTATTTTAAAAAGATTTAATTCACATAGTAAAAATTTGACTTTGTAATTCCTCCTTAAGCAAAAATTTTATTTTGCAATTAAAAAAATTCTTTATTAAAATATAAAGGTCACAGTTTTGTTCTCCTATAACTTCAGGTATCTGAATGGTCTTGATTAGAAAAACAAAGTCATGAAATGGATTATGCTAACTAGAATGCAACTAGTAGTAACTATTAATAATGTTACTAACAGCAACAAATGTAATGAAAACAAGTAATAATTCAAAGTTTTAAATGAGTTAAATATATTAATCAAAATAATTTAACATAATAGACAGTTTTAAAAGGAATAAAATTATATCTAAAAAAAATTGTTTAGTTTTATTTGGAAACATATTTTCAGGAATAAATACATGATTATTAAATAAATAATCAATATTTATGGAACTAAATACGTATAATTTTTAAGATTATACTAATATTGCAAATTGCATTTTATTTAAGAAAACCTTAAGTATTAATAGTGACGATCTACTATGATAATTAAAACAGGACTGTGAAAACATGTAACAAAGCTTGAATATTGCTTAAAACGAACATTCAGATACCTTAAAGTTTAGAAACAAGGTTTTCAAAAAATAAAATAACACATATGAAAAAATAAATAAAAAACATTGGTCAATATTTTGTATCATATAGTAGAATCTTCATGCAGCAAATATAATAGGTCCAAATAAAAACAAATAGCAAAATTACCATACTGAAAGAAATAACTATGTGACTAAAATCGGAAAAGGTCAAAATTGCAAATATTCTCAAGAGTGAAAATTTTAAAATAAAATGGAATGTAAGCTCTTGAAATAAATAAATTCAATATATATTAATTTAATCATACAGATCTTCATACTTTAAAAATAAAAACCAATATTTTTAGGAAAACTGGTCAAAGAGTCTGTAGAAATTTAAATACTAGAGGCTAATTTAGATACTAAAGATTCCTTAGGAAAGGGGGAAAAAAAAATTTCACTTCATTTAATCTTCTATCATTGGATAATAAAGAGTGATTGCTTCTAAACATAAATAAGTAAGACAAATGAAATTAAATTATTTGGACCTCTCCCCCATAAAATGAATTTTTCTTCTTTTAACAATGCAATAACTTTAACTACAAAATTAAAATTATGACTTAATAATTTTAGAAAAAAAAAAAAAACAATTAGTTAAAATGACTTCCTATGTGAAAAATGTTCCAGATGAAAGGGGGAATAAGTCTAAGTGCTATCAAATTGGTTTTTTAAATCTGCTAAATTTTTTTAATATTATAAAAATGTGTCTAAGACATTTGTTATATGAAGATTCTACTGTATAATTATAAGTAATATAGTATTTTAGAAAAAAGAAAGCACCGTTAATTACATAACTTTATATGACAAAATTTGAATATAATCAGAATATAACTTCCAATATGGGTATCTAGGAATACCTATGTTTTGAATTTCTTAAAATGTTAGCCTAAATATTAAAAATTTGAATTTATTGTAATATAATGTGATAGTAGTGAAGGGAGTTTAAACAAGTTTTCACAGTTCAACGTAACCAAATAATTAAAAAAAAAAAAATCCTTAATAGTTTTACTGCACTAACCTCATTCTGTATTTAAGCTGTTTTGTACAATACAAGAAAATATCTTAAGTTCTATAATTCAAAGTTTAAAACTAGAAGAAGTTTATTTATTAATTCCTGGAAAATTTAAATTACGATGAAGATATTGAATTTTTATTATAACTACAATAAAATTGGATTTCTTCAAATATAGAGTATCAGTTTTGATTGCAAATTTTATTTTTTTATTTAACACTATCAAAAGGAAAAAAAAAAGTAGTCTTGGTTCTTTGCTCATTATGCCTGCAGGTTAAGATATCCTTGGGAATCATACATAAAAAAAAATCAGAACAAAGAATTTTTACCAAATAGCGGCTACTTTTTGTCCATCCTGATAGAAGTGCAGTCCGTAGGGAACAATCAAATGAGCAGAGAAGTATCTCTTCCAATTTTTAGCTGAAGTATCAGAGCAGTCTGTCACAAGAGTAATCCACAAGAATCGATCACATAGGATAAAAGTTATCCAAATAGCTGGTAAGGAAAGCATTAAATTCGACTAAAACAAAATTATCTGGTTTGTAACCAGGACTTAAAAAGAAAAATCTTGACTTCCACTTTTGCAGACTCAATACTCACCTTGGAAGACATTGTTTCAAAAGCACTTACTGAGCTTCAGTCTGATATAGGCTACATATTTTTGTTTTCAAAGTTTCACAAATCTTCTTTGGTTGTACAATGTTTCTCGAATAATGCTCATGTTTAAGTTAAATTCACCTTTATGTTCCATTTAGATCAATACATTTCACACCAAATATTTAGAAAGTAAAAGATTGAGTAAAAAAATCTGTAACTGAAAGCTTATGTTCAAGAAAATTTACCATATATTACATGGGTGCCGTCATGAACAGTGGCCCTAATGACACAATTTCTTGAAAGGTAGTTCCGACACTTCAGTCTTGAAGTTGATCCCATACCTCCGACTTCCCTTATCTCTAGGATTTAAAACTAGTACAGGGATACAATATTGCAATTTTTTTGAATATTTACCATTTTTTTAAAAAAAAGTTATGAAATATAATTAAAAAAAGAGACAATGTGCACGAACAAAATAAGATGCAAGTTTTTTTCAAATAAATACATTTTATTTACTTTTTTTCAAAATAATAACAATGTGATAAATAAGAACAGAAATTTTTAGTTTTTTAAACAAATCAAATAACAAGGAAAAATATACATTCAAATTAAAAGTCACATAAAGATTAAAAAAAAAAAAACTTTTTAAAAGGTTCCTGTAGAATAATTTAACCTTTTGCTTAATGCATTTAGCACAACGCAGCTTGTCATTTTTGTTCACTTGTTGTGCCAGTCACAAGCAAAAAGTTAAAAGAATTATAATTGAGAGCGAATTAAGAAAAAAATTAGTTTAAAAAATAGCATAAAAAACTAACTTTGGCTGATGTTTGAGTCTGAACGCATTTTTTGCATTTGTTTTTGATGACAATGCAAAACCCATGGATTAGGCAAACTTCCATTCTGTAATTTTTCTTGACCTATGTTTTCTGCTTTTGAGTCATCAGCACCAGTGACACTTTCAATTTTGATGTTCCCAGATTGACAAAGCTTGATCCTAATAGTAAAAAGTTTACAATTAAAAATAAACTAGTATATTAAATTTTATGCTATATTTAAATAAAAATTCAGTATAACTTTGAAGGGGTTAGGAAGTGGAGAAGTCCAGATATGGTACAAAAAGCAATGTCGAAGTTACTGGCTCAAAATCGTAAAAAGAAAGCTTTCAGTTCCTTTGAAAACTTACATGGCGTTTCAATTGTTTTTACAGTAATTACTTAAGAATTTAAACATAGTTTTTAAAAATTTTATACAATATTATGAGGCAGTAAATTTCCGTAATGCTATATGATATTGTAATTTGGAACAAAGGTAGAATGAATTGTAAAATATTAGTAGTAGTTTTGGCATCCTGGAACTGTAACCACAATTTATTTTTACATGCACATATATGCTTCAACATATTTACATTTAAAGTTAAGTAGAATTATCTTATTTCTTAATCTTATATCATAATATTCCATTACAAATAAAATTAACAAGTTTTCAATGGCACAATTTACTTTACAAAGACTTCTATTAACACAATAAGGTTTACACAATGCTAATAAATAGAGAATATATAAAATCATTAAATAATCATGAACTTAAAATATCATAAAATTATTAACGAACAAATATTTAACTGTGCATTAAATGCTGATGACATTAATATGCTGCAATAAAATAATGTTTAACATTTACCTATGCTTGGCTTTCCTTTCACATTCTGTGATAGAGTTTTGCCTTGATCCAGGTTTACTAGAAGAAGTTTTGTAATTAGCTGGAAGATAAGTCACTACATCTATATGTCCATCAATAGCTTCAGAGAAAGTGACTTCTATCACACCTAAAAAAGAAAGCTTTCATAAAAAACAACGCAATAAAACTTTTTAAATATCCTGCTATATATAGATACCAAAAAAAGCACAGATTATTTAAATGCCTATTTAGCAGATTATCCAGTTATTTGGATGATTTAATGTGTTTTATCCCATCTTCTCCAAAATTTTTCTTTTGCAAAATGCTTTTTATTTTCAGAATATCTGAAAGCTATCGAAAAATTGCTTTTGCCCCTTGGTGACTTTGAAAGGAAATTCACAATTCTGACAATTTTCAAGGTTGCTGGCAAGTAGCACCAGTAGAACAGTTACCCCTTCCCTGAGAATTAAAGGTGAAACACGATTTGAAATGCTTTAAACATTACATCTTTGGATCTCACAAAAATATTCACAAGGACGACCCCTCAATGTATTTGATTATTATACAAGCATTTTATTTTTAATCAATAATAATAATAAATACAATAATATCAAGATCAATATGAAGCTGGTTATATTAATTGTTGCCAGATGTGAAATAATCAGCGTAACTTCTATCGGGCAAATCTTACCTTGTAAGAAACAGTTTAACTTTAAAATATAAATAAATGAGATATACCTTTGTACTCGGCCATAAATTCTCGGAGAGAGTCTGGAGCACTTTTATAGAAATTCAATTCTTGTGAAATAAGAGGCTTGCAAATAGTTTCATCATCTAGTTGAAGCATAGAAGAATGACCACCCACCTAAAATAATAAAATGAAATTATTTCAAACAAATCAGTAGGAATCGGGACAAAACAATCCAGACTATAATAGACAAATGCAACTCCTCAATTATTAACAGATTTGTTTGACCTGATCTTACAGGGGCATGTCTAAGGTTTTAGCAGCTCAGGGCAAATAATATTATCTGCATTTTTGAATTTCATAAAACAATAAATAACAGGTATTGTGCTAACCTCAGTTTTAATAAAAATGTGCAAATATAATCCCTACTGACTATTATTTAATCAATAATCTAAAAGTAACACAATGTAAAAATTACTTTTTTAACATAAAAAATGGGCTCACGAAGGAAGATATTTTTCGGAAACTGCGGTACATTCTAATAAACATTTCGTTATTTAAAGTATATAATGAGCCCTTTATGACATTCTGAATAATTTAAAAATATTAAGATAGAACTCTTATAAAAAAAAGGTTGTCTCATTACATTTTATAACAAGGTAAAAATAAACCTTTTCTGATTTTTTATAGTGGAGTTTAAATATATATATATACATATATATATTATATATAGCACAATAAAGACAAAAAGGATAAAAAGAAAATAGAGAAAAGCAAGGAAAATTAATAAATTTTATTTACTGCACATTCATACAATTCAAAATACAATAATTGTGAAACTAGAAGAGAAAAAGTATAAAATTCAAAGTTGAGACAGTACTAAGCTGCTATTGTCATAACTGGAAGAATATATGAAAAAGAAAACTTTTTGATTAAATAAAATAAGTTATAACCTCATAAGACAGTTAAAAGGATCAATACTGCAGGAGAAAACCGAAGAACATTAACATAAAATGACATACTAAATATTACCTTGCAAAAAGCACTACAGGAAATATCAGCCAAACTATCAAAAAGGAAAAATACTTAAAAGAAATTAAAGTGGATGCACAGACAGACACGGCAGATTCGTAAGAATATGAAATATATAATTAATATTTTATGTCAGTGCATTCATTTTAAATTCTTTTCAGCATTTTTCCTTTTGATAGTTAGGTTATTTCCTGTAGTAATTTTCAAAAGGTGATGTTTAGTATATTTGTTTTTAATGTTTTTCGGTTTTCTCCAGCTGTGCTGCTCTTTTTAGTTCTCTTATGAGGTTATAATTTATTTTATTTTATCTAAAAAAATTTTTTCTTCATATACATATGAAGAAGATGAAGATTTAGTATAAAATATTTTAAATTTTCACTTGAAGATTGCTATTCAAACAAATTTCATCAGGTTTTAGCAACTGATTAAGTCATATATCTGATCGTGTAATCTTTCCTTAGTGCTTGACTTTCTCAATCTGATCTTTGGTTCACAATAGATTTTGACCTTTAACAAACAGACTTCTAAGAACAAAACAACTCTAGATAAAACTAAAAAATTTGTTCTTTTTACGTGTATTAACTTTTTCTTAGATTGTTTTGAGCTTAGCCTGACTGTAAGATAATGTTCACAGGTTTAGCCAAAAACATTTTAAAATAAAAATTAGTTCAGGATCCAATACCAAAATTGCGACCAATTGGGCAATAATGAGGCAATGTTACTAGAAACTAAAAAAGAAAGAAGAAATTATCAAATTGTTTGAACTTGATCACCTTTGCTTGGCTAACTATTAGGAAAGTCACGACAATTTCCTATTTAGTTTATTGCAAGTACAAAAACTGGGTAGTTCCTTTGTTAGGACTTTATGAAGATTTTTATATCCATATAAGCACCAAGAAAGTAGCCAAATTTTGGCAACAACTGTCACGTGACCAATTCGCTCAGTATGACTCATAGCCAAACCCGGACCAAAGCACTAAATTTTTTAAAAAAAATTTGCAATTTTTTGGCGATGGCCTGAACAGGTATGAAAATATCTTCACTTTTTTTTTACAACTTCAGTAGGTGTTGTAAAAAAGTCTTTTTTTTTTCTCTCTTAGAATGATTCTTGAATTAGATGGTGAACTCATTTGATTTATAATGAAATTAAACATAGTTCTTCACAGGCTTAGTAAAAAGAGATATAAAATTAGTCCTGATTAAGGGGAATCATTAGATGCCTTCTCCTTTTTAGAAGGCATATTTATCAGAAATTAATAAAACAGGTAGAAACAAAATAATTTATGTTTAAATAGCCAATGTTGAGGTGACACAAATACATAACCAATACGAAACTAATCATTTGAATATAGAGTACTATACCTGATGAATAAAGGGTTCTAATTGCAATGCTTCATAAAGCCCACCAGAATCAGCTGCCATGCTCGGCAATGCCATCCACAATAGCTTTTAATTTATTGTCGATCATAAATAAGATGATTCAGTCAAATACACAGCTAAAAAGATTAATCAAAGTATTTAAAAACGGTACACAATAAAAATACTAAACAAATATCTTTTATAAAAATAAATAACTTGACAAGATAAGTTCAGAGTTCATCGCAGTAAATATTTGTCCTTTGCACAATATATAGGTCACAATGAAAACATAGAAATGTAAGTAAGAATTAAAACAAATCTGGTTATACCAACTCTACATATTTTGAAACATAAAAAAAATGATAGTTAATATTTATTCAGTCGAAGTGAAAGGTTATTTTTTGTAAACAATATCACAATCAGTAAACATCATTGCTCTGAATGTTGTCAAATAAAAATCAATACAAATACCGTTATAGAAAATTTCCGTAGTAGAAATGTTAAATTCTCCTGAAATTTGGAACAATTCATATTTCATTACTGGTGTATTTTTAATTTAATTCATTGGTTGTGACATATGGAAGTGACTCGAAAATCACAAACAAAACCTTTTTGCTGCTGCATTTCTCACACTGCGGTTGTTGTGACGTAATCGTTCTGTACTCTCCTCATATGGAACATCCCTGCGGAAACGGGCGACAATCAGTTCGATCTGAAATTTTGCAAGTGCTGATAAATAAGAGCGTCGTTTTTATCGGGTATTGGAAAACAGCCGGATATTATTCGAAAATAGCTAATCAAAGCGCTTAAATTCCACTAATGCTATTGAACTTAACTATTGCAAACTCCAATAACGATGATGCGTGGATGTTTTATTTTAATGCCAACAGAAGCAAACGAGAGCAATCCTGAATCTGCACTGCTACGAAGCGACTTGCGCTATCGGATCGTCTGCTGCAATTCGTAGTAAGAAAAACTAAGAACATGGCTACGTAGTCCACCGCAGGTTCCCATTTAATTTAGATATTTAGTCATAAATTAAATTGCTTCTTCAATCCATAAAGATGGTCAAGGAAAAACCGAATTCCACTAGGACATATGACGAAGAGGGATTTCGGAGGAGAGCAGCTTGTCTTTGTGTAAAAGACGAGCAGGAAACTGAGGTATTATAAAATATAAGTTAACCTTTAAGTTTTGTTGCGTTATTGCCTCTTTAATCACTCTAAATTGTCATATGTGATTGTTAATTTTTACTTTTGTATCCGTAATTAATACGATATTATATTTTTATCTTACTTTGAATGCATTTAAACGTTTTAAGCAACAGGGCGTAGGGAAGAGACATTGTTGCTTTGATAAAACTAACTTTCCTTGATGTAATCTTTCATATTTTTTACATTTCTGCATTTTGTTTTAATGAGTTGAGCATTTTTGTATAATATTTATACTTTGTAAATGAAGTAAGAATGACTTATATAACGCCTATTTTTCCACATTGATATATCGTCTTGCACGCAAATCAATGTTATCCTTAATAATATTAAATTAGAATAAAAAACGTTTTTGTTAATTTTTATTTTATTTAATCGAATATCAAACTTCTTACAGTAATAGGCCAAGCGCAAATTTATTAAATCCAAATAGGTATTTATTTACAAGACCTTGAAATGTGGTTTTGAGATACCAGCTGATGTGATTCATTTGCATTTGACTTTGATTTATTAATCTACGCTGTTTATTAATCTACGATGTTATTTCACAGAATGCATTATTTTAAAATGTGGATATATTTATGGAGCACTGCTTTCATTTCAAAAGTTACATTGCAAAGGAATTATTGTTTTTGGTCAAATTGTGTAAAATAATTATTCTGTCTCAACTATGTCAACATTAAAAATTTCCCAAATAACACAAGGGTCAATGCAGGATTCTGTTTCTGTAATTTTGTGGAAATTATTATCAAAAAACAATGTGTTTCTGCGAAATATAGAAGGATTTTATTTAAAAGTTCATATATATTGGCAGAAGTGTTGATATACTTTTTAGGACTCTTAGAAAAAGCTATATTTTTATCTAAATTTTTATCTATTTTATGTTTCTGAAATAAAATAAATATAATTTTCGTTTTAAAGCAATATCATTGATGATTTCAAATGATTTAGTTTTCGTAGTTTCTGTACAAAAAATAAATATCAATTTTTTGGTTTTAAATTTTTTTAATTAAGTAAAAAAAATCAAATATCCCTGGCATGGTATCCCTTATTGTCAATGTGGTGCTGTGAGCAAATGTTTCTCTTGCCTTACACTTATGAGGGGCCTGTATATACAAATATATTAATTTTTAAATGCCAAAAAGAAAAAAAAAGCTGAATGAGCCAGCACTTTTAAAATTATAAAATTATCTTAAAATTTTTTTTGAATCAAATTTGAATTTATTTTCTATTTGAATTTACACATTAATTTGTCAGTAGAAAAAGTATTAAATTAAAATAACGGAAATTTTTTTACTTTAAATATTGAATTTATAACTTTAATTCTTAATTTTCAGTAATATCAAAGATATGTGTGTATTTTTTGTGGTTTTGAAATTTGGGAAAGGTCCTTAATTGGAAACACTTTTTTCTCTATAATGACTCCTGTTATAACTTAAATTATTCTGTACCATCATTAAATTCAATATAAAAATTATAAATAAGTATTTAAATTCTTATTTTGCTTGTATAATAATTGAAAACACAAAAGTAATGTTTAGATACTTACTATTACTAGAAATACTTTTCTAGCATCCAGTAATGACTATGTCATTGTTTAAATTTAATGTCATTCCATCTAGGTGCTTTTAGTTACAAGTAGTAGAGCTCCTGAACGCTGGATCGTACCTGGCGGTGGACTGGAGCCTAATGAAGAACCAAGCGTTGCTGCAATTCGGGAAGTAGTTGAAGAAGCTGGTGTTAGGGGACATTTGGGCCGGTGTCTTGGCACATTTGAAGTATGTTTAAAACAACTGTTGTGTTTTAAAAGATAGTTTATTTTTGGATGAAATTTTATTTAGCAATTTCAACTGACAACTTGATGCCAACTAGTCATTACAAAACATAGCAGTGAATTTTATAAAGGCTTTTATTTCTGATTATTTATCTCTGTATTTGATATTTTTTTAATGAATATATAAGGGGTTTAATCCGGAAATTTTTTATTAAAAGTTTCAAATTTTAGAGTAAGTGGAATAACTAGTCAAATTTTCATTTTCTGACGTAGCTAAGCAGGGGTCTGCCCAGGCCGAATTTACTACCGTTTAGCGGTACCTTCACAAATTCAACTTTAGGAAAAACGGTAGTTTCACAAAATACTTTTTCTTAAAATTTTATTTTTGCATCGCTTAAGAAACGATAAATTCATATTTTTACCATATTTTTGTGTTGATTTTTTAATATAATTTTTAATTCTTCACAAATTAATTATAAAATTTCACAAAATCGGTACCTCTCAGAAAACCCTAGACAGACCCCTGCTAAGTTAACTGATTACCGATCATGAAGCCAAAGCATAAAGCATGCTCATTAAGTCATCTTCTTTGTTCTGGATATAAAAAAACCAATACTAAAACCTACATAGAATTCCCCCCCCCCAAACACGCTCCAAGTAGAGCTTGTTATGTAATAGATCCGGTTTAATCTCTTTGCTGCGGATATCACCTTACTTATGGGAAACAGTGTTCTGTATAATTTATTTTATACCTACTAAAGAAATTTTATTTGAATTAAAAATAACTGTTATAACATAGTGTTAAAAGCACTGAGCTGTCATTATGAAGAACTAGGGTTCGATCTTTGATAGTGGCTTGAAACTAACCTAGCTCCAGATCGATGGATACTAGCTTGTCTGAGTAATAAGTGAGTAGTGCTGACCGTTTTGCTGCCATCGTGTCTTATAATTATTTTTTTTCATGGAGTTTAGTGAAGGAAGATGTAATTTTCCATCTTACTGTTATTATATCTTGTTGTTCCATCGAATCTTGTTGTTTTACTGTGACTTAAAATGTTGTAAAGCTAATAATTTAAGCAGAGCTTCAATTAGTAAACATTTTCATGTTCAAGTTCTAATATCCATTAATTACATGTCCTGATAGAATGAAGTGAAAAAAATTTATTGCATGAAATGAAAATTTCCATTGTAAAAGAAACTTTTGACATATATTCCAAAATTTGCCAAATTTTTATAATTTCAAAACTTTTTTTTTTTTAAATATCTGGTTTTAGAGAGGAAAAAATATATTTTAGGAAGTTTCTCTTTCAAGTCTCGTTAACTATTTCTTAATTAATTTTTTTCCCAATAAAAAAGTGGTATCCTTTATATTTTATACTTTAAACTAAAATGTTGCGCTGACAAAGAAAAAGATTTATTACTTTTAGTTTTGTATTTATTATTTTATAAAAATTTTAAATAAAAATATTTTACTGGAAACAAAGCTTTTTATAACTTTTATTAATTGTATGCTGATGATAACCAAAATATACATATATATAACTGTCTGACTTCTATTCAACGAACTTCCAATTTTGCGAATTTCTCTATTTTGCAAATTTTGAGGAATTAAGAACATTTTTGAAATTTCATCGTAAAATAACTAGCAGATAGCGAAGTGAATTTTCTATTTAACGAACTTTTCTTTGAAGTTCACTTTCCCTATTTCCCAAAATATATCAGAATATTCAAACTTGTTAGTGCATTTTATGGGAGAGTTACCTTGAATTGATTTTAGATGCCACTTAACTTTTAGATAAAGCAGTAACTCTCCTTTTTTGTTTGCATTTCAAACGAAAAACTCAGAAAAAATTAACAGATTTTATCAGTAGCAATTAAACTTAAGAACGCATGTAGTAATGTATGTAAAAAAAGTATTTTTATAATAAATGCAGTTATAATTTTAGACATAAATTTAGCTCTTTTCAGTTGAAAATGTATGTAGTAATATGTAATAGTGTAACATATTACATATAGTGTAACATATTACATAAATGTATGTAATAGTGTAACATAGTGTTTTACTCTATACTTGCTTTCGATGCAAATTTCTTTTATGTTTAAGATTAATAAAATAAATAGTAGATACTAGTTTACAAGATAAAGGTGTATCAATTGCTATTTTAATTATGTCTAGTGTTTATGAATGTAAATCCTGTTTTGGGTTGTTTAAGTATTTTGAAAGGCGATTTTTCTGTTTAATGAATTTTCCATATAAAGAACTTATTATCAGGATTTAGCGACTTTGTTAAATAGAGGTCCAACAGTTTATAGTTTTTTAAGTGAAAAAACTTGATCGTTCCTATTATATAATAGTAAATGTGCAAAGATGTCTACTCATTGGCTTCATATAATGATATAATTTGATTTTTATAGTATGATAAGGAAGTGAAATAATTTTTATGACTTTTTCAGAACCCTGAGCGAAAGCATCGGACATCAGTGTTTGTTTTAGTTGTCACAGAAGAGCTTGACGAATGGGAAGATTCCAAAAGTATAGGTATATTTCATGCTCTAAGAAAATAAGTAGTTATAGTTTAAATGTGCTAGTTTTGTTAATGTCAAGTGTTATTTATTAAATTTTTAGTGGTAGTACTATTTATTGTACATAATAATTCTGCATATTCTTTCAAAATTTATTATGTAACAGTTAACAACTTATTATACTTTGCATATAGGTTTCATGATTAAATTGAAATCCATGAACATTAAACTAAATTAGGAAAAACCAAATATACTTAAATTGAACATGTTTATTACAAATTTGAAAGAAAATTTAATTGGAATCTTAAAATTTATAAATAAAAAATTATGATTGTTAAAAAAATCTAATAGTCCAAAAAATCATCACTAAGATCATGTTTTTTCTCGATTAGGACATTACCTCTTAGAAATGTAACATGCCACCTTTGCTTCTAGTCAGTTTATTGGAAATTCCATATTGTTTGAATGAGTTGATTATTGTCTCTTCAAAAACTGCCTCCCACTCGGCATAAAATAGATTACTATTTGTCTGGATGATCACTTCCAAAATTCCTTTGGGGAGTCGTTTGTTCTTCAAGGATGAAGTTCTTCCTTCTAATATCAATTTTATCAGCAGATTATCCAGTTATTTGGATGGTTTAAGGACCATATGTTTTATCAAATCTTCTCCAAAATTTTTCTTTTTTGTAAAATGCTTTTTATTTTTAGAATATCTGAAAGCTATTGAAAAATTGCTTTTGACCCTTGGTGACTTTGAAAGGAAATTCACAATGGTCCTGACCACTTTCAAGGTGGCTGGCAAGTAAATTTATAAATAAAAAATTATGATTGTTAAAAAAATCTAATAGTCCAAAAAATCATCACTAAGATCATGTTTTTTCTCGATTAGGACATTACCTCTTAGAAATGTAACATGCCACCTTTGCTTCTAGTCAGTTTATTGGAAATTCCATATTGTTTGAATGAGTTGATTATTGTCTCTTCAAAAACTGCCTCCCACTCGGCATAAAATAGATTACTATTTGTCTGGATGATCACTTCCAAAATTCCTTTGGGGAGTCGTTTGTTCTTCAAGGATGAAGTTCTTCCTTCTAATATCAATTTTATCAGCAGATTATCCAGTTATTTGGATGGTTTAAGGACCATATGTTTTATCAAATCTTCTCCAAAATTTTTCTTTTTTGTAAAATGCTTTTTATTTTTAGAATATCTGAAAGCTATTGAAAAATTGCTTTTGACCCTTGGTGACTTTGAAAGGAAATTCACAATGGTCCTGACCACTTTCAAGGTGGCTGGCAAGTAAATTTATAAATAAAAAATTATGATTGTTAAAAAAATCTAATAGTCCAAAAAATCATCACTAAGATCATGTTTTTTCTCGATTAGGACATTACCTCTTAGAAATGTAACATGCCACCTTTGCTTCTAGTCAGTTTATTGGAAATTCCATATTGTTTGAATGAGTTGATTATTGTCTCTTCAAAAACTGCCTCCCACTCGGCATAAAATAGATTACTATTTGTCTGGATGATCACTTCCAAAATTCCTTTGGGGAGTCGTTTGTTATTCAAGGATGAAGTTCTTCCTTCTAATATCAATTTTATCAGCAGATTATCCAGTTATTTGGATGGTTTAAGGACCATATGTTTTATCAAATCTTCTCCAAAATTTTTCTTTTTTGTAAAATGCTTTTTATTTTTAGAATATCTGAAAGCTATTGAAAAATTGCTTTTGACCCTTGGTGACTTTGAAAGGAAATTCACAATGGTCCTGACCACTTTCAAGGTGGCTGGCAAGTAAATTTATAAATAAAAAATTATGATTGTTAAAAAAATCTAATAGTCCAAAAAATCATCACTAAGATCATGTTTTTTCTCGATTAGGACATTACCTCTTAGAAATGTAACATGCCACCTTTGCTTCTAGTCAGTTTATTGGAAATTCCATATTGTTTGAATGAGTTGATTATTGTCTCTTCAAAAACTGCCTCCCACTCGGCATAAAATAGATTACTATTTGTCTGGATGATCACTTCCAAAATTCCTTTGGGGAGTCGTTTGTTCTTCAAGGATGAAGTTCTTCCTTCTAATATCAATTTTATCAGCAGATTATCCAGTTATTTGGATGGTTTAAGGACCATATGTTTTATCAAATCTTCTCCAAAATTTTTCTTTTTTGTAAAATGCTTTTTATTTTTAGAATATCTGAAAGCTATTGAAAAATTGCTTTTGACCCTTGGTGACTTTGAAAGGAAATTCACAATGGTCCTGACCACTTTCAAGGTGGCTGGCAAGTAAATTTATAAATAAAAAATTATGATTGTTAAAAAAATCTAATAGTCCAAAAAATCATCACTAAGATCATGTTTTTTCTCGATTAGGACATTACCTTATAGAAATGTAACATGCCACCTTTGCTTCTAGTCAGTTTATTGGAAATTCCATATTGTTTGAATGAGTTGATTATTGTCTCTTCAAAAACTGCCTCCCACTCGGCATAAAATAGATTACTATTTGTCTGGGTGATCACTTCCAAAATTCCTTGGGGGAGTCGTTTGTTCTTCAAGGATGAAGTTCTTCCTTCTAATATCAATTTTATCAGGAACCAAAAGAATATTTGTGCATTTGGCTGGTATGAAGAGTACACCTGTATCCAAATTGCAAACTTTATTTTAACAACCGAGCTCTTGTGGATGAATGCTTGATTGAATATGAGCACCCTTCAAAGATCATCTATGTTCTCACCGTAAAAATCCCTGATACCCAAGATAGGACCAGGGTAAAACTTCTTCATAATGCATCCTGTTTGAAATGGCAAAGACATTTTTCTGTTCTTTTTGAAAATCATCCAGTTACTCTGATAATAGATAGATTCCTGCCAGTGATCAGGCAAATTTTTCTTTGAATAATTATTTGATCATTGTTCCATGATCTTTAATCATTTTTGAATTTGCATTTGATCTATCTTTAAATGCTTTGAAATTCAATGAGTTACTGATCTGCTTTCTTTGTGCCTTTTTATAACCTCAAGTTTTTCTAAGTAGTTATAAGCATTTACCATAGTCTTGTTGGTAAGTGCTTACAAATTGACTTACGAATAAATGAAAATCAAATACTATGCACATCTAAACGCTAGACAAATTTTTCTTCCTTCTCCGTCTCCTTGAATAATTCGTGGAAAGCAAAAATTCTTTATCTTCTTTCTACTATTCTTTGAATGTCCCCCACTTTATCTTTCTCCCCTTGCAGTTTTTCAAATTTCATTCCTCCCCCCCCCATGAAGCTTTGGTGTTTCAATTTGATTCTGACACAGCTGTGATTAAGAAAAAATCCTTACTTGAAAGTGCAGTTAGCGTGAAGGGGTGCTTGTTGGATTTTGATGCAATTTTGTATCCAAATTTGTAAGGAATTGCTGGGAAAGCACTTTTTCATTCTAATACACAATCATCTGTGTAAAATAAACAACATTGTTATAATTTATGCTGTTAACTGATTCAAAATTAAAGTTATAAGTTTGAAAAATATTATTTTTAAGAAACACCTCTCTAATTAAAATTCGAAGTCTTATATTATCCATCTGCTTATCAACAAATCTTCATAATTTTCCATATTTTATCTGGTACTGTCACAAATTTCAATTGATGAAAAATATACCGTTATTTAATCTTTTTTTGCCTGTAATTTTTCCTGTTCAAGATGTTCTTTAAATCTGCATGCATTTTAATTAAAGTTTTTTTAATTTATTTTTTAAGATATTTTCCTTATTTATATTTATATCTGCAAACTACAAATACTTTTCTTACTTTAACTTTAATAACTGAATCAGTTTCTACACTATGACATTTATCATCAGTTTGGAAATATTGCAGAAACTGGAGCAGTGTTTGTCCACAAGATATTGTCAGTTGTACCAACCATAAGGACTTTAACAAATGATTAAAATTGCATGGATTTTATAACTTTTAAATGGCATAAAAATCAAAGGGATTTTTTTCAAATTAATCTTTTGAGATAAATTTTTATTTTTTATAAAAAAAATTTAATCAATAAAATCGCAAAACTATTTAAAAAAATTATTTGCCTTCATCAATTTTTATATATATATTTTAAAAAAAATTTAAATGATGATTTTTTGAAAAAATTAATTACTTTTTAAAATTAATTGTTATGTTTTGTTTAATTTTAATCATTGATAAACTTTAAATTCTCTTTTAAAGACTTCTTTTCTTAATGATTTGACAAAGTTGATTTCGATTTTTCTCATTGTTTTAACAAGTTTCACTGTTAAAATCTTTGAGAAAGAATTTATGATTTTTTTTCTGTTAAAAATACAAACTTTAAAAAATTCAGCTTAAAGATTATTAAAATTTTTAATCTTTTTGCATCTTCGTGGTTCTGCGAATTCGGATTTTCTACCTTACAGAAATGGTCCAAAAATACATGAAAATTTAAAGTTAGCGATGAATTCTATACTTATCTACTTACTTAGAAACTTCATTTTGATTTTTATTTGTTTATAAAATTTAATTTAATCCCCTTAGTCAATAAACTCTGTGAATTATTATATTTTTTTTACTTGTGTGTATTACAAATAATTCCAGGTGTTTTTAGCATGCTTATGGTTATTATTTTTTTAGCAATTGTAATTTGCAAAAAACATTGTGCTGACCTCTCTTCCAAACTATGCCTATCTCTTGTGAATACCCTAACACTAGGGGTAAGGGAGGAGGTTTAGTTAAGTGCTATTCAAAATATCAAAAAAGTCTATTTTTATTTTTGTGATTTCTCAATATGTCTCTATTTTGAACAATCTTCATACCACCTTAAGTTTGCAATTAGTGTGTCACCTATGAAATAAAATGCAACAACTTGTATCGGGTCTGTCCAAGCCAAATTTACTGACGGTACCTTCACAATGTCAACTTAAGGAAAAACGGTAGTTTCACAAAATACTTTTTCTTAAAACTTTATTTTTGTCTCGTAAGAAACGGCAAATCCATACTTTTACCATATTTTTGTGTTGATTCTTTTAATATAATTTTTAATTTTCGCAAATTATATCTAAATTTTCACAAAATCGGTACCTCTCAGAAAAACCTAGACAGATCCCTGTGTATGTTAGAGTGCTGTGCTATTTTCTGAAAGTTTCAAATCTGCATTAAAAAAATAGGGATTCCTATTTAAAATTTTAAAGTTGCTCCAGCCCCAACCTAGAAAGGAATTGAGTTTGGTATCATTAAATGTATTTAAAAATATTTAACTTGTGAACTTAAAAATATTTAACAGAGGTATACTTTAACAATATTTGACTATTTCTATATATCTTAGTATTTATAGAAATAATTAAATGGCAATGTACATTGCTTTAAATTTCCAGATCTGCTTTGTAAAACATGGTAATTTTTTGTTGCTTTCAGGACGTAAACGAAGGTGGTTTCCAGTTGAGGAAGCTCTGGGTCTTCTGTCCATACACAAGCCTGTACAGTGCTCCTACCTAAAGCTGCTCACAAAGAACGATAAGGTCCCATGACTCTATCTATTCATTTTAAGATACTTGTTACAAGTAAGAAGGGATGCCGACAAACAACCACCATTAGCATCAAATGTATAATATTCTGCTTATAGTAGATTAGTTTCTTTAACATTCTTATGTCTTGTCAAACAACCAGTCTACTCATAGGATCTTATAACTAGAAAATAAGTATGTGACAATAATTTTTTACTTCTTGCAGTTTTGTGACTTTTGTTTCTGAGACATTTTTTATTTATTTTTAAGTTCTCTTAAGATTGGATTGTATCAAATTAGAAGTTAATAAATTTGAGAATGCATCAGTGTTACATTAATTTGATTATGCAATGTCATCACATGCAGTGGTTCAGTTAAATGTTAGCAGCAACTGATACTAGATACTGACATCAAAAGTTTATTCTGTAATTCAACTTAATGAATTTTATCTTTTCCTGATTGCCTGCTATGCAATAAATGTGACATGTGTATTTACATTTCTGGAATGTTTTAGTATAGTTTAAACTGCCTTATGCAGTCTAGTGTATTGGTTTCAATTTAAACTCTAAGTGTTTAAAAGTTATTGGACCAGTATTTTTATTTTTAGATACTACAAATTTTATCTTGATTGTTATGTGTTTTCAGTTTGTTGATTTCTGCTCAAATTTTTACATTTGTAAACAAAATATTTTTGTATGTTTTGAAAATTTAATCTTTTTCATACATATGAAGTTATGCTATTCCATTTTCATTATTAAAATTGATAAGTACTGTCCACACTGATTTTGGCAGAATTGTTCAAATTTTGAAATATTTATTATTGGAAATCAAAATATGAAAAATGTGAGGATTTAAAAGGTTGGAGATTTAACTTGTTTACACCTTTCTTTAATTGTTTAAACAAAAATTTGACTGAATGTTACTTACACTTTTTTTTTAATCTATGCATAGTAAATCTATATAAATTAATTACTTTAATAAATTCAGTTCAAATTTCTTCATAATGTTTTGAGTGCATGAACTTTGATTCAAATCAGTAAGGTGTTTTATAAAACTCGAAAAATGAAACAGTTTTTCAGTTGCAATATAAATAATTTTTTTAAATATTATTACTGTACTTATGGTTCTATTTGATGGAAATGGTGGTTGTTATAGAAAGCTGCGCTGTTTGAAAATTAATGTTTATAGAAAGTTATTAACTATTTTTTCTTTTCTACACACAATGAAATTACATCATGTAATATGTACATCTATGTAATTGTTTATGTAAATTCTTTTTCTTGACTGGCACACTTGTTAATAATGTTAAGTTTTTTTTAAAATTATTAACTATCAAGCAAAGCAATGATTATGCCTGAAACAAGATTTTAAAAGTCTTTTAAATTGTTATGTCAGATACGAAAATAATTTTTGTAAATTTAATTACTCACTTTTGATTTTGTTTCAACATTTCTAAGTGTAGTAAATTTTCTTTTCTTTAAGATATAGTGCTTTGACTATATTTTTGTGACCATAGAATTCCCCCCCCCCCAGTCATTATCATTGAGTTGTAGATGCCCCTGTTTATTTTGTCTTTTAGGTTACTAATATAATTCCATGATGGTTTATTATTATATTTTTTCTTGAATCTCAAGATAATCATAACTTCATTTGCCTCTCACCCAGCCCATTGCTACAAGCATCCCAGTTTCATTCTAATCTGGGAATGTATATGTGTCCAAATTTTTTTCCATAATAAAAATAGAACTTTATGCTTTTTTTGTGTTTAGTCTTATTTATTTTTTTAAAAATCTAGTACATTTGAACTTTGCTTATCAGACACACGTTAAATGTGTTCTAAAACTTATTTGATCATCATTTAAAGGGCTAGAATATCAGTGACATTTTTTGAAAAATGCCCTTGAAAAGCCTCTAAAAATGACCTTAGAAGGAAAAATAATACCCGTTGAATTTTGAAAGTCATTTTTTAAATTGTTTCTTTTTTAAAAAAAGAAAATTATAAATTATAGCCTGTATTTGTAAATATTGAAAAAGAGTAATAAAAATATGTATTTTATGCATAGTGAGATTTAAGAAAGTGAAAATAAATTCCTGATAAACATGAAAAATTAATTTATTAATTTTTAGTTGCAATCTTCAAAAAAATCAGAATTGCGTTGTATTATCAATATGCATTGTGTCTGATAATCAAGATTCTTGTGTTTTAGAAAGAAAAATGCATTGATCAAATATAGGCCTATTTCTGATCACTAGAAATTAAGTGAGCAAATACGGCATACAGTCCCCTCTTAATTGCATGTTATATAATTGAATAACCCACTTATATGAATAAAATTTAATAGAACCAAAGCATTTTATACGAAACTAATGTTACATTTCCTCGATTGCAAAGTTATTTTTAGTTTCCAGTCCTCGCTTTATTGAATAAAAAGTAGAGGTAATGAAATTAAAACAAAAAATTTCAGAAAAATTTTACCAGCTAGAATGGAATTAACATTTTTCAGTTAGGAAGATGAAAATACAATAGAGGATCGCTTTAATAGGGACCTGCACATTTGTTGCTCTAAATAGGTGTTGGGGTATAGTTTAAAAAGAAATCAAATTTTGCTAGCAGTATAAATTTGAGCAAACTAAATTATTTAAAGCTTGATAAGCTAAGTTTTACCACTCTTTGACTTACTTTACTCACACAACATAAAGAATATAAAAGGGTATAGACTGATCTTTTGCACTATTAGCTTTAATAAGAAGTTTCAAAAACCTGCTGCTACAAGTGTAAAGTGTCATTCTCTAAAGTAGAATAATTGTTTACTCCAGTAAATAACTCAGAGTTTGGTGGCACGATGAGCGTTTGAAGGAATAATTTACGTTCTGGAAGCAATAAATTTAAAAATTCCCGAACTGAAATAATAAATCAATTCAATCAAGGTGAATTGAAGAGATACTGTATCTAATGTAGTTGGTACGCAAGATAATAAAATTCCCTTATTTTCAAATTTTTTAAAGAAATCTAAAAAAAAGAAATTATAAATGAAACTTTTTTAAATGTGTTATAAAAGTTAAATTTGAGGAAAGAAAAATTGAAAAAAATTTATCCAGAGTTTCATAGGTCATGAATTTTGAACACAAAAGATTCATAAAGAATATTTAGACACAAAATTTTCTAAAATGAATTAAAACTTTAAACTTAGTCAAATGCATCTTTTTATTTGAGTTTAATTCTAACTAAAGTAAAAGTCAAAATTAAAGGAAAAATTAAAACGGACGGGGGGTTTTTTGCTGGCAAAGGGAGGAGTCCAAATTTGCTAAAAATAATGCTTACTTAATACTTGAATGGTCCCTTTTTTTATTTTAAAATAAATAATAACTTTTTAAAGTATCTATTTTATGCAAAACTATTGTTTAGTATCCATATATATTTTATGAAATAATTAGTTTTTAAAAACTATGGTAGCTATGCTTGGTACTTATATCCAAGTTATTTATGCTATTATATGCGAAATGCTCTTATAATTTTTTGATAAAATGATAGTTTTCTGAGAAGTTTTTCCCAGTAAAAATTGCATCAAACAAATTTAATTTCTCATCTTCTATGCATCTGATTTATCTAATTTTTATTTCTCTACATTTCTCAATATTTTCTTTTGTACTTAATCATTCATTGTATAAAATCAAATTAGAAATGCTTCATTTTATGCTTTTATGATGATGGAGAGTTTAGAACAGGTAAAATTAGGATTATCAAGACAAATTTTTTGACATTGAATGAAATATGATTTTGAAAATGTTTGTTTTTTAAGAAAAACAATCCTAATTTTCTTTTCTTTAGCTGGTAGGTGTAACACTTTTAGAACCACATTTCGAGAAATAGGGAATTTCACTTGGATGATTTTTTTCAGTAGTATGATGCAATGAAATTAAGAAACGCACAATAAAAAAATTACTAGCAAAAACCAATTTCCTTCTATTCAGTTTTGAATAATGCATTATAATATGAAGAATATGTAGGTAAAAAAAGTTTCTTTTGTAAATGTAAGGTTTTGTGACAGGGAGAATTGAGAATCAGTGAAATAAGCTGCTAAATTAATTTATCAGCCTATTTATAATTCAAATTTGTGGATCAATGTACCTGAATAACTGCAAAAAATCCGTTAAAGTAATGAATAAAAATTGCTTTATTTAATTTCGTCAAAAAGTTAAGTTTTGGTCAAAATAAGATGTAAGTATTAAAAAAAAAAAAGATCTTCAATAAGGTAATTAAATAATTGCAACTCAAAAAGATCAAAGTGAACATTATATTCATAAGCAATTGGTAAAATGTTTATAAACATAATTAATTATAATCATTCGAGAACTTTGCATTAGTTTTTCATAAATGTATGGATCATTCTTTAGTTTAAGAATTGATTTTGATATTTTGGTGCTTACTAGAATGATGATGTTAGTTTTGAATGTGCTTCCTAGAAACTATCTCAGGGCACAGTAACATTTTTATTTCTTGAGTCTACAGTAAAAGATTAAAATTATCTACGCAAAAATGAAGTTTTTTATTAAATAAAATGTAAGAGTGTTGAAGTATATTAAATGATTAAAAAATAAACGTTAATAAATATAATTTATTTTACTAAAAATGTTTGATCACAATTTCTTCATTAGTTACAGAGCATAATAACTGTACATTATTTACATATGATTTTACAAAAAACAAGTTAAAATATAAAAAGTATGAATATATACAATCTCAATTATAAATTATATTTAATTAAAACTGATAAAACAGTTCCTTAACAGATTCAGACAAATTTATTAAATTAGGAATCATCACGCTTTGGTGGCCTTAATGTATTTCTTCTTACACAATGAACAACCCATTCAATACCTTCATGAACACCATCTCTATAAAAATAGAACTAAACTTCAGGATATAGGAATCGTTAAACTAAGGAAATATTAATTTTAGAACTTGTTAAATTAATTGAACAATTAACACTAGGTATAAAATGATTTATCGAAGTCAGTTGTGAGTTCAACTATGGTGATTTACTAATTTCGTATTACTAAGTGAAAACTATAAAAGTAGTGTTACAATTATATTTAAAAAAAATTCTAAATGAACAACATAAAAGTATCAATTTTGAAAGTTTATTGCAATGCTATCAGATGTTAAATGAAACAAATATGTTCCGTAAAAAAAGTACACTAGAATTGAAATAATATCGAGCATACGAGAAAATTCAATAATTGTAGTCGGTCAAAATTGGTTGAAAAACCTCAGTGTTTTCAGATTGGGTGAAAGAAAGGAGTAACAAAGACAATGGCTCAGTAAACGTAGACATTTTTATTACAATTTCATCTTTTAAGCACTAACATTTTAACATGATTTCAATGTTATTCAACACACATGGAACTAAAAATCGGAATGATTACACTTATTAACTGAAATTTATTTAATAGTTGCAGTTGTAAGTAATAATGTTACTTACAAGACAACTAAAACCATCTTTCTATTAAATAAATTAGTATTTTTACTGATTTTTAATAAAATATCATTAGAAAAGGACTGTACAACAAGAAGTTAGGGTTAGGGCCTCATACTTACTGATTGAGCATAGGACATGAAATTATAAATTTTATAAGTGCTCCTAATAAAAAGTAGCTAGCGTTGCTATTTAGGTAACTATAATCTTTAAAAAGTATGCATAAATATACTAAACTTTAAATGTTAAAAGTGGTATCACAGGATAAATGTTAACATTCATAAAATTATAAATCAGAAAAAACAGTCATAAAAGTTTGATTATTTACCCATTCAAGGCAGAACCACCAAGGACATGACAATCTCTTCTACCAATGAGATGTTTGCTTTCCCGAAAAACTTCTTTTATCCTTCCAACACTCAAACATTTCTAAAACAAAAAAAAGAGTTTTTATTTCTGGGTTAAAAGAGTATTTGGATAAAGTGGGGGAAAATAGATCACATGTTTAGAGTCACATTGAATGTGACTCAAAGCAAAAAATTTTTCAAATGAAACACTGAAAATTAATCAAATCACAGTGATATATTTAACTAGTCACAGTTTTTATGTAGAGTCAATGCTAAAACAACTAAAAATGTTTCAATTTAAATATGTCAGTATTTCACATTCATCAGCCTCATTTGTTAAAGCAAATATGAAAGGTTTTTTACTCTTAACACATTGAGTGCCACGTCAGCCATCAATGATTGACACTAAACTTTTCAGTTAGGCTGCATCAGTCACCCATGTCTGACACTGAAATTTTTGTTTTGAGGGCATCAGTCAATGGTAACTGACAGTGTAACGTATGATACAAAACTAAAAAACTTATATTGTTTTAAGAAATTACTGAAAATGTCTCTAAAATTGACTCAATTTTTATTTATTACAAATCAAATTTTTATTTGTTTCAGTCTGTTTTTAGTGCTGTTCGAAATGCCATACCATAATATAAGTGTTTCGAAACAGAGCATGAGGCTTGACAGGGGATTTCCTTAAAAATACGCATGGCACACAACATGTTAACCTATATTTCAATTTAAGGCTATTTTTACAATATTATTACATTTAATAATCATATAGTTAAAAAAAATCAAACATGTTAAAGTTATTAGTGCAGCTAGAAGAAATTAAGTTTTTTCCTATTTACAAAGCTTTTGCAGTTTAAAGAATATAAATATAATCCTAATTTTCTCACTATAGAGATGTTAAAAGAAATAACATTGAATATTGACCACAGGTTCTGATTCATAATGCAAACAAGAATAAAAAATTATGGAGGGTTTCCAGGTTAAAATTACGTAAGAAAACAGGTTAGGGATATTAAATATTCTGATTTACTTCAATTTAAAATTTTCGAAATAAAACTAGAGTCAGCTGAAGAGTTAGAGAGATAAATACTTACCTTTATTTTTAAATACATATTTTTAAAAAAAATCTAAATTCAATACATTAAAAAGTAGTACAGTAAAATCAAACTTTTGTTGTATTTTGTTTTAATGGAAACTTAGACTGTATTTAATTTTAGATTTCAACAAATATTCTCATTGGAATATGGGTGATTCTTTGGAAATATGACAATTCGGACCAAAAAATTTCTTCAAATTTAAAGTCTTCAAAATAATTAAAAAATTTTTTGTATACTTATTTAGTTTCATTTATTAATATCTTAGAGACAGCAGTGAAGTTTATTGATATTTGCACAAGAAAAAAAAATAAAACAGAAATTGACCAAATCTTGAATGCCAGGAAAATGACATATTAGCTTAGAAGTTTAAAAAACAGTCATTTTAAGCTAATAGTAAGTAACTCAACTTAGCCTTTATGTTAGATGAACCATAAATTGCTTAAATTAATTATTCTTATCCATCCACTGTAGAAAGAATCAAAAATGTTTTTGTTGCTGATATGTACAGAATAAAATTGGGTATAATAATCAGTCCTTAAATAAAAAAAACAACAACTTTGATTACATTCAAACATATTACAATCTTACATAAACTTGGTATTAGGTTAATATTTGCTTTCTTTCTTTACATTCAACTGTTTAAAAATTTTTCTGGTAGCACTTCAATGTCTTGGCATTCATAAGCCAGGATAATGACAAATTTGCCCTTTTATAGCATTTAACTTCACTTTAATTTAGCATTTTGGCCTAAGACGTTTACATTCTGCAGAAAACAACAGGATTTCCTGAAATAACTCAGAAAAATCTATGTCGTTTATGCTATTAATGATTTCAAGAAGACAGGAAAATGACAACATAAAAACTTACTCACCTTGAAATTTTTTTAAAAATAGATTTTGAACCAGAAAGTTGGTTCTTTATTCATGCAACAAGACATGTTCAGATAGGATGGTATCTAATCAATCTATTAACATAAGATATTGATCGTTGGTGCTATCTATTTCGGTTATAAATCACTAAATAAAAGTAGCCAGGAAAATGAGATTTTCTTGTGACAAACAAATTATTGACAGAAAAAATTTATTTTAAACCAAGTTTTTGGAAATAATACCCTCTGCGTATAGTCTAGAAATGCTTACAATGGCTGAGATAAAAAAAAATTAGATATTGAAAAATTTATGAGAAGTTTTGAAGCTAATTATTGTTGGAAATATTGTTTGTGACATACTAGAAACATGACACTTTGAAATTCAATTTAATTTTATAAATATACAAAACAGTCGATGCTAGTACAAGGTCATTTTAAAATGCTAACAGAAATGCTATTTATTAAAATTTTTTAAAAAAAAGTTCTTTTAGTTGCATAGTATTAGATCTCGGAGCAAGAGATTGTAAATTGTCATATTTCGTGAGAATCACCCATATATCAGAACAGCCAGCTAGTTTGTTGGCCAGAGGAGTCACAAAGATTAAATTATGCAATTGCATAGTAGCGGCAATGCGGCCAGCATTGTGTACTGGCTGCTTTTACTTTCCAACAAGCTGCAACAGATGGATCTCAAATTAAATGGACTTCAAGCCACTATCAGATATAGTGCTTTGGTCAATTACAATAACAGCCCAGTGCTTTAATCACATGCTATTCAAATTCAATTAGATACTCTAGGTAGCTTAAGATTCTTTATATTAAAAATAGTATTTATAATAAATCTTGTTTTTCACAAAATTGTATTGCACAGAACAATCATGAACAAATCCTGTTTTTTATCACTAATTTTAAATGTCTAAAATAAAAACAATTAAAATGATCATCAGCTTAGAACCCCATAAATAATTTTTAAAAATTGGAATAAAAAATAAACTATCTCGTTTTGAAAATAACTGAAGCATAAAATAATCGCAAACCCATCATAACTAATATAATTAATTTAAAAGATCCCAATTATTAATAAATAAAATTATCAAACAGCAAAAAAATATTAAAATAAACTTGAAAAGAAGATTAAATAAATAAAAATGATTTTTCTTTAAACTAGTAGTGAAATAAAATAAAATAAAATAGAAAAAAAAACAACAGACTTTCAAAAATCTAAATTGAGTTCACAAATTTTCCCTTCTTTTATCTGCTTGCTAATCATGTTACATAATTTTTCTTAAACATCTTTATTGCAAAATCATACATTTCCAAGAGTAAAAATAATAAAGCTGACCTTCAAGATAAATTGTTTAAGCATTTAACTCCTACCTTTACCTTTAAGAAATGAGATTTTTTTCCTTCCAAGTGTTAACTGCTTTGATAAATTTAAGAACTTTATTATATAAAAATTCAAATCTAAAGATTTTTAAATTGATACATACTGGAATATCTTGTTTATTGGCAACTACTAACAATGGAACACCAACAAGTGCAGGATTAGTTATCATTTTATCTGTGAACACAAAAATAAAAAGTTCTTTTAGAATAAAAAATATAAATATAAGAATATGTAAAGAAACTTTCTGATTTTGATCAATAAAATAATGATGAATTGGCAAAGTACACTTTCATTTGTAAAAAAAAAAAAAAAAAAAAAAATACTTAATAATGTTTTGCTTTAATACTTAATCAGAAGTATTAAGGGGCCATCTACAAATGATATCAAGCTGAAAAATCATTTGAATAGGGTAATGTTCAAATAGGGTGAGAGTTAATGATAAGGGGAAGGAGATAATCACAATTGTAATATCACACATTTTGATTAACATTTAGGATTGCATTACCTTCACACGCTCAGCAAGTTTAACACAATTTATTATTATTATTATTCTCTGCATTAATATAGCTACCATTCCAATGATTGTGTCCTTCAATCAGAGCTCAAAGTTAATCTAGCAACATGTCACAAATCACATGTTTTCCATAAAGCAACCATTTCTCAACTATTATTGGTAATTCTATGTATGAATTACTAATGAATAGTTTTAATTCAATTCATAATGTGAAAAATTTTACTGCAGAGTTATATATGTCACAAAAACTACCTATAAGGCATCTGGCTACTACTCAGTTCTTGGAAAAAAAAGAAGAAAGAAAAGGTAGTTGTAGCAATGCAGAATATAATCATACATACAAGAACTAAACTCACAATATTTATTTAAAAGATATAGAGAATTTTTTTTCCGCACTTAATTTCTTCTCATCTTATTGAAATTTATTTCTCTTTTTACTTCATTACTTTGTACAGCAAAAAAAAAAAAAATACTGACAAAAAATGGCTCAGTAAAATGTGGAATACCTATCTTGAAGTGATTTTTAGATGCAAACTACAGTGCATGTCAGGTTAAGAGTGTGCCTGTTTTAGGAAAGAAATATATTACTCTATTCACGGAACACTGCAAGAAAATATAAATATCGACCATAGTGCATGTGAGGTGTCCAACCTTGAGAAGTGTTTGTAAGGTAAGATTTTGTAGTTTAATTTAAGGAAAGATTTGAATCAAGAAATTGTAATAACTTTTCAGAGGAATTTTTTCAAAAATAATACTCGTACATTAGATCTAATTACAATTATAAATTTTTTTCAGGTGTTAGATTTACTTATTTTGTACTTAACAGGTTTTACATTGATAACGCGAGTTTTAAGATTTGTTATTTTCTAAGTTATTTTAGAATTTTTTCAGGATTAGATTTTTTAAAATGAGGTGTGATGTTCTTTGATATTTTTTAATTTTTTTGATCAGTCAAAATTAGACTTGAAAATTTAAATGTTCAATTAGAAGGTAGTGGCTAGTAGACTCTAATAACTTAGTAGTTAGCAGCCAATTTTTCTTCTAACTTAATGAGTCGGTGACCAACACTAATAGATCCTTTTTATTTAATAGTCATTTTTTGCTTAAATTAAATTATATATGTATATATTTTCTTTAGGAAAAAATTCATGTTCAGAATAATCTATGACAATGAAAAGTTAACTCAATAGTAAAAATAATAAAAATCTGTGACAAAATTTAGTTACACACACAGGCTTGACTTCACTGCACAAGAAAATTCGTTGTACACTTAAAAAAAAAAGGGGAGGGGAGTAAATGATAATTTATTTAATTCAAGTCGCCACTCTCTTTGCTGTCTCGACATGTGGCAAATGATTATTTTCAGGTCTAGTCCAAACTCTGGTAATACTTAAAAAAATGTAATAAATTGATAAGAAGAACAATGAATAATTCAAACCAAATGCTTCTTTGGACTCTTGCAAGCGATCAATGTCAGATGAATCTATTATGTACACCACTGCATGGCATTCAGCATAATATTTATCCCATAAAACTTGAAGATCTTCCTGGCCACCAAGATCCCAGAAATTCAGACGGACACCATGCATATCAATCTTCCCAACTAAAACACAATACAAATGTTTAATTTAGGATAAAAGTCTATTTAATTAGATAAAGCCCGATTTAATCGAGAAAACTTACTATTTAAACCAACAGTGGTAGTAATTTTGGTTGGATTTAAGGCTTTGTAGTTTTTACAAAACTTAGTTTTAGTTTGTTCTAAGAATGTCTGGAAATAAAATTAAAGTTAGTATACAATAAAACATTTTTTACACTTACAAAAATTTAAAAAAAATAAATAAGTGAATGCATCAAAAACCGTTAAAATTTTATAACAGATAATACAAGTATTTGATACGAGAACATTTGGAGCATGATGAATATTAAATTGATATGGTAGAAATGTTTTGATATTTGTCATATTTCTCAAACATTGTGTGATTATAGTCTTTCATCGTCACATTTTCAGTCCAGTGAACTTCAGGTGCTATTGCAGAATAAAAATGGTAACTGGTGAAGTTAACCTGATCTGACAAAGAGTTAAACACCATTTTAACTCAACAGCTGTGTTAGATAGTTGCCTGTTATCTAGAGGTATTTTCCCCCTGCTGGGTATCAACTGATTTGAGTTGTCAGCATAACGAACTAATTCATTAACGATGTTTACATTACCAAGAACTGGCAATGTAAACATCATTATTCTTGAAAAATTGTGAACTCAAGTTACAAACAGTTTAAATTTTTTAACGTCGCAAAATCGGACGCTGGAAAGTCTGCTCGGTTGACAAAGTTTCAGTTATCCTGGTCAGGAGGGTAGGTAATACTTTAAAAGTCTCATCAATTGAGATAACAAATCATGCATAATTTTATGTTTTTAATTATTATAATGTTAGTTATTTAATATTTAATAAAAAAATGCACACTGGGATGACTTTGAGCTATTTTTTTTCCAGAGAAAAACATGCCAAGAACTTACAAGGATAGCCGGAAGCAAGAAATTCCACCAAAAAAGCGTTAGAAAAATGTTTGGCAGAAGTAAAAAATTGTTTTATCTGTTTCGAAAGCATAAAAAAAGTTCGGAATTCTCCGAAACACGATTTCGAATAAAATTCATGCGAAGCATTCGAAATCTCAAGGTGAATATTATTTATCATTTGGAAAAGGCCTAAGAGCGAAAAACCAGAAGCATACAAAATTGAGGATATTGTTAGGTTGATAAACGCACCCGTTCCTGTTAATAAGAGAGGATCATTCCGAGTTAACGAGTTGGAGGCGCTAAATGAGGGAATTCAATCAACTGTTCATTCATATTAAATGTTTGATTGTACCAGAAAATCATAAAAAAGTTACCTAAGATTTAATTAATAAGAAAAAATCTAAAAACGAAAGTTTTATGTTCATCTTAAGTAGATTTGTTAATACATAGTATAGTTTATTTTATTTTTACATTATATTTTAAATCATTTTTAAGTAATTTTATATTGTTACATAGTACATATTTATATGTAATATTCTTGTATTGTACGTTGGCAATGTTAAATATTGTTTATTAAACGATTTTAAGTCAGAATGAATGAAAATAACTGAGCTAAATCATTATTGTATTGCATTGCACAAAGTCACCCAATCCTGGGGTGACTTTTTGCATTCGACTAGTTGATTATTTACAAATAATAAACACTTCAAATCAGCTCTTAACTACGGGCAATTATTTCCCAGATGGCTAACAACAAATTTAAGATTAGATGCTGTACAATTCAGCAGCTTTTAACTAGTTTTTTATTAGGTCAAAGTTGCAAAACTGAAAATTCCTGCTGGTTGTTCCTCCAAAGTTGGAGGAACAATCCAATCTGACAGTCCAAAAAAAAAAAGTTTTTTTTCCAGCATTTTTTTTTATACATAATCATGATACATTTGTTTATGAGCATTTTTATTTTTAAAACAATATTTACCTAGGTTTAGTGAAATTTATACTGTTGTATCGTTATTTTAATTTTTTGTGAATACATTTACTAGCTGAGTTTAATGATTGCGTTGTGTTTTCTAAATTTTAACTTTAAGTACTTGATACAACATAATTTTTTAGATTGTTAACCAAATTGGTAGCCATGATCGAAAAGATTCAACATTAACTCACAATTAATCAATTAAAGGATAATCCCAACTGAATTAAAACCTAGATGAATTAAAATAAAACACTAATATTTAACATATTCGAAAAGTATTTATTGAAATTAGTAAAAAAATCTAGGTTACATAAAGTTATTACAACACGCGGACAAATGGACTGTACATTTCAGTCCTAACAAACTGCACAATATCATTATTTACATTCAGGGATGTGATTGACAAAAACACAAAAAAGAGGAAGTTTATAACTGTAGTATTAAACGTGCAAAAGAAAAAATGATATGAATTCAATAGCCAATCTGATAATGATTACATTATTATCTATTCAAATAAATATAAATAAATGGTAATTATGTTCTTAAATAAAATCCTGATTAAAGTAATTTTTTTTTAATAATTTAGATAACTTTGAGTAATTATGCATAAGCAGGATTTTATGTATCACATCATTTTAAAAAACATTTCTTTAATGGTCAAAGGACCTTTATGGACTTTCTCATCAGTTCTTTGTTTTTTCGATGGTCTTTTATTAACATGACTGATCTGTAGACTGCGTTTTGCAGACTTTTGATCATCAGTGTTGATAGGACAAGAAAGTTCATTTCTCACACAATTTTTAGAGGCCTTAGATTAAGAATCGCGATGTTGGATTTCAAAATCACGTGAATAAGAATCGCGATGCTTGATTTTAAAATCGCGATGCTTGATTTTAAAATCGCGATGCCGGATTTTAAAATCGCGTGAATAAGGCGATATCGGATTTTAAAATTGCGATGTTGGATTTTAAGATTGCGTGAATAAGAATCGCGATGTTCGATTTTAAAATAGGGTGAATAAGAATCGCGATGTTGGATTTTAAGAGTGCGCGAATAAGAATCGCGATGTTCGATTTTAAAATAGGGTGAATAAGAATCGCGATGTTGGATTTTAAAATCGCTTGAATAAGAATCGCAATGTTTGATTTTAAAATCGCGTGAAAAAGAATCACGATCCCGGATTTTAAAATCGCGTGAATAAGGCGATATCTGATTTTAAAATCGCGATGTTGGATTTTAAGATTGCGTGAACAAGAATCGCGATGTTCGATTTTAAAATAGGGTGAATAAGAATCGGGATGTTCGATTTTAAAATAGGGTGAATAAGAATCGCGATGTTGGATTTTAAGAGTGCGTGAATAAGAATCGCGATGTTCGATATTAAAATAGGGTGAATAAGAATCGCGATGTTTGTTTTTAAAATCGCTTGAATAAGAATCGCGATGTTGGATTTTAAAATCGCTTGAATAAGAATCACGATATTGAATTTTAAAAGCACGAAAATACAAATAGCGGTATTGAATTTTTAAATCGCGTAAATAAGAATCACGATGCATAATTTTTTAGAGTCCTTGAATACTTATCGCAACGAGTAATGTTTAAATCGCGTATAAATTCGAATATCGATGTCTGATATTACAACCGCGTGATAACGAATCGCAATATTGAAATTTAAAAATATATCTGAATACGAATCGCGACATTGGATTTTAAACTAGCGGGAATATGAATCGCGATATTGGGTTTTAAAAACGTTTAAATACAAATCGCGATATTGAATTTTTAAATTGCGTAAATGGGAATTGATTTTCAACAAAATAAAAAAATTTTCAACAAAATATCATTTACTGCATAAAAATTTTTTCCGCGCGGAAATTTATGAAAAAAGAGCGGAAGATATGGAAAAATCTGAAAAAAGCGGAAATCAGCGGATCCGCGGAAGAATCACATCCCTGTACATTACAGAATCTAAGTTAAAAACATTAAATTAAATTAAGATAAGGGACTCTGAAGGAAAAGGAGAGAGTAAATTAGATTAAAAAAATGGTTTAAAAAAAATTACTTATCTAAGATTTGGCCGGCCGGCCGGAAGCGCGACACCAAGACCTAAAATTTAGGGACACCCTCTAAAGGATGGAAAAAGAGAGAAGTGGTAACGCGCCAAAAAATTCGTAATCTCCTCCGCTTCAATGGCGCTGCTGTCGCCGGAGCTGGATTGGTCGGCGAATCGCGGTTGCTAGTGACGTCAGGCTATTCAAGTAACGACTGCTAGTGACGTCAGGGTATTGAAGGAAAGATGAAAGAAGAACAGAGTCCCCAAAAGAAATAAATCAGAGATCCCTTTTTAATAAAGATATTACTTATCAATAAATAATATTATTTAAATTTAGGTGCTATAATTAAGATAAATTAATTATTAATTTAATTAGTGTAAAATAATTAGTGTCAGAATAATTAGTGTCAACAATGAAATATTAAATACTAAAATGAATAAAATAACAATTATATAGTTTCCCAACCATAACAATACTAATTTCGAACTATACTTTGTGAGTATATCAAAACACGTTCTTGGCATTACTGTAAGAAAACAATCAAACAAAATAAGTAAGTTATGCTTCATATTAAATCTATATGAATTCAATGTATAAAAAAGGCGTCAATATTTTTAGTAAAATGAATTTAAGGATTTGGTTTCAGAGCCTTCCTTATAAAAAGAGCTTGATTTTATACCCACTTGATTCTAACCTGTTTCCCTATACTTATTTCATTAAGTGTTTAAAAGTTATTTAAATTTGAAATTAGGAACTCTTTAACAAAACACCCAGCATTTTGGCATGCAAATTATACTTACAGTTTTACCAGCATTATCTAATCCTAGAATCAATACATAGTATTCATCTTTTTGAAACAAATATCTCCACAGACCATACAGGAGAGTGTACATTCTAATAGTTGAACTGAAAACTTCTTTATAACATTATCTGAAAAAAAAAATAGAACAAAAGATTTTCTAGATAATTATAGCGACTATGCTAATTATTCAGTTTTGAGAAACTTAGATTTAATTTCATATTGTGCAAAAAATTACAAACATAATAATCTTCGACAAAGATAATTTAAAGAAATTTATAGCTAATGTTTCTCTACCTGATTCACTCGAAGTACCGGAAAAATATTTAAGTGTTTAATTTTGGACCGTTAAAGTTAATAATTTTGACTATTGCAATGATTTTAATCTATACAAAATTGCGGCACTTAAACCATTTTTTCACCAGTTTGTTTCTGATCATTTATTTACTCTATACCAGTGTTTCCCGAACTTATGACTTTTGTGTACCCTTTCTAAATTTTTCGCAATGCTGTGTACCACTAATAAAAAAATGAATGTATTTTTTTAAAAATATGCTTATTTAGAATGGAGAATAAAGTTAAAAATCACAACTGGCTGTTGACACCACTAATTATTAACTGTTAACTCTGCAAAAAATAGTCAATCGAAAAATACGTAACAATAAATTTTTTGGCTAGCTTTGTTTTTAAATAAAAGTGTTTGAAATTTTCGTTTGTTGCATGATATTTCGCATAAGAACGCGTACCCCCGCTAAACTGTTCCTGTACCCATGGGGGTATGCGTACCACACTTTGGGAAACACTGCTCTATACAATAGTTTTTTGAGCCAAATCCTTTTTAAAAATAAATAAAATTTTTAATAATTCTATTACAATCATTAATTCGGGAACCAATATTGGCAATTATTATAGGGAGAGATGATGTTTAGCTTAATGTTGTTTTACTTAATGATGATATTAAATGATGCTTAACTTAGCATAAATAAATATTCTCTGATTAGTAGTATTGTCTTAGAGTATTATTTTATGACAGAAATTTTTTTTTTTACATTTCCTCTTTTTTCGAATAAGAATCCCTATAACAACACAACTTATAGTTTTTATTACAATATGTAGCTGTATATTAATTGTAACTCATCAATTGTAGTTAGGTATAAAAGATTACACAATCTTATTCAATCAAAAAGGCAGAAGTAGAAAGATAATAACGTCATTTTTTAATTTCTATAAAAATAATTTTTCATTTTTATTATCAGATGTAAACACATTACTTAAAAGATTACTGAGAAAATATCTATCAATAATAATGGATTAAAATGAGTTTAAATTTCAAAGCTACAGCTTTGTTCTTTTCGATTTCTGGAGCTATTAATGGTGACACAAGAAAATATGATAATGAAAGAACATCGAAATTGGTCTATGAAAATTTTATGAATATTAGTTGTCAAAGAAAATAAGGATACATACTATTAATATGTTTATTAGCCCTATGTCCATAGAATGTTAAAAAATTTAAATTATTGGTCTTTGGTACAAAACAGCCTTAAATGAGATGAGCGTTTTAAAACCTTTGTAGATTATGGTCATAACAAAATAGTAAGCTTATTTTTCCAACTAATTAGTCAGAAATATTTATTTATTTAAGCATTAGACAAATTAATGTAATTCAGCATACGTTACGATTGTTTGGCAATTAAGGTTACAAAATTGAAAATCAGAAGATGTTATCGTTTTTAAAAATTGTACAGTATTATAAAAATCAAATAAGTAATTATTTTTTAAAATTCACCCTTTTATAACAATAAATACTAAGAAATAATTAATATTTACTACTGCAATATTATAGTCAATCGGACACCAAAACCAAACAACTTTTTGACAACAGCTACAAACTTAGGAAGAGCTGAGTTGTTTTCTTAATTTCAATTTGCAAAGATTATCGGTTCTGCAGCAAATTCTTAGACGAAATAGTCTGAAGAAATAAGTAGTGTAAGGCGTCAACTATTGCAGTTGCCCACTTGCGGTGTTTTGATTTTTAAGTCCTAAAAAGTTTTTGAATTTGCATGTGTTTAAGATTTTAAATTATTTATAACTTAAGTTGGCCCATTCATATATTGTTGACGTTTGCATTTTAAAAAAAAGGTTGCTTTGCGTTATAACTTCATGATTATTAATGATTCTTAAATGATTTTTCTTTAATTTTTTACCCTTTTTATGAAATGTCTAAGAAGAGAAATATCTTATTCTTGTCTAATTTTATTAATTTACTATTTATATATTTTTAAATTAGTATATTATTAATTAATGTGAGTTTATTAATTAATATTAGCATACTATTATTAGTATATTATTTATTATTATTTATATACTTATTTTTTATTACAGTATTTACTATATTATTTATATACAGTTGTGGGATATCTCCATATATGTAATTGTTGGGAAAAACTAAAATCGCTAAAGCGAAAAAATAGTTGTAATTAAATGTCTTGGTGATTGTGGTTGGCATGGCATATAACAGTATGAAAATATACTCTGTAACTTAACTAAACACAAATCTGTGAAATTATTTCATTTAGAACTTATTTAGGTTTCTAATTATTGTCTCCTACATCAGCAATCCAAGAACCTGTACACATATATTGGTGCATATTAATCATGTTAGTGTACAGCATATATTGGGGCTTATTAATCATGTCAGTGTGCACATATACTGGTGCATATTAATAATGTCACAGGTTGTTCCAAGACTAAGTATATCTGGTCTCAGTTTAGTTGCTATTTTTTTGATATTTATAAAAATTTATCTCTTTTGTGTTAATGGTGTAATAACAATAAATGAATATGGTGGTAGGTTAATGTTATAAATTTTTTATGTGGTCAGAGGAACCTAAGACATGGTGTTAAAGGGGTAATTTAAGCTTTCATCCAAAAAGTTATTCAAAAATTTCAATAACTATAATTTCCTTCATATAATTTGTGGATTTCCTCTTAAAAAAACAGGAAAAATCATCAGTGGGGATAATCTGCTGAAATTATTTTCTGGGCATCAGAATAGTGAATTTTCTATTTACTAAAGTCGGTCGTAAAAGTGTGAGAGACATTTCACGCTGGATGCAAAAACTTCACCTTTGCAAATGGGAACCTAATTGCTGAAATATATTTACTTGCAAAAAACTCATCCATCATGTTTTTCGCAAATTTCCCTAAATGTGATTGCATGTCTTTTTGCCTGCTTCCCTGCCAATGCCCATTTGCTCATGTATGATGCAGATTCTGCTGTTGGGAGGAGCTTCAGAATTAGTTGTTATTTCTCTTACGTTAAACAAACCAATAATCTGTGGATTATCCATTGAAATTTCTTCTTCAGGGCTGATATTCTCACCTGCAGATTGTACACCACAGATGATAGTTAACTGGAAATTACAGTAATTTATTTCGGAGGCTTTGAAAATTTACTTTTACTAATAGTTCTAGCATTAGATATTACAGTTTAAGTTGTTTGATGTTTTCTTTTTTAATTATTTAAAAAACTAATATCAGTGATATTTAATGATTATGAAATAAATTTTCTTTCTTTTTTCTATTTTTTAATAACATCTGTTATTTTATCTATAGTACAAGCTGTATAAATATTAAAAATGCTTTTGAAAGTTATTATTTTGTTAATAATGTCCTGTCTCGGAGACCTTTTGATATATTTTTAGGGATCTCTAGTTAGAGACTTTCTTAAAATTTATGCCAATTTTAATAACATTTACTTGGTAAATGGTATAAAATATTTCTGTTTATCTATTCTGGTTTGTTTGTTTTAACACAAATTAAAGTTGTCTTTATTACCATACTTATTTTATCCTTCACTTTGTTAAATGTTTTTATACATTTTCTTAAATTTCATAATTTAAAAAAGGATTGAATGAAAAATATGTAACATTATTTATAAGATGACATCTTTAATTTTTATATTGCTAATTTTTAGGCATAATTTCAATGAAATTAGATTTGTTTTAGGTTTGCCTCATAAATCTCATCTTTTAATAACATTTACTTGGTAAATGGTATAAAATATTTCTGTTTATCTATTCTGGTTTATTTGTTTTAACACAAATTAAAGTTGTCTTTATTACCATACTTATTTTATCCTTCACTTTGTTAAATGTTTTTATACATTTTCTTAAATTTCATAATTTAAAAAAGGATTGAATGAAAAATATGTAACATTATTTATAAGATGACATCTTTAATTTTTATATTGCTAATTTTTAGGCATAATTTCAATGGAATTAGATTTGTTTTAGGTTTGCCTCATAAATCTCATCTTTTAATAACATTTACTTGGTAAATGGTATAAAATATTTCTGTTTATCTATTCTGGTTTATTTGTTTTAACACAAATTAAAGTTGTCTTTATTACCATACTTATTTTATCCTTCACTTTGTTAAATGTTTTTATACATTTTCTTAAATTTCATAATTTAAAAAAGGATTGAATGAAAAATATGTAACATTATTTATAAGATGACATCTTTAATTTTTATATTGCTAATTTTTAGGCATAATTTCAATGGAATTAGATTTGTTTTAGGTTTGCCTCATAAATCTCATCGCTAAAAGCACTTTGAAAGTGACATGGAAGTTGCAATTGACACTGTTGTTAAACTTGAAAAGTGTGATGTTTCTGAATGTCAAAACACTTCGAGCATTGGTGTTAAACTTGAAAAGTGTGATGTTTCTGAAAGTCAAAGCACTTCAAGTGTTGCTGAAAACGTTGATGTTAAAAAAGAGCCTGATCTTTATTCATATACAAAGCTAAATGATTTCACTTCTGAAATTTACAAGATCGAAATAACTAATCTTCCTAAATATGTTGGCTATGGTGTAAGTATAAATGTATGATTAAAGCTTTCATTAGAATTTTGAAACTTTTTATTTCTGTGTGCTATATTTTCCTTTATTTTTTAGCAACTTCGAAAGTTACTAAATTCCACTTTGAGGGTGAACCCACGCAAAATAAAAGCTATTGGTAATCCTCCACATTTTGCTTTTGTCACATTTAAGTAAGGCTTTAGGTACTATTATTTATTTTATTTGCTCAGTTATTTCCTTCTATTAAAAATAGTTACATTCTATTCATGTACTTCATTCTTGATATTTTTTCATGCATTTCATTTTTTTATTCATCTGTCTAATGAAGTTAAAATTTCCTTCAATAAGAAAAACAGAAAGAGATAGATGGGGTTTGGTAATCAGCACAAATTAGTTTCAATTAATTTTTATGCTTTTTGATACAAAAAATATAAAATTTTTGCTCTAAGATATACACTTAGAATTAAAACAAAGTTAAGAAATAACTATTTTATTTAGTATAATTTTAAATAGCTATGTGATTGTTAATAGGCTATGGGATGATTATTTAAAAGATTTACAATTGTATGATGTCCTGGTAATTGTACTATACCTCTTTTGATATATTATCTAAAAGTAAAATAAGTTGAATACTCAAAAGGCCATATAAAAGTAATGGCCAATTACATAATAGTTGAAATTATGATAGAGTGTTACTAATGTTGTATTAGTTTGTTTTTTAATGACTTTTTTTGTTCATGTTTTGGTTCTGATTTTTGTTTACAGGTTTTATTTTAAGCCTAAAAAATAGCAGGTCAGGACAGTAAAGAAAGAATTGGGAAAATAATAGGGCACTAAATTTTTGATAATATAAATATTGGATGTTTAAATTACTGTTATAATTGATGAAAAAACAATAAATTTCAATCAGAAAACAACATGAATTTGTAATGGAATTATCATACATTGAGCATTCCAAACATAGATTACATAAATTCAAAATTTGTGTATTGTGATAACATTGTATTATGTTGGAATTTGAAAAACTATATTCAATATACTGGAAAAAGATCAATATTCAACTTCGATTGAACAACAATATTCTTGCGAATCGAGCCGGCTAAAAAGCGATTACTCAAAGTCAAAATTAAATTCACTTTGTTTAAAAAATCGTGTCAAATGGACGATAAAGCTATTAAAAAACTATGTTGGTTTATGACAAATTGAGCTTGTGAGTGATACATTACTCTAGTTTGAAACCTATAAAGTATAATAAAATCCTATTATAAAAGGGCTCTCTCAGGTCAGGGAGAGCAGGAAAACCTGGAATCGTTGTAGAATTTTATTTTGCCTCTTAAACGCAGAGAATAGTAGGTAAAAATTGAAGTTTAAAAAAAAAAAAAAACTCTGGAAAATTTCTACATCATACCTGGAAAATAACCAGTCTCGGAATTGTCAGTAACAGTAATCGGTTATTGAGATTCAAGTTAAATAATTCTATCATCTATTATAACTATTTGTTGTAAAAATTTCATGTTTTATTGAAACTTCCATGCTTCTGTACTCATTCAATGATATTTCTTTGCTCACAAAATTTAATATTTGACATTGCAAATAAAAAATCAAAGTTGTCTGATGAAAAAATGCATGGTATAGATGAAATATGATTTGGTTTTTCATTGAAATTTTCCTGATTTGCCTGGAAAAGTCAAGGAATTTTTTCCCTGAAATTGAGTGAGAACTCTGATAAATATTGGGGTTGGACAAAAATCAGACCAAAATAGTGACTAAAACAATAATTGTTGAAAAAGTGATCGGGAACCACATGAATCTGTAAGATAAGTAGCTCAAATAAACCTTTTTTTTTTTTTAAAAAAAAAAGTATACTGGGACGCATAGTTCAATTACTGTTGTGACTACCGCTTTTTAACTTTTTCAAATTATTTAATTATAACTTAATATTTTATGGATATTTTATTTATGCTAGCTACGTTTTCAGAATATGTAGATTTTATTTTCAGAACATTTTGCATCTGCTAATATGAAAGATTATGTCATTTTTTTCTGAAACATTATTTATTGCATTAACATTATTTCTAAACATTATTTTATAGTTGGTGTTTTAAAGAATACTTTTTTATTCATTTAATTTATTTATTTTTAGTTGGTGTTTTATAACATATTTTTATGTATTTTTAATATTTTTTTGACTTGCATCAGACTGACTATACGGACATTGATATGCTTACAAATTTGCATAAATTATTTTATAATTGTTATCCCTCTTTGATAGTACATATTTAATCTTTTTTTCTAATTTTTAGAAATGAAGAAGACAGAAATAATGCCCTTGAGAAGTTAAATGGTTATTTTTGGAAAGGGAAAAGTCTGTCAGCAAAAGTAATACATTTTTGTTATGTTTGTGAGCTTACATTATTTGGAAATATCATGCTTTAAAAAAATTATAATTAAATTGTTTTTTCTAATTAAACTTTTGTTTTAAATGAGATTTTTTTCCTAAGTTGAATTTATTTCAAAGCAGAGTTGCAAAAAACCCGCCTACCCAGTAAAACCCGGGTGAATTTTTTCTGAGTAAAGCCTAGGTTTTTCTAAAATTGGTTTCTTTTTTCTCCTCTGTTATATTAAAGAGCTATTCTATTGAAATACATATGTAGTCTAGCCTAAAAATATGAATCTATGGTGAAAAAGCTGTGTTTGGAGACTGGAGAGTCACCTTGCTGGCTAGATTTGACTGTATGGCCATTGATTAGTCAGTGCCTTTGATTTGCTTTCTATGAAGAAAAAAAAAAATCCTTAAACGTTTTTTTAAGATTAAAATATAAATAAAAAGTAATCTTGTGTTAAAATAAGTTTGAAATGTGTTACATATAACATTTTGTATCCTGATGTCAGAAGAAACTTTTTTCAGACTTTATTTGTATTAATTAATCATTACACTTTAATTACCTATACGTTAAGTCAATTCATAAAATTAAACTTAATTATTAATATTAAAATAAACATTTTTAAAAAGAGGATAAAAAAGATCAGCCTTTATCAAAGCTATTAATGCTTATTAATTATATAATTTTCTAATTAGTAGTTGATCATGATTGCAAAATGGATGAGACACACGTATAATCATTTTTCAAAGTTAAAGATGAAGATTACATAGGTTATAAAATTGATTTGTAAATAATTAATTTGAGCTATTCAATAACTAGGATTTTACTATTAGTTGAAATTTTTATCTTCAAATATAGAAATTAAATAATCTGTGTAGAAGATTTTTTTAAGCTTTAAATGGAGAGCATGCAATTATATAGAGTGATAGGTTTGGTTATTATGGTTGCATTTGTAATTCATATTTAGTCTTTCTTCTCTAAAAAATTGTACTTAGTTTGATATGCCAGAGTTTAAATTTATATAAAGAATTTATCTAAGCAAAGGAAGAATATAATAACATCAGGGGCTGCAGATATTTTTTTCCTGTTCTTTCCTATTATTTTCTACTTTGATATTTTTTTTATGACTCAAGATCAAGTATTGCAACTGCACCTATTTTTCAATTCGTTCGTTTTGAATGAGGTGTGAGCAGTGGGTAGAGCATGAATACTTATTAGTACGTCAGCTTCTATGACTGCTTTCCAATTCATGTTCAACTGCAGTGGATGAGAAATAAAATCACACAGCCTAAAGAGGAATAAGATTGTGATACACGTATTTTCCCTTCTGATTCCAATTAATGTTTTAGCTCAATGTTGAAACCCAACACTAGATAATATTAATAATCCTGTATCGGAATCACGGCCACATTGTTACAGTATGTTACAGATTTCTTGCAGAAAGATTTTTCCTTTGGGAAGTAAAAAATTTTAAATTTATATAAATATATTTTTTATGCAACTTGTATATTATATTAGTTATGCATCACAAATTATATTGTTAAAGCCTCAATAAAAAGAATAAAATATCTGTCTTAGAGAATTATTGATTTTCTCAGCAATATTACTTTTAATTATTCTTTTTAAAATTTATATTGTCTATGTAGGGAAGTAGATATTTTTTATGATTAAAACTAATATTCTCGAGAATTTAAAAACTTAAAAGTGAATTTTTTATTTGTTTTTCTGCACTCCTCTTTTTTCCTTTTTTTTTCTTTTAAAAAAAAATCCTCCTACTTTCCTTAGTATTTTCTGAAAAATTTGGCTGCTGTCCCTGTAGCATTGATTCATGATAGTGATAATATTTATGGTATGAGTTATAGCCAAACCTCGATTCATGCATCCCATAAACTAGCAAATTTCCACATTTAACCTCCAGAAAATCATTTCAGTAATATATGTTTACATATATTTATATTTCCTATTTTGTGAAGGAAAACAGTAGCTCCTAATAATAAAAGTTATTTATCAGTTCCTAAATAGTAGGTAACTAGTTTATGTTGACTCTTTAAATTTCAAGATTATTGTAATTTCAATCTTTTTATCATAAAATGTGTAAAAAAAAATTGTTTTTTTATTTTTTTATTTGAATAATAAAAAAAGATTTTGAAGTCAGCATTGATTAGCAATGTAAATTATTGTTTGTGGCTTTTATGAATCACAAATACAAAAAAATTAATACTTTGCCAAATCACAGTTTACTCAAATATAAAAAATTTTCTTTAAAAAAAAGAACTTTTTAGAACCATAAATTATATATTATTATACACTTTGTATTCAAATTTGTTTCAAGACATATGTTTTTGCAAATCACTCTCTGAATATAAACACAATTTAACGTATTTATGATTTTATTATTTTAATGTGCACACATGTTAACCACATTGACAATAGTTTTATTCAGTTTGTATATAACTGTTTTGAACATGGTTATAAACGTGTGCATATTGAAAAAAACTTATTAAATTAATATATTTTGCTACCTAAATGAAATAATTAAAAAATTGAAAATGAAAAAAAAAGAAGAAAGGGATCAAATACATTTAATTCACTAATAAATGTATCACTGTATGTACTACAGTTTGTACACAGTATTTGTACTCTACAGTGTGAAATTTATTAAAAAAAGTGAAGAAAGTAAACTAGGACAATGTCTGCTTTTTATGTATTGCATTCAACAGTCTGAAACTAATAAATCAAAAAACAATTTTTACTGATAAAAAGCAGCCTCATTTTGGTTTCTTACTTCTTGTTGTTGCTGGTGATATTTAATTATCTGTTATTTTATTTTACTATATTACCTTTTGTTTCAATATGTTTAAATGATTATGTAACTCTTTTTGTTCTTTGTTCAAATCTGTATTACTTTTCTAATAATGCTTTTGTATAATTTAAGAAAGCGAATCCAGCTGCTGATCCTATGGCTCGAAAACGAAAAGCCGGTGACTCAGAAGATTGCATTGACTCTAAAAAACCTAAGGCTGAGGATATGTCTGTAGAGTTGAGGCTAGTTTCTTTTTTATTTGATTTATTTTCCACAATTTTATCCAATTTAATGTTAGTTACCCATAATGAGTTGGGAACTCATTATGGGTAACATTATGGATATAATAACTGTGTTTTATGATTGACATTAAAAAATACAGGTTGCTACTGAATAGATTCATTATTTATTAATAAATGCTTATTTATATATTAATAAATGTTTAATTATAACTAGGGAAAAGTCATCGAGCCAATCAATGTAAATAGAGTTTTTCATAGTTATTTTGAAATTAAAATAATAATGATAATTATAATTTTGCATCTTCATAATTTACACTAAACTAATTAATATAAGTAGCTGAGATAATTAATATTTTTATTTGGTTGAGCTATCTTTACACCCGAGCCTCGATGACTCATTAGTTAAGGTACTGAGCCGATCCATGAGTACCAGCTTGCATGGTACCCACAGCCTGTGTGCAATGCTGTTGCAGAAATAATTTACTTTTTATGTTTACAGCCATTTCCAGCCGTCCTAAAGCTCTGAACATTTTCATAAATGTGTAATTGAAAAGACGAGTGCTACTTTTTAAAAATTAACTTTTCTTTTAAATTAAAAATAAAAACTATTCAAACTAAACTACACTATTAAAACTTAAGTAACCGTTAACTGAAAAAATGATATTGATTTTTTCTTTTTTAAAAAGAAAAATATTTCTTTACAAAGTTGTTGAAGTTATAACTAATTTTAACAAATAATTATTATATCATCTTAGTTTTATTGATTTGTCAATAAATAAGTTCCAAAGTTAAACTTATCTTATTTAGAATTTTGCGTAATTAATTTACAAAAATAATTCTAAAATTAGGATAAGGATTAAATAATTAAAATATTTAAAAATTTGAGAAATTTGCGACATTTAAATAAAATTTTACGGTTATAAATTTTTTTGGGTTAGAACTTTTTAATCAGCCATTACTTTTTCAGATTGCTTATGCCCTATTCTGTAGTCCACCTTCTCTATGCTTTCATACCTTTTGGTCTGCTTTAAAACCCATTGTTTGGTGCAATGTGTCTTTTAGTACATGCTCCATCAAAACCAACTTTCAAATCAATTCTGTGTATTTTCTCTAGTCCCGTAACACCTTTAATAATATTTTAAATGGCACAACAACAACCTTTCTGAATTTTGCTTATCTACAAGTGACTTTGACTAAATAGTGTTCATTATGTTACGTACTAGCTGAATACCCATTCTTTGTATGGGGTAAAAATAGGAAGTTAGTTTTCAATAAATCAGTACTGAGCAACACAATAAAAATATGCCCAATACTGAAAGACATGTGCTAATACAAATATAGTAAAATTAATTTCAATTTTTCTTTCTTATTATTTACAGCTCTTTCTGGATACATTATTTGACTAAGCAAAACACATTTTTGTTTAGCCCATCAAAATAATGATTCAATATCATTTAGCAGGATGTTCTTGCTTAAGGTGAACTCATGGTAATCAAGTTTACCCCAAAGCTTTTTCTGTTCATATCCATTTCGAAGGGGCTATAAAACCCTCTTTCCACAGTATCTATTTTAAAATTACGCAGTATTGCTGTTTTAATAGGTACCAAATGTACTAATATAATATTTTGTACCATATTAGTATATTTAATGCCTATTAAAACTGGACCGATTACCATAAATTTGTAAAATTAGCCGTCAAATCTTTAAACTAGGCTTAAACTATCTAATACTGAACATATTTAAATGTCATTTTTGACAATTAGTAGAAAACATAAAATTAGCAGGAAATTAGCATAATTTTGATAAATAAAAGTGCTTGGTCAAATGCTCACGTAGAAACAATTTATAATAGGGAAGCGTCGTTAGCAGTGTACAATGGCATTTCAGAAATGATATTTGGTTCCTATGCAGTTGTTAAACCTTATGAGGTATCATACCCCTACCTCCCCTAGAAGTTTGTTGATGTAGCAGTGATACAGATAAACTTTGTATAGTTATATAATGCATATACATTGTAAAATATTTTACCTTATTTTTTATTTATTTATTCTAGATTAAAGAATGCAGTCACTCCATACTGGAATGTTCCATATGAAGAACAGTTGAAGCTGAAAGAAAATGACATTCATAAGTTTTTAATGAAATTAAGTAAACATATTGAGAAAATGAACAATGGTTATTTACCTATTTTGTCCAAATTCAAGTGAGTGAAAAATTTTCTCCATCACTATAATTAATTGCCTAATTTGTAATGCATATGTCTAGTTATTCCGATTTCGCCCTTTCTCTTCGACCTATGACAAACACTGCAAACTGATTTTTTTTTTAGAAAAATCCATACAGTAATTGTCTTGTTAAAACAAAACTTTTCAAAGACAAACTCTTTGTAGGGAACAGTTTTATAAATTTTATCTCAAAGCTTTTGGCTTAACATCACCATTATTAATATATGTTTCGCTTATAGAATTGATGTCAAAAAATTTATAGCTTTTAAAGGAAGATGATTCCCACAATGAATGCAAAGCAATGCAAAATTTTTTAATGAGACAATTTTTATAAAGTAGTATTTGAGAAATAAAATTAGGAGACATTGTTGATACCTTCAGTAAAATATCGATATTTTTTTATGGTTATAGTGTACTTAAAGAGTAAATATATTTTTTTTAATAGTTCATTTCATGTAAAAAATTTAGCACTTTAAAAAAAAAAAAAAGCTTGAAATGCACTGTAAACTAATATGATTTATTTATTATGAAACTGCTTATCTTTTATTTTAAATATTATTTTTATTTTGTTTCATTTTGATAACTTGATCTTGTTAGTTATGAATATTTTGGTAGCATTGTTATCACAAAACATTGAATAAATTTTTACCTATCCACCTCTAACTTACTTTGAGTTTTTTTTCATACAGCAAAATCTTCTCCCATGTTATTCAAAGGAGATATTGCGCTTGGCTGGAAATTTTTTGAGTGGACTTACCAAGATAGAAAATAATATAGTTAATAAATAAAATTAAAATATAGTTAATAACTTACAGTGTATTCATTGCAGAAAAAAAATGGGAGAGAATTTCTCACCCTTTCTCAAAAACAGGGTGAGATTTCAAAAAGTTAAGTGAGATTTCTAAAAATTAAAAAAACACGAATAGACTTGGAAATTTTTTTTTCTTTAATTATAATACATTTTTCACATCTTCTAATTGAATATTTTTGCTGCATCATCATATGGAAAATGTTCTATATCTAATTTTTCATTGGCTATTATATTTATTTGGCTGAAAAATATCCGTATTTGTTTCGTTTTGACCGTTTCTACCGACATTTGTTTAATTTTCATTTGTCCGTTACGGAGTAGAAGATGTCGCGTAGAAGGGATAGATGTCGGAGTAGAAGGTATTTGTCCATCTTACATTCATGCACAGAATATGCAAACGTCTTACATGAAGAAACCTTACCTACGGTGAACACGTGGTTGCAGAGAAATGTGTTCTGAAAGGAATTCCGTGGTTCGGGGGTGGTGTTCTGCTGTTCGCACCGGTTCTGAACAATACTGATAAATAGGGAACCTAAATAACAAGGACCGATGTTCAAAATAATGAAAGATCAAGGAAGAAAAGTGAAACGGATTTTATTCAAAATGGCAAGAGACAAAATTTTTTCCAAAATTCGTGCATTTTGAAATTGATTAATAGAGTGCGCGAACTTCTCGCGTTAATCATTTTTTACTGCGAGAAAAGAAAAAAATATGCGAGATTCTCGCGTTCTCGCGCTGTAGTGAAAGCACTGACTTATTATAATTTTATAACATCATGATCATAATCATTCAGTAAGTGCACTAATTTTATTTCTATTATAATCTCTCACTTTGTCTTGTGAAGTGTAGTTTTCAAACTTGTTAACAAACATAAAGTGCAGAGCTAGCTTTTTCAGAATTTGGAGCTGGTAGCTTTTCCGTATTAAGAAACCAAGTTTTTCCTATGTTATTCAATATGACTGTAAATAAAAGCAGTTATGAAAGTTTATGATGTATTATTAGAATTGTCTCTAAAAGGGGGAACTTGACATAAATGTTTTTTATTCTTATAAAATTTTGTTTTTAGTGTTATTTAATTTTAATATATGTCTATTTTTAAAAAATATTTTTAGGAAAGAAAATAATCACCAGTGTTGTCCTCTTATACCTATTAAGCCTTCTCCTGTAACAGTTGCATACAGAAATAAAAGTGAATTCACTGTTGGAAGACATTTACATACAAAAGAAAAAACTGTTGGATTTAGACTCAGTGCATACAAAGAAGGCTCAATGAGTGTGGCTGAGCCAGATGACTGTATTAATATACCACCACAAATGCTGAAGGCAGTTAAGGTATATATTTTTAAGCTTTATAAAGGGTTTATTATAAGGCATATTTTTTAAGTTTAAATATTAGTTTTACATTTGCTAAATTAACAGTAATTTCAATTCAAAGAGATCATTAAATACTAGGAATTTGTGTTATCAAACTCAGAGTGTGAGAACATCAAAGATATTTTAAATGTAAGGAATATTTCTTAAGCTTTATAGATATTAGTATTAAATTGCTTGTTTAATGTTAATTTCAATCCAAAGAGATGCTAAAATACCAAAATTTGTGTTATCAAACTCATGGTTTGAAAACACATTTATTTAAAAATCTTTTTTTTTTAAATTCATGCTATATCTGTATTCATGTATGATCATTGCTTATACTGTCATTCTTTGTTAACTAAAATAAGCATATCTCTAATTCATCTCCCTTTGTAGCTTGGATATTATTTTAATAGCCTCTGTGTAAAGCCCATTTTAAATGAATAAAAAATTGTTTTGCTTCTCTAAAAATTTATGAATATAATATTTCTTTAATAGAGCTTTGAAAAATACATTAGAACTTCTGAGTTAGATGTATATAATCCTGAAACACATGGGGGCTTCTGGAGACAATTAACTGTACGAACTTCAAATAACGATGACATATTGCTGATAGTTGTGATGCACCCTCAGTCCTTGTCAGAGGTAAAATATATTATTATTCTAGTTTTATGTTCACTTTACATTTCTTTGTGAGGTATTTGTATGAAAATAAGAAATGTTTTATCATCTTTCTTCTTGTTTTTTTTTAATTTTATGGTTGTATGTTCCCATTTGATTTTCTTTTAGGAACAATTAGAAGATGAAAAAAGGAAATTAAAAGATTATTATGAAGCTGGTGAAGGTTCCACCTGTTCTATAACTTCTATATACTTCCACTTATTTTCAAAAAAGGCCTCTCATGAAGAAACTACCAATTTGACTCATTTGATGGGCAAAAAGGTAAAATTTTTTAAATAAATGCTATTTAAATATTCTTGTTTTTTTGTTAAGAAACTCTGTTTTATTTAAATATCTTTACTATTGCTCTGGTGACAGATAAATCTGTGTTGAGTGACCAAACCAATTCAGTTGTTGTAATTTCTGTGCGTATTTTTAAAAAAAATCAATTCAGTTGTATCATGAGAGTTAATGTAACAGATCCAATGTAAATTTAAAAAAAAAAAAAAAAAAACAGATCTTATAATTATGTAATTATTGATTTCTCATGCATATTAAGAAATTTTTTTAGCTGGTATAATTTACAAATCCTGGCATATTATAAAATAGAAATCTTCGTGTCTTACTTTAGAGCTTTTTTTGATTTGGATTACTAGGTAATGTATGTATGTATGTATTGTTAAAAGAATTATGTATTAAATCTAATCCATCAACAGTGCTTATATATAATGCAAAATCAGTTAAAACCTTTACTACCAAAAAAAGTAATAATAATGATGTAATTATCTTAGATAAAGTGATAATGTGTCTTTAGTAACTTGATCAGTCCTACGTTACTAAGTTCTATTAATATTTAAATATATTGTCAAGAAAGATATAAAAACTTTCTCCAGGGTCAAATCTTACCTTCTCTCAGGGTTTAAGCTGAGTCTAAAAATTCATTAGCAAAAAAGCTAAAATCTGAAAAAAAGTTTTAGCAAAATGCTAAAATGCCATTAGGCTTATAAAATTACTTTATATCAAACAAGTACTGTAAGTTATCTGACAAAGAATAGCTTAATGTACAAGAATATCTAAAAGAATACCTATAACAAAAAAAAAAGAACACATTTATTATTTATCAAAACATTTTGGTTTATAATTAACAATCTTCCTTTCTTTCATGTTTGCCCATTTTACAAATGCTTCTTGAAAGTTAAATGCACTTTCAGGGCCCTCAATATTAATCATTAACAAATTGTTTACATGGTTGATTAACAACCTGTTTCGAATATTAGTTTTAATCAAATTAAGGCAGCTAAAGCCCCTTTCACAGTCAACAGTGTGCATTGGTATTGTTGCACAATACTCTATAACAGAAGTTATTAATGGGTACTGTTCAGACACATCATTGGTATATAAAATAAAAGTAATTCATTAAATGACATGTTTTTACATCGTTGCATTAAGATGTGTTTAAATAATCCCCATTCACAAAGTAATTCAGTTTCTGTAAACTGAAAATCTTTTCTGGGAGATTCCGAAAACAAATTGAAAATGCAACGGATTTCCTTTACACTATAATGCTGTAATTCTTCCGAACTATGGGGCATCCTGCTAGGTATAAATATATTGAACATTTCGATTTTATCCAAATCTCCCAATCTATCAGTAATATTTTCAATGATACAGTTTAAAAAATTGTGCATCAAATTACGGGATCTTTCCCTCTGTTTCAGTCCATCTAAAATTATATGGCCCTGAAACTCAAATTTTTCACTTTCCTTCTTAGGCACATCATCTAAAAAACTCATATAATGAGTGCCGGTGCCATTTTTTATTTCTTCTAAACTTGAAATACAAGCCTTCACATTTGATTGAACATATTCAAAATTTAAATTAGATTTTTGAAATATGAGACTTAATTTATTAATGTTGAACATGATATCATTCATGATGGCAGTGGTTGCTAAAAACAAAAAAGTAGTTATATTTTTTAACAACCCTTGAGCAACAGGACGTTTGTCTTCCATTAAAACACTAACAAGAGCTTGCCAGTTGCAATCCAGAGCTGTAACTGAATTCCCCAAAGACAACCACCGAGTTGTTGATAACTTTATGAATTTCCTTGACTTTTGTTCAAGGATATCTTGAACATTCTTCAATCGCCTGGTATTTACAGGGGAGCATTCAAAATAAGAGTGAATTCTTTTTATTATGTCCTGAAACTTTACCAGGTAAGCATTCTCAGACGCTGCTTGGCTCACGGCTAATGCTAGCCTATGTGCCACACAATGTACTGAAATTAAATGCGGATTTTGGTTTTTGAACAGAGCAGCAACTCCAACAGCTCTAACACCAGTCATAACTGAAGGTCCATCTGTACCTAAGAATGAGCATTTTGTAACATCTATTTTCAAACTCTCAAGTGTCTTTATCAAAGAAGAATAAATAAAATTAGCACTTGCACCCTCCATTTCTACTAAACTTAGATAATGTGTAGACAATCTACCTTGATGAAGCACTTTTAGGTAGATAATTAAACTTTGATCTATGGAAACATCCGTACATTCATCAATTATGACGGAGAACCATCTTGCTGAATTAACTTTATGCAGTATTTTTTCTTGAATGGTCATGGCAAGAGCCATTTCCATGTCCCGAATGCTGTCATAACTTTCATAAGAGGCTGTACCTATATTCAATCCACTGAGACTGGAACAACCTAAATCTATGCACAAATCTTTTATTGAACTAAACTTTCTAGTAGCCAAATGTTCCTTTGCTTGCATATAGACTATTTTCATTGCTGAAATAACTGATTCATTAGCACTGGAAATGATTTTGCAACAGATTTCCCGGAACGGAATTTAGTAAAATCCTTTAGCAAAAATGCGAAAATGCTTTGTTGAATTTTAGCATTTTTGAGGGGTCTTTTCGCATTTTGCGAAAAAAGCTACCGTAGCGGAAACCCTGCCTTCTCTTAATCTAACAGTGTTCATGTAGACACCTCGTTGTCGCAGGTCTGGACTGGCCTCCTTTGCATTAAATAAAATAATCTTTGTTTCTCTGTTTTTGTGTTTTTTAAAAACCACTTTTGATTTACGACTATGTTATAAATTCAGAATGTGTTTAAACTGCGATCTAATAAAAGTCTGCAGAAATTTTCCTGACACAAGAAATTATTTTTAATACATATATTTTGGGTATTATATAAAGTATAATTGAATATAAAAGTAGAATAATATTGTATGAAATTAAATAGCATACATAATTCTAAGTAAAGAGAGCACCAAGCCATTAAATATTTTAAAAAATAGTAATTTAATGTGAGAAAAGTAATTTAATACAGAATACATGATCACAAAATACCTGACCAAAAAAATCAGAATATTTAACTTGCATTTATTTTAATAACTAGAATATAAATTTTTTTAAAATTTAATTCTATGAACAAATATTTTAATATTAAAATTTATGTTTAAATGGACTTTTGTATTATGTAATATGATAAAAAAAACATGAATTTTATGTCCCGTAGTTTTTTAATTATTTAAATTTATGTAAAAAATTTTCTGATAAATTTATTCTGATTTTCGAATTCTATTTTTTCTTCTTTAGTAATCAGTTTTGCAGTCTCTAATTTTAAACATTTAAAAGTTTTTAATTTTATGCATAGATATTACAAGGTTAACTGACAAAAAGGATTTAGTGCCTAAAACAATGATATTTATGTATAACAATTACTACCTACAATTGCTGTCAATATATCTGTCTAAATACTTTGGCATAGGGCCCTTCATTGGTCAATCTCTTCTACATGTGGCCCTCCACTCAAAAAGGTTGTGCTCCCCTACTCTATCTCAAGAATTTTTTAGGCGAATTTTAAAATTTTTACACACAATTATAAACTTCGTTTATCCAAAGATAATTCCATGCAGAAAGTAACTTTCAGTAACTATTTATTATTTTATTTAAAAATGGTTGAAAAAGTTTTGAATTGTAAGGTATATAATTTTTTGCAGCATTTTAAAGAATGTAATTTTATATAGCAAAATGAAAATTTGAGTTAAATCAATTGAATCGTTACTGAGAAATCAAATTTTAAGTATCTGACTCTTTTAAAATTCAATTTCTCAGGAACTATTCGACCGATTTTGCTTAAATTTTGTATTTTGCTATATAAAATTACATTCTTGAGAATGATGCAAAAAGTTGTATACTTAACTATTCAAAATTTTTGTGACTATTCTTAAATAAAATTATTAAATATAATAAATATTTACTAAAAGTTATTTTTTGCATGGAATTATCTTTGGGTAAACGAATTTTATAATTGCTTGTAAAGAAATTTTCAATTCGCTTTTCTCGAGATATAACGAAATACTTAAAAAGTGAAATTAACATTAAGGGGTTCAAACTTTGGATTGCTCTCCTGACTATCATGACTATATTTCCCAGATTGAGGCTACCCCCATATTTTGGAGGTCAGAAATCCGAATCTGCCAAAAAAAAAAAGGTATGTTTATTCGGAAAAAGTATGTTTTTGTGTCTGATTTCGTAACTTAAAATATCCTCTACATGTATCAGTTAGTATATTTGAGATCACCTCCTAGATTGATACTTTAAAAGTGAAGATTCATTCATTAGATTATAAGTTATTCAGGGTAGCCGTTTTTTTTGCACACTGTATGTATATATATATATATTAAAAATGGCTTAGCTTTCTTTTTTCTAATCTGTTAATCAGCATTTATGTTTTCATTTTAAGTTTTATGACATATGAATTTTTAGTTTTTAGAGGAAACTTTACTTGGGATGAAATTTCAAGTGAGTCCTGAGGCCTTTTTCCAAATCAATGTTCCTGCCACAGAGATTCTTTATTCAATGATTACAGATTTTGTTAATCCTTCAGCATCTTCGACTGTTTTTGACATATGCTGTGGAACTGGGACCATCAGTTTATGCCTAGCTAAGGTAATATGAAATTTTTTTGTTTTGTTTTATCATGTAATTATGTTCTGAACTGTTTTTTTTTTTTATCTTTAAATCTTATAATGAAAAGTACTGAATTTAATCTTCAATATAATGGTCTAATCTTCATAAAAGAAAAAAATTCATTTTTTTTTGAAAATTGACAAAATAAATATTTATTTTATATTGACAGCTAACCAAACATGGTCTTGGAATCTATCACAGCTTTTCAATTGTGGCTAGTTTTGATGAATATAAATTCTTTTGTAGTATCTTTGTCTTTTTTATGCTGATTTTTATGATAACTGAGGAATTATTTTACATAGGCTGGATGTAAAGTTGTAGGCATTGAACTTTCTTCTGAAGCTGTTGAAAATGCAAGAATCAATGCACAAGTCAATAGTAAGAATTGTTTTACATACCATATTTATAATAAAATGATTATGCAATATTTGTGAATTTTTCTTTCCATGGTATGAATTCAATAAATTCTCAAAGGCATTTAATGTGGTATCATTTTCAATGTTTGTATTAACTCTGTGTATAAATATTCAAGACGTGCTTAAAAGCTAACTAAAACTGTTTGTTTTTTTGTGTGTATTCATGATTAGAATTTTACATTAAGTTTATTATTTAAATTTGTAAAACTGCTTATTATATACTAGATTTAAAAAAAAGAAATGTTTCAAAAAGAAATTATGTCTAATTCATTTTGGGGAATTCAGTCATTTTACCACAACAACTACAAAAAACTTAGTTATTAATTTTACGTTATTAAGTTCTTTTATGGTGATGAATTAAGGGGTCATTCACTTATTTATTATTTTCAGCAAATGCAGCAACAAATCTTGTCGGGTGGAGTTTTGTAGTTTCACGATCTTCACCTGATATTAAAAATATTAGATTCTAATTAATAATACAGAAATCATATATATTTTTTAAAAGTGAATTGAATATTCATTCACTAAATTACTTTTTTACGAAAAGGTCAAGTGGCATATTCACTGTGTTTTCATTTCGAGATTGTTGAAAATCAACTTAAAAATTATTTGATTGAGGAAGTCTTGAATTCAATTACATATTTGGATACATTTTGGCTTAAAGAAATATTAGCTAATTGTCGTACTAATTATTTTTTTAATTCAGTGCTATAAAACTTTTCTATTTTTATTTATCCCAAACTATTATGAGTTTATTCAGTGAGATTAATAAAATTGTAATGGAAACTGTTAAAACTTCCTATTCTAAACAAAGTAATTCTGAAATTAAAAATAATATTTCATTTTAATTGTTCAATTATAATTTGTTATATTAAATCTTGAACATCAATTAATTATAATTTACTATATTAGTTAATTAAAGCTTTTGTCATTTACCTTTTTTCAAGTTGAGCTTTTACTGTATTTCAGTGCTTACTGTATGACACTGTAACAAAATATATCCCTTTGAAAAAATGTTTTGCATTATTGTAACAAACAAGAGTAATCATTACAATAAAACCTGTAAGACCAATAAGTTAGAGCAATTGTGTTCTACATATTTAGTAGCTAAAATATTTAAACGAAAATTTATGGTTCTAAAAGTTTTGCTAAGATGAGAACACTGGTTCTATGATGAAAATAAATGGTTTTTGTGTTGCACACTTTTGGGAAAAGGAAAAAAAATTCTTTATTTCAATCATTATTATGAGCAATTAATTATTAATAATTTATTTGCAATTATTAATGTTGCCGAATTCTTGGATACATTCAAACTTAAGTAACTTTGCACATTTCAAACTTGGTTTGCAAAGTGAAGTATTTAAGTTTGTGCAGTAACCATTAGTGCTTGCAAGTGTAAGAGTAAAGTCCACAAGTTAATTTAATTAAAGCTGGGATTTGTTATCGCAAAAGAAAGAAATCTAAATTCTTTTTTCAGTCCTGAACAGAGCTTACTGCTATTGTGTTCAAATTCTGGGTAGATTTTTGTCAATAATAAATATGGAAAAAGCACCTGAAAAATGTAATGAACATATCGTATTTAACTACTGAAAAGCTCACTCAAAAGCATTTTCTTAATTGAAGCATTGTTATATTTCTTTGGAAAAAAACCCTAAAGGAATGCATTTCACAAGAGCAAATTTCTCACACTAATGGGTGCACATATTGTATTGAATTATTTATTGTATTTCAAGAGTTTACTATTATTAGGGTTTCCTGCATTCCTTTAAAACTGCGTAATTTATATTTTGAAAAATAAGGGTTTGGATAATAATAGTCTTTAATTTTCAGTATTGATAGTTGTGTGGAAATTTTTTTAGTCTTAGACAGATATTTGAAACAAAAAGTCCCTCTTTCCTTCGCTTAGAATGAGACTTAACATTGAGGGACATTTGCGAGGGGAGAAAGAGAGTGTCAGAAGGGTGCTTCTGGCAAGAAGAAGAAAACACATGCCCTTTTTTCATTAATATATATGTTTTTTCATTGATATATTCTTGCCTTTGGCTTAGAATGAGACCTCATGTGCAGAATAAAGCATTCTGAAACTACAGAATAGAGTGTGAGGGAAGGGGAGTGGGTTACAGCACAGGGAAGAATTATGTATATTTTTTGGACAGTTCTAAGGTACTTAAGTAGAAGTCCAATATTGACCTGCAGAATCAACAGAATTCAATTATACTGGTAGCCCACATGCCTATAAATAAGAAGTAATAGAAAAGCTTTTTGAGCTTGAGTTCATAACGGAAACTATTTCTAGAAAACGTGAATAATTAAATGAATGTGTATAATATTACAATGTCTAATAAGTAGTAATACTAAGTTTTTTGAAAGCTGTAACATATTTTAAAATTCCCAATTGTACTAAATACCAAACAGTTCTGTAATAAATGCAATTATATCAGTACTTTGCATATAATTAATTTTTATTTTATTTTAAACTATTTTTTAGAAAGGAAAAAAATTGGCATTGTTGTTGTGGATGTATATTTGATGATAATTAATTATTAAACTATTTTTAAAATTTCAAAAAGCTCTTAATTTTTGCTTTGATAAAAGAGTGGGAACTCTGATATTTAAGTTTATTTAATGAAAGAAAAGCTATGCATTACATGATTTTTTGTCAATTCTATAAAATAAAAGAATCACATTAAAATTAATCCATAACTTTTGAAATATTTGTATAAAAATTTTTCTTTTTCCCCTTTTCAGCTTATTAACTGTTTAATTCAATGAAAATTTTTTAAACCATGACAAGATTATTTTAGTAAATTATACTAAAATTTATATTTTTATGAATAGATATATCCAATGTTGAATTCATTTGTGGTAAAGCTGAGGATGTGATACACACTGCAATAGATAAGTGTGATTCATCTGAAATTGTTGCAGTTGTAGACCCACCGAGAGCAGGTTTGCGTAAGTACTTGTTTCCTTTTTGCTTATCTGTATTTTGATTGAGTGTTATGAAACAGAAATATTTTACAAATAAACTAAAATTTAATCATAATATGACACAGTGTGTCCAAAATTTCAAGTAAATGAATAAACTATGAAAAAATCCTTTTTAACTCCTTAGAACAGTGATCGCTCTAATTAGTTTTCAAGTTATGCAAGTAACAGGTAGTTGTTCATTATACTGTTTAAACAAAAATAAATTCACGCTTAACATCTTTTTAACCCTTTAAATTAAGAAAGGGTAAACTAAATAATTTCAAATATGATAAATTTACTACTAAAGAATATCAAGACAATAAAATAAAAAAATTGGGTGAATAAAATTTGTTAGTGCTTTTTCAATGCTGAATTTATGAAACATTATCGTTTGACAGAGGCATTTCTTATTGACTGCGGTAAATATTGCTTTAACTGTGTTCCTATACTTATCTTTAGTTGTAACTAATCGGTATCCACTTAGACGCTCATGAAAATGTAAAACATCATTTTTGGAAATATATTAATTTTACACAGCATAAAATGAGTATGTATTGACGAGATGTTCGATTTATTCTCCAGGAATAGTTTTTTAAAATTCATCAAGATGAGCAAAATTTGTGCGTTGGTTATACTTTTACAAAATTGCTTATGGCCTTTTTAATTCTGTTGGCTCATCAAATTTCACTTTTTTTTAAAAATAATTGTTCCTTCATTTTTTTTGTTTTTTATTTATACTTGACTCTAGGATTTGATTTTCCACTTCATCTTTTCGTATATTATTTTTAAAAACAATAATTCTAGATATAGAATGGAATAACAAGCTCTAATTTATTTTCACCTATGTTTTCAGTATAAATTAAAATTCATGGTTCATCAAGTTCTAGCTAAAAACTATCTAGATCTTCCAAATCTAAATCAGAAAATGTTTCTTGCTAGATCATTGTTTGTATCATTATGCATCGCTTAGACATTCTGCTAAGAGCAAGCAAAATTTATAAATTAAACAAAGGACATATTCTTTAACTTACTTCTTAACAACAAATTTATGGGAAGTAAAATAAATCAGAAGAATCAGAAAGGAAAAGCTATCATTAGTTGATATTAAGTTTTAACTCTATTATAGTCAAACAATCAAGAAGTATAACAAGCCCTGAAAACCATGGCTTCATCAGAAAAAATTTCTTTCAATAATTAAAATGTTAACAAAAGAGAAAAAAACTAAGCATGAGTGCATCTTTATCATCATGCACAGCTTAGAGGGACCATTAGATGAAAACGTAATAGATTCATTACAATAATTTAGATGTAATATTAAAAGATATTTCTTCTATAATTTATACATATGTGGCTAATTGAAATCTTTCATATTTTACACTTGTCTTATTTTAGATCAAAAAGTGATTAAGGTCATTAGATCTACTAAAAAAATTAGAAAACTAATATACATATCCTGTAATGCCGATGCAGCCTTCTCCAATTTGGTGTCGTAAGTATATTTCTAGTTGGTAATTTATATCTATTTTTAAGTTATTTCTGAGATTTCTCATAACAATTTAATCTGGAACTTTGTTTTAGACTCTGCAGACCCACTTCTAATAATTATGAAGGTATTCCATTTTATCCTGTTAAAGCTGCTGTTGTAGATTTGTTTCCATATACACCTCACAAGGAGCTCATTTTGATATTTGAAAGATATGATAACCTTGTAAAAGAATTTGGGGAATAAATATATATTTTTTATTACTTTAGATTGGTTTTGTGTTTTTATTTCTTGTTGCAAGTCTTTTATTAATTGTGTCATTAAAATCCTGTCCCTGATACAGGTGTTTCAAGTTCATCTCATCAATGGCCTGAGTATTTATACTGTGTCTGGTTTGTATTGATCACATTACTACATGACATACAATAAAAAAATCATGCCTTTTTGCCCTCATGCTAAGTTTGGGAGTACTAAGGCAAGTACTAATTTTATTCTAAATCCCATGTGTAAGTGTTAAATTAAAGGTTATTTAAACAGCAGTTTTGTTAGTATTAATTTTTATTAACTAGTTGAGTTGCAAAAAATGCTTCAGTAATTTTTTTATTGCGAAGGTAATAGCAGAAAACTTTTTAGTTATAAGTAACTAAAATATCATTAAAATAAAAATGAGATAAATTTGTTTAGAATTGAATCACTTAAACATCCAAAAACTCTCAAAATGCTGCATCATACTGTGTATATTCATTTCAATAAATTCTGAAAAAAAAAAGAAGACCCATATTAAAATTCTAAAAAACAGAGCATGAATTCAAAAGATTTAAAGAAAATTTTCTTCAATAAAAATATTTTGATTAAGGATCAGGGATTTGTCTCGAAACAAAAGATGTAATTTATATAATAGAATTTTTTTTTTCTATATGAAGAAAAGTCAGAAATGTATTTTTTTTTTTGAAGAAATGCATGTAAAATCTTTAAATTTGAAATGCAAATTTTACTTTTCAAACAAAAATCTTTTTTTTAAAAATTGTATTTCATTTTTTAAATTTTGGGGTAAATTCTCAGAAAGAACATTACTGCTATGAAGTCGCCTGGATAAATTAAAAGGTTTGCTTTTAGTAGAGTTCTAGAAATGCCTTAAACAATATAACACTAAGTACTTAATCCTAAACATTGATGAACCCTAACGGTTATATGATACAATTGACAAAATATATTTTCCTTATGTCCTTCAAGACTTGTTCTTTAGAGATGGAGACAGTATGATATACTTGTAGATTTTTGTTAAATATTATTTATAATGCAGCTTCCTCTATTTAGTACAACCTTAATTTCAGCCAACCTTCCATTATAACTACCAATACCTTAAATCGTGTTTTGTACTGATATTACTTTCACAATTTTTAAAATGGCTATATCTTTGTTTAATAGAATCATCCATTCAAATGTAGGACTCAAAACTCAGTAATTTGATTCATCAAAAGTTTCAAAGGAATTATAACCATTATTTGTTTTGGTGGTACTCTGTACATGAAACATTCTATATTTCCTTTGATTCAAGAGGTGTAACACACAACTATCTTAAATGGATATGATATATGGTTATAAAAAGACAACAAAATATGTAAATTACTTAACATTAATAATAAAACGTGTATATGGCACTGTCGTGTGGAAACTGGCATAAAGACCCATATTCATCGACATATGTTAAAAGGGTGCACCTACAATTTGTATTAATTTTTTTCGATGTGTAGGCTAAATTTATCAATCAAACTTTTATACACTTTTTCTGCATGATGTAAGTCCTCTTGAGTAATTTATTTTCAGGTTAAAATGTGGTTTAGCATGTTTTAATGTTAATTTGTCATATGTTATCAAAAATGGCTGCCCCAAACTAGTATGTTATTTTTAATGCATTTTCACTAATAAATGATTAAATGTACATGTAATTAAATATACTTATGAATATAGAAAAAAATAAGTTGCATTATAATAAATTATTATTTTAGTTACCTAATTCTTATTCAAGTAAAGCATTACTTTGTTTAAATAAGTCTACTATTTTTCAGCTAAAAACAAACATTTATAGTTATATCTTTTTGCCCTCAAGTTATGTCTATTTTTGTACAGAGAGGAGCTATTACAATGAGAGTCTACTGTATTAAGAATTTGAACAAGATTTTTCTTCGTAATAATACCAAAATGTTCACTATTTTTCAGATTCTTCTATTTTGATTCGAATACAACTAAATTCATTAGTAGTCATCTCGTGAAATCTTTATTATTTTGAAAATGTTATAATCTAAGAAAACTTATTTAAAAAAAAAAACTTTTGAAATGTTTAATGAAAGCCCTTATATTAAAATGAGAAACAGAGAAACAAAATTTTATAAGATATGGTATAACTCTATAGGCGATTTAAAAAGCTTATGCAATTAGTAATCTTATGCTTAGCTGTTGTGTGGTAGTTTTAATTTCAAAATTCTGAATACAAAATATCTATCATATTTTTAAGGATATTTTATCATGAAATGAAAAAGATTTTATTCTAAATTATGAAGATCTTACCTGTTTAGGATATCCTTTAATAAAAAATAATGCACCTTTCTCACGGAAAAGATAAATATAAATAAAAACACTATACAAAAAAAAAAATACATCAAGAGTTATAAAACCATCTAAAATAGATACCTTTCTGCTAGCACCAGACAAATGGATTAGATCTTACACACTCATCAAAAACTAGGCAATGACAAGAAATTTTGAAAAAAAGAAAATGAATCACAGAAAGAAATAAACAAGAAAGCTAAGCATTTCATATCCTTTATATATTAGCTGGGTATTATATACTACTGACCCAGTCGTTATTAAAGCTTGGTGACCAATATAAAAAGACTGATACTCAGCTAATGGAAAGTATTAAATGAAGTCCTCAAATTTTTGTAAATTTGGTTTATTGTAGTATATATGATACTTACATAAATACAAATTAATCATTTTTATAATCCAATATAAGTGAGTACAAGAGTTATGTAATATTCATAGAAAAACTCAATACAAATATTTACAAAATGCTAAGTTATGCATAGCTTTTTTAAATATATTTTATTCTAACAGGGTTTCATTCTAAGTAATCAAGTTCTTCAGGTATTCCAAACTGTTTGTTTAATGTAGACTCTTCCATGAAGAATTTTTTCTTGCACCAGGATTTAATGCCAAAAATATTATCTGTCCACCGATTGGCTGCTTCTGTACTTTTTACTATATCTCTTTTAACTTGTTGCAAAACTTCAGGATCACACTCTTTATGCTTTTCAATTTCCGATTTTAGTTCTTTAATAGTATTTTCAGCAAGAACTAATTCTTTTAAAATAGTTTCCCTGTTATCAGATTCTTCCTTGCCAGACTTTGCTGTTTCAATTTGTTTATTAAAAAGTTTGATTTTCTTGCGAGCTTCATCTATTTTACTATTCAAATCTTCAATCTTTCTCTTACGATTGTTATGGGCTTTGCTTGGAAAAGCCCAGAAATAAATGCTGGTGCCTATCTTTTCGCTATCTACCAATCCATCATCAACTAGTGATTGAAGGACATCTTTGACTGATTGTGCAACTATTCCCTTTTCTTTAGGAGCTAATTTCTCCAGGTCTTTTAATTGAAAAACGTCTTTTTTTTCAAAGAATATCTCTTGCATTTTGGTTCTCTTTTCTTCGACACTGAGTCCTTTCTTTCTCGACATTATTAAATTATCGTCAGCAACCTTAGAAACTTTGATAATAATATAACGTCTGAACACAAATTAATGCAGAGGTTTACAGCTTAATTAAAGACATAGTTTCATTCACAAAATATGAATTTTTCGAACTATATCATAAATCGAGACAAATTATCGCGCACTTTTTACATTTGTTTTGTTTATTTTTCTTAGACGTATTATGGTTACAGGCAAGAGAATTCTTATTAGTGACGTGGAAAGTATTATTTTTATTATTTGCGAAATTAAAATTTTAGTCAGATGAATCAATTTATCAAAATTAGCTACAATTAAAACCTCTTTATGTTAATTTCTTTCAATGAATGAGTGGAACAAAAATGAATTACTTTTCAAAAGTGGGTTACAAGCTGTGTGATGAATCGAAATTCCTGTGTCAGTGTTTGTTTTGAAAATCAAGAGGGAAGAGTCTCGTCGTCTGTCAATTTTTCTGACAAATTTCTTAAATTTCTTTCATTTTGCATTTAAAATGGATTCTGAATTAGCTGAAGAGCGACCAGTGAGCCCTAAAAAAAAGCTGAGGCCAAATTCGTCCTCAAATTCTGAAGTATCTAATTCTGACAGCATTTTAAATGCCACTGATGAAAAAGGTGGTGATTGGTTTAAAAACTTGAAGAATCGTTAAATATTAAAGTAATATTTAAAATAATTATTTTAATATAATTTTTTTTTCAGATTCTGCTGGTTCGGAAACTAATCTAATTTCTAATGGATTGGCTCCTACTAGGTAAATCCACAAGTATTTGATCTTTCAACTCTTTTTAAACGTCTTAGAGCCGATAATGTTTCATTAATTAATGATAATTTTTTGTGACATGATCAATAATTTATTCTAATTACAAATGATAATTATTTTTACTCTGATATTTATTATGAATCAGGGTCGACCCTGATAAATTGTTGTGTGTTTAATTGGTTTGCTAATTTTTTTTTAAACTTTTCATTTGTGGCTTGCATGAATTTTTCAAAAATACAAATGTTGTTCTTTTAGAAAGCTGTGATCACAATATATTGAAATAAAACGTCTCTCACCTTTGTTTCATATGATATTAAAGGTTCAAATTGTAATTCATACTTTTCTGCAAAAGTTTTTCTATGATTAATGCTTCGTTTCATGCTTATTCTTTCCATTGTAGTGTAGCGCTAATCTGATAACAAAAATTCAATTAATTTCGAACAACAAAAAATTCAACAACTGTTATAAACCACAAGAAATGTAAAACTGATTGCTTTTAATTTTATTTAGAACAGTGTTACCAGTTTGGCAACTCTAATTCATCAACTATTAAAAACCCCTAGAGATTGTTTTATGCATTTAGTAACCACTTTTCTTTAACCCACCGATTTTTCTGCACTTAAAAAGTCTTATTTTAACTTGCAGTCTTCCCCTCGTAGAAAAACTTGTTTCTCAGTGTTATTGTGGAATGCAACAAAATAATTGCCAAGTCTTGCCAATAATTGCTCCTGAACAGGAGCCCAAGAGAAACTGTAAAAAAGAAAGAAAAACATTACAGTAGTGAACTACCTTGAAGGGCTTAACTTGAAGCATCCCCAAGTAAACTTATACATGTTTTTTTTTTTAAAATTTGCAAGTTAAAAATACATTTGGGACTTCGGCAATTCTTTGGCGCAACAGATTACGATACAGGAATACCCCCAAATTTAGAATGCCGACATTTACAATATATTTTTTTAAAATTAAAATTGCATATACTTTAACATAATCTGATTAATTATTTAAAAAGTAACATATCAGTTTTTTTCACGATAATAACTCGTATTAAATGTTATTCAATTTTCAATGTTTTGAAAAATGTTTTTAATGTTTTTAATTGAGTCTCTTAAGAGTTTGAAAGGAACAGATATAAGAAAAATTTGCTTTGGTTTAAATAAGAATTTCTTTTTATTATAAATCTACTCTATTCATTGTAAAATACTTTTTTTTTCTATTAAACAGGATCAATTTTTTTAGTAGTAGCTTGTCATTGTATTTTTTTGTTGTTATTTTTAAATCAATTATCTTCCCTATTGTACTTGATTAAAAAAAGAACTTCATTTGCTTTAAAACGTTATGAAGTTGGCAAAAGTCAATATGTTTGAGATGCTCACAAATAGGCAATTAATACTAAAAGGTCTTTATATATTTGGCAACATATATAAAAGACCTTTATACAAGTTGCAAAATAAGATTAGCTGTTGTCAATCACCAAAATTGTGTTTACTTTGTGAGAGTACTAGCAACTGAATTTACAGAATAATGACCTGTAGTTACAGCTAGCTAATTTCAAAAAGAAATTTCTGATTGGTGCTTAAATCTTTCAAAGAAACCTCCAGCTTCTTTGATTGGATAATACAAACTTAACAACAGTAACAGGGTTGCCACTCTACAGGGAGAATAGGGAAAACCTTAAAAATATAGGGAATAAAAAAAAAAATCACCCAAAATAACAGAGAAAGTGCAGGGAATTTAAGTTTTTCTATACAAACTTTGAAAATGCAGGGTATTTTGTTTCTTATTTTTGTCTTCATAAAAATGGTGACCACTCAAAGTGCAACCTATGGGATAATTAAGGAAGATATTTCAGCTATACTTAACTATTTCATTTACTATAGCCTTATTTAACTATGCTCTGCTGTTTTAATTTTTTCCCTCCAAGTTTTTCCAGCAATACAAACTAGTATAGTTAGCCCAATATAGCTCACACAAAAGCACAGTAATTATGTTTCCACTTAATATATTTTGTATAATGTATGCAGGGAAAACATGCGGAATTTTTTTTTCTAGATTTGAGTAGCAACCCTGAGCAAGTTGTTGACAATTTATAAGTTTGTTTTCAATCATAAACCTTGAGGTGCAACAGTACGATGTTCTGTGAGGCAAAGGTGCAAAAAAAATTCTCAGTGTCTAGTATTTTTTCAGAGCGTTGTAAAAATTCTTTTAAAATATAGTATACCTACTTTGTTTGGTTAAAAAATTTTTTTTTTTTTCAAAATAGTTTTAGAAACTAAAGTTTGTTTGTTGTATAAATTTTTTAAGAATATTTTCTTTAACAAGGAAAAAAAATGGTTTGATTTTAAAAATTTTTTGAATAAACTACTGCATGTGTTAAAAATAATAGAAATCAAAATTTATTGAAATAGTAATAATTTATGGAACTAAATTTAATATTAAACCCAAATTTTCCTCACTGTTTGATTTTTAAGATTTAAAAATTTATAAATTTAATGCAAGCTAACATTGATTCCAATTTATATTTCAAATCCAATTTATAATTCATGAAATGCAAAATAAATTGGATTTATTTATTTTAATAATCTTGTATATTCTGTTGAATAAAAATCGAAATTTGCTGATGGCTTTCAATTTTCTGGACAATGGTTAGAAGGAAAAAATAATAGTAGGTAAAATATTCTATCACCTCTCTGAAAAGAAAAATAGAGAACAAAAAAAAAGTAAACCTAAATTTCTATGTTTTAAAGTACCCTGACAAGGAAACTTTCATGATGAGTGGAAAACTGCTCTAAAAACTCAGTCCAAGCCTGTCTGGTACAGGATATGGCTACTATATGTTACTATTTAGGGCTACTAGTTACAATCATTTTCTATCTTGGAAATTCAGTTGGTGTTAACATAAACAAATAAAATTCAAATTCTCGCTGATTTTTCAGTTACTAACCCTGGTCCATAGCAAGTATTATATACTTCTCTCATGAAGATAGTTGATACGAAACTATAAAAGGTTTATCTGTATTGTTTTACACCTTGTAACAGTTATAAACAGGGTATCAACACACCTGGAAAGTCATGAATGTTGATATTAAACAAAATTTGTCATGAAATGTCATGATTTTTACTATTTTTTAAAGAAAATCATGGAAAGTCATGGATTTAGGTCGCTGAAAAATTTAATTTTTAAAATGCAATTTAAAAATCCCCCCCCCCATTTCATGGTCTTCCGAATATCTGAATTTGTAATAAAATCCTCACTTACAGTCATATTTTATTAAAATATAAAATGTTTTTATTGTGCTGTTTGAAAGTTATGGTATTCTTTCAAGAAATGAACGAAAAAACATCGTTTCTAGAGCGAATTATCTTTTAAACTTCTGTGATTTCAGAATTTTTGTTATTACTTATTTTTTATTTTATCATATATTCTAGCTGAAGCAAGCCAGTCATTGGCAAATTTTTTTAAAATTCCGAAATGAGAACAGAAAAATCAGGAGTATTTCTTTCCTTTCGGATGAACAAGAAAAGTATCTTTAGAATGTAATTCTGCAGAAAGAAATTATTTGCTTTTGTATTTTTTTCAGCTATTTTATTGCTTCAACTCTTTCTTATCTCTGTTTTTTTTTTTTTTTAATTTAAAATCTTTATATATGAAGATGCAGAGTATAACAGTTTTAGTTATACCTATCATTTCAATTTATATTATTATAATGCTTTTTTAAGTTTCTTGTGTTTATGTCGGAGAAAATAGTAATTTCGTTAAGTCATGAAAAATTCTAAGAATTAGTCATGAAAAGTCATGAATTTGAAAATCTGAAATGTAGCAGATACCCTGTATAAATCTTTGCTAGTTTAACTTGAAAAATTCCTGATTCTTGACTCAAAATACTCTTTATCTTCTGAGATGAAGCTGGGTTCAAAACTATAAAAATAAGTAAGTTGAAAGCATTTTCTCAAATTGACTCCTTTTTATAATGGTGTTCATAAACAGCGATGATTAAAACATCTCCCTTAAATTTAAATGTCAGTAAAAACATTTTTATACATTGTCATTAAATTCTTGTAATATAATTTCCATTCTTGCTCTTATTTAGAACTGGCCGTGGTGTTTCACCCATTTCATCTACTTCAAATATTGTGTCTTCTCCTGCAGAAAGAGACAGTGGGTCGTCGTCATCTCAAAGTAGGCCAACCAATGCACAGTATAGAGCTTCAAACATACAAGAAGAGGAAGTTTCTAGTTCTGAAAATGCTGTTTACAGAAAACAAACTACAAATTTCACTGAAGGAGATGCAGATTCCTTAACAAATGGGGATGCAGATGCAGTGCCACTCATTAGAGAAGCAGATGCAAAGTAGATTTGTTATCGCGACCTTTTTTTAATGGAATATTTTGTTACTTAAGCAAAATATAAAAGTTTTTATATTGAAATTTTTTATAACATGTTTTTAATTTTACATTTTATATTTGTATAAAAAGAAAAAAAACTATATTTTCATGGAATTGTGAGATTTTTGTAAACACTTTGTTTATTACCCTGAACAATCGCTATTTTCTCATTTTTTTTTATTTTTCTCTAAAGGATCTTTATTAAACTGTGAAGTTTGATATTAAATTAATAAACTATTTTTATACAAGCCTGTTTTGATATAATTGATTGTTTTTAATTATTTAAAAAAGTTTTTAAATAGTCTATTCTTTTTACAACACAGCAGGATTGGTAGTCGTCCTGATTTTCCAGTTTCCTGTTAAAAAATATTTTGTCCTTATTTGTTCTTAATTTTAGCTTTCAGTCCCGACATTTCTGATTTTTATGTGCGTCTAGAACATCCAGTTTTCAACCAATACAATTGCGGATTTTAAAATAATCAATTTGTGGAATCAAAAAATTTGGTTTTTCAATCCAACATTTCTTCTATTTAAATAAATAATGTTTAAAAACAGTTTTAGAATATTTTAATTATAAATTTAGAAATCATTCACTAATTATACACATATACATGTAAAATTTATTGTTTCAAACCATTCGAAAATTCGACCATTTAATGAAAAAAACAATTGAAAATTTTACAGTGTCAAATTTTTAAAGTAAGGATTTGGGGATCATGTATTTATTTATTACTTTCAGCAACAAATCTTCTATGGTGGAGTTTCTTAGTTTCAAAGTTACTGTTTTGCTTTTTACTTCTGATTTTAAAAATGATGAATTCCAATCACTAATATGGTAATCGTATAAAATTTTTAAATGGTGAATTTAGAGATTATCTACTAAATTAGTTTTGTAGAAAAATGTTAAATGGCATATTTACGGTGTTTTGGTTTCAAGATAATTGGAACCTTACTTTTAAAATTATTTGATTAATGAAGTTTTGAACTGGATTATAAATTTTAGTTGACTATATGTATGAAGGAATATTAACTAACAGGTTTTAGTTATTCTTTTTGATGCAACAGTATTGTAAAAATTTTCTATATAATGATCACAAATTATTGTGAGCTGTTCAGTGCACTCAATTATTTTAAAAACTTAAATTCTTCCATTCTAAACAAAGTAATTTTGAAATTCAAAGTAATTTTGAAATTCATTTCATGAAATTCAAAATAATATATTTTATCATTCTTTTGGAAAATAATTTGCCTTTATTGTATTTAATTAGGACAAATAATACTTCTTTTTGTTTCTCATTTGCCCTTGCATATGTATACTATTCAAAGTATTGATCTGATTTTTGTCCTGATTTTTCTGAAAAATGTTTCAATTACGTACAAGATCTGGCCCTTTACGAGACATGACATAGTAACAAATTCTAACAAAACAGGTTTTTTATTTTTAAAAACTGATTATGCTAATAGAACAGTTACTTATAGTAAATTTTAATAGGTAATGCATAATAAGTAAAAAAAACACAAAAGAATAGTTGTAAAAATTGCATTTTTACGATTGTATTAAGCACAAAATGTATAGTTCAAATTTATTTAACATAAATTCAAATAATAACTATAAAACTTTGTACTGAAGGTTCTTAGCAGTAAAACTGCAGTTCAATTACTAATTATTTTATTTTTTACAGTATTGGCTGTTTCTTAAAATGCAAAGCATAGTTTATATAAACCTTCAACATTATACTCAATATTATAAATGTCAGTTCCAGGTATGCTATCAATTTTATATATTTGTGACTAAATAAATATATTTTTTTGATGTTGAGAATATTTCTTCATCTCTATGGGTATTTCTTTAAAATATGTTGCCCATGTCTTCTCATGAAATAGTTTTCAAAAGAATGCCATGGTGCAAAAAATTATAAAAATTTTCCAAATTGTGTACCTGGAAATAACATATAACCATGCTCCGTTAACATTATTCAGTAAATTTGGTCAAGAAATATGAAATAAAAATTCAGTGTTATCTTAGCATTTTTCATCTTGTAGAAATTGTATTTTATAACTGGCAATAATGATGTCTCCAATGCTTTTGATATAGTATGTTTTGGACTTAATATTGAAATATTAAAACTGGTGGGAATATTTATTAAAACATCTTAAACAGCACTCGGGAGAATCAAGCTACACTATTCGAGCTGAATGAAACTTTTCTCATTGAATAAACTGCCTGATGAAAGGAGGGTTGTTTTTCCCCCATCGCTTTAAGTTAAAAAGTTTCACAATAATCTAATAATATGGAATTTTGGTAGCAGTTTTTAAAGGAGAAGATTATTTTCATTTTTTCTAAAATCAAATGTTGACAATTGACATACGTATCAAATTCTAGTGAAAGGCCTTTAATTTGGAGGGTTTGAATTTGATAATTTTGAGCTTTGAGAGATATCTCTTAACCTTTTTTTAAATTTCATAATTTTATTGCCCTTAAAAATGTTTTGCAATGTTAAATACTTTTCCTAAAGTTTTTTTTTTCTTTCACCAATAGATTATACTATATTTTTTAATTCATATTTATTTTGCTAAGAAATTTTCAAACTTTTGCTCTCAAATATGAAAAATGGGTTTATTTACTACAATTCTAACATTACTGCTAATTTAACATTAAAATTTGATTAATAATACTGTAAAAAAATTTTTTTGTTGTTGCATATGTACAAATGCTTGGTTTTGCCCGATTTGGGTGTAAGGTTTTCAAATCTGAAATTATTTTGCTCCTGAAGCTCCTAATATTTTTGAAAATGACATTTTAAATCTATTTTTTGTCAAAATATTCAAGTTTAAAAACATAATATATACAGAGAGATATAAAAAGAGGATCACTTATTTGTTGCGACACACTTCTGGGGGAGTTAAGGTACATCATGATAAGAATTGCATAAGAACCCTATGTATAGAAATGTCATCGCACATCGCTATGGGCACTACCCTATTATGACCTGTTCAGAAGCAAGCAAAGAAATAGTTCATAATTGGGAAGCACCCTTTGTGGCATGTAACGACATTTTCGGGAACTTGTACATTTCATCAAAAAATGGACTAAAAATGTCATTAAAAAAAAAACTGTATCTTGGCAAGAGATACAGATTTGAAATTATCAATACGAAAATATTTAAGACCTGTTAAAAAATCTGATGCAAGAAAAAAAAAGTTTCCTTAATCCTTTAATTAATAATAAGTGAAAAGAATTTTAATTTTAGAATGAACAAAACTTTGTAAAAAGCTCCTAGTATAAGTTTTTCTTAGACAAAGTTATGCGTTTCAAATTTATAACTTTTCCCCTTGTATATAATTTATATCTGTATTAAACTTCAACCTGTACTAATCATCTGTACTAATGTTCAACTTCAAATCTTGGTTTGCTATGCAGTATCCATATTATTCAAAAACTTAAAATTGCTATTGTGGAAAAGTGTACAGGGAATACGATGGAATAAAAACATTTAATTTTTGAGAATTATTTACTGTTAAGCTTGTAGTAAAAAGAACCATTAAAGTTTAGAATGCTCAACATCATCTTTTACTACCGTCATGTGGGCTACTTTGTGCAGCGGGGGCTACTTTGTGCAAATTCGAATTTGGCACTTTTCAAGTGCTTCTATTCAGTATTATGTTTTTTTCAAGTTAAAAATGTGTGGAATTTGAAGATAGAAGTCTCCTCTATTACTACAAACATTTTTTCGAATTTTAAAACAATCTCAGAGTGTGTTTTGTTTATCCAAAGACAACAACTTTCCGAGAACGTCGGACGTCGAAAAGTGTGCGTGGAAACTTTAGCTGTGAAATGCGAAGACGTTGATTAAATAACTGTCGTAAGTGCAAATTTTTTTATTTGTATATTAATAAACAATTATATCAGGTTAGCGTTAAAAAAATTTGAAAATTAATAACAAATAAACGGAAAATGAAAAAAAAAAATGCACGGTGGGGCTACTTTGTGCAAAGTTTCATTAGTTTTTTTTTTTCGACAGAAAAATTCTCAGACGTTATAAAAAAAATACCTGGAACGAGAAACTACCGTGATTACACTTTAGAAAAGCTGTAACAATGTTAGCAAGCAGTTGCTGGTGGTATGTCGATTGCAGAAGTTTCTCAGAAGAACAAAATCCACAGAAATACTATCTCTAATAAAATTCACAAGAAACACGTGAAACGTGCTGGTAAACTATTATTTTTCTTCTTCAAAGATTTTTCTAATGAATTAATCAAACGATTTAGCACATAAAAATGTATTTTATAGGACATCAGGTGATTTTGACAGAAACTGAAGAGCAAGTTCTGCCATGTTCATTCAAGCATGTTATGTTCAAATTTATCAATATTATAAATGTTAATGAATATGTAATAATTATTATTTCTGAAATTTCATCCATTTCAATGTTCAAAAATGTATATGGTTTCCTTTTGTTTAAACTTGAAAATGGTTTAAACTTTTGTTTTGAAATAAACATTCTTTAAAAAGAAAAATTCTTTATAAAAAATGGTTTTTTTAACGCTGAAAATTATTTTCAAACTAATATCTTTACATATCTTGATATTTTTGCTATTAAAAATGTCAACAATTAACTTTTTTAACAATTTTATATCAATATTTTACTAAAAACATGATTATTAAACTGAATTCCTATCGCTGCACAAAGTAGCCCCACTTGGGGGCTACTTTGTGCAAGGTATGTTTTGACTTATTATTTGTAAATATTACATACAAATAATGCCAATATTGATCAAATTCACTCGTCTGAGTCCAGTTATGAATATAATATCGATAAATTTTACTAAAGTTTGAATTAACATAGTTTTTTTACTTGTCAAAGTACGAAAACTGCGAAATCCTGTATAAAGTAGCCCCACATGACGGTACTTAACCATGCATTCTTAGTCATTTTATACATTATGTTCATTGGTCATCAACTGGTCTCAGAGTTGCTTTTGACCTGTTTTTTTTTCTTGTAGCATATTCATAAATAATATAAAATCGTCTGCTACTGCAAAAAAAAAAAAATCTCTCAGAGTTGTAAATAAATTATTTTATTGCACTTATAGTAAAATACACAAGAAATAAGCTCGGTGGATATTTAATTGATGCATGTGTAAAATACCTACTAAATAAAAAATATTCTTGCTTATAGGAACATTATTTTCATAAAGTTTATAGCAGATAGGGTCCTACTAAATCCCTTCTATCTTGATCATGGTAAGGCATATAGTCACACGAGGGATAACTGTGATACATTGCTTCAGTCATATTCTGCAGATTTTCAGTCATATCTGTGTGGACGGAATTATTTGATGTCGTAGAACTGTTGCTGCTATTGAGCCTATTATTGACTATGAAAGGCCATGTCTGAAAATAAAATTAAACTATATTAAATGTATAGGACTAAATAGTTAAATATATTTTTTTTTCTGAATATTTCACATCTCATTCGAAAGAAAATTGAAGTTGGAGAGGGGGAATGAATAGTTTTTTTATAGCTTTTGATCTAAGCTAATTTTAACTCATATCTGCATATAAGCATTGTTTTGCACCGTCGTGTCAGAACGGTGGATTTTTTGTTGTTGTTGATAATCAGTTATTTACCGTAATATTCAAGTGACGAATATCGCCATTTTATTATCGGTAATTAACTCTAAAAGGGCGAATTTGTGCCAGCAGACTTGATTGATTCGAGTTAACTATTTAAAGTAGCTGAATGAAATTTCAACATTTTCTAAGTTTCTATAACCTCAAATTTGATTTAAACAAATCAAAGAGAAGAGTCTTTGTATTTTAATAACTGTGCAGTTATACAATAAATTCTATAAGTTATTCTAACTTGCTTCATTTAATTTCATGAAAAGTTTCACCTCCTGATGCCAGTTTTTAAAAGTTGACAAATATCCAATGTCATTTTTTTATAGTCTTCAAAGTGATTTGAAACAGCAATATTCTAATCAATATATAACTATCAGCCATTAATAATATATATGATCTAATAACTATCAGACATTTGTATTGGTAGATGTAGGCAACACATATTAAACAATCTACAACTATTGGACAACGTTAACTTGATAAATTTAATAAATAAATTTTTTTTGTCAACTTAATTGTGCTTTAAAAATATACTATTTTTACTTCTACGTAATTATAAAATCTGGTTGACTTGCATTTTAGCATACTAACTATATCAATAAATAGGACCTTGAAAATATGATTTCAGGTGCCTGAAAGTCACTGAAAAGTCCTTGAATTTTTTAAAAAAAAAATTGAGTGGGAACCCTGAAGTAACAATCTTAATTGTTTGAGGATTCATTTTAAATACGATAATTATTTTTAGTAGATGATTAATAAAGTTTAAAAGAAATCAGACATAAAAATCTATATTTCATTTGAATAAACATTTCCCCTTTTTATCAATGATTTTGACACTCAAATTGACACTATCTAACCTAGAAAATGTGGTTCCAAAGAAGCGATCGTTAGATAGTTTGAGCACCTTAATGTTATTTATATATTTTGCATTTATTGCTACTTCGAATTAAACTTCATGATCGCTATTTTAAAGCTCATTCACTCAAAGATATTGATTATCAGCAAAACTAATTAACATGATTGCTTAACTTTATTAAAACTTGATTGCTTAATTTGATTATCTGCAAACTAATTTTTTGCAGGTACTCTGCAAAAAATTATTAATCATCGAAATTTATATGATTTGTATTGTTACATTAAACTTATAAATGATGCAGTTGTAGTTCATTTACCTCGCACTAGAGCTGCACAATGGGCTATTGGCGACGGTCTGGGAAACATCCCTGAGGATGATCCGAAGACATGCCATCACAATTTTGATCCTCTGCTGAGGGGATGGCACCCCCGCTTCGGTAGCCCAACGACCTGCACGCGAAGTCGAGCACTTTACGGTAGCACAGTTTAACGAGGACCAATACCGCACACCCTCGGTCCCTACGCAGACTGATCCAAGTGGTCACCCACCCGCACACTGCCCGCAGCCAGTGATGCTTGACTTCGGTGATCTGCTGGGAACCGTGTCTTAACGATCAGTCCACTGCGGGACTTGAAAAGAAGAAATAAAAGAGTCATAAGATGTAGATTTGTAGAGTGCGACGAGCTCTTTGCTTTCGCTTACAGATCTGTATTTAGGATGTAGACATTTTCATATCTTATTAAATTGTTATATGTGCCAGCCTGGTGGCCGAGCGGTAATCGCGCCTGACTGCGAAGCCAATGGTCGCGGGTTCGAATCCCGCTCTGGGCATGGATGTTTCTCCCTCTTGTGTTGTCCTCTTCTGTGTTATGTGTGAATGTTGGCCCACCCTATGAACGAGTTTGTAGCAGTGAGGCGTGGGCAATGCTCCGTGACTTTGGTTCACAGGTGTCCACTGAGTAACGCGAAATGAGTAATACCTCTGGCATCTTCTAAGGCGAAACGAATAAAGTTCAGCGCCTGCCATTCAGGAATTTTTTTTTTAAATATATATCGTGATATGATATTGAATAAGATATGAACATTTCTGAATATGAATTTGAAATAATAAAATGGATGATTGAAACGAAATGGTTAAATGGCTTTCTTACCGCAAAATTTAAGAACGTGATTTAAAAAGAAAAAAATTCTTTGGATGTATTAAATCTATTTCGTACTAATTTTGAATTTTATCATTTCAAATTGGGCAATTACTTAAAAGAAAAGTTTAAAAAACTATTTACAGCTGAGACATGTAGAGTAAAAGCAGCAAAATTTTCTCTTTATTTGTCCCGCAGTGGACTGATCGTAAAGACACGGTTTCCAGTCGAACACCGAAGTCAAGCATTACTGGCTGCGGTCAGTAAGCGGGTGGGTGACCACTTTAATCACCCTGAGTAGGGACCGAGGGTGCGTGGTATCGGTCCTCGTTAAACTGTTCTACCTTAAAGTGCTCGACTTCGCTCGCAGGTCGTCAGGCTACCAAAGCAGGGGAGCCATCCCCTCTGCAGAGGATCAGAATTGCGATGCCATGTCTTCGGATCAATAATAAGCATTTGCATGCTTATACAGGTGGATAATAAGCATTTGCATGCTTATACAGGTGGATAATAAGCATTTGCAGGTTTATACAGGTGGATAATAAGCATTTGCAGTTAAAAAAGCTGCAATAAAATTAGAGAAGAGGAATAGTGAATTTTCTCCAAAATAACGGATTTGAAGTGGAATAAATGAAATTTTTATTTCGTCCAAAATAAAACAATGGAAAATAAATTTAAAGGTCCTAATATACAATAAATAATATTTGAAAAAGTAGAAAACTGTTGAAATAGCACTTCTGAAATATCTGGTGTTTAAAAAAAAAAAGTAAATAAAAAATTATTGAGTTGTGGTTAAATATACCTTGAATTTGAACTCAAAATGTTTTCAATCTATGAAAGATAATATTTAAAAATTAAATAAGAATAATAAAAGCGAAATTCGTAATTAAATATCCCATTTTGTCCTAAATTAGTAAGTTACTATTCGAATGCAGTTATAAACATTTGGCAATATTTCTCAGTTTGAATTTTGACAGAAACATCTATAAAAAACACATCTAAGTTTCAGTTATTTTACATCTTTAGTTATTTTAAAGTTTCAAAATAACTAATTACTTAATTAGTTATTTTAAAGTTTAGTTTCAGTTATTTTAAAAATTAAATAAGAATAATAAAAGCAAAATTCGTAATTAAATATCCCATTTTGTCCTAAATTAGTAAGTTACTATTCGAATGCAGTTATAAACATTTGGCAATATTTCTCAGTTTGAATTTTGACAGAAACATCCATATTTGACAGAAACATCCAATTATTTTACATCTATTAAATAAGCAACATTGTAGTTCACAGCTTTTTTATTAGCTTAGAAGTCTATTTACTAAAAAAACAATGGAACATCAATGACGATATTTGCAGAGATATGCTATAAGCCTTAAGAAAGATTAAATACTTTTAAAATTAAAAGGAAAATGAACTAAAATTAGAAATATACATTACAGCTTACAATTATAGTTAATCAGCGGAATTCGAATTACTTAAAATCATTTTAAATCTGAAAAGTCGATAACTAAAACAAATTAACCAAAATTTTTTCTACTTTTAAAAAATTATAAGCTACTGCCATTTTTTCAACTGAGGGGGGGGGGAGGAATAAAAAAAAAACTAGGTAAACCGGATGAACAGACCGTTCTTTTCTTCGACACTGATTTCAGCAGCTGAGCTTCATCACTTTGTATGCCACCACAGAAAGGATTTCGGAAAAAGTTGGCAGAATTTGTCTTTTTGTTTCATTGAGAAAAAAAAAAATTAGCTTTCACCTCAATCAACATAAGGCAGCACACTACACCTTGCTTCCAATATTTAAACAATGCATGTTATTTTTGAGACTGAAAGAATGGATGTATCGGATTACCGAATAGAAAAGGAGCTTTTTAAGGAGTCAATTTTTTGTCCTAAAAATTATTGTGCGTAAAATGTATTAAAATACTTCACGAAATTAAAAAATTTAAATGAGTTGTAATGACAAATACAAAATTGTTCAATTTCCGATTTTATCGGATATTTCCTCTATTTTTCCAATATGCCACTGGAAATTTAAACCAGCAAACGAAAAAAAAAGTTTAATCCAATTAAAACCACTTGAACAAAGAAGAAAAAAAGAAATTGCATGTAATAAAACCGGATTTTTCCATAATTTTGGGTCGCATTCGTGTCACATTCAGTTGGGCGGATTCCTGTCTTCTCAAAAAAATAAATAAATGAACGAAAAAAGGAAAGCTGCCGTTAATTCTTCATGATAACGTTCATTTTTAAGTTCTATTACTGAGTATCATTGTTTTATTACCACATACTGAAGTATAAGTATTTTATATAATACTAGGGGGAGTTACGTCTCCTACTCGCAGCATTCGCGAACCTCTGCAACTGCTTTCTCAGTTCCTTATGGATCGCTTTGCAATCCGAGCACACATTACAAACTAATATACTTTAATATATCCTGTTACTTTTTAAAAATAAAGTTCTAAAATATAAAAAATATACAAATACCTTGGTGAAACCTTTGATTTACACGATGATTTACTTTGATTGACATTTCGGTACTAATACATTTTAAAGGGCCTTAAAACACTTATTGTCAAAATACCTATTTTTTTAAAAAAAAAAACTAGGTGTTGTTTTTGTCATGCTAATGACTATACACTCGCTTGATATTTCAGTTTTCAGTTCTTTGTTGCCAATGCGAAAAAGAAATAATTAAATTATGAAATAATTAAATTATGAATAATAAAATTATGAATTGATATATCAAGGGAAAAGAATGGTTTATGTTTTTATTTTTTATCATTTCATTTATTTTCCATTGAATCGTCATCTGTTACACCTTGAGGATTTCTAAGTTTTAACAAGTTAATAACATGAAAATCTCCCCAAGAGTTAATACATTGTTGAGATGGGTAAGAACAGTCCATCCACTCATCCATCCATGTCATCCTTGCAATTCTCTTTTTCTCAGAGTCATATTTTACGGACATAAACCATTTACCCCCTTCTTGTTTTTCATTTGTTAACAGAGGTATGGAGCGACAATAGGAAATTTCAGTTGCAAGTATACATCTTCACAGTTACGGCATCGAGTTGATAAAATCAACACAATCAAGACGTTAAGTTATAAATTCAAGTAGTATATAGAAGACTATAAGACTGTTATAGTTGATAGAAATGATAAAACGAAGGGAACTTACAAACGTGATCGGACGACCGTCTTTCTTGGAGTGATTGCTCGCTTGGTCATTGGATCCAGAATCATCTTCTCTTAAGATTTTTCTAAGATGAGCTATGTAAGTTGTAGCCAGGCGCAGTGTATCTAGTTTGGACAGTTTTGTGTCAGGTGGTACCCATGGTAAGGAGGTTTTCAGCCGCGTGAAAGCTTTGCTCAGCACTCTCATTCTTGCACGCTCTCTGGCATTAGCAGCATTGCGTTGGACAGGTTTTTCTGGACTGGATCCACAGGAAGAATGTTGGTGGGGAGAGGACAGGAAAAAGCTATCGAAGTCATTGGTGTCTTCGTCTTGCATTAGAATAGCTGAATTGCGTCTTCTTTTAACCATCTTGGAGCATAATCTGTAATGATAAAGATGTATCAATTAAAGGGATCTGAAAGGAAAGGCGGTTTCTTCTATCATTCTGGTAGATTGCAATGTCCAAGATATTCGATAATACTTTACAAAGCTTATAGAAGCTGCCCAAACTGCTGTAATTGAAATTGAGAATTTCAGAAGAGAAAAGCAGAGCACACATAGTTGGAATCGGTTCATGACATTTTCTAGTCCCGTCTTTTCGGTCCCATTGCTGATTCGGTCTCTACCAGATTCAGTGATCCGTTAGTGATTCGATTCGTTTATTTTGATATAAGTATTCCATTCCATTTTTTACTTCGTTTTATTACAATGGTTATGAATATGATTCAATTTCCCTAAACATAATTGTTTTTAGTTATTTATTTTCTATTTCCAGTGTCAGAAAATCGGGAATTTTAATGGTTATTAAGTATTTAAAAATTATTTAGCGTCGAATTAAACGTACTAAACCTTAAGACCATTTACGACGGATTGCTCATAATTTTCTAATGAATTAGAGGAATAATTTTTTAGGTTTCAATGAAAACTATCCCCATTATTTTGTTTTTCATTATTTATATAATTATGTTAATTATTATTATGCAATAATGTATTTAATTGTAAAGTTTGGTAAATGTATTAATAAATAAATAAGGATTTTTGTGCTAACTATATCATTACTGCAATCTGCAATTGATGAACTACTGCAATCTGGAAACTCTTTTCGAATAATTCCTACCTTGAAACTAAGAAAATGTTTGAAATGAGGCTAAATATTTGAACGAACGAATGAATGAATGAATGAGGAAATGTTAGAATTGGGTATAATATGAAAAAAACACAACTACTTCGATTTAGTAGGAACAACATATGACGCAATGCTAAACGAATGGAATTTAGTTGTTGTTTATTTAGTTATTGTTATTAGTAGTTGTTGTTATTGTTATTAGTAGTTGTTGTTATTTGTTTTAGTTGTTGTTTATTTAGTTGTATTTAGTTTCAATAACTTTTCTTTATAATGCAATAAAATCTGGCGAGCAGCTATTAAAACGATCGAACACTTCGTTTGTTTATTTGTGGCTTGAAGTTAGGCTCGCAGAAAATGCCGTTCATGGGTTAAATTTAGTAGGAACAACACAACCTGTGACGTAGGCTATATTATACCCAATTGAGGTAAAATGTTTGCAGCTAAAAATTAATAAAATAAAAATAAGGATCATTACCAGAAATATTTTGCATATTTTGTAACTTTTTCTTAGATTTAAATTACTAAAAGATAAAAAATTAAAAAAAATAAAAAAATAGCAAAGAAGGGAACGTTAACGGGATTGAAATGGCAACGGGACCAAAATGGCTGGACCGAAAAATCCTGCTTTGGAAGCATTTGTACTAGACATTCTACGAAAAAGCTTAATTGATAAATTAAATTTAGAGTCAAGAACTGTAATCGGCTTCAGTACGCTAAATGCAAGCAAACGGCATGTTAGAAAACTAAATTAAACGTGGGCTAGTAATTTAGCCTGTCGTTAAAAAAAGAAGGTAAATCTATACATCTATACATAATAATAAAAGCGGCTGTGTGTGTGTGTGTCTGTAATCACAATATATCGCCCCAGAAGCCTCGCCCAGGCACGAAACTCGGCACATAATTGTGTTTTGACATAATGAAGAAGTATTTTTTTTCTTTTTCAAAAATTTGGATTAGTTATTTAGTTATCAGTCATTTTGTAAGTCTATGCTTTTCGTCTGCTTTTTCGTCTTCAAAGAGCCATATTCAAAAAACTATTAAAAAATGCATATACTTTTCCCCACTCTTATAAATGTATGCTAATGCGAACCTTACAATTGAAATATTAATTTTCGACAACTTAAACCAATAATATACGAAGGAATTAATAATTTAATTGTAAAGTTCGCATTAGTTTACATTTATTAAAGTGGAGAAAAGTTTAACTTTTGAATTAAAAATGTGGCAACATATTCGATACGTAAATAGAACGCTTCGCTTTGATATATTTGTCGCTGTTCATAATTGTTATAATAAGTTTTTCTTCTTCTTTCCACGCTCTATTTTTTTTCTTAAGCGAAGACGATAATTTTTGTAGCGATATTGTAGTACTTTGTACAACTAAAAATTCTTTTCACAACACTTTAAAAATTTTTACTTTATTTTCTTTATATATACAGAGAACAGTCGGCAAAGAATTCGATTAGGTTGAAAAACATTTCGCTAAAAAGGAACGAATTCCAAAAGAAAAAATAAACAACTTAAAGAATAAAAATGCTGATGCCAGCCAATGTTTTGAAAGTTAACTTAGAAATAACAAACCAAACTATGTTAAATAACAAACCAAACGATGTTAACAAAATGACGTAGAAAGCGCAACTAGATCAAAATTATACAAGCACAACTAGATCAAATTATAATACCTGGGTGCTTGACGTAACAGATATAGAAATAGAATTTGATACCATAAAAAATTATATAGAAATAAAAATTGATACCATAAAAAATTTATTCGTTTTCGTGTTCTTTTCATGTATTTGGCATTTTAGTTTTTTTTTTCTTAAGCGTTGTAGCTATATAATTTCAAACATCCTCAAGAGCTATAACACATCTGCAGCAGAACTGGATATGAAGACAAAATTGCAGGACAGGAACACTTTAATTGTCCACTAATCTTCAGATTTCCTGCTATGTTTTAAAAAACTTTATTTGTGAAAACCTTCAGCGTGGCGGACAGCTGGCCGCCTTAGGCGGCTAGTAAATAAATAAAAGAAGGAAAGATTTCTGGGAGGAAAGATATATATTGTTATATGTTTGTTACAATTTTTAAATTTCTCTTTCTCTTTAAAAAATAAAATAAAAGACACTATTTGTAAAAATTAATAAAACGCACCAAAATCAAGTAATTTAAAATAAAAATTAATCTTCTTAATTAATAGCTATCTATAAAAATTTTATCACTCTTTTAAATAGATTCTTCATTGTAGTTTTCGCACTCTTTTTTTAGTAAGAAGCCCTTTTTTTTCCTTTTTCTTTTAAGAAATTGCTGTTTCGAGATGACATAAGAAGTAAGAAAAAGATGACATGATGAAGGTAAGCCTCTTTCTTTATTTAATTTTTAATTTTGTGTTTCATAATCTTTTTTGTTTATATATACATATAAGAAACATATGGGTAAATCATAAAGCTACCTAATTTAAATTGCTCATTCATTTAATTGAGAGAAAAATAATAATGTAGATTAAAAAAAAAAAGAAAAAAGGAGCTTAAATTTTTCTCTCCTGTTATTGATCAAAACAAAATTAAAGAAAGAGGGAAAAAAATCACTACAATTAGGTTTCTAGGTAATATCTGACAGGTCGAACGTTTATTCATGCTTTTATAGTTAAATTTCGTTCTTTTTTTTTTTTTTTTTTTTTTTTTTGTAATTTAAAAATTTAGTTGTTCAAATAAGAAACACAGGTCAGCTTTATTACCATCCGAGGTGAATTTTACCTGCTTGTAAAGAGCATATTTTATACCAAAACTTAAAACAAAACATTTGTACTAAAATTTATATGTGCCTGTTCTTATCTTTTGCGAAATTATAAATTTTGAAGTAACTCCTTTTATACATTAAGAATATTGAATAACCTTAACGAATTCCAAACATTAACATATTAACTTAAATTATAATGTTATACAATGCTTATTAAGCTTTCCACGGTTTAACAATTATTGAGATAATTCCGTTAGAATGTTCCATTGGAAGATTTGTTTCCAAAATTCAATTAGAACGCTTGATTAAATTAAGCATCGTCTGTTAATTTCAAATTAAATTAATTTTCATTGCTGCATTCATTGCTTTGAGCCAGATAATAGAGGTCTTAGTTAAAAAAACCTTGTAAATTTTAAAGGAAGCGTTTTTTTATCTTAATTTATGTAATCAAAACTACATGTTTTATTATTATTTGTTTGAACATTAAGGGTTTGAAAAGAAATCAATTTCACAAAACTAGGAAAATATAATGAACGGAAAAGGAATATTTTTTTAGTTATTATGATTGTTATGCATTAATGATATTTTACTAGCATCTTCCTTTATGATACCTAGATAAAGTAATGATTTAATTATGAAATTTAAAATAAATTAAGTTAAAGAGTCTTGTATAGGTTATTTTTTTCCCGTAAAAGTCTCATTCCCCAAGTTATTAATTCCTTTTTAAAATAAAAAATTTTTAATTTTCAAAAATAAGAAATATTATTATTATAATCCGAAATAGCAAAATATTAAATACCAGTTTTGCAATTTTAATACTGATTGACTTATAACGGATGGAGAACTGGTTATTTATTATTTCAGTTTATTTTTTGACCAAATTAATGAAAACTCACTTTAAATAAAATAGGTAATTTAAACTGAAATATCAAGGGAAATGCAGTTTAATAAATATTCTAAATTGATAATTCTGGATTGGTGATTCTTCGAACTATTAATTTAGTATTTTTTTTCTTGGCCGATTTTTAGGAAAATTTATCTAAAGTAAAAACGAATTAGTAGAATGCATTGAAAAATCCAAGAGGCTGTAAACATAACATCGTTCCTCAGTATAAAAGTATGTTCAGTAAGCTGACCTCACAAAATGTATATCTGTACCAATGTTTGATGTAGAAATTTTCTTGTCTTCTGAGTCAGATTTAAAATTACACGTTTATGAGTCATGCGATTGCTAAATGGTTTCAAGAATTCAGGGTAGGGGACGATGAAAAATATTATAAAACACCTACAATCTGGGAGGAAAACTTATATGTATGTAAAATTTTTTATAAAAATGAGTACAAAAGCTTATAATTTTAAAATTTTTATGATTTAAATGAGATAATTTAATTAAATTTTTTAATTATAGATTTCATGGGGCGAAATTTCTATCCAAAATATATGGAGGAATTAGCATGGAAAAGCGAGTAGCACACGTCAAATAATTCTTTCCCATTGGTGTGGTGGTGATGTTAGAAGAGCGATTTTGGTACAGTGGTTGGTACCTCCTATAAATAGGGTTACAACTATATAATTCTTGTATAAACTGTGTATCAAAGGTACGAGAAGTTTATTTTGTGTGCTTTTTTTAGATAACTTTTGGGGGCTAATGTCTTTTGCAGAACGACTTTCGCACGCTGCAATAATAAACTTTTGTCCTTGTTATTCATTAATATTACTGAAATAGAAAAATTATTTAGCTTTATGTCGTCATTTTAAATTATAGGCAATTTTTTTTTATTTATTCCCACTTTTAAAAAGAAACAAGAAACATCTCATTAACTTTTAGAGTGTATAATAACTTAAAAATTATGCACGATTATGCACATAATATAGGTATGATGAACCGTAATAACGTGCAAATTTAAAGTAACTTTAAAAACGCATTAAATTGAACCACATTTCTATTAATTTTGAATCATAATATCGTATAAAGACCGATATGGATTAACTTGCCTGATAATACGTTTTGAGAAAACTGGGTTCAAAGTTAAACCTTCATATCCATACCTTGGACCCTATTATTATGCTAATTTGTTTAAAAAGTATTATGGTGTTAAATTGAACAGCCTGCATGTTTAAATCAAAGTATCGCGTGATCAAGTTTAATAGCCATTCATTTATGTGATTTTATTGGTCAATTTGACATCATATAAAGTTGTAATGAAATTGAATGATATTATGGTTCAACACTTTACAAAACTTTTAACAGAGTATAGCTGAGCCTTATAATCTTACTATATCTGTTGTTAACTTTCTAGACATGACGGTTTTACAAACATTGAAATTTTCAACCGCGTACAGATATTAAATGTTTTTAGAAATTACCAATGACAAGTAAAATTCATTATGCCGTCTCAAAAATGCACCTTAAGTTTATCCTGCTAACACCTATGCTTAAAAACTAAAAAAGAAATAATAATAAAAAAATTCTGAGTAAAAAACTTATAAATGATACGTAATGATTAAATTCTTTGTTTTGCATCTACATATTTGACAAAATATGCTGTTTTGTGGCGAAATTTCATATGAATAGGTTGCCAAATGCATAATATGTAAAAGATAATTACCTGTTTCAATTGGATAGTGGTGACGCGCACGTAGGTAAATCGTGGCATTCGCTTATACCACGATTCATAAGCCATTAAGCTATAAAGCCACTCACATGCATGATGTACTCGTACAGGTCTTGTTTTCACTTACAGATATACAATTAAATCTTACCTGAAAAATGATTCAGCGTGATTATAAACCAAGCCTAATTGCTGTAGTGTTAATCAGCTAAGCACAACCACGTGATTAGGTGCAATCATGTGAAGTCACATTGTTTGGCTTAATATCATATTCTTCTTGAGCTGCAAGCGCAAGTACCTAATTGGTTTTGTTGAATAAAAATATTGCTACTACTAGCCGCCTTTGGTGATCATCTTTGTCATCTTCAGAAATTATCCTGTACAACATATAAACTCTAATGGTAGTCAAGCTGAATAAAGGTCACAATTATACTTAAATATTCCAATTCTTTAACCCATCCCCCAATCCTAACACCTTAATTAGTTTTATACAATATAATAACCAAATATTTTCACCGTCTCTCAAGCTGTTGCCCCCGACCTCATCCATGCCGAAATATTTTGATTTCAGTTTTAACTGTTTTCAAGTGATGTTCATGATATTGTCAAAGTTCTTTATATATTGAATTTTATAATAATTTAAAACCTGTCCGGCAGCCATTAAATCATACAAACCACCGTAAGTATAAGTTCAGGACATTTCAGCATAGAGAGCAGCAAAAGTATTACAATTTTTTCCATCTCTGTCGTGAAGTAAGATAGAAAGCTAATCCTAATGCTCCATTATCTACTGCACTACTTCCTCACGGGCCTCTCGAGCCATAACTTGAGTATCGTATTATATATATATATATATATATATATATATATATATATATATATATATATATATATATATATATATATATATATATATATATATATATATATATATATATATATATATATATATATATATATATATATATATATATATATATAAATAATATATGTTAGTTATTTTACTTTATTATTATAATCGTCATTGAAGAGCCGATCCAATTTTTGAGTTTACGACTACCAATGTTCAACTCCGTAGCCTTGTAAATTTGAACCCAATTTAGAATTTCCCAATACTTGATACATCTTGGATCAAATATTGATAGAAATTTGCCTTCGCGGAGGCCTTTCTGATTGAATTTACTCGTATTTGCGTTGCATGAAGAAGAAAACCATGAAAACCTGTCACGGTTCACTGACGGCAGGGGGACTCTAACCTAGGATTTGTCTACCACTGAGGATATTTTACGTCAGTACTATGGTCGGTACGAGAGAGGTGTGGAATTTCTTATCAACCAGACATCGCTGGGATTAGAGCTCGGGCTACATCATTGGGAGGCGTGTGAGCCACCACGGTTCATCCATATGTTATAGCTCGAAAAATGCAATTTCCGTCAACAATTATTGGTGCGACAATATGCGGCACCAACTTTTAACAGTCATTTTAGAAAGGATCAAAAATAGATCTAAATAATTACTTCATAACTAAGTTTTTATTTCTATAAAAATACAAAATTTTTCTAAATAAATACTTAACGTGCAACTAACTATTCAGCACTAATTAAATTATTACTAAAGACAATCTAACAAAATGAATCTATATATATTTATTTGGATTTATTAGTTTACTTAAAATATACATTTTTTTTAAACCTGCTTAAATTACTTGAAAGAACATAAAAACATAATTAATTAACTGTAGTGTACCCAATAGGTAGAGGAAACCCGAGTTTAAGGTGCCACATAAGATAAATATATATACAGATTAATTGCTGACTCAATTAATTTATATAGATTGATAGAAATACAGTAAATAGAAATGTAGATTAATTGCTGAATTTTATGCTCCACTTAGAAACATTTTTAATGAATCATTTAAAAAAGAAAAACTGATATTTATTGGTTAAAACTATAGATAATTAATATACGGGTGGCAACTTTGATGGAAAAAAATCTCCTTTTTTGATATCTTAGTTTTATTTATTTATTTTAAAGCAGTTTTTGATTCGCCGCTTTGTTGTTATTTGAGAAGAGGCCAATTTTTTGGGTTAACGCAATTCCCTTAAAAGAGCCTTTTATTATTTGATCGAATAAAAAATAAAAATAAATCCTCTCTTGATTTAGTTTATAAACTCTACTGAAATCTCATCTCTGTTGGTGGTCGTGATCAAAATCATTTTTTTTCTTTTCTTTTTTTTCAGAAGCAGATCTGAAGTTTACTTGAAGAATTGGATTTGAGATTGCTTTGCTGGTGTTATTTTTTCCCTTTAATAAAAAAATTGTTTGTTATTGATAGTTGATACGGAGTTTTAGACATGTGAGAATTTTTTTTTCTTTGGAGGTACTTTAAAGATATATATATATATTTGTAAACTTTTGTTACGGTTTTTATTGCCTTCTAATAAATGATATTGATCCTAATCTCACAAAAATAATAATTCTGTAGTCTAGTAGATGCTATGTTATATAGTTTTTGATTATGTGAACGTCATTATTATATTGCTTATTTATACGATTATAATATGAAGAAGATTTGATATTTTCTTATACTTTTATTTCTTATTTTATCATTTATGTTATGAATATTTAAATACATTAATGTAAAAGATTCAATCAAGATCTCATTTTAAAAATGGGCATTCAAGTATAATGTTAGCACCAGAAAGAAAATGTATGGATGATTTTTTTTTCTTGCTGACAAGGATTAGGTAAGTTTAACCCCGATTATAAATTAAAATGTTTGCGTATAAAATCCCGTTGGCTCAGGATAAAGAGGGCTCACCTCTCAATGAAGTGATGAGGTTCCTCAGGTTCGAATCCCAGTGGTAGCCTGGTCGATACGAATTTTGCTCACGATTCGGACAGACGACAGAGCTGATGAACTATACGAGTGGTTGACGCATAATGAGTTAGAGTTCTCTTGTTGTCAGGCTAACTAAAAGAGTTGTTCGTGGTTTTCCTCTCCATGCAACACAAATTCTGGTTATTTGTATCAAAAAGTTCACAATAAAAGCTATTTTGTCCCTATTCTTGATCCAGAATTCGACTTATGGGTTGGGTTCAAAATTAGTGTGTCGGTTATTTAACGCCGTGTGTTTAACGCCGTGTAATAGGTGTCGGTTGTTTAACGGCGAAAGATATTAGACTTTTCAAAAGTAAACAATTATAAAGTAGATACGGATGTAGTAGACGTGACTATGCAGTTTTTTTTCCAGTTTATCCACGTAATAATTCAATAAATAAATTAAAACCATTTTTGAAACTGAGAAAATAAAAATGATTATTTTAAAGTTACTATTGACTATTTCCAGTTTGAATTAATTCTTAACTATTTCTTACAGAGTAGAAAGGATTTCGCAAGAATGGACGTGAAATTCTTTTCGGCACATAGTTTTTTCTTAATGTTTTCTTTAACAATCACAAGAGGGCTCGGCTTTTTACTCGCTGTCGCTCGCTAACCCCCAAAAATTTTAACGCAGGTCCTTCCGAGTGAGATTCTTATCTTTTTCTACTAAGTTTTATTTAATACCCAATTTTGATGTTTTGATATTTTTTTTAATATTATATTTTAATTACATTAAAGTTACGCTCTCTGCTATTTATTACTCTACAATCCTTGGAGCTTTACGAGTTAATTACGCCGAATAAATTTAAACCAAATAAGACACAATTTTCATAATTCCATATGTGATTTCTAAATAAAATAAGAGAAAATATATTTTCGTAAATGTGACGAGTGTCAAGAAAAATTTGCCGAATAGTGAAAATGTTTAGGAGGTCACAGCGACCTTCCATAACTTTCCATCCTGACATCTCTCTGCTTTTAGAGCTATCTTTAGAGGAATTTTTGAGCTATCTTTTACATAAAGTAATCGAAGAATAGAATTATTAAACGTAGGCGAGTATTTTTATTCATAAAATGAAACTTATAAAATATCTAAAAACCACGTGATGGCAGAAAATTATCAACGTGTTATTCCTCTACTACCATTCTTATAAGTACTAATTACATTCATTTCGTATTTTTGTTGATCAAAACGATTTTTCAGTTATTACTTTTATGTTATTATTGTCCGACATTAAAAAAGAAAGAATGAATTAAATTTGAAAGAAAAACTTAATTATTTTAAAGAATGAGTTTCTCGTATTTTCCTTAAGCACTTTCTTGAAATAGTATAATAAAACATCATTACGTAGTAAATTTAGTTGTATAATTTCAAAGGTCACTCTTAAACTTGCCTGAGAATTCTCAGAAGAGGTAATCAATTTAGGAATTCCCAGGATGAAAAAGAATATTTTCCATTCTCGACTGTGTTCAGTTTCATTTGACTAAAAGATTAAAATAGAATAATAATTTCATATAAAATTTAAACATATGAGAAATGCTGAAAAAGTGGGAAATTTCGCACAAATTGTAAAACTTAGATCTAGTAGAACAATTTGCTAACTAAAGAGGCGTTTCGGTATGCCTCATGTTATGCAAGAAAAAACAAACTTATTCTAAGAAAAAATACGAACTCAAAAATGTAAAAGCAAATTTTTGGAACAAATTTGTTGACTAAAACTGCTCATTGAAAAGATTTTCGCTGTTGTTTGAAAGTTCATTTTGAAATCTTTGTTGTATAAAACAGAATTTTAAAATAAAATTTTGCAGGATTGTGTGTACGCGTGTTTGTAAGAAACTGTGCAGCAGAAAAAGTAAATTTTGCAACCTTTTAATGTAGATTTTCACTTTTAAAAATTTATTGGTATGAAATGATCTCTTTCTGTTTTCTGACAGCATATACAGCAGTGTATAACGTCTTTAATAGTATCAAACACTTTTTGTGTAAGAAATTCTCTTGCAGAAAATGTTTGGAAATTTTAAAAATTTTTTAATTTGTAAGGTTTTTAATTTTTAATTTGTAATGTTGAGGTTTAAAGTTAAAGAAATATTTTACTGTTTTCCAATTTAAAACATTAGGCGATGAATTTTTAAAAGTCGTTTTATAAATAGCAAACGACTTTTTTTATCCACTAATGAAAAATATGAGTTTCAGACGACTTTTTTTTAAAATTCATTAAGAGATGGTATTTATTATTTTGATGTCATTTTCAAAATTCGTTCTTTTCTATGAATAATATGCATTTGCTATAAAGAAAGATGTTATTATAAAAAACAAATCTAATCATAATCCTTTTACCCGAGTACGATGAACTTCCCTTATACATAAGGTTTGTTTTTTGAAATTAATGAGTCGTTTCAAAAATGTGAGTAAGTTGCTTTGTTTTACCCTAATGTTAAAGCATAAGCTAATCTCCATTTTCTGTAATAAATATTTCCAAGATGGCGTTTTCTAATTTGTTACCCCCCCCCCCCCAAAAAAAAAGAAGCTTAAAGTGTGTTACTTTATTAAATAATGCTTAAAAATGAAAAAAAAGAACAATATTTTAATGAAACAGTTTTAATGAGACAATATTTTATCAATAATTTAAACAGTATTTTAATGAAGCATTAACACTATGCATTCTTGGAACTGTTTTTACTGTTTGCATTCATTAAAATATGATGTACAAAAACAGTTTTTGGGATACGCATCACGCCACAGAAATATTTTATACATTGTGTTAAATATTATAGTTAATTTTACCCGAAATAAGATTTTATAGGTTATCGAAGTTATAGTTACGAAGCAAAGTTAGTATTCTTATTTATATTAGGAATTAATTAAAATTTGTATGCTTTAAAATATTTGCTTTAATAGCTATAATATATTTTAATAATTAAGCATTCCCATTATCTTTTGCAGATGCTCATATTTAGGCTTAAGTGCTCCGAAATCCTTCAAATAATTTTCCTAAATATTCCCGGGCAAGGCATGGATGTTTTTTCATTCTTTATATACTACCTCTCCTTATTGTGGAAGCAACGTTAGCCCACCAAATATGGTGCCCTTTAAAGAGTAGCTAACAAATCTGCGATACTGATACTTGAATGATGAGTGCCTATTGGGTGGGTATTGGAAAAAAAATTTCCAAAGTAAACATACGAAATAATTGTAGTTTAATGGAACATGTGAATAATGGAGTATATGAAAATTGTATTTTGCTTTTCTATACACAGTTTCAAATAAACCACAGTTTTAAACTAAATATTTTATATTTAAATCAATTTATATCAAAACTGTTTTTATGTTTAAATTTGTAAAATAAAATTTTATCTAATTTCAAAATTATTTCATATATATATTTAATTTGTCTTGCATTCCTAAAATGTCTCTTGAATTTTTTTTTCTATAACTATCCGGGCCCATAAAATGTATTAAATAAATCGTATTTATGTGTCAAAAAAAATTTAATTTAATGTGAGGACTTTTATATTTTAGTTCACTTATATTACACAATGATTTTTTTTTTTGATCTTCCCCTAAAATAAATTTATCTTCCTTTAAGAATGTTGGCAAATATTTCGGCTCGTGATACAATAATTTCTCAATATTTTTTTTTATAATAATCAATATTTATAATGTTGGCAAATATTTCGGCTCGTGATGCAATAATTTCCCAATTTTTTTTTTATATATTTAGATTATTTATATATTAGGATTCACCTTATATATTAGGACAATTTGTAAATTTCTAATACTGTATAGAGTAATTTTACAAACTTTTTGATTAAAGTATAAAAATTTTTAAATTTTTTTTTAAAAACTAAAGTAAATAATAAAATAAGTCTTAAAGAAGTTACTAGAGCAGCATGAAAAATAATGATGTTATTGATGATAGAGTTCTTACATTAAACATTTCATAAATTTAACAACAATCTATGAAATAGAGAAGAAATGCATTTTTCATGAAGCGTAAAAGAAAATAAATCGATAAAAAAAGCCCTTTTGAGTTTTAAATTTGGGATGTTGCTATATTTTAGTTGTTGAACTTGGATGCTATATTTAGTAAATTAAATATTGTATTTTTGAAATGTTTTAATTATGGAAAGTTATTTTATTTTTTAATTTCAAAGTACAAATCAGTTGAGTTCTTTGTTATCCTCTTCTAAACGTTTGAGTAGTATGGATATAGTAGTCTAATTTTGGTTGAAAGAGGGGAGAAATTTGCTTAGAAATGTTAATAAACAAATTGAATTCTAAGCATAAATAATTTCTAGGCAGATAATAATTGTATTTTTTTTCTTCAAAATATTGTAGAAGTTCTCTTTTAAGGGTAGATTGTAAAACCTCAATTTTTAAAGATAATCAAATTTTCTAGTGAAAAACCTTAGTATATAGTACACATCTTAACATTTTCAAAATGTATTTAATTTCAATTTCTTTTAACCAGAGTATTCACTTTCTACTAGGGTGTAAACTTTTAACCAGGGAATTGACTTTTAATCAGGGCATTCATTTTTAACCATGATGTTCATTTTTAACCAGGAAGTTCACTTTTAACCAGGGTGTCCATATTTAACCAGATTATTCGCTTTCATTTAGGAATAAATCATCAAAGTAAAAAAAAAAACAAACAAATATTAAGATAATTAAACTAACTTAAGAAAACTACGAATTAAGGTAATGATTAAGATTGGTGATTTTAAATATCTCTTGAGTTGTAGAAAATTTTTTACAAAAACTAAATGCTTTAAGAAATTTTAAACTTTTTCATAGGATAACTTTTTCACAAACATAAAAAAAATATGCAACCATTTTCAAAAGCAACTAAAAATAAATGATAAAATTTCCTTTATCTTGTATTTGTACCAGTGTCAGAATAGATTTGTGTTAGATTTTTCTTGTGACTGTAAATGAAAGTGCTCTATTCTAGGTATTGGCATATTGTTGCCAAAATTACTAGTTATTTAAGAATTAAGAAAGAAAAGAAATTCATTTCAAATTTTGATCTTTAGCAAGTTATTGATTTTTCATTTTCAGATGTAAACATTTATATCTAATTATATATCAAGTATAAAAGATAATATTGATGATCTAACAGAATTTCTATATTTCATAAATGTTTAATAATAATACTTTTTTTTTAAAGTTGAAAGTCCTTCAGAGTAAAATAAGAAGCAATATTTGTTTTAATAAGTGGCAAAAGATTACATAGCAAGTATAGATTAAATAGCAATGGGAAAAGCATGAATGAAACAATATAGGGTAGCACTATTATTAAAAAATGAAGGTTTAAATAATTAAGACGTATTTAAAATTTTTATTAATAAATTATTATTGAATTAAATAGTATTTATAAATGTTTAGATAATTTTTTAAAATTTTAAAATTTTTAACGAATTTTTGTTTTATGTACAGAAATCTATTACATTTTAATAGTATTTGTAAAATAGGAATTAACCGCCACGTGACAGACCTTCACGTGATAACAAAAATGGAGAGATATACTTATGTTTGTCTCTTTTATCTGTCGCAAAAAATGAACTTTTACTTGAAAAAAAAATTTCGAGCTAGTCATCATGCATTATAATATTAGAAATGCAAATCAGACGACTAAAATTATGATTAAATTAGTCTTGATATTATACTACAGGCAGTTTATAATAAATTCATGCAAGTTAAATTACTTTTAATTCCACTTACATTATTAATAAGCCCTTGTTATAAAGTGAAACAACAGTAAAAAGAATAAAAAATAAATTCACTAAGAAAAAATCTTCTGATGTCATACATTTTAATTACAAAATCTCTGAATAAAAGTGTTTACTAATGAGTATACTTTATTAATATGTATTGTTTAAAAATAATATGTTTTCACTTATAAAATTCCCATGCTGAAATACTAAAATAAATGGAGAAAATTAAAACATATCTTTTTTTTAAAATTAACGAAGGAAATAAAAATGCATAAATAAATATAAAGAATAAATGTGAGTTAATTTAATTTATAGTATGTGAAAGTTCTATTTTTAAAACTTATGTCTCTTTTTTAGTCACGCTTGAAGCATGTCGACTGCTATTTGCTATTTATATATTTTTGAAGCGAATGAAGTTTTTAAGAAGGTAATATTCTTTTGTATTTTTTTACTTTATTGGTTAAAATCATTGACGACTAACTGGAACCTGTTCCATTTTTTCAAAAAAAATTTAGGTCCTCAATATCGGTAATGAATTAAAATTATAAAATTTTTTTAAAGTTGTTTTATCTTTTTGTTTAAGTACAGAAAAAAGCTTACTCATTTTTTTAAAAAATAAATGCTAAGTTTGGCCTTAAAATTTTACTCAATTTACAATTTATTGTTGTAGAATCATTTGTTATCTAAAAAAATGTACTATCAATTAAAAAAAAGTGATATTGAAGGAAAAAACAAAACAAAAATTACACAATAGATTTTTCAGAACAATTACTTTTTTTAAACCTAAATATTTCTTTCTTTTTTTTCCTTTTTTTTTTAAATAAAAGAAAGAAAGATGTTTTCTTGAGTTACAAATTATTTCTCAGAAATATTTTAAAAGTTGGACTTAAATTAAAATTTACCAAATTTTTGTCATTTTACAAATTGTGAAAAATTTATGAAATGTTAAGTTTTTCTAGAAAATTATTTTGTAATTTAATAAACTTTAAGGTTAATTTTACCATGCATCTTTCAAATGCGCATTTTTTCTACACTTTGACAATAAGAGAACTTAAAAAAAAGATCTATACAAAATTTAATTTTTAATTGCTTCAAATAACACTGCTTTCTGTCATATTTATGTAAGTATTTTATTTACTGATATAAGAAAATGCTTCATGGTTAAAAGATTTTTTACACAGATGGTATAATGACATTGAATATAAATTTTTAAGTTATAAGAATACTTACATTTATAACGTCTGATTAGATAAAGTCTGATAGTTAGATTGTCCCGATTAAATATTCAATTTTCAATTGCTTTAATTTTAAATGCAAAATATTTTTAATGAAGTTTTTATGGCGCAACATAAAGATTGGATATGCACTAACTAAGTAATATTTTCACTAAATCAATGCTTATGCTTCATGCCAAGTTATTTAAGTTATAATCATCTCTTATTCAAACCACAAGGAAAAAAAAGGACAAAAAGATAACTCCTCCTCTTTTTATTACGGACCAGTCAGAATTCAAAAGCTTTCCAATGATTGACGTGTGGCTTCTTCAACAAAATGAGGATTACGTAGAGTGAGGCAAATGGTTTTTAGCAGCTCGTTAAAGATAGGTTTAGAGAAAACTAAGGAGGCAAAGAATATAGTTTATGGGAGCTCGTTATTTATTCGAAATCTTCTCCCTCCCTTCGAGTTTTCCTTGCTCTTGTTTTTTCCTCAGAAGTGTGACAATATAAATCCATTGCTCCCATTAAGGATTATGGAGGTGCATAAAGGAAAAAAAAAGTAAAGAAAAAATAGGAATCGTTTTTAGCTTATTTGAGATATTTTAGATCACTGATTTAATTGTTACTTATTTACTTGAAAATAAGGTTCAATTTGTTACACTTTTTTCAATTTGTATATGATTCTATTTTTTTAAGGTGGATCATTGGACGTGAAAATTTTTTTCATCCATGAGCAGTTTCCACGAGAAATATTTTAAAATTAGCCGCTTTTGGTGACCAGCTTGGTCATCTTTTTTTTTAAAAATTATACTGTGCAACATATAAACTTTAATGGTAACCAAGCTAAATGCACAGCACCACTGTACTTAAATATTTTAATTCTTTAACCCATCCTTCAATCGTAACACATTAATACGTTTTAAATAATATACTAACCAAATTTTTTTCACCGTTTAGCTCTTGCTCACAATTTTTTCTTTTCGGAAGTACTTTGATTTTAATTCTAATTATTTTAAGGAATTTCAAAGTTCTTTATGTATTGAATTTTACTAATAATTGAAAATTTTATTTGCTATACTACTTCCTCAAGAAATTCTCCAATCATAACTTTAGTAACGTAAATTATTGTAACGTATAATTATTGCTCAAAAAAGGCAAGCTCCGTCAATAATTGGTATGACAATACGCGGTACCATTTCACCGTTTATGCTTAAAACTTTCAACAGTAATTTTAGAAAGGATTAAAAATAAATCTAAATAATTATTAATTCATTTCCATAAAAATGCAAAATTATTTTAAGAGAAATTTTTTTCACAATATAAAAAGTAGTACAACTCGTAAGATAAAATTTTTGACAAGAATCACATCTCTGTAAAAACTTTAAATTAGATTTAAAAATGTCTAAGGGACTACGGATTCAAAAACATTTAAATTAAAAAGAGACATTAAATATGGAATTATATTTAAATTTTTCTATATCTATTTTACTTTATTGCTAAATAATATTTTAAAGTAAGAACAACTAAATTAGCAGCGTAAAAATATAATAGTTAATTAGCAGGGTAAAAAAATAGAACAGCTTATGATCAAATGACAAGAATTGCTCGTTTTAACACGCAATCAATCATAATGTTATACACAATAAAAGAAATATGGTTTAAAAAATACCAGAATATGGTAAAATTTACCGTGTTTCTGGCTCTATGAAAACACCAAAAGGCACGATAATTTTTTTTGCTTTAGTATTGACTTTTGGCAAACTTAACAAAAAAAAAATGGTTTTATTACCATGCTGTTTGGCGAAAAATGTGATAAAATTTAGTAATTTTAGCCAAAAAGAGTATGATTTGAGATGATACGAAAATGTTAGTCTGATAACTTTGATACTATTTAGTAAACACTTGTTGACTTTGTTTTCCGTCGGTTAGTTGTTTTTATAAAGGCTATATGAGACGTAAGCTATACGCTAACATCTACCAGCTTTAAAAACTATAAAAAATGTATATTTGTTAAGTTTGTTTAAGTTATACAAATGCCAATATTAGGCTGAACTAAATCAGTAGCTTAACTGTTAGTTTCGCATTAGTAGTAGTTGCGTTAGTTACGTTTCACCAGAGCTGCACAATGGGCTATTGGTGACTGTCTGGGAAACATTCCTGAGGATGATCCGAAGATATGTCATCTCAATTTTACTCCTCTGCTGAAGAGATGGCTTTCTCGTTTCGGTGGCCCGCCGATCTGTGCGCGAAGTTGAGCATTTTATTTGGTAGAACAGTTTAACAAGGACCCGGTAACATGACCCCTCGGTTCCTTCGCAAGCTTTGAAGTGTCACCTACCAGCTCAATGACCGTTTCCAGTTATGCTTGATATCAATGTTCAACTGGGAATCTTGTATTTAACTTTTAAACATCAGGGCTGTTTCAACATCCTGATGTTGAAATTTGAATGATGATGATGTTGAAGAGCAGAAGTAGTGCTTTCAAATCATACCACAATCCTGGAAGTATCTATTTATTTATTGTTACATGAACATATGCAGGAACTGGTACCAGATAAAAAAAGACATAACAAACATACATCTAGGGAATACGGTGGAATTAGAACCCGCTCTCTCCACGCCGTAATAGATGCATCTCTGTAATATATTCTTTGTGATTTATTACCAGAATTTTTCTTCCTTTGACGTAGAGCGACTCTACTCGAGCAAGATCACTGAGATTGCGTCTTGTGTGCATTCAGCCCATGATCAGGTATATTTGATCTTCCGTGGACAAGACACCACCAGTAGAATTTTTTCTTTCAGTAGGTAAACATTAAACATTTTGATTAAATAGGGCAATCAATGTTTTAAGTTACGAAATCAGACACAAAAACATACTTTTTTCCAACTAAATTACCTTTCTCCGAAGAATTCCGATTCTTGAATCTCATAATATAGCGGGAGAGTGGGGTAGCCGAAATGTGAAAAATATGGTCGTACTAGTCGCGAGAGAGTCGCCTAAAATTCAATCCATTTAATATTAATTTTATTTTTTGAGTAGTTTACGGAATTATTTAAACAAATCAAAGTGTTGTTCCACATTTTTTTTAAATAATTTTGAATCTCAAAATCTAAAAGCAGAATCGAACAAATATAAGATTTTTAAAAAACTTCTTTGGGAATTCTGCTCAAATTTGGAAATTTATCATTTAATTTTGCTTATTTTAAAATTATTTAAAAATTTGTATACGCTACAATCCAAATTTTTTCTTTCAATATTCAGATAATTAATAATATGATAATTGAAATAAATAATATCTCATGTTTAATTATATTTAAATAAACGAGTTTTGCAATGATGTGTTAAGTTTTTTTCATGTCTAAAAATACATTAAAATTAAAAATAACAGTAAGAGGACAAAACTTCAGACCGTTTTCCTGACTATATTTTCCAGATATTTTGAGGTTCTAAAGTCCTAGCCCCTAGCCTGAGAAAAAAAAGTAAGCGCATTTAGATTTGCTGATTTCAATACTTAAAATATCATCTACACCAACTACCTAGCATATGTGAGGTTATTCATTCTAACGATAAAGATTTCATTTTAGTGCGTTACAATTCGATCATTAGATCCTAAGTCATAAAAGTATTGCATTTTTTAATTTGCGCACTTTGCATTTTTGCCCAACTTCAAATGCTTTTTAAGATTAATTACATTGTTTCGTAAAATATCTGAATTCTTATAATTTATTTCACTGTAAAAAAGTGAACAATTTAACTCAAGTTAATTTAACTGATTGTTAGTACTTTTTTTCAGAGAAAAGTGTCTAAGTGCTAAAGTGTTAAATTTGATCTCTTAATTAGAAATGTAAAATTTTATTTGCTTCAGAATCATAATGGTTAAGGAATAATATTTACGGATTATTTACTTTCAATACTTCCAGTGGAAAGGCCAGAAAAGTTTTCTGATTGGGATCTTAAAAGCAATAAAAATTATTTTTGTCATAACTCAACTACAAAACTTTGGTTTCACTAGAAAGGAAAAGGAACATACTTATTCGAACACATATTACATCAGTTTTTTTTTTAAATTGTGCTATCTTATCTTTAGTCGTATTGTATGATTTCACAATATGATAGTGAAGGTTGGGCTTATAGGTTTAATTTTTTCTCTCTCTTTGAGTTAATGTTGAAAACTATATAAATGTGAAAGAGATTCGAAATGAGTAATCCCAAGAAACTGAAACGGAAGGATGTGCTTCATAATGTAAAAACTTAGAAACTTCAAAAATTAATAACGTGTATAAAGTTAACAAGCTTCGAGCGCTTGAGAACAAACATCTATTCTCAAGACTCACCAGACGTGAGTAAAGAAAACATAACAGATTTGGAAAAAAAGAAAAAAAAACGCAAAGTTGCTCACGAAAAAATGAAGAATGAAATGAAGTTGAAAAACGACACTAGAAAAACCATGATCACCGAGACAGGCAAATCAAGGCAAGAAGAATTTCCAAGTGCAATGAAGAAGTTGAGGAACCCACGTAATTAACTAGGAAATCGGTATTCATATGAGCGGATACATCCTATGATATTAGCAAATTGTCATATGATTAGCTAATATCATAGAAGCAGAAAAAGTTTCGGAGTTAAGGAAGTTAAATTTATGCCTAGGGTTCCAACAATGTGAGGCGACAGATAATTTATTCTTCATGACGAACAGATTATCTATCATATATACGACTGACATATCCTTAATCTAAATTTTCAATCGCTTCTGTTTGCTAATATCCTTTTACGTTTTGGTTGCTAATACGTTTGGTACGTTTTATGTTTTGGTTGTGTTTGGTTTGGTCGTAATTTCAGATTGTTAACGAAATTAAACTGAAATACCTTAAAAACATATAAGTAATCAATGGAAAATTTGCCACGTATTTCGCCTATTCAACTTTTGTTTCATTTTATTTTATAACAGTCGTTAAACAACCAACCCAATTATGAGTTTACTACTATCAATGTTCAATTCCGTAGCCTCGTAATTTTGAACCTAATCCCGAAGACAAGGGAACTTGTATTCAAGTATTTGGGGAGATTTGCCTATGTGGAGAACTTTTTGATGTATCTAATCCGCATTTACGTTACATGGAGAGGAAAACCACGAACACCTTCCACGGTTAGCTTGACGGCAAGGGGACTCTAACCCATTATCCACCTACCAATGAAGATATTTCATGTCAGCACTGTGGTCAGTGAGAGCCGGGTGCGAGTTAGTATCCACCAGCCATCGCTGGGATTCGATCCCGGTTCACCTCATTGAAAGACGAGTGCTCTATTCCCTCAGCCACAACGACCTTGGTTTCATTATGTTAACCAAACGTGGTTTAAAATTTAGATTAAGGGAATATGATAAATATGTCCGTCATCCAAGAGTTCGATAAGTCATCTATTGCCGCACATTGTTGGGACCCTGGGCAATAATTTAATTTCAATATCATAAAAATTCTTTACAACCAGCTAACATCAGTTCATCTTGGTGTTTTGGACTTTTATTTCATTCATATGACGGTTCTCTTGTTAACGACACGAGCTGCTAACCGATCCTCTATACCGAGCTTGCATTCTGCTTTGGTTTGCCTGTCCTGGGTACCCAGATATTATAGTTATGTTGTTCACCTTTCCATTTGTTTCTCCATTTTTTATTTGGCAACTTTGCGTTTTCGTTTTTAAATCTGCTTTGTTTTTCTCATTTACATCTGGTGAGTTTCGTCTGATGCCTGTTTTTAAGCACTTGAAACATGTCAACTTTTTCAACCTTAATAGTTTTTGAAGCTAATGAAAATTTTACATTAGCAAGTTTGTAAGAAATTCTTCCTTTTATTATTGTTATTTTCTCAGAAGAATAACTGTTATAAAAAATTTTGTTTCTACTATTTAAACTATACTTTCAGAAGAAAATAACATAATAACAATAATAAAAAAATATAGGATTTTAGGATTTCGACATAATTATCTAACAAAAAATTAATTTGGCATAAATATAATATTACGTTGGTAAATGTGCTAAAAGAAGTGTAAAAAAAACAAGTTTTAATTAAAAACTTAATATCTATCTAAAAATGTTATATGAACTCTTCACTTTCATTGAAATTTATCTAATCTGATTAAAATACCCAAATTTAAATTATATTTGGTTTGGAAAGCAAATAAATACATTGCATAACAAAAATAATATATTGATGATGCTTTTATATATTAATAAATATGAAAAATAAATGTCTGACTTTCTTAGATTTTAATTTTTCCTTAACTTGAGTTTTTTTTCTCATTATTATTTACAAAAACTGAATTGTATTTTGAGTTTATTCAAACTACAAAAAAAGATCAGCATAATTTAGAAAGAACTCCTCAAACCTAAAAATTGCTGTCCCGGAAAAACAAACTTTCTTACTAATCAAACTAAAATTAAATTTTACCAAAATCAAAAACAATGCTTCAAAAATAAAACAATTAAATACTTTACTTCATCCAATTAAAAACCTGTTATTTATAAAAAGACGTTGTATAACTGTTTTATACCATTACACTAACCAATTATCGCCAACCAAACCTACAAACTAAATTTCAGCGATGCAATCGGCATTAAACGACCGAACCTCATCTCATATCTCGTTTCCTTCCTGTGAGATGGTCAGGTGACGATGGATCGGACGATTAGAGCTGTTCTAGCCCGTGAGGCTCCCTGACGACTCGGGATTATGATGCTTCTGATGAGCGCAGTCCTGATAGATTGCTCCGCTCTGGGGCCATTCTAATCCGTAGACGAGAGATGAGCTTTCCGGCCACTAGTTGAGGAGAGATTGAGTTGACCTGCATTGAATTTCACCCATTTCAGCGAGCAAACTAATTTAAACGGGTTTTGGAATTAGTAGCTTATCTGTTCTTAATGATTGATGAATGCTAATTTGCATAAAGAAGTTACATATTCGAACTAAATAAGGAACTAAGCATTTAGTTAGTGAAACATTATTTAATTGAGATTTCGCCGGGATTTTAGAGAAGTTTTCTATTTAAGATTTCCTTTCAGATATTATTTTTGAAGTTTTCTAATTTTTCTTCATTACTTTTAATTTATTTGAATTTATAATAAATACTTAAATGATTACGTAAATAAGTGAAATATAATGCTAGTTATTTAAAAAAAAAAAGAACTCGTGAAACTTACGTATTAAAACTGAAGTTTTATAAGCTAAAAAAAATATTTCCTCTATAAATATTTTTCAACTGAGATTTAATTAAACTAGGCTTAATTGAGAGTAAAAATTAGACATTTTCGACATTATATGAGCATTTGTACAACATATAATATTAAAGAGAATAAAAATTTGTTCTTATCATACCACATACGCGAGTGGTTAGCAATCCTATTGTAAAGCAAAAGACACACGAAAGTGAATGTCTCACCTAATTTTCCTACAATAGAGTATAATTTTATTTTGGTTATCGGTTAATATATAGAACAGTAAATTTTGAAAGCGTTTAGTTTGTGAGTAATTTTCTACACATTCCTTTCGTGATTTTGGGGTAGTACTGATGCTGTTTTCAGTTGTTTTATGCTAATTCCTAATAAATCACTATAAAAATATGTTCCTCGCTGTAATATCTGTATATCTAAAAATGAATGTCTGTTTGTTTCTTTGTCCATGTGTGTGTTCTGTATAGACTTAGACTTCTAAACCATCCAACCGAAAGCGATGGAACTTGGTACATAGATAGTTTGAAACACGAGGAAGGTCACTGTTGACATTGGAACAAATTACGACGAACCGTTAGAGCGGGATGAGCGAAAAACGAAATGGAATTTTCTGATTGGTTAAACGTTAGTGATGGTAATAAACATTTCGAAATCTGCACTAAGTGTTCTGCTGCCCAGGCCTCCCCTGACCACATTTTATCTTGTCTGGGACTTACCAGGCAGAACCTGGTTCAAGCTCCCCTATTGGTGCAAGACTTTCTCAGAGTGAACGAGCTCATGGACCTGAGTTAGCTCTGCTGGTCATAGGGGATGAGAACAACAGCACGTTAGCCATTGTTTTAAATTTAACCAAAGACGATTCAATTTTTCACATATTTTAAAGGTAATATCAGAGATAATTTCAAGCTTATAGCTCTATTTAATCAAAAAAATAGTTTATGAACAATATTTCAATGAACAACATTTCGTGGTAACACGCCTGGTCTATATCACCAAATTTATACTTTTAAGGTTGTGTGATAGAAACTAGCTTTTTTTCAATTTTTAATATTCATTTCAGATCTTGTTCCTACAAAGTTATTAATTTAAAATCAACAGTAGTTGAATGCAAAAAAAAAAAAAATTAAATTACTTAATGGCAAAATTAAGGGTTATGTGGCATTAATTCGTTAAGGAGAAACACAAAAAATAGTTATATTATTATCGACACCAGCGATGCTAACTTAGGTAAAATTTGTATAATGAAGTAAAGGAAATAGGCTATGTACCAGAAAGCGAAAGTAATGGAGTAAAGATATTTATCCAAGAACTGTAAAAAATCGTCATACTATCATAGACGACGATGATGTTTTATTAATGATTGTAATATGTTAATTGATATAAGTACTAAATGTACTGAAAATCAAAAATAAGGGAGAAAAGATTCTTATTCATTTTAGGGAGCCACAAAAAAATCACCATAGTATTATCGGCACTAATGCTTAATTAATTTTGATAGTATGCATTAATTGAAATAAAATAGATAGAGTAAGCTATGTGCTGAAAAGCAAAGTTAAAGGAGAAAAGGTTAGTAGGAAATTTGTTTAGGAAAACCCTAGAAAAATGCTATTCACAGATGACGCTTAATTACTGTGTACTATACTGGCGGTAATATGTACTTCTGGTATTATGGCAATCGGTGCAGTTTTGCTAAGAATTCTACAACGGGTTTTCCGTAGTTTTAGAAAATATTTTGTTTCAGTGGTAGCAAAGATACTGTATTAATATTTTAATGAACTAGAATTTAAAAAAATCCACCAATACTTATAAATATTTTAAAAGTAAATTAAAAATCAGATATAGAAATGATCGTTCTCCGAAATCATTATCAAGTTCTAGCATGAATTCTATCTTTTTTTTTGGAAAAAAATTTCGGTTTTAGTTGGTTGTCACTGACAATTGTATTTTGCAGAAAACTCAAATGTTGAAGGTTTATGCAATAAGTACCAAATATACTAATATAGGTATAGAATATTAAGTTGATATATTTGGTGATTATTAAAACTGCACCAATACTAAGCAGTTTTAATACTGATACTTAGGAAATAAGTATTTTGAGGCTCCTCGAAAGGGATATATACCTGAGAAAATTATGTAATGGTGGTAAATTTTGACTATTATGAGTTGGCTGCGAGTAATAGCATCATGTCAAGTGATGTAAAATACGTTCTACCCTTATTGTTCTTTATTTACTATAGATTATTTTCTTTATCGATAAAGTTTGCCCCAGTCAAGGTATGCGTTGTTCATCTCCGTTTGTTGTGACCTTCATTACTTTTATCTCATAAGAAAAATAATTATTTTCAATTTCAAAAATTTTATATCTTAATAATCAACTTAAATTGAAAGCATCTTTAGCAATTGTTAAAGAAATTTTGTAACATTTATGCTGTTAAAATTAATTAATTTTTATTTTAAAAACTCTCTTTAAAAATCCATAATTTTTATTCAAAAAATTCCGTAAATTAAAAATTCAATTGATTAGGGCAATATAGAATAGACTTTTATAGAGACATCTAAAAAAAATGTTCCCACGTTGTCTAGACTAATGTTCCAAGAACAACAAACTTTAAATAATAATAATACTATCGAAAAATTCCCACCCACTCCTCTCCACAACGAGAACGCAAAGGACCACCCACTATAAAAACAATACGTCATAGGCGCCATAACAATGCTTTAACCCCCCATCTTATTTGACGCCAGTCAATTAAGAGAAGGGGAAAGAATCCCTTAAAAAATCCGTAGGCAACGTGATCATGTGAGGGGTGGAGAAAAAGAGATTTTCGATTTGTCACCATTAACACCCCCGCGCGACCTATGCATCAGTATTCGATCTTTTGACCTCCTCCTCACGCAACCAAAATGTCGCGTGTATGGGGGATTGTGTAGGAAGTAAGTTTTTGTCAGGAAAAATGTATTCAAAATAATTAACGGAATTTTAATGACTGTACTCAAATTATTTATCACAATGCGTAAAGAATTTAAATAAATGAATTTTGCGGTTCAATATACTTACCTAAGATGTGTATGAAAGAGTTCAAGAGTGCATATATAGCTACATAAAACCAAAGTTTTCCGTCTAAAAAGTCGGTACTTAAAAATAAACAAGGTTATTTATTCATTTAATCTCGATGGTGATTTTGATTGTTTCTTAAACCCTTTTACCAATTCAGTTTCTCGAATTTTGTAATACACGAGACAATTGATATACCAAGTAGAAAAATTAATGAAAATTTTTTCTCTCCCATTTGTGTCTAATCTTCCTAGAATTTCCTTCAAAAGAAAATGAAGGATTCCTTATCGCCTTGCTCAATTTACAGGAGAAAGTAGAATAATATCGGGTAGCCAAGATTCGAAGACCTATTGGAGCTAACTGTTCCACCAAGTAACTATCAGATTTGATCAAGATAGTCATTGTTTAGTTGTGTACATTCCTGAAAAGTAACTGATGCACTTCTTTTTTTAAAACAATGATTTTTTTCTTCGAAAAAGTAAAAAACCGGATTCACACGTTAATTTAGAAATATTAGAATCTCCGTGAAAAATTAGCACGCATTTCTATATTATATGACGCAATTTTAGGAAATTATGCGTGTAATTTACATGTGATGTAGTCAAGACCATACACAAGGAGGAGACAATATTTCTACGGCCCTGGACTGCTGAGGGCCTCACCAAAATTTCTTACAAAAAATACAGTGCTTATTAATTAGTTTTTTCAGAAAAGAAAATTGCGGAGTATTTCTTTATATCTATATAATTAATACGATTTAGTATAAACGGTTTTCAAAATACGAAAATAAGGCTTTTTGTGCTTTGAAAAAAGGATCCTCTATAAATTTCGTCCCGGTTCCCGTAAAGAATTTTGCTCAGCCTTTTATGTAGATGTTTTCTTCCTCTGCTGCACTGCAGCTTTCGTGAGCCCAGTGTAGACTCACATCAAAGGAGTACCCGATCTTATTTCGAGAGTAGAGATTATCGAGACAAAACAGAACAGTGCTACTACTGGATGGAATCCTTATTGTTTGTTCCGGTATGAATCTTCAGTAAACAAATAATAATTTTTACAACTCTAATGACCAATAAATAAGGATAGCTTGAAAACAAGAGAATATTAGAAAGCTGACAAGGTAAAACAAACTGATAAGTCGTAAAATAATCAATAACAACAAGCCAATATCTAGATCTTCTTCTTCTTAACTAGTAAAATGTAATTCAATTTGTTCATTTGAAAACCCAAAGAATTTCCACACAGTCCAGGTATCAGTCTTACCCCTCTACCCGATCTTTTCCCCCCTACTCCCCCCTAAATAATGTTTGACAGAAATCTCATTATGAACTATACCTATGCATTTTAAGGATTAAAAAACAGAAGTTAGGTGATAAAAAAGAAAAAACGTTAATATGGGATTAACTTTCATTAAGATAAATAATTAGAAAAATATAACATAAAATAATCGAAATAAGTTAATTTGTTTGAAGGAATAATGAAAAGCTAAAGCATATAGAAAGAATCTTCATTGGTTATATTTAAAAATGGAATAACGTTTAGAGTCATAGAATTTCAAAGTCAGTTTTGATCAATTTGAATATGACGATTTGTTATCTTAAATTTATGTCGGAATACGAATTTAAAATAATAGAATTTTTTTTCAATTGCTACGAGATTTATATCTTCTAAAAGTAAAGAATCATAACCAGGCATTTGAAAAACAGGATACATAATAAACTACAGTAATTTGTTTTTTTGCTATTAAGGAGTTTTTCATCATTATCTCACTATGTTAGTAATATATCAGTATGATTTTGCCAAAATATGACGAATTTTGTCTTGAAATTTGCAAAAATGGCAGAACTTTAAAATAAAATATTATTTTTAAGCTCCTTTATTTACGATGTAATTCTCATAGGTTCTAAAATCTCATGCAGAAATATCGATATTTAAAATTTAATTTCTTATGCAAAATTTATTTACGCGACAAAAACATGGAAATAAATAGTTAAATTCTTAATGTTTCCAAAATATCTTACACTTAGTTACTTACGTTGTATATTAATGAGGAAAAATTACATAGTAGCAAAAAACTAATTACTGCATATTATTTAATGTATTTTTTTTAAAATAAATTATTGAATATTGCACTAGTAAACCGGTTTTTATTAGTTTTCTGTTGCACGAGATTTTAGAGCAGATTTTCGTGTCGCTTTATTTAATTTGCAATTGGTTTTTCTGAACAAGCTACAGTTTCTATGCGATTGAAAGCAGGACTTCCTAAAATTCACTTGAATGAATATTAAGTGTCCTAATATTTTTCTGCTGTTTAGGGAGTACTGGGAAAAAGGTGGTAATATATTTAAATTTATGATACCATACGTTTGGGATATATGTTTTTTTGTTTGTTTGTCTCAAGTGGTATGTATATATATATATATGGGTGATTCTCACAAAAACAGTCATTTTCATGTCCCCAGTATATTTTATGTTTGTTTTACAACTTACGAAAATTTTTTTTTCAGGGAAAGTGTCCTTCAGAATGCAAGCTAACAAAAGAATAAAAATAACATTATCAATTTTTATTTTTTATTAATTTTAGGTAATAAAAATATACCAATATGTCATTCCCTCACTTGTCCCCACTGCTGATTTAAAAAAAGAAAAAAATTGTTTCTGAAATAAAAATTTTTTTTTTACAAATTTGTGTTTTTTATTTGAGAATATTGAAATATAGAATTCAGAAAATAAATTTTAAATTTAATTTCTGATAAAAATATTAACACAGCACTATTTTAAACTTTGTCCCCAGTGTTTCGCGTCATTCCCTCACAACAATGTTCTTATCACCTGCAATCATCTTAGAATAAAAATATTTTAATAAAAACTTCAGAAGTTAACAACTGGCATCATAGAACAAAATTGCAGCATGTTTCCATCTTCAACTTAAAGAAGCTTTGCTGTGGAATAAATTTGAATGAATCAAACCAGGTAAAATTTTTTACATTTGTCATTCCCTCATGTCGTTTTTTAGAGTAAAATAAAATACAACTTCATCGAGAAAGTGGATAATTATATGTTGCTTTCTTGTATGAATATAATTGTATGTGATTGACTTCAGAAATTAATAAAGCCTAACTGTTATTTTTAAATTTTATTGAATTCTTCATTCCCTCACTAGTGTATAAAGTGAGGGAATGACGCTGAAGTGAGGGAATGATTCAAGATGAGTATATTATTAAATTTTTTTTTGTTCAATCGTGCCAGCCAATTTTATTTCCCAAACCTGTAAAAACTATTAAATATATAAGACTAAATTATAATAAATATTAGATATACTTAGTATGTTATCCTTTTTAAACTTTAGGTAGATGTAACTTAGATAAAAACATGTATTAAAATAAAATACCATTCCCTCACTATTAGTGTCAGTCCCTCACTTTTTAAATAGTGAAAATAATTAATTTACTTATTAATTAATTTGAAAAATAAATTAATAAATTAATAAATTGATTTATTAAACTAATTAATTTATTTATTAAATTAATTAATTAATTATTAATTATTATAAATTAATAATTATAAATTAATTATTTAAAAAATTAATTAATTTAAATATTAAGTATAATTTATAGGATATATACTTTCTTTATAATGCCATTACATATTTCTATTAATATAGAAAGTTTCAGAGCTTTTTATTCACTTTACTTTTTTGGGATTTTATGAACTGAAAAATGACAGTTTTCGTGAGAATGACCCATATATATAAAGCTATACGTTCTTCGTAAACGTGTGCATTCAGACAAAAACTTTTTTGGTCGAAACTCTTACGAGAAACCTCCAAATAATATTTCGTAATTTTATATACAGGGCCCTCTTCAAATGTCAAAGAGAGATCTATTTTTTGTCCAAACATGGGATTACGGGAAGCGAAAACCAACTACCATGAGAAAAATTGAGATTTTCTTCTCAAGATTGCGCGATAAGTCAAGGGAACTTGGAATCTATCGATGGTTGGAGGGGAAAAAAATGAATAAGAATATTTTCTCCTTCTACAAACATTTATAACACCCCTTGCTGAGCCCGGGAAAATTTTCTTTAGAAGATCATTATCAAAGAAATTCGAGTAAAAGGAGTATTTATTTAATGGACGAAAAACTAGGAGAAAACGAAACAAACGAAACTTAAATTGTTAAATTTTTATTTTTGATTGATTATTTCTCATTGATATGTAGCATTTTTTATGCAGCACAAAAATAAATATACGGCACTCGGACTCTTTAATTCTTATTTTGATTATTAATTGAACTATTAATTGAATGATCGTTAGACATAGTGGCTATTTTTTAGTAGAAAAAAATAGTCTTCTGTTGGAACATCACATTAGATGAAAACATTTTGGTGGTTTTAGGTATACTGTAAACCTGTGTTTTCTGATGTACTCATAAAAACATTTAATGGAGCATTAACGTCTCGTAAAAAGCTTTTCAGAGTAGAAATGATGTGTTAATCGCGTGGAAATAAAACTGATTTGAAGGGCACTATATCTTCCTCTTTTCTTTACGATATCGTTAAAGTAACAGGGGATGCGTTTCTTTCTTCAAAATGAAGACCTTATTATATACACATAGAGTTTTACTGAAATGCAGAGTAAAAGTGTACTTTTTTAATATACCGGGTGGTCCTCCAGTCTATCGTGTAGTATATAGTGCTGCATTTCCAAGTTTTAAAATTGATTAAGCAATGACGGAGATTATATGGATTAAATTGCTTCCTATCGATCTATGCATATCAAAAACGAATGTCTGCCTGTTTATGCGTCCGTCCTTTCTAAAAAAACCGGCATATACTGATAGTTCGAAGCACGATGAAGGTTACTATTGACATTAGGACATTATGCTACGAAGCATTCAAGCTAAAGCGAAATGGAATTTTCTGATTGGTTAAGCGTTAGCCACTGTTTTAAATCAAATTATAAACTATTCTGTTTTTCTAAATGTTTTAATGATAACATCAGTGGTGATATTTGCTACCTTAGAGCTCTATTTGATGAAAAGGAAAGAGTTTATTTTGCGTACTTTATATATATATATATATATATATATATATATATATATATATATATATATATATATATATATATATATATATATATATATATATATATATATATATATATATATATATATATATATATATATATATATATATATATATATATATACTGAAGAGCCAAAAAAACGGGTATACCTGCCTAATATCGTGTAGGGTGCCCGCGAGTACGCAGAAGCGCCGCAACACGACGTGGCATGGATTCGATCAATGTGTGAAGTAGTGCTGGAGATAATTGACACCATGAATCCTGCAGGGCTGTCCATAAGTGGGAGTAAGAGGGGGCGGGGATATCTTCTGAACATCACGTTGGAAGGCATCCCAAATATATTCAATAATGTTCATGTCTGGGGATTTTGGTGGCCAGCGGAAGTGTCTAAATTCAGAAGAGTACCGCTGGCCACCAAAATCCCCAGACATGAACATTATTGAATATATTTGGGATGCCTTCCAACGTGATGTTCAGAAGATATCCCCGCCCCCTCTTACTCCCACTTATGGACAGCCCTGCAGGATTCATGGTGTCAATTATCTCCAGCACTACTTCACACATTGATCGAATCCATGCCACGTCGTGTTGCGGCGCTTCTGCGTACTCGCGGGTACCCTACACGATATTAGGCAGGTATACCCGTTTTTTTGGCTCTTCAGTGTATAATTTATTAAACTACTCTATGTAAACAACGTGGTTGTGTGGTAGGGCTACGTCACCAAATTAGTTTTTCTGAAATTATCTGAAACCACGTATTTTCTTTGGTTTTGTTTACAGTAATTCTTTTAAAACTTGTTTCTATATAAGCAAATAATTTAAAATCAACGTAATTGAAATAAAAAAAAAATGTAAAAGTGGTACTAATTCGTTCAGGAGAAGCATAAAAGAACACCAAACTATTATTAGCACCAATGATGCTTCATTAATTTAGGTAATGGATGAATATTGAAATAAAAGAAGCTAAAAAGCAAAATTAATCGCGTAAAGTTACTCAATCGTTTAGAGGAATTGTAAAAAATCGCTATTCTGTTATTGATGACAATGATGTTCATTTAATATTGGTAATGTGTATTAGTTCAAATTAAAAATGAACTTATGTACTGAAAAGCAAAGTTAATGGAGAAAAGGTACTTATTCGTTTAGGGAAACTGTAGAAACTGTAGTAGCCCAAAAGATATTAAAAATAATGGTTCAATAAAAAAAATGATTCCAATGAGTTCTAAGTGTAACATTTTCGAAACTTTAGAAACGGACTTTAGGAGGAGGTTTAAAAGGTATTTCTAATTATTGGGAGCGTATGTATATAATTGAAGATAAGCAAAACCTGAAAGTCTTGTTTAGTCTAAATAAAAGAAATCGAAACCCCCATCGTTAAAGAAACAAGCTAAATATATGTGTTATTTAAAATGTTCCAGCTGTAAAATGTAGGTAAATTGAGCGTAAGCTGTTTAGGTTTTGGCCTTTTAAAATCCCAACACTTTTAATGTTCTTCTTTTCCGGAAGGTGTCGCGTGCGAGATAAGAGACAGCTGTCAACACGTCGTTGTTGCCAAACGTTTCGTATTTTTTCTCAGGCAATAAAAATGGCGTCACTATCATTATTGCTCTTTTTGAACAAAAGGAAAAAAGAGTATATCGCCTATTTCTACAAGAAATAAGAGTGTTTTATAGTGCTGAGTCTGCTATTCTGCTTTACAAACACTTTTCAATTTATTTTTTATTGAAAAGAATTCTTTTCAAGTGAATATCTTTCGAAATATTCTGAGAAAATCGCTGTGCCATTTGCGTTTGAAAAGGTGCAATAAAAACCTCCTCAAATCTTGTAGAGCAAAAATAGTTTGTTGCGTTGTTTTATTTCAAACAATATATCTGCTTTATTCTATTTCATTTTTTGACTACTTCAATACTAAAAAGTCTAGATGAGAAATTTTCTTTTATTTTTTTTTACTTTTTTGAGATAAATAAATGGATAAAACTCACAATCAAATCTTATTTCAGAGTTCAATTTGTTACTTCAAGTTATAAAACGCGTTATTGATTTTTGATGGGCTTAAAGTATTTTGTGGTAACTGAAAGAAAGAAATTGAAGAGAATTTAAACTATTTACATAAAACAAAATAATTCAATGAGAATAGGAAGAGCCAACCACATCGTAACATTTCAGCCTGTTTAGAATAAGAGTTTTAGAATATTTAAAAATGCCACAAGGTTGGCAGCAAAATATCTTATCCAATTGCAAACTGTCTCATTTAAAGACACTTGTCAGTAATGTTTTTTACTTACGGATGACCATATCATGAAATTAGATACCTCTTCCCTCTCGTTCAAACTCAACTGTTAAAAGGGACGGGGACAGAAGGAGGATGTTAAATATTCTTTCAATCATTGATAGTAAATTTTCACACACACAAATAAAAAATAATTTGTTCTATTTGGCGATATTTTTTATAGCATATAAAGCCCAAGGAGAACTGGTGATATTTTAAAATTTTGATCGATTTTTGTTTTACCAAATTAGAATCATATAGTTTTGCAACCAGAAACTTCAGAAAAAAATTTGATTATCTGCCTCTGTTCATTCTTATATTTTTGAAGCATTTCGTTGTTTTTGTTTACTTGCATTAAAAGAAATTTCTAGCTCTATTCAACTTGGTTTTTATTAGTAAAACAAAACTAAAAGTAAATTTCCAAAAAATCTTAACTCAGATAAATGAGAAATCAGATTAAATTTTTGATTTTCGAGGAAGTGATGCATGGTTTATGCAGGGTGCTAAGACATGAATACTTTCTAAATCAAAGCAATGATAATGATATGCTTGTTTATAGCATTAAAACATTCGTGTGTCCTTTAACTAGTTTTGTTGATTTTCTTATAGTTTTTTTTTATTTTACCGACTACAGCACAAATACACCCCTAATTTTATATGAAATTATGTTTCTTATTCTTGATTAATTTTTCAAATTATATCTTTATTCACAGAATATTAGAAACTGCTTTAGCAACGACTGACCTTTGACACGAATGACCTTTAACATGAACAGCTTAGTCAAGGTCAAAATCTTGAAGATTTTTTATTATTGTCATGATTAGTTTAACAAAACGTTAATGCAAGTTGATACAACCCAAAATAACCTATTTGTCCATGCTTATTTTTTAAAAATTTTCAAAACATAAAAAAATCTGATAAGTGTCTTTAGTCTTCATCAGCTCTTTATTACTAATAATGGGCGAATGATTTCTTAAATTTTAAGGATTTTAATCTAAGCATGAATACCAACATCACTTGTTACCATACTAAAACTCAGATATGCAAATAGTATTATGTAACAGTTAGAAAGAAATTTTATGAATCGCCTATTATTTTAATTTAAGGCATATCTGATTTAGTTTATATTGTTAAAAAAAGTCTAATCTGATCTCGTTTATATTCTTAAAAAAAGTCAATTTTTTTTTCATACACGGGCGTAAGATTCTATTAATTTAATGCTCAGTTGATGAATTTTAGGATGTAATAGTTTCACTTGTTTTTATTTATTACGATTTAATAAATTGTTCACTGATTAATATCGATTTTATTACTGTTGAAAAGCAAAACCATTTTTAAACTGTTTTCAATTTTTCAGTTAAAATAATAAACTCTTAATATAATACACTCTTATAAAACAAATAAAAGGATATACCCTTATAAAATAAATAAAAGGAATAATCTTTATTTCCTTACTCAAAGAAAGCGATTCCAAACTTGGAATTTTTTGGAGAACTTCAGAAAAAACTAGTTCCCATTATTCCTCCCCAAAATGTCGCTGAAAAGTAAGACAGTTCTAGAAATGACAAAATAACAAAGTACGAAAAATGCCAACAATGCATATTTTTCTTACAAAATAATGGTACATCTTATATTGCAAATGGCATCACATAAAATAGAATCAAAGTTTACTCCTTCAGATCTTTGAGAAAATGGTTCAAGTGATACTATTAAAGTCTTTTCATTCCGGGCCGCTATGGGGCACGAAAAATAAATCTTTGCGACTCCGGAAACTAAATGTCACCTTTACTGAAGATGAATGTTCGGATAAGTCGGGAATCCCTTTTCCCGTTACTTTTCTAAATTTATTTATTTACTTTTTTTTGTCCATTTGCAGCAATTTTTTTTATACTACTTCTTAGAGCTTAAAGTTTACGTCAATAAAACTGGCATCGTCAACAAATGCTCCTCCGTGTTGTGTGTCATATCGCGGTCATTTCCACAGGAAATTGCGTTCGAAGTCAATCGTTCACGAAGCCATTTCCAAGACTACTGCCTGTAACCGTCACTTCCAATAACCGCTCTTCTTCGTCTTTTCTACCGCGCTCAAGAACTTGATAGTCTTATTCAATTCAGTTCCGTTTCAGATTATCAATTTGCCGACTTTACTTTGTACTTAGAGATCGTCTGTTTTTAATTGCCGTTGCCATTATTTTATTAGAAAACTATATTGTTTACTAAATGAAACTCTTTAAAAATATATTGGGTTAATGAGGAGAATAGAATTAATTTTGTTACTGTCTTAAAGCGATATTTAAGGAGATTCAAGCTCTTTTTAGTTGTATTAAAATACCTGCAGGTTTCAAATTTCATGTACTATATGAAATTCTTTAAAAATACATTGGAATAATAAGGAAAATATGATTAATTTTGTTGTTGCTTTAAACTGATATTTAAGTGCATCCAAGCTCTTTTTTGTTGTATTAAAATATCTTAGGGTTTCAAATTTCATATATTATATGAAATTCTTTAAAAATATATTGGAATAATAAGGAAAATAGAACTGATCTTGTTGCTGCCTTAAACTGATATTTAAGTATATTCAAGCGAAAGGTTTTAAATTTCATACAATTTACATAACTAGGCTGTATAATAATTTATAATGTAAAAATGATGTAAATGTAAAAATGAAATGGAAATTGAGCTATTTTTAAAAATTTTAAACCATAGTATTTTATTATTTTTATATTAACCAGTTATTTTTCATTCGCAATTTTACATCTTAAAAATTCTAGAGTGTAAGGCAATATAATGATAAGCAACAAATTCATATATTTTTAGAGAGCTTCGTTGACAAACGCCTTGATTTACATGTAGACAATAAGACTTTTTTGTGTATTGGGCTGTTATATACTGAGAATTCAGGAAATTCTGAAAGTAATTACCTGGAAACGAAATAGTTTGATGCAAAAATATAACTGTTAGAAAAAGCTTGGCTATTGACTATAAATTGAAGAACACATATATAAAAAAAGAGACAACTATATAATTGATGATAAAAGAAATACTTGATGTATAAAAGTACTTGATGGACAAAGTTTGATGTATAAAAGAAATCCAACATATCTCAGAAAATTAAATGTTTAATTGAACAGCTTCTTATATATAAAACAAAGCAAAACAAAATCGAAATGCTTTTTTCAATATATAGGGAAAATACTGTAAATTATTGATATGATTGTAAAATATTAAAACATAAAAAAAGAAGCAAATATCCCCTGGGGGATTTTATTTTCGGGTAGACATTTGTATTAATTTCTCGTAGTAAATTCTTTCTGCGAGGGCGTATTATTATTCTGTTTCAAGAATACCGCTTGAAATTGTAAAAATATATATTTTTAAAAATTTGATGATACGAATATAAAAAGAAACTTGAAGAATTTCTTAAATTTTCCATAATTTTATATGAATTTTGTAAAAATAAAAAGAATTAAAAATTTTTTCAAATGAACTAAAAAAAGAGAAACCAATTTTAATTTTGTCAAACCAAAAACGAAAAAATTAAGTTCGAAGCTTCAAGGAAGTTATCAGTGGTGATAGAAAGGTGGTTTTAGGTTTTTCGTTCGACAGAAATAGAACTTTTTTCACTTTAAGTCCAATTTAAAAACGTAGAGCTTGTTTAATTTTATTTTATTATAATACTTTCTTATAAGTTTTGTGTCTCCAATTTTGTTAACGATGTAAAGACGTTAAATTTTCGATTGCAATTAATTTTGCTCGAAACACCTAGGAAATAATTGCAACTAATTTTGGAAACACCGAGTTTTAGCTAAAATTTCAACTACTCGGAAAGTGGTTGAAATTTTAACTAACGATTTATCTATATTTGATGACAAAATGGCCATACAAAGGTTGACTGTAATTGCTAGGAAACCATTGAAATTTGTACTGTCATAAACAATGTGGTTACTGTGTTACGGACGAAAAAGATTCACCCTGCTCAACGTTTTCAGCTAAATTAAAACTAAGTTTGGAAAAGAAATTGATGATCTTTTTAACCCACTTCATTACATCAGTGACTATTTATAACTCTTTGTAGCATGTCTACCACTGCTACAATTCCAATTCACTATTACACAAAACATGTTAACTCGGTTTTAGTATGTGGGTACCTTTTCATAGATGAAGGTTGACATTGTGGACAACACTCGCCCCACATTGGTCACCCAGACGTGATCTGATCACGTCTACCTCGACAGACATGCCTACTTTGACGCCTACTTCGATAGATAGTCCACATTGAACAGTTGACTTGATATTTGTGACGATGACATCACGCTGTTGCAACTCAGTCTCGATCACACTCACTCGACTATACACACTCAACTGCTAATGGCAACACAGGAGAGACCACGATCGTGAACTTATTACAGTTCTCGCGATCAGCACTTTAAGTCCGGTGATCTTAAAAAAGATATCCCGGTATATCAAAAGCAGCAATGAATAAACTAAGGATATCCGTTCATCAAATTCTATCACAGATAAAATTTTGTTGGGGAAGTATTGTAGCCACTACAATTGTTCAGTTCCAGTTCACTAGTATATAAGACATGTTAACTTAATTCTATATTTGGGGTACCTTTTTGTAGATGAAAGTTGATATTGTCCAAAACACTCGACCCCACATCTTTACAAAAAGATAATAATATGACAAATATTATTGCACTGTCGAAATGGAATCATTGTTTACCTTATAATTGAATTTTAATGCCGTGAAGATGAAAAAGAAGTAAATTTGCTTAAATAACTAACCCTAACAATGAATAATCTTATCGTTAAAATAAGTTACTTGATTACCTTATCATAATGACATGCAATTGGTTAGGCGTTGGAAAGGGGACTTCAAAGAAATTACTAACTCTCCTTTATTTATAGAAACTTAAAGCAATCTCGCAGCGAGATTTTTGTAAAATTTCATGTAGGGGAAAGTGGGCCAATATCGGTAGTTACGATTCAAAGGCCTGTTGGAGCAAAATATTAGATCCAGAAACTTTTAAATTTAATCAAGATATTTATTGTTTAGTTGCGTACAATATATCATTCCTGAAAAGTCAACGATATGTTACTTTTTATTTCCAATGATTTTTCCAGAAAAAGTCAAATTATTCTTTCTTACTTAACTAGTAGGTGAATACTTTGGGAAATTTATAAACACTATATTCCAGTGAAATAGTAACAGACATTTCTATTTCATATGGCAATTTAAGAAAATTATGCATGCATTTTTACAATTGACGTAGTCATGACCATACTCAAGGAGAGTAGAGATAGAGGCAATTCTTCTGAGGTCCGGAACTGCTAAGAGCCTGACCAAAATATCCTACAAAATATATAGTGCTTATTAATTAGTTTTTTTTTAAAAAGAAAATTCCTGAGAATTTTTTGATATCTATAAATAAACTACGATTTTGTATATGGGTCATTCTCACGAAAACTGTCATTTTTCAGTTCATAAAATCCCAAAAAAGTAAAGTGAATAAAAAGCTCTGAAACTTTTTATATTAATAGAAATATGTAATGGCATTATAAAGAAAGTATATATCCTATAAATTATACTTAATATTTAAATTAATTAATTTTTAAAATAATTAATGTATAATTAATTAATTTATAATAATTTATAATTAATTAATTAATTTAATAAATAAATTAATTAATTTAATAAATTAATTTATTAATTTTTTAATTTATTTTTCAAATGAATTAATAAGTAAATTAATTATTTTCACTATTTAAAAAGTGAGGGAATGACACTAATAGTGAGGGAATGATATTTTATTTTAATACATGTTTTTATCTAAGTTACATCTACCTAAAGTTTGAAAATGATAACATACTAAGTATATCTAATATTTATTATAATTTAGTCTTATATATTTAATAGTTTTCACAGGTTTGGGAAATAAAATTGGCTGGCACGATTGAACAAAAAAAAATTTAATAATATACTCATCTTGAATCATTCCCTCACTTCAGCGTCATTCTTTCACTTTATACACTAAAGAGGGAATGACGAATTCAATAAAATTTAAAAATAACAGTTAGGCCTAATTAATTTCTGAAGTCAATCACATACAATTATATTCATACAAGAAAGCAACATATAATTATCCACTTTCTCGATGAAGTTGTATTTTATTTTACTCTAAAAAATGACATGAGGGAATGACAAATGTAAAAAATTTTACCTGGTTTGATTCATTCAAATTTATTCCACAGCAAAGCTTCTTTAAGTTGAGGTGGAAACATACCGCAATTTTGTTCTATGATGCCAGTTGTTAACTTCTGAAGTTTTTATTAAAATATTTTTATTCTAAGAAGATTGCAGGTGATAAGAACATTGTTGTGAGGGAATGACGCGAAACACTGGGGACAAAGTTTAAAATAGTGCTGTGTTAATATTTTTATCAGAAATTGAATTTAAAATAGATTTTCTGAATTCCATATTTCAGTATTCTGAAATAAAAAACACGAATTTGTAAGAAAATTTTTTTTAATTTCAGAAACAATTTTTTTCTTTTTTTAAATCAGCAGTGGGGACAAGTGAGGGAATGACATATTGGTATATTTTAATTACCTAAAATAAATAAAAAATAAAAATTGATAATTTTATTTTTATTCTTTTGTTAGCTTGCATTCTGAAGGACACTTCCCCTGAATTTTTTTTTTCGTAAGCTGTAAAACAAACATAAAATATACTGGGGACATGAAAATGACTGTTTTTGTGAGAATGACCCATATAGGGTTTTCAAAAATTCAACAAAATATGAAAATAAAGCTTTTTGACCTTGTAGTAGAGACTTGCAATGAATTTTGTCCCGAAACCCGCAGAAACTTTGTTCAGTCTTGGATGTAGTTCCTCTACTGCACTGCAGCTTTCGTGTGCTCAGCATAGACACACAGCGAGGGAGTACCCGATCCTTACTCCGATAGCAGAGGTAATCGAAACGAAACACAACAGTGCTACCGTTGGCTGAATTCCTCATTGTTTGTTAGGGTAAGAATCTTTAATAAACGTATAAGAAGCTGAAATAAAAATTATCTTTCTAAATGATCAATAAATGAGGATAGTGCAAAAACAAGAGAATATTAGTTGGCATAGTAAGACAAACTTGTCTACACATGCGCCTTGAGTTAACAACACGCCAATACTGTAGGTCCTTCTTCATGAGAAGTAAAATGTAACCCAGAGTTTGTTCACGGGAAAACAGAACTACTTTCCAAACATTCGAGATGTACCCGGTCTTACCCCACCCTTCCATACAAAAAACCTTTACTCATTCTGAAACTAATAAATCAAATTAAAAGATTATATGCTCGCAATTATAAAGATTTTTTTCCATTAACATATTTCATACCAGAAAAGCGAGTTAAGAATTTTTTTTTTTTTACAATAAACTAAATAATGATTAAAAACCTATTGAGCCACGTTGAATTACATAGTATTAAATAAAAAAAAAAACACTATTAGAAAAAAGTTGTTAAGTATTTTTCAGGAGTAGCTTTTCAAGAGTAGATAAATATTTCTCAACAGAGAGTAAAAAAAAAAAAAAAAAAAAAAAAAAAAAAAAAAAAAAAAAAGACTTGAAATAAATAAGTAAACGGTCTTTTCCAATGTCTTTTTTCCTTCAAAAAGACATTGGAAATTAGAATTTTTATTAAAATGTCCAATGCTTCCATTCAAAATTTTGATCTTTTACAATCCATCAATTTTTGATGGAAATATTCATGTAGAAGGAGAGTTCTAATTTGCAACTCACATATTTCAAAGTTGTAATGCTTACATTAAAAGTGTTTTACCTCCCAAATATTTATAAATAAAGTTCTTTTAAGTCAGTTTGCTTACCTAACTTTGCCACATATTTATATTATTTTTATTGCTGACTTGTAGATCATTTCTAATATGTTTTTTTCTTCTAAAAATATAATTTGATCCAAGTATAAAAAAAAAACGATTATAAAAAGTGGCTATTAAATGAAAAAAAAAATCCCCATCAATAACCTCCAATAAATCTATGTTATCCGCCATTTTAATAACATCGACTCATTAGGTTTGAGTAAAAAGTGGCTACTGATGAGTTATCAGAGTCTACCGGCCATTGGCTACTAAATAAAAACTTCCAGCCTTCATTCGTAAAATGTATTTTACCGTAAAATATTATACCATAATTTTTGCAGTAATATTTATTTAATTCGTGTGATTCAGTGATTTTGCGAAAATTATTACTGTAAAAATTACGGTATATCAGATTTTTTTGTTCTGTCGCATGTTCTACCAAAAATGGATTTTACGGTTAAAAACCTGAGTACCGGTACTACTTTTTACACTTAATTGAACAAGAAATTTTTACAGTGAGCAATTAATAAGTCTATTTTACATAATGCGGATAAAAGTTTTAGTTAAAAATTTGTTTATGCAATGCAAGATCGTTTGCATATTTTTTAAAAAAAAAAGCAAAAAAAAAAAAAAAAAAAACAGATCTGGGCTGAAAAGTATTGCGAAGCATTCCCTAATTTGTAACTAAATTTTTGAGCATTATGAAATATTCGAATCTTTTGTACCAAGTAAAATTTTATTCTTTAATTCCTAAAAAGTGGAAACTAATTTAAAGAATAACAGAAATAAATAAATAACAAAAATGTTTCTTTAAAATCGAGTTATTCACTTACTCTATTATTTTGCGTATAGTTGTATATTTAAAATTTTCTATTATTCTGTATATTAAAGACGAAATTGACGAATGAATTTAAAACTATTTCTTTTTAGAAATCCTGCTAAATTTGTCTAAAAAAAATATTTGAAGTTTTCGCTGAAATATTCAATGCTCGTTATGGCGAAATTTGCAGTTTATCGAAAATGAGGACTTCAGATCCAAAATTCAATAACACCACCCAGTAAATTCAAAATGAATCGCCGTCATTTAATGGTCGCTTGGACTTAAAATCAATTTCGGACCTTTCAGTTTTATTCAGTCATAAATCAACAACATCAAGTGATACGGTGGCATGTGTGTCGTTTCAAAAGTTTGCACCCTCAAAATATAGCATCGCATTTCTCAATTCCGCTATTTTAATAACCTGGAGACCAAAATTTGCTCTACGATAAGCACATTACACACTGATCCCATGATTATTTGTTTGAGAATATTTTCATTCTCTATGTTAGAGAATATCTTCATTTTTTTTGGTGGGGATAGTTTTCCTTAGGCTGCTCAACCCTAATATTAAGAATATATTTTAATATTTTCTAATAGATATATTATTCACTGTCCGTGGTCAAAAGTAGTGCACTGCAAGTAGTGAAACTACTGTACTATTTTTTTTGCGTAGTTTGTAGTGTAGTATGCTGCTTATTTTTTTTAAAGGAAATTATGTAGTAAGTGGAAAAACTGGCAACCCTATTTCATCTTTAGAATTTATTTTAAAGCAGATATTCTTGTTTACAAGAATATATTCATAACATAAGCATCTATATTGTAAGAAGAAATTATTAGTGTGCTATACTTTTTATTAACTAAAGTGGTAGGTAACTTAAAAAAAAAAGCCCAACTGAGCTTATGCGTACATATGCAGCCACTGTTTTCATAGACATTTTCACGTCACTAAAAAATATAGCGTGTTCGCAATGATGGGTGTAATGGGTTCTATTAAAATAAATCTTAATAAATAATCTATGCTACTACCATTATTTTACTGTTCGGAAAAGAAAATATTTCATCAAATGATGACGTTGAGAACTGACGTTAAACCAACCATTTTCATCTAACATAATATATTTACAGATCTGCCAACCCTCAAGTTGTAGCTATCCACAAAGTTTATTCCAGTTAAAAAATTAACAGGGAAATATTTTCAAAACTTTTGGTATGCTTAACATCACAACATGGTTATCAAGTTTTTAAAATAGGATGTTCCGTAACCAACTCTCCAATATATTTTTGAATTCTGCCCAAAAATGAAATTTAAAAAAAAGTCACAGGTCGTCAGGTAAAAAAAAGTCGTTAGGGGTCACAAAATAATATTTGAGTGAGGAAAAATGCTAACGCTATCAAAATATGACGCATTACTATTGAGGAAATCTTCATTAACCCTTTACGGAGCAGCGAAATTCGATTTAAAGCTTTAATCAGGCAGAACCAGTGGTCGGAAGTTGCGCGCTACAAGTAGTAAAATTACAGTAGTCACTACTTTTTTTTCGTAGTTTGTAATGTAGTATGTTACCTTTTTTTGAAAAAAAAAATAGTAGCGTAGTGAGACGAAAAAAAAAGAAGAAGAAAAAGAAAAAAAGAAAAATAACGCTAATTTGTAGCGATTTTTGACAACTACTTTTAACTTTAGTTTAGTAAAGAAACAAGGTTCTAGCGCAACTAATTTTTCGGGTACAAATCTTCGCAGGTCCGTCAATGGATCCAATGAAATGCCCCTATGGTTACGGTAGAGAGTTAACAAGAATTACGTGTTTGGAATCACGTATAACTAATATTTAAACTAGCCATTACGATTAAATAATTTACCACTTTGGAAATTATCAAATCATTGGAAATTATCAACTCACACTCATAAAACATTGATGGTATTTAAAAGGAAAGGGATATTTTCGATGCACTTGATTTCTTAGAGGAAATAAGAATAAAAGAGCATTAAACACTTAACAAAATCGCAAGTATTTAATAGTTTCCGAGCATTTCTTAAATTAAATATTCGCTGGCGAGAAAGGCATACAAAATGTTAAAGTTAAATAAATAAATCTGAATTTTTTTTTTTGAATTACAAACTGGCTCATATAAACGTGAATAAATATTTCTAAGCTAATTACTTATTCAAAACCATTTTGAACACAGGAGTAAATTAAGTTCCCCAGCAAAGTTATTCTCTTTAAAGTAGTGAAGTAGTTATTACATTTCGAAGAAAGTTTGTAATCACTACATACATTTAAAAAAGAAAAGTAGTAATAGTGTTATAGTTAGCTACATTTGTAAGAAAGTAATTGTAATAAATTTAAAAAACGTAGTTTTTCGACCACTGCCGACAATAGTACAAATGGCAAAATACATCATGTAAAATTTCTTAGCATATATAAGAATACCTAACATTAAGCTAAGTATGAAGCACGGGAATTTTTCTGTGTCTTTTTTACACGGATAGAAAATACTGGTAAAATTACTGCTCTGTAAGGACATTTCTGGTAAAAAAAAATATATATATATATATATAATTCTGGTATTAAATGCCAAAATATTTAAACCATTCATTTGTTAATTTTTCCATTCATACGGTAATGGTTAACCGGAAATTTTGGTTTTTAAAATTATAGTTCTTATTACCACACATTTAGTAAAAAATACAAAACTAAAAAATTATTTTGCTGACAATTTGTTAAGAATGCCTACCTAATATATAATGTTACCAGAAATTTATGAAATGTCGGTAATTTATAGAATACCCAGGCATTTTGTTAAATGCCTAATATATTTTACACTATGCCGATTTGTCATTTGGCATTCTATGAAATACAGAAAAAAATAAGAAATTGGCATTCTATATATTATGAATTTTTAACCTTTTCAGTCTAAAGTTTCTACATTTTTCACAACTTTCACGCTTTCTTTTTCTGTTGATTCCCTTGTAACTTAAATATATACATAACTTTTCCTTCTTTATTCCTTTATTTTGTTTTTATAAAAAAATTTGTGAATGTGAAAAGCAATAGAATATTTTTGAGAAATGACTTCTCCTAATTTTCAATTTTAAAATTTTAATTGCAAATAAAATAAGATAGACTGAGGTGATTTATGCGTAATACATGATTCATTAATAGCTAAAAAGTTATTCTTTTGCATGGCAACAAAACGTTTTAACATTAGGGGCACAAGATTTTACACATTTATGCATGACTATTGATTTTGAAGGAATGGAATAAATGGTGGAATAAGGGGATTTTTAATAATTAGTTTAATAATAGTGGATTTAATTAGATTTTTAAGAACAGTGGATTTAATTAAATTTTTAGTAATAGTGGATTAAATTAGATTTTTAATAATAATGGATTTTTCTCACTGAATAAGAGGATTTTTTTTAACTACTAATATGGCATTTATAAAATTACATTTGTATGATTTCATGTATACTGCGCAAAAAAGAATATATAAATAAATAAATTAAAAAATAAACAAATCACCCTAAATAACTTTCGATTTAATGATCCGATCGTCATGTTCCAGGACTCAATCTTAATGGTTCAAGGGGGTGACCTCAAATATGCTAACAAATTAGTAGGGCAGACCATAATTTAGGATTCGAAATCAGACATAAAAAGCGTACTTTATTTCAATAACATACTCTTTTTTTCTCCCCGACGGATTCAGATTTCTGACTCCAAAAATGTAGGGGGTAGCGACGAACTGAGAAATATAGTCCCCATAGTTTGGTCAGCAGAGTGGTCCGAAGTTCGAACTCCTTAATGCTAATTTTACTTCTTGCGTATTTCGACATATCTCGAGAACTTTTAAGACGTATAGATACACAAGTTCACACAATTATAAAATTCGATATATTACAACAGTTCACACAATTATAAAATTCGTTTATCCAAAGATAACTCCATTAAAAAAATGAATTTTAGTAAATATTTATTATTTTTTATTATTTTATTTTGTAAGAGTCGAAAGAATTTAGATTTGAAAGGTATACAATTTCTTAAATAATTTTTAAGTCTGTAACTTAACATGGCAAAATGTTAAGTTTGAGCGAAATCGGTCGAATAGTTCATCAGAAATCGAATTTTAGAAAAATAGTATTTTTGAAATTCAATTTCTCAGGAACTACTTGAACGATTATACTTAAATTTTGCATTTTGTAATGTAAAATTACATTCTTTGAAATGATGTAAATAATTATATATCTTACAATTTGAAATTTTTCGACTATTACTAAATAAAATAATAAAAAATAATGAAAAACCATAAATCTAAGAGTTATATTTTTCATCCAATTACCTTAGGATAAACAAATTTTATAAATGTGTGAAATTTTTTTTAATTCGTTTAAAAAGTTCTCGAGATATAGTGAAATACGCAAAAAGGTAAAATACGCAAAAAGTAAAACTAAGATTCAGGGTTCCAAACTTTAGACCGCTCTCCTGACCAAACTATTTTCCAGATTGCGACTATTCCCTACATTTTGGGAGTCAGAAATTCGAATCCATCGAAAGAAAAGGTATGTTTATTCCAAAACCGTTTTTATGTTTTTCGAGGCCTTGGCATGTCGTTATTTGGGAGCCCTTTATGATTGATTTTAGTATAAATAGGGTTTAATTTTGAATCATGTTTCAAAAATTATTTTATTTTAAGGTTGAAAAACAAATACATTATTATAAAAGTGTTAATACATTATTTGCATTGAAAGTTCAAGGCAACGGTACTTTTCGAGTTTTTTGAGAGACGAAGTCTTCTGTCACATCATTAAAATTAATTTCCTGCCAGACATCATATTCAATGCTCATGATTGATGAAAGATTCAATCTTTTTTAAAGTAAAAAAAAAAAAAAAAAAAGATGAAGGAAACATAAGGAGATAATGGCTCAATGCCCTGAAACTCTTTGTTTTCCAAGCACTGTTCAAGTACTTCGTTCAAGCATGTACACCTTTCAAGTACTTTTTTCATGTTGGAAATGAAATTTTAAAAACTAATTGTATTACTGAACTTCAAATTATGTTTTTCAGTTAAAAATGGAGAGAGAGAAAGAAAAAATAAATGATTTTAAAAATTTAGCGGGAAAATTTAAAGGAAAAAAAAATTAAGAAATTCCAAAAATGTTCGCCTCCTCCCTAAAATAGCATAAATACATAAAAATTTCCTGACCTAAAATAAGTGACAATACAAATGATACTAAGTGAGATCATTGATGCTGAAAGGGTGAAAACACTACCGAGTAGCTTACTCGGTAAAGTTTATAGAAATAATTCCTTCAAATTTCTTTTCCTGATTAAAAACTCCTCTTATTTTAAAACTACTGATATTCCTTTAATTTACAATCAAAAATGTCTTTTAATCCTCTACTAAAAACATAGAAATATTAGCACGTAAAAACAACTGTTAAAATATGAAAAGTGATTTTTATGCCCATAATTTAAATCATGGTTGAAGATTACATTTTTTATAAGGGATAGGTTAGGTTGGGATAGAATTTTTATTATTTACAATACAAAATTACTTTATAATTTCCTTATGTAAACTAGATTTTCATTCCTCTGTTATACCATTTACTTACATGAAAGTATTTGTTTATTTTTTTTTTAGTGTTTTAGTCTCATAGTTCCTTGATTATTATTCTTTAAAATTACACTTGGAAAAATTTCCTTTAACAACAATAATTCAACAACAATAATAATAATGTATTTTCTAAGCAAAAAATGTCCTCATAAAAATAATTTTTTTTAAATTTAATAATAATATATTTATTGTAGCTCTTTTTTGATTTCATAAATGAATTTTTGCAATATCTATAGAATTATTGTTAATATTTTTTTATTCATTAATTTAAGACATTTTTGATTGTTACTTATTCATAATAATTATTTTAATTGTGCAAATTAAATTGTTTTTGTAATTTTGTATTGTTTTTTATTTAAAAGAAAAATATAAATTTACTAAGTTTGTTTTTTAAACCTTTATTTGTATTAGATTTTAAAAAAATGCCTCTCAAAAAATAGGTAAGGAAAACAAGCATTATTTGTAACACATAATTCAAATTTCCTGTCAAATAAAAATTTTAATTTTTCAAAAATAAGAAGAAACATAAAGCATTGTTCTACTGTTGATGACTGGCATACAAAAATCCCCTTTCTTAGAATTGTACAGCAGGTGCAATAAATGAGTAAAATGAATCACCGCTTTAAAAATCAAGTTTTGGGTTATAATTCGAAGTACAAGATAACCCCAAAAGAACGTATTATTCCATCATTTGCAGCATGTAGTTATTGATGAGACATATGGCTGAACCAATTATTTCTTTTAATATTTCATCTCTATCTCTTTCACTAGCTAATACTTTTTTTTTAACAAATCAGTTAGGATGAAAAAAAAAAGAAACTAAATGTGATGAACTTCAGACTTTAGGGGCTCCATTGGAACTCGGGGCCCTTGACCAGAGCCCATTGGCTCCAGCCTTAAAAACGGCTCTGGTTTATTCAGAGAAAGTGCATTTTTGTGTCTGATTTCGTAACTTAAAATATCGTCCGCACTAATTAATTAGCATATTGAGACTTTGAGCGTGAAGATCCGATCATTGGATTAAAAGTTATTCAGGGTGGTCAGTTTTTATTTTGCGCCCTGCACGAAAAGAGACTTTTGTAAAAAATTTATTATACTCCCAAAAGTTTTAATTCTTCAAGTTAATTTCTAATTGAGGAATAATTTGTAACTTATTATAAATGTGGAAATCAATTTTTGGTTCTTATAAATATACTGTTGGCACTAAAATGCTCAATATGAAGTTTTAGAAATATAAATATGAGATATATAAATAGATATATAAATAGATATATAAATATGAGATAGTGTTTTTGAGAAAAACTAAAAAATAGAGCTAATACAATTTCTTAAAATTAAATTCATGTTAGTTTCTACAAAATAATAATAATAATTATAATTTAAGATTTCTACTGTAAAAAATTGACAAAATTGAAAAATTATGTCAAATGAAATTTCTTGATGAAAAAAGTAATTGAAAGAGATCAAAACAATAAGAAAAATAATTTCTTACAATTGCGTTAAGAAGTATTATTTATCCTTACTCTCTAGTCTGACTTTTTATTTGCAAATTTTAAAGCATTACCCTAGATATAATAAAGACATAATAATAATTATATTCTTTGCATATGGTTGTTTTCCTGCATATAAATCTAGTTTTTTCCCTTCTTCTACCTACATCAAAACGAAAAATAATGTGTTGAAAAAAAATTGTTCACTAATTATTATATTATTGTACAAAATTAATAATTTCAATTAATTCTTTTTATAAATCATGAGAGCTGTTACGTTACTGTGCTTCAAATAGGGAATCGAATTACTAGAAGCCAAGAAATTGGGGGAAAAACAAAGAAACAAACTTGAATTTATCAAGAAATTTAATTTTTAAGATCAAAGAAATTGATGAAAACATCTACTGAAACTTATAGTGCTGCCATCTAGAATCGTAATGACTAAAACGTTTTGCCCGTCTAGAAGAATAACATATTTCATGTAAATAAAAGTTATTTAATGAGTTATGAATGGTACTTATTTATATGATAAAAGCACTATACAACTAAAGAATTTATTATAATGCTTCACAAAAACACATTAACATGCAAAAAAAAGTTTATATCCGTTTCTAAAGTAGTAATCTCTGTCAAAAGGTTAAAAATTATTAAAAAAAATATTTATGATTTTTTCAAAACAATTTTTTACTTGAGATATTTTCTTATTATAATATTTTCAAAGGAATTAAGATAGACGAATTTTCCCTCCTATAAAAATTCTGCAATTTTATATGCTTTTCAATATCTTTTATAAATGTTTATGTACTTTTGAAAATTTAAATGATATGCGTTGAAATTAATTTAGAAATTGTAAGCATCATAACAAATTCACACCGTTAAGTTTAAATCGTGAATCTGGAATATTGATTATAAATGAAGTAAATCAAAATCACTTTGCTTTATTAAATATAGATTGATGGTAATCAGTACCAATGCCGCTTAAGCGTCTAGTAATTTCTTTTTCTTTCCTTAAAGTTCTCCCCATTGAAGTTTATACCCTTATCTGAAATTCCGCAGATTGTAAATTAAATGTATAATGTCACAATCTCTCTCTCTCTTTCTTTCTTTAAAAAAAAAAAAAAAAAAAAAAAAAAAAAAAAAAAAAAAAAGAACCTCATATAGTATAACCGCATGGAGACTGAATACCATGTTCTATCGATAGATTTGTTTTTATTCTTACCAAGTTTTCCGTGATCAGTCTTTAGAGTATATATTAATTAAAAAAATAAACTATTTTTTTAATTGAAATACCATAACTAGTATTTTAATTCACAGTTAATTTATTCAGTGATGAATTTGAGAAAAATCGGTCGAATAGTTCGGAGAAATCAAATTTTAAATATCTGACTTTTTTAAAATTAAATTTCTCTAAAACTTTTCAACCGACTTAGTTCAAATTTTGTATTTTGTAAAATAAGATACTTTAAAAAGATGTGAAAAATTGTATACCTTACAATTCAAAATTTTTTTCGACCGCTATTAAATAAAATAATAAAAAATCATACATATTTACCGAAAGTTATTTTTGCGTGAATCTCCGGATAAACGAATTTTAAAATTGTGTGCAAAAATTTTTCAATTCGATCAAAAAGTTCTCGAGATACAGTGAAATACGCTAGAAGAAAAATTAACATAAATGGGGTCCAAACTTAGGAGTGCTTTTCTGACAAAACTATAAGGGCCATATTTCCTAGATTACGGCTACTCCCTATATTTCTGTAGTCAGAAATCCAAATCCGTCAAAAAAAAAAAAAAAAGAAAAAAAAAGGTATGTTTATTCAGAGAAAGTGCGTTTTTGTGTCTGATTTCATAACTTAAAATATTGTTTGCACTTATTAATTAGCATATTTGAGGTCGACCCTTTGAACTATTAAGATGGAGTCTTGAAATGGAGTCCTAGAATGTGCAGATCCGATCATAAGATCAAAAGTTATTCAGGGTAGTACATTTTTTCATTCTCTGTATATGCAATGTATGGAAGTACAAAAAATTATTGCATGTGCTGGCAATGTACGGACGTACATGCTACGTATAAATGTACATAATTACATGTTACGCATAAATGCAAGCATGTACAAGAAATATACGTATTTACAATGTATGTAGGCACACACATTGTGCAGGTATGTCAAATTATTTAGCTGGCAAGGAAATGCATTTCCGCGAACCATGAGATGAAAAACATCATGTTCTTTATCATTTTATATAAATGCAATTTAACTACGAAACTAAGGTAAAAAAGAACATTTATTTTTATGTTACTTTAACTTACTCAAGAGTAACATTATTGTTTCAAAAGTTCTTATGTTTAAAAAAAACTTTATAACAGTAAAGTTATTTAAGTTCGTTTTAAAATTCGCTCTAAAACGTAACTCAATATTTCTTTCTGTTTTCGAAAGCAAATCATAATCTTGTCATAAATTTTTAAATATAGTTTCCACATATAAAAGTAAACGTTCTTTTGTCATCAATGAATTTTTATGAACTATGCATTATGTTATAAAAAAATGAATTTGTCGCCTCAAACGTTTCATATCAAATGCTTGAAAATTACTTTTTATTCAAATTGTTTTAATATGATATAGAGCAATTAAAGCTGACAACTAAATTTAAATATCGTTTGATTATGTCTTTAAATTACTTGAGCCCTTTCTGTCAGTGACTTAGCATAGATTTTATTTATTATATTGTACATATATTTAGACATACATATATAATACATTTATGCAATATATCTTTATATATTTAATGTATTTGTACATACATACTATGTATGTCCATATGTATATATGTAATGTATATACACTGAAGAGCCAAAAAAACTGGTATACCTGCCTAATATCGTGTAGGGCCCCCGCGAGCACGCAGAAGTGCCGCAACACGACATGGCATGGATTCGATCAATGTGTGAAGTAGTGCTGGAGATAATTGACACCATGAATCCTGCAGGGCTATCCATAAACCAGTGGGAGTAAGAGAGGGTGGGGATATCTTCTGAACATCACGTTGCAAGGCATCCCAAATATGTTCAATAATGTTCATGTCTGGGGATTTTTGTGGCCAGCGGAAGTGTCTATATTCAGAAGAGTGCTCTTGGATCCATTCCCAGGCATGAACATTATTGAACATATTTGGGATGCCTTGCAACGTGATGTTCAGAAAATATCCCCACCCCCTTTTACTCCCACTGGTTTATGGACAGCCCTACAGGATTCATGGTCTCAATTATCTCCAGCACTACTTCACACATTGATCGAATCCATGCCATGTCGTGTTGCGGCACTTCTGCGTGCTCGCAGGGGCCCTACACGATATTAAGCAGGTATACCAGTTTTTTTGGCTCTTCAGTGTATGTACACGTCTATATACATACATTCATGCAGTGTGCATGAATATATTGTATATATGGACTTAAATACATTGGACATACATGCATTAACTATATGTGCATACTTTCATTGCACATAAATACATTGGACATATAACAGACATTGGACGAACATGTATGCACACATGTACAAACTTGTGCGAAAGATTTATGTCCAATATATGTATATATATATGTACTTAATATGTATGAACATTTGTACACTATTTGTATGTACATTTATGCAATATATGCATATCCAATTTATGTATGAACATATGTGCAACATATGCATGTTGAATGTATCTATGTGCATATGCAAAATATGCGGAATGTACATACAACTGCACACAAATATATTATGCACATGTAGATACATACAGTAAAAATACATATATCATGTATATGTACATGCATAAATTGGATATGCATATAATGTGCACGTGTACATACATACATTGTACATAAATAAATTGCCTAAGTATGCATGGGGCATTCGTACATTGTACTTGCATGTATGGGATATGCCTATATAGGATATAAATATATTTTATGCATGAGATATACATTGTACACGCAGTGCATGTATGTTGGTACAAATAAGAAAAAGTACATTACATATACCTGCTTTCACAAACACAGACATATACATTGTACATACACAAGTATTTGCTTAAAATGTATATATTTACTGTTCACAAACGTGCATATCTACACTGTTTTCACATGCATGTACATATACATGCGTACACATATGTACATATGTACGTATATTTTATGCATACATTATAAGTGTATATATATTAAAGGGATTAAAGATTCTAATTGTTTGACGTAATTAAAATTTCATAGATTCGCATTAGTATTCAAGAAAAGGTTAGAAAGAAAAAACGTTTTTTTATAATTATTATGGTTTCAAATCATAATAGTTTTTTTTTGTTGAGGTTTTCCTTTGTGTGCGAAATTTTCTTTTACTCTCAAATTAATGCAGTTTTCCAGTTGATTTGATGGTATTTAATATTAATATATGAAATATTGCGATAAGCTCTTTCTAAATATATTTAATTATAAGCAGCTTTTGAAATGGATGATAGAAACGGATAAATCATCCTTTTACAACCTATCGCCATGTTACAATTTTGATATCTTTATAACATCCGTTAGTTATTACTAATTATGCTAGTAAATAGATTCTTATCATTAGCAAGATATTATTTATAACTGAAATTAACCTTCATGATTAAAACTCAATTTTTAAATACTTAATTAAGACTATGCTATTTTTATTATTTTAAAACTCAGAACTTTTCATTGCTAAAGATATTTTCCTGTGTACATAAATTGATTTTAAAACTAGTCAAACAATTGCTGTTGATAAAGTTTTAAATTTGTGTAGAAAAAACGATGTTAACTTAATGTTACCATAATTTAAAAGTGGTATTATGGCATAGAATATTACTTATCATTATTTTTTAAATAAGGATATCAGAATCATTTTATTCATTAGCGTATTATTTATGTAAAATATATCACAGATTGCCCAAATACGATAATATCACAAAACATTTTATTCATTTTATTTGAATAACCTCCATTAAAAACAAAGTATGTGCTTTGTGATTGGCTATAAAATTGTAGTAAGTAGCTGCCAAATACAGTTTGGTTTGAGCGCTATGTTAAATAAATATATTTTAAGTAACTTTCAAGACCTTATGTGTTTTAAAAATTTATGCATTTGACTGTCGAAATTCAATCTACAAAATGTAACGTAGCAATTATTGACTAATTCTAACTAAACTCTTCAACAAGAAATAAATATTTCCATTGCGTCATTACATGAATCTTTAAACTAATGTAACCATAAAAGTGTCAACCATGAACTCCTTAATCACACCGTTCGTAAAAGATATCATTTATCAAAAGTACACCTCCAATTTATAAAAGCTAAGCGTGCGAATTATTTAACCCTTTTCCACTCATCATTATTCTCTCTATGGTATTTATATTGAACACGGGAGCCCACATCACTGCATTTACCCAGTAGAGCAAAACCGAACGTCATTTCATTAATCCTCTCTCCCTTCCCACCCCTACCTACAAAAACTCCACTGACTCCCTCTGAATGAGTCACTCTTTTGTCATCCAATGGTTGCTTCAATCACCAGTAGATGGCGCTACTGATGTTTCATTGATTGATCTCTCTTCCCAATGAGTCAGGGACTCTGTTTCTTCCTCATCCAGAAAAGCCGGCATCATTCCGCTCACAGCATCCGCCCGTTTAACGAGGTAAAAAGGACCGGCTCTGTTTTTTCCCCTTTTTTATTTGGGATTTCAAGGAAAAACCCAGGAATAACTAGGATTTCTGGAATTTGATTTTTAGCTTTTTTCTCAACTTGCCACATTTCGTGAATTCCCACATTTTCTTTAGAAATCTTGTGCCATGGGTTGCGCCAATTCGAAGACCAGCGGGGCAACGGGGGCGTTGGAAGCCCCTGAAGGAGGGGATGGGGCTGCTCCTCCCAAAGTGATGGTGGACGGTGAAGGACAAGATGGTGCAGTAGCTGTAAATGGAAATGCTGTAGCCTGTGCAAATGGTGCAGAAGGTATGGAAATATTTCCTTTTTAAAAATTGCCTCATATCCTAATTGAACCATTTTTAACTGAAGATAAAATTGTTCATGCATTTTACAGTGTAATGTCCTCTATGCCTAAATAAAACCATTCGCCAGATGTCTTTAAAGATTGAACGTTATTTTTAAACAATACATTAAAAAAATGAGTTGTAACTTGTGATAAATACCTTTCTCAAAATTTTATTTGCTCTAAAAATATTTTTAAAAAAGTCTGAAAGGTTTTAAAACGGTAATATCATTTCTCATATGTTTGTTGAAGAATATCTCTTGATCTTTGAAAGCTTTGTATTAAATATAATTCTATTAATTTATATTTTTAAGCCAATTATTAGTGTAATTCTTGTGGTTTTGTTAATCAAATCTTGCAGTGATTAATTTATTACTCTAATCTTTTAACAAAGACAATTTGAAATTGTATTAATTGTCATTCTGCAAATTGACAATATTTATTACCTCGTGAAAATTTTTGACATAAAAAAAACAGCACACAAACAGTACACAAAGACAAAATTTGACAATAAAACAGTACACAAAGTATACATTAAGTAAAAATAAATGCATTTGGAAAGCGTTTCTATTTTAATTGGAGAATATTTAATTTTTTCAATGTGAAAGATTTTTTTTTTTAACTCTCGTTTAAAAGTTAGAAAATACGGTTAAAAATATGATGATGAATGACGTATGAATCCTTCCATATGTATGGAAAATGTGCTGTCATGAACAAATTTTATTTCTATGAATAATAAAAAGAAATTAACAAATTGACTTAAATTACTTATAAGAGTATAAATGCTTATGAAGGTCTTTATAAAATTTGCTACACACAGATTTTTAATTAAATATTTTTAAATCAAATGGAAAATCAACTTAAGGCTTCATGTCTGAATACGTATATTTATTTATATATATATATATATTTTCTTCTGGAAAAGTTAGGAAATCTCAAAATTTTTCAAACCTGATTTGAAAGCAAAAGAGCTACTCAAAACGTTTATTTTAAGTGTTTTTTAAAATTTTTTAGATTTAGGGCTTTATAATATTTTATATCCTCTTTATTTCATGAATTTTATGAAATTTATTTCAAGAATCTACTTCATTTTATAATATTTCTTTTATCCACTTTTTCTCATGAAATCTAAATAATCTGGAGATGCGTGTGAAGTATATATTTCAGTTTTGAACTTTATACCCAATTGTAACGCAATTTTTTCCTTAAAATTGAATACATTTTCAAACATAAATTTGGATGAAATTATCATAATAGTATAAGAATGTTATTGTTATTATTTTTAATGTATTAAATTACAGTTTCTATTAAATGACTAAGCATGAATGATTTTTTATCATTTCTAATAAAATTTTTTTTTATCAGATACCAAATATTTGCTCTTGTTAGATAATATAGTTGTAAAAGTAATGCAGTTTTAAATATGGTTCTTCAGGAAAGAAAGATAAAAATTTAATATAATTGTCAAAATGAAGTTAATAATTATTTACAGTTTCAATGAGTTCTAAGTAAATTATAATAAAGTTGTGTTTTTTATTTTAACACACAAAATGAAGTAATCTGAAAGTGGATATGATTTGTTTCTTGGCGCAGCAGTTTAGTAAAGAAATATTTCAGGCTAACATATTTGTGGAAAAATTACATATGATCATTTGGCTTCAGAAATATATTTACTGTTAAGAAATTTTTGAATGTGAAATTAAGAAAATTTACTTTCTTTTTTATCTGCATGCCTACTAGTAGAGCTTTTTATTGTGCGTTAGAAACTTTGAATATGCTCCATGATTTAACCTTTTTTTTTAATCTTAAAAAGATATTTAAAAATGTATTCTCATGCATATATTTTTTCAAATGCTTATTAAAAAGGATCAGATACTTATAAATATATAGGTATGAAAAATAGTTATGAAAGTTTCATGAATTTAAACATTATAAATCAGTAAGAAATTAGTACAATGATTTACAATCTGTTATTTTTTAAAGTTTATTTTGAGCGAATGATGGAATAAAATAGTGGGCGGTAATTATTTTTTAAATACATAAAATGTTTCAGATAATTTAAAATACATGTTTCTATTTTTGATTTTAAACAAAGGGATATTTGAAAAAACCTTTGTGTAACCTCTTTCTTATAAAGTAAAATGTCATGAAAGTGTGTGAAAAGAAGTTTTCATAGAAATAAGACAGTCATTAGGTATTAGAAATTTATGTGAAAAATTTGAAGTCATAGTCTAGTTTCTTTCTTCATGAAATTTATCTATTGGTGAAAATTTGGAGTAGGATTCATTCTTTACCTATTATGGTTAAAAGCCGTGTAATTACTGCTAGCATGAGGTATTTTGAAAATTCAAAAAACTGAAAAGTGGGTTAAAAGCTTTTGGTTATAAGAATATTCGTATTTAGATAACAAATCTTTATTATATGCTTTGCTTTTAAGTATTGCTTATTTTCAAAATGTTAAAGCCTTTATATTTCACTAAAAATTAATACCATAAAACCAAAAATTAGCATTATTTTAAAAATTAAAATAATTGAGGGGAAGAGAGAGAAAGAGGGAGGGAGGTTAGTTAGTTTTAGACTATTAAAAACATTTAATTTAAGCACGTATGAAAATCTAATACAAAATATAATCAGGAATTAAATTACTTTTGGTACTGAAAACAAATTATATTACCCATATTATAATATTTTAAATTATCATTCAAGTGATACATGTTTTACTATCAAAATACTTTCTAACAATGAATAATTAAATAAGTAAAAGATTAACAAATCAATGAATGTTCTTCTACTTAAAGATATTAAACTTTTGGTAGAAATAAATAAGTACTTTGTATAAATATTAATTTATTTCACTATGTTTGTGCAAATGAAAACAATCAACGAGAGCATTACTATCTACTTAATATTGTATCCTATTTTTTTCAAACCAATAATTTGAGTTAGTGTCAAAACTAGGAAGTGTAAAATAGTACGTATAACTATCGTGACAAATATAATTTCCGTCAAAACGCCTTTAAAGACTTCGTGAATGTTAAGCAGATGATAAGCGAGCGCCCTGTTTGGGGCATAAAATATTACCCACACTACGCTTATCGCCAAACTTATGCATTTATGCACTCTCTGAATCATATCTCAATGCTCCTCCCTTGACCGCAGGTCAGCAGCCTCAGGTTCAATGCCAAGGGTAGGGGAAACGCTTATCCCATAGACACGGAAGAATAAATAAATAATTGGAACAGAAACAAAAGTAGCCAAAATAATCTATACGGGCATATTCACCTTTGCGTGATAGCCACACCCTTTAAACGCAAGATTAGATAGGATTGTTTGAAGATTTCTTACAAATTAGTTTTAATGATTTTCTTTTTTAATCTTTTCGAGTTTGTGCGTGAAGGAATTGCGAAAAACATTACATACCCTTAAAGAGAAAAGACATCGCTTTGATGTCAAATACATGTGAAACTAGCAACTATTGACATTGTTACACGGAGGCCTCGAAAATAAATAATGTATATCTGAAGTGAATAAAAAAAAGTTGATTTCCTAAATAAATTTATAAGTAACTCAGATAAGTTTTCCTTGATGTGAAAAGAGAAACTAGTATGAACTAGTTAAAATACATAGAAAAATATTCAATTTAATAATTAGAGTTGATTGCTGCTGATTTCAGCTGATTTTATTATAAAAATTGCTTTTGTTCGATCATTGAATTGATATGTAATGAAAATCCTGCGCAACTGACATACTTGCTTTTCGACTAGTCTACTTAATAGACAGTGAAGCAACATTTACAGAGATAAAAAAAGCCAGAGGTATTCAGAGTGATTCAATTTATTAATTAGTGTTGATTGTTTAATTGATAAATTAGTATTGATTTTTTTAAGGAGGATTCATCTATTTTTTAAATAAATACTCAAGTTAAAAGCCACCAAGCATTTTTGGAATTCGGTCGAAACTACTCTCGTTTGTCTCGTATTCAAACAATATATAAATACTAGATAAATGTGTACATATAATGATAATATTATTTAATTTATAAACAAAAAAAGTTTAAGTTTTTACAGTTTTTGTTCAATCAGATTTTAAGATTAGTTAACGAATTATTTTTGCGAGTAACATTAATTTAGCTTTAGTCATTGCGCATAGATCAGGTTATTTAGTCTTGTAACGAATAAAGTAATGATATTAAATGAAGTTGAAAAATGAAACTAAAACTTAATTTCATTTTTTAATTCAAAGAGTAGAAAAAGTATTAAATATTTTTAAAGTTTTTTTTTATATATGAATATTTTTAACTAACCTAAATGAATCAAATTAAATTCGAATTGATAACAGAATATTATCTTTTTAAGCTTATGAAAGTACAAAGATTCAAAAATATGAACTATAAAAACTCATCATTGAAATATTATGTTTTATTTGGTACAGTTAATAATATTTTATTTACTTAAAATTAAACTAAAATGAAGTATTCAAGTTTTATCATTTATGTTTTTCTTCCGCATATATTTTATTTATCCGTTTTGATATATTGCGTTTTTTGCAATGCATACCAAATTTATTTATTTAATCTAATAATAGGCTGGTGCATATAAGGTAAAAAATATCATGCAAGCACATTTAAATTTACACAAAAACATGCAAATATGCTAAATAATATTATAATATTTTAAATAATATTTTGAATGAAAGTTTTGACATTTTTCATTTTGTTTTATAATATTATGTTTAAATTTAACCATCATATCTTATTGAAAATCATTAAAAAATGTATTTGAGTAAGTGAAATGTAATTTAAATTTTATATTAATAACTCAAAAAGCTATTTATTAAACTAAAAATAATATATTTTGGATTACAACGAAGTGATATTCAATGAGTAAGTATTTATATTAAATATAAGAAGAAAATTGTTTGGCTGGTAACTTTTGCATTTTTTTAAATATATATTTTTTCTCCATGTAACCATGTAAAACCTTCTCCATGTTTTTAGATAAGACTGACTATGAATTTATTAAACGATACTCTAAAGTTATAAATTTTATTTCTTAACTGCTTCATTTCTCATGACTTAAATCTCTTCTTCACTGAAAAATAAATTCGTTTATAATGTCGAAAAAACCACCGTGTTTACGATCGTAAACGCCGAAAACTATGCCACAAATTTACTTTCGTTAAAATCATTGCTATCTTGGAATTTTTCCAGCCTTTTATATGCTTATAATTATACTCTAGGGATTTCGAGAGATCCCTTAATGACCATAACGAATTAAATTCTTTTTCTCGAGTCAATGACTTTAACGATTTATCTCTCGAAATCTTTAGTTTTTTTGTCATAACACTTAACCACAAAATGCTTTCAAAGCCACCATTTTTAAATTTTTATTTCGAATGTGCACTAATTATGTTGAAGGCTGGCTTTTTTCTTTCTAGTTTAGTATAATGTTTACAACTTACTTTCACTCCAAATGTATTTCTGTTTAAGTTTCATAAAATGATTCCTTAAAAGAGATTTTAAAGTTTTGGATGCAAAGTATAAAATTAGAACTTTACCTTAATTAAGTTAAGAATTTGTTTTGGAAATTTATGTAAGCAATTATTAATAAGTAATTTTAGGGATCAATCATAAACGTATATGTATTAGTAAATTTTATCTTGTTTATTTAAATTTGACAATACCAATAACAAGAAATTGTTGCAGTGTTATTATTGTTTTTTTTTTAAATACTTTCTAATTTGCAATAAACTTGTGCCAGTTCAGAGTTTAAGCGTGATGAGAGTTTCAGTTTTGACTTCGGTTTAGTTTATTATTGTTTTTAATAAATTACATAAGTACGTTTTCTTGTGTTGATCTAAGTTGATTCAATCATAAAAGAAAAATCTAGTTTATAAACTTTATGGAATTTTGCACTATCAGAGTGACTTGTATCAAAAAATGTAAGTTAAAGATTTCTTCATAACGTGAGGTCTAAAACTAATGCAAATAACAAAGCAAGTTTTTTTATGCACATTTCATAAAAATGTCAAATTACTTAATGTACTCTAAAATACTTTTAGAACAACAGAATACTTTAAGATTTATGATGATGTAGTATATAAATTGCATACAAGATGAAAAACTGAAAATCTAAATATCAATCTATTTTTGTGCATTATATATGATACATTTGTAACTTCTATCGCATTTTTTCACATTTTTTAAGCAAACTCAGTTGTGTTTTAATTTAGAGAACTGAATACTATAAAAAATTAATACCACTGGTATAGGAGTCACTAGTGGCTATACCACTGGTATAGTCTTGGATGCTTTTTCTGGCACTTGTATGCCGTCGACTAGATCAAATCACCCTTTCTCACTTTCTCATTGGTCACTTAAGATCTTTAAAATATTCAGGTGGTTTCAGGTGCTTTGATACATATCTACACCATGTGCTACAATGAATAGGCTTCACTTGACCACATTCTTGATTGCATGGGGCTTGCGCAATATCATGGACCTGATTTAGTCTTACTGATCTCGGAGATGTGCAACAACAGAAAATTAATAACATGAACACAGTGCATGGGTATTCAACCTTTTAGACATTGGGGAACCCTTCGAGTTTACCGTATTCTTGAAGGAAGATTAAATATGATATCAAACCTTTATCCTTACTCAATTTTGCGAAATCGTTATTGCAACTTCATTTTTCATCATAATATAAGTATCCTAACTATTTGACACAAATGGGACATCAGTGTCTCTTTAATTTATTTTTTCTAATGCTCTAATTACAGTCAAAAATTTATTTGGGTATATTTTAATTGTAAAAACAGTTAGTTACTAAAAAAATCTGTTAGATTATTGGAATTATATTTGTGTTAAACTATAAAATCCCCCCCCCCCGAAAAAAAGTATTTTGAATTTTTTTCATTTATATTTAAAAATTAATCAATAATTGATTTTGAAACTAAAATAATTTCAATGATGAATAACTGTTTCTTTTAGATCTACATAACTGTAAAAAAAGTACAAATTTGAAAGATTATTGCTTGAAAGTGAGCCGCGTTTGGGAAGATGTTAACTTTTTCGCAGAAAAAGACACCGGTGTTTCATGCTGTATTTCAAACCATAAATTAACAAAATGCTAAATATAATATTTTTTCACTTATTTTGATCTAAATTAGCACAAAATAATTATAAAAACGTATGAAAAATATGTTTATTAAAAATTCTCAGTCAAAGGCTTAGTGAGAAATGAATGTTAAAGTAGCTAATGTTTTTTTTGATGTTCTGAAATATGTTCTATAAATAATAAATAAGAGCAAAAATATTTTTAATTATGACTTAATAAAAGCAAATTTTTTTCTGACTTGGTTGTGATTGTGATGAATAATTGTTAATTGCTTAATTGCAAAGTATTTTTAAGGCTGCAACAGTTGTTTATTTTTATAAGAAAACTGCCTTTAAAAATTCAATCTTTTAAAATTTTACTAAAATTTTAATACTTTGATTGATCAACTCGGAATCCCTGTGAAACTTCAAGCGAATCCAAATTGAAGACCACTGCTATAGAGAATAATTTCTATGAACACAGTTATAATGCTATCAATATTATGAATTCAATCAAAGAGAACTAAAATTCTTTGGAGAATAATTACTATGAATGCAGTAGTAGAAAACTATCAGAGCAAATACTATTAATATAGGTTGTTGAAAAAATTCAAGTATGTTGTGAAAAGTGTTCTTAAAAAGAAGTTAAAATTAATTATATTTTAAGACATTTTACATGCTTAATAAATAAGTTTTTTGCAAATTTATCAAATATACATTCTGACACTGTAGAAAACGGATATTAAAATTCCTCTAAACTTTCTTCGTTTGTGACGAAACCATTTCCTGATATATGCTCCGATTGAATATTTTTTTAAAGTGACGAAATAATAATCGTCACTTCTTTCGAACCGAATTTCATCATTCTATTTTTTTTCCAAAAAAGAAAGAAAAACCTCAAGACTCCTAACTTTTCTAATAATCACTATATCGTGGGCAACATACAGCTGAGTCAATGTCACCTTAATAAGACAAAGAAAGGCAAATAGAACAGTGAGATAAGCCCGAAGCGGGATTCGAACTCGGGTTCTTCCTGGCACGAGGAGGAAAACTCCTTGGTCGCAATACAAATCCGGTCAACTTATCCTTATTTTCTATCCTCTAGTCTTCTCCCAGTTTTATTCCAGTTAGTTATCCCCCACAATGCAGTTCGCATTTTATCACATATCACTTGATTTCGTGACGAAATTATTCTTATAACTAACGAATTATAGCTCAAAGATTGCTGAATCATCAAAAGAGAGAGTTTTACTTCCGAGAGTGGAGTTTCTAAAGTTACATACATGATCTTTATATATTTTTCCTCGATGAAATCTTTATGCGTTGAAAATAAAACAATATTTTATTAAAATCCCCTTAATTACTACCTCCATTAAAATTTTAAAGTTACTCCAACTCTGCTGATAAGGCTTTAGCACGAAAAGATTTCCAATTTATTTCATCGGTTATCAGTGTGAAATAGATGAGGCTCTTGGGATTGTCTTTCAATGGACATGCTGAAAGAGATGTTCCACAAGACAAGGACATAATCCTCTGGGATTGGAGAAAGCATAGAACGATTCGTTGACCGATAAATTTAATCCTATACCTTAATCTGCATCTGATTCTTCTACAATATCGTCCTTATAGCAGGAATAGGATGAAACATCACGAAAGTATAGATAAGCCTATTATTACTGGATGACCATCTCATTGATCATATTATCCAATCCTTTATTGGGACGTAAGACAATTTAACAAACAGAAAGTCGAGTTGTTTAGTTTTATCCAAAAGTGTAAAAGTCTGATAAAATGTGATAAAAGATTTTTTCTTCATGAAATTTATCTAAATCTGAAAAATTTATGTTACAAAAGGATACCAAGTCAAAAAATTAAATGAGATCTGAACAAAATTGTTTCTATCATTTAAACAAATCAAACTAAAGTGATTTTTTCCAAAATAATTAGTTATTTAATTATCCAATATATTGGAAAAATGGGCCACGAAAAAGATGGCGCACTTTCACCCCTTGGAAATCTATAGTTTGATTTTACTATTATTTTTTAAAAATTTTAATAACCATAAATAATGGTGACATTATTTTATATTAACATTATTTAAATAATTATAAATAATGTTAAGTGTAATTTTGAATTTAATTAATTTTAATTTAAATTTTTAAAAAAAATAGTTTTTTGTTAATTTAGAGATATAAAATAACTCAGTGCTTAATCGTTAAAATGATAGAAAACCATTTTTCGTTATATCTTTTTTTGTGCTACATAATACATTTTATTAACATTAATAGCATTAGACGATTAAGATTTTTTTTTTATAAAACTTTAATGCCGCAGTTTGAAATGTAATGTTTTTGGTTAAATTTTGTTTGTTTAGTAGGTTTTAAATAAATTATTGAAATGTTTTGTAAAAATTTCTGATTGCCGCATGTTAAATTATTTAAGGGAAAAAATTATTCCTTATTTTTAAAACATTTTGATGAATATTTTCCTTACTGCACACTTTGAGAAAATTTCTGTGGGTGCCCTTATTTGAAAGATGCAACACAAATAGTTGTGTGAGGTGTTCTAAAGGATATTTAAACAATAATATAAAGTTGCACGAAACCATTTCAATAAACGCACTTGCTGCTATTAAGGGTACACCTTTTTATATTTGTTCATATTTGAGGTTTTTTCCTTTTTTTGAAACAATATCGTTTTAAATAATAAAAACTAAAATTTATATTTACAAATTTGATTCAAATTTCACTGAAATCGCATTTATTGATTGTATTTTAGCATTTTTTAAAAAATTATTGTTAAATTTTTAGACTTTGTTAACTTTTCTCATTATTATTTCGCTTTAATAAATAAAGTTATCATAAATTTTCATTTCCATTCTTTACGCTTGCCATGAAACGTTAATTTTCTATCTATTTCTCGTAGTCATAATTATGAAGAAAGTAATTTGGGCTTCTTTATGCTATTTGATCGCGAGCATCTATTGCGTTTAATTTTAATATGTCAAATTTAATTTTTGCCACAAAATCTTTGATTTATGTAGGAATTATTTTATAAATATTAACCATATAAATAGTTTGACAAAATTCTACCTGAAATTAAAGAAAATATTCGTACTTTTCTAAATATTTTTATTTTATAACTTTTCATGTAAATTTCTAATACTTGTATTGTAGTTTTTTTTAAATTTATCAAATAAAACCGTAACTTTTTGGCGAACTTGTTTGAGATATTTATATCAATATATTTCATTACTTTCTTTAAATTATTAAAACAAGTTTCAAATGTAAGTAATAGTAATATAGTAATTCTTAGAAATAGCTAGAAATATTCGTAAAAATATGGATTTCGGATTTAATTGATAATAAAAAGCAAGAAGATGTTTTCTCCAATCCTCGAGAATACCAAAATAAAGAACACTGATAATTATTTATTCATGAAAATTTTAATAGATGGTATTATTATCAGAAATCATAATTTACTTTTTGTCCCGGTATGCTGTATTCCAAAACGTTTGCTTTTTAATACGAGTAAAATCTTTAGCTTTAAGAATCGTTATCGAATTTAAGAAGAAAACCAGCTTTTTATTCCTTTACATAACTTTTGAAATAAAATGCATCAATATAAAAATTAAGTAAAATTGATCTATGTAATAGGTGAAAACTATTGTTACTTATGTATCATGAAAATTCTCACGATAGACGCATGAAAATTTTCATAATATTCGTAATCTGGATAGTTTTCTATTTATTATAAATTTTTCATTATATCGTCATTAATACTCTCAATAATTAATATAACAGTTTCAATCTCAACAGGAGTAAAAAATGCGATAATTTTCTACTTATTATAATTTTTTGCTGCTGTTCTCGCGAATAATGTCATATTATTTTTTTTTTATCCAATGTAGGGTCAAAAGAGCGATAATTCCCTATTTATTATAAATTTTCTTATGATATTGTCATTAATATTATCACAACAGTCCCAATAGGAGGAAAGAATGCGGTAATTTCCCATTTACAATTTTTTTCCTCACGTTCTCAAGAACATTCTTAGATCATTTTCAATCTATGTAGGAACAAAGAAGCGATAATTCTTATTCATTATAAATCTTTTCAAGAAATCGTCATTAATATTTTAGCAACAATCATAACCCTAAAGGGAGTTGAAAGTTCGATAATTCCCTACTTATTCTAATTTTTTTCCTGATGTTCTTACGAATGTTCTTATTTCATTTTTATTCTAAGTGGGAACAAGGAAGCGATAATTCCAATTTATTATACATTTTTTCATGATATCATTATTAATATTCTTACTACAGTTTGAACCTCAATGGGAGATAAATATACGATAATTCCATACTTATTATATTTCCCCCCTGATATTTTGATGAATATTCTTATTTAATTTCTAATGTATGTTGGAACAAAGAAGTGATAATTCCAATTTATTGTAAATTCTCTCATGAATATTCTCATAAAACTTCCTGGTCAACATTAGCATTGTTATAGGGTGGGCACTTAGTATTGCTACATACACTTCCAAACTAATAGAGGAACTGTTTAGAGGACAGTATAACAGAAGTAAAATACATTCTCCAATCAATTATCCTTTGCTCTTATTGTCCGATCACCCCCTGTACTACTCTTGTGCAGACAATAACAATGACAGATGGTTCTGTTCTCTTCCATCCCCATCCCTGCCCGATTGATTCCCTAAACAGATGTTATCGACTCTTAAGGGAAGCCACAATAGAGACAGAATGACGTCACTTCAATCACGTGACTATATCTGATATAGAATTTGATCAGATTTGATGGATGTTCAGAATCAGGAAGTTGAAAAATTAGTCCTATTGAAAGCGAAAAAAGTGGTAGATATTGAACGAAAGCTATCTATGCTAGGAATGATATTTTAAATGTAGGAATTTTAAATGGTATCATATTGCAATTCATAATCCTAATAGATATTATTTATTAAATTATATCAAGGTTATAAAGTCCTATTCTAAGCATGTCTGTTATTTATAATGCTAATATTATCTGTTTAGTAAATTGATGAGGGATTAGCGACTGAGGATGTGGATAAGGACATTTATCATTTAAAATTACGAATAATTTGAAAACAGATGATTTTGATTATTTATTCTTAACCAACCTGTCTAGAACAAAAATGTAGTTTAAACATAAATTTTTTCTCACAAAAATGCAGTAAATGAACTCATTCTTAAATATTTGCGACTTGGAAAACTGAAGCTTGTGTACTCAAACTGTTAACGTATTTAAGAAATGTGCTGATTTAAAAATAAGTAAAGTTTTCAGTATCTAAATTACAATCATTCCACATATTATTATTTTTGTATAATAACAAAAATTTTTATTTGAAAAAATGACATATATTTACAAAATATTTCTTTGGTTCGAAATTATCTCTGTCAAAAGTTATGCTTCTTAATTTTTTCTAAATATAATTTGCTCGTGCATTTTAAAATTCATTTAAGGACCTCTTGCTACTGCTCGAAATATCTAGTTTAATTCTCAGAAGTTTTGTAGAACTTAGTTTTGCAGGTCTAGTTATCTATACACCAAATATCGACCTCAAATCGAAAACTTAGGTGGGAATCGTTTATAAACGTCCTGGAAGATAATTCAAATATTTTTGCCACTTTGTCAAATATCAGAGAAAAGTTTGTAACTTAAAAAAAATAAAGATAATGAAATAACTTAAAAGTTGTTAATTCCTTCTAAACTCGAACTATAAGGAATTTCTAATATCGTAAAAATCTGAATAGTTATCTTACTTATTCTAATATCTGAGACCTGTGTGCAACATGGATCTTAAGAGTCTTTTTCTTTAATTAAAAATGTTCTACTTCCTCCACGTCAGTCAACGGAGGACTGTATAAAAGCAGTTTCCTTATTAAGTAATTAATGACTATATTTCAATAATTTTTTATTTAATTTCATAAATTGAAATTTGCTGTATTTAACCTACTTACCAAATGTTAAACTTGTAAATATCTTTTTAAAATGTTTCAAAGTTCGAGTTTTGAAAATTCTTACGACTTGAAGCTTGAAAATTTAATAAGTAGGCATATAGCACATTTCAATGAATAAAATGAAACAAAAAATGCGTCCAAAAGTACTAGTCTTTTACTTAATAAATGAACATTCAGGGTTCTTTTATATTTAAGGATACCCCTTATCAAATGTTTGAAAAGTACCTAATTAAACAAAAGTAGTGATTGGTAATTTTGTAATTTTAAGTATTTCACACACAAGTTAAAAAATGGAGTTAAATAATCAACAGTTATGAAATGGTGTCTCATTCACACTACTAAGAAAAATTTTAGATCTGGTAAATTCTCATTCTGTATAGAATTACATTTCTGGTTAAATACAAACAAACAAACAAAAGAAAAAAAAACTACAAGGAAACAAAATTCTGATTAATAAAATCAAAATATACGGTATTTAAACCTTTCATTTAGGAATTTCTCCGTGTGTATGGTAACGGTTTACCGGAAATTTTGATTTTTAAAATAGCTCTTAATATCACTCATTTAGTAAAAATTACAAAACTGCAAAGTAAATTTAACCCAATAAATGGTTTTTATGCCATACTCTAAAGATTAAAAAATTTTATCACATATTATAAAAATATATTTTATTGCTAATTTTAACAAAATCATTACCAAAGCGTTTCGGAAATTACCGAGCCATTTAGTGTTCACATAAGGCTAGAAATACAATAATACCACATTCTGGTAGTTTTGACCAAACTTTGTTCCTTATAGTAACAAAATCTATTAAATATGAATAAATGCCTTCAATAATGCAGTTATACACAAATACTAAAGAGCTTTTTTTATTAAACATAAAAAGAAAACGTAACTATTTTACGTTTACAAAGATGACATACGGAAGCTAATTGATATTAGATACACCCTTTAAGTGTTTAGACTTTTATGTGTTCTATTTTGACAGCCGTGGGTATGATTTATGACTAAGTTCGTGTCCACGCGTTGATGTTCGTTTGCGTGAAACCAGACAAATTACACTTTAATAACTTTCGCTAAAGTATAAATGAATTTAATGAAGATGGCTCTGACGAATTAATGACATAATTCTTGGAATTATATATTTCAGAAAAATTCCACTTCTCGTTTAATGTTAATATTAATAAAAGGACTCCTTTATGTGAAACGCGGCAGACTGAAACGTTTTTAAAAAGGCGTGTCACATCAGACACTTGTAGGCTGCAACTTAGAAGAAAAAAAAAAGAAAGTATTTCGTGTCTTTTTCTTATTCTTTCTTATTTTTTTAAAAAAACTTTTCTTTTAAAAGAAATTCTGATAGTTATTAGTTTCAAAATGATGATTTTTATTTAATATCGCCATGGTATTTCGACTAACTCTGTTTTGTTTGCTATGTGTCTGCTTTTTTTTGTTGACAAAATAAGCAAGAAAAATTGTTTTTGAAAAATTTATTTGAAGTAATATTTTATTGTCATTTCATTCTTTCGCATTAAATACTTCCCAATTGAAGGAATTCCGTTTTCCGTTCAGGTTAATAAAACAAAAATATATGGTACTAAAACCATTCATTTTGTAATTGTTTTCGTTCATTTGGCAACAGTTAACCATAAATTCTGGTCTTTAAATTTATAGTTGTTATTACTATACAATGAGTAAAAAATACGAAACTGATAAATGAATTTAACCGAATAAGTTATTTAGGTACTACGGTATCATGATAAAATTACCACATTTACCAATTTTTTTCACATATTATAAAACCATATTTTATTTTTAATTTTACCGAAATCTTTACTGTATTCTGTAAAAATTATCGGGCCTCTTAGTCTTTCTTTAGGGCCAGATACACTATAAAATTTATCATATTCTAGAAATTTTTATCATACCTTTTCTTCTCAGTACATGAATATTAAGTACGATAGATTAATTAATGAAGGGATTTGTGAGGTGATGAGTAAATTATTGCTATAATGAAAAAAAAGTACATTTCAAAATATTTCCTAGATTATTTTTTTCTACCATACACGTTTATAACATGTTCATACATGTCTACCATACATGTTTTTGAAAACGTGGTGAAATAACCGAGAAAATAACATATTCATCATTATAGTTTGAAAGAAAATTTTTTCACAATCATCTAAAATTTGTTTGGCATAGATATTGTAGGACTTCGTATTGCTAGTCATTTTTATGTAAAAATATGTGTAAATATGTTTTAATGTAAAAAATATGCATGTTTAGGATTAAAAATTTTGACTTCTTCTGACTGAACCATTATGTCATTTAAATTTTCATCAACTTTTGTACAGAGTTAAGTATAACCATACTATTGTCCAAAATAATCCTTCTTGAGTTTAAATGCAGAATACTATGGCTCAGTTTGGTTTAGTTACAGAAGTGAAATATTATGTACTTGTCTTCTGCAAGATATTTCATACAAAATGATATTTAATTATAAGAAATAGACGAAATTTGGAACTTTTTGATTTATAAAACGGATAAAAAATACCTCACCTATTTATGATTTGTTTCAGATTTACAGATTATTACTTAGAAATTTATACTTTCTAATAGCATATTTCAAAAACCGAACTTGATGAAAAAATTTATATAATTTTTCATAGATTGCTTCACATTAGCACTTAAAATTGGCATCAAATTGAATTATTCAAAATAGTCTGTAAAAAAAGGGTTCCATCATTCAAATTTCAGAAGATGTACTAAAAAATATGGGACGCTTTTCTCTATTTGTCATACGTTTTGAAAAACGCTAAATTTAACAACTAAAAACTTACCGAAAAAAGGACTTAAAAAAGGGAAAAAACTTGATCTACTAATTAATATTTTACCAAGACATTGTACATATTCTTTTGAATTCAGAAATTCAGATTTATTTTATATAATCACACTGAGAAAAAAAAAGTATGATCAAAACTACCAGAATATGATAAAATTTATCGTGTTTCTGGCTTTATGGGAGCATCAAAACGCTCGGTAATTTTCACCGAAGTGATCCAGTAATGATTTTGGTAAAATTAACAATAAAATGCGGTGATATAATACGTGAATTCTCTTTTTTTAAATATGGTAAAATTTGGTAATTTAGTATAACATAAAGCAAGTCATGAAAACCATTTATTCAGTTAAATTTACTTTTCAGTTTTGCATTTTCTACTAAATGTGCTGTAGTAAGACCTATAAATTTAAAAACTAGGCTTTTCCGCTAACCGTTTACCATATGGACGCGGATAAATTCTCAAATGAATGGTTTCAATACCGTATTTTTTTTATTAGTAAAATTATTATTACTATAATTTTTTTAAGAAAAAAACCTGAAATTTATTACCAGCCAGTACGGTAATTTTGTTAGAATATTTTGTTTCTCGATACAATTAGTTTTTTCTTAGTTTTTTGAATAAAAACAAGCATAAATATCTAAAAAATTTAACTCTAATTATAAATTAGCAGATTTTTTTAGAAACACTTGAAGAAACATCAATCAAATGAAGAAGGCTACTTTTCTAGAAACCTTCCTCCAAATACTTTCCGCTATGACCGGAAACGGAAGTTGCAGGAGGATGTTGTTGCTGTTATCATATCCTATTCATTTTCACTCAACAGAAACAGAAAACTAGGATCAAAAACATTCTTCAGGAATGTTCAAAAGCAGCAAACTATACGACACACAAAACGAAACTGAAACTGAAGCAGAAAAGTAATCAATTTCTATTGTCAAAACCAATGAAGTGGAACCGTTAAGTAATAGGAACGAGATAAAACCCCTGGAGTGGAAAGAAAAGGGGAACGAGATTATATGATACGTTTCTGAGATTAGAATTGATTTTTACACCATTTTCTTTTATTTTACGCTTTTCTTTTTATAAAAAGAAGTAGTACTCCACCGTTTTGCCATTTTTTTACAAAAAAAAAAAAAAAAAAAACCCTCCCCAATACTTTTTTTTTTTTTTTTGGAACACGTTTTTTTAAGTTTTAAAGAATTTGCTCCTTTTTCTGCTCTAAGTAAAGAAGAAAAGAATGTTTAAAAACCAGAAACCCTTCTTTTGGGGTCTTTTTTTCTCAAGATGAATTTCTTTTCAACGAAACAGCGAAAGAAAATGAATCACTCAGTTTGCGCATTTTTATGTGGAATATGTAAAAGTCCTTTTTTTGTGTGTGATTATTTTAAAAAAAAAACCCGATATTTGTTTTCATAGGAACTTTTTTCATTCTTAAGAATTTACCTCCTCTTTAATTATAACATTGAATAGGTCTAGGAAGGATAATTGTTTTTAAAATTGATATAAAACATTACTAAATTCTTATAAAAGTAGGTTTTACTACAACCTAGTTTCTTTGAATAACAATATGGTACAAATTTGAATAATAACAATATGCTGATTAAGTGGTGTTAAATTGAACTATTTTTCCTTCCAAACTGAGCCATAGTATTCTGCGATTAGATTGAATTATTTTGCAAGATAATATGATTAAACTTAGCATAGTCAAAAGGTTGATACTCAAAAGACATTATGAGGTCTAAAAGCTCTAACAGTAGAAACTAACACTTTAAAATATACATTATACACAGTGCGCAGTAAAATTTACGACATTAAGTATATGTTAAATAGAAGTTTCACAATTAGGTAAAACCTTTCATACAAGCTAAAGGGTTTTTTGTGCCATCGCATTTTCCAAGTAACTATATGCGCTATGCCAAGTAGCTATATTCATCTTGATGAATATTTCAGTTGTTACAATTTTGGTCACCTTTTAAAATACCATCAAATAGAAAATAAATCACCAATAAAATGTTGAAGAGAAATTAAAAAAAAATGGTTATTAGTATTAGTAGTAAATATTTTTGATAACAAGCATCAGAAGTTGAAGTATTTTGACAAGACATGCGAAACTTCACTCTTACATACTTCACAATTTTTAATAGCATTTAAGAATAAAACCTACCTTGCAAAATTTTGAAAAATATATTGCTATTAGTTTTAATTGTGAATAAAAAATTATCAATTCAATTTTGCTGTAGTGAATAATCAATTGTAAAGCAAAAGTAATTGCTTATCTAAATCTAATACTGAAATTAGTGTAACGTCCAATGAATTTTTTTATAACTTGTAATTTGATTCTTATTCTTCTATATTATCTGTTTTGAAATGGAGTAAATTTTAGTATTTTAATGCGATTAAAGCATATAAGACATTAATAGAGACAATGACATCTTTTTAAAAATATCCCTTTTTCAATAGTGTTGGTTGATAGATAGATATTTTAAGGTATTTAACAATTTATCAAATTTTCTTTATGTTTTAATAGATTAATGGCTGATTAATAATATTCATTATCCGCTTAGCTTTTGAATAAAGCAGTTGCCGGCTAGGATGCCTAATATTCTTACAGTTTCTACATAACCTATTATGTGTTGCCATTGAAAATAATATATTTATAAATTGTAATAAGCAATTTCCATCACATAAACGAAGGTACATTCAAATTTATTAGTAGCTGAAATTTTGAAAATTTAAATTTTATCGGTTCCAAGCTTTAAAACGCATCCCCGATCTAAAGCTGCTTTGTGGGGTAAACTGATGTCTCTAGGGATCGAAGGAAAGAGGGGACTCTAGGGAAGAATAAAATTGCGGAAGTGTGAAAAAAAGTATGGAGAGCGAGGTGAGTTACAGTTAGGGAATCGTACATCGAATCCCACTTGTAATTGGCTTGAAATATCGACATTGCAGCTGCTACAAGAATATGTCCTTTTCTTTGCGCGTGCCCTTCTGTTATTTCGTTCTCAAAACCTAAAAAATATTTATATAATATATTCAGTTAAATGACAATAACTTTCTTTATAAACTTTGTTTCTTCTTGATAAATTACTTGTTGTTTTAATAACATTGTTTCATGCTCAAAGCGCATTTTTTTTAAAGATTAATTTTCATATTTTACATGTATTACACGCAATGCAAATAAACATAGTATAATAGTTGAGACAGTTTTTGGTTAGTCATCAAATTATAAAAAAATAATATGCTTGTTAATTTTGTATTTGCTGCATTAATTATAGCAAAATCTGTAAATTTAACTTGTTTTTAAAGGTTGAAGTTTATATTCTTATTTATAAATTCAAACTATTTATATAACTACTTATAATGTATGTAACTATTTATGTTTAATATACAAACAAGCTATTTATATTTTATAGAAGAGTGAAAAAAGAGTGACGAAAATTATGAATATGCACGATTAGTAAAATTTTTAATTCTCTAAACAAATTGTAAACATTATTCAAAATTATGCTTTTTTAAAATAATATTTTGTGAAAAAAAAATTATTTTGTTAAAAAATTTAAGAGTTAAATTAAGCTCTTAGTGCACATTTTTAGTTGCAAAATCAGGCAGATAAACTGCTCAGATCGATGATAGGGGAGCTATGGGAAACAAGTGTGTCATAAGAATAAAAGCACCATTTTGACATCAATCATTTCTTTATTTTATTGAGTAGTTTTTGTACACATGCCGTATTTTATAGACAGTTGTTACATTAAATATCAAAGATAGATTTATTATGTAGATTTATATATAGTTTTTCACGCTCTTAATTTATTCATCTTTATTTTATGTTGAGGAAAAAGGAACAGAGAGCATACTTTTTTACAACTTCTTCTTCTTCACTGCGGGACAACCCTGGGTGGGCCCTGGCTTTTTCTAGGAGCTTCCTTCAACTGTCCCTCTGTTTGGCGACTGTTCTCCAGCATTTGATTATCAAAGTGTTGATGTCTTTCACAACACTGTCGATCCACTTAAGACGTGGTCTTTCTCTATATCTTGTTCCCATGGGTTTTGATAAAAATATTTTCTTGTAGTTTCGGTCTTCCTACATTTTGATTAAATGTCCAACCCATATTAGTCTTTGTATTTTTATGCACCTGACAACCTCAGGCTCCCTTAAGATTTTATACAGCTCTGAGTTAGATCTTCCTCTCCATGAACCGTTTACCTGAGTTCCACCACATATACGAGTATTTGGAAGTACTCTTCTTTCAAAAATTACAATCATCTCCTCGTCTTTCGAAGTCAATGCCAGGTCTCAGAAGCATAAGTTAAGATAGGTCTTATAAGAGTTTTATATAAGAGTAACTTAGGTTTTTAATATTAAAAAGTTGGATCTCACATATATTTTCAGACTGTGAAAACATCTATTAGTTATCGTGATTCGTTTATGTATTTCTGTAGTAGGGTTATTATTGTTAAATTCTTCTCGAAAATTGGTGAAGCAATCTACTGTTTTAAACTTGACTAATTTGAAGATCTGAATTTAAACATGGCATATACTTGGTCTTCTTTTCGTTTACTATTAAATTCATTGTTTTTGCCTTTTGCTTTAATACAAGGAGGCTTGTTTAAGAGCTTGGGTATTCCGCAATAGCGTTATCGTCTGAAGTTTTTACAACTGGTAGTCAAAATTGAAATAAATTGTTAAAACCAGTTTTCAGTACACTATAATAATCTTTATATTTTTCAATTACACTTTTAATAGTAACTAACGAAATTTCAAATCACAAAAGATAAAAACCATTATTCTCCTTATTTTCAATTATTTCTTATCAATGAATAAAAGTGGTATTTCAATCATTATACATTTCATTTATTGTCAAAATTATTTCAAAAATTTATATATATATTTCAAAATTGAAATACATGTCAAGCAACATTCCTCAAAGTGAAGAATATATATTTCGGATATATTTATTTATAAATAAGGTACTCTATCTTCTTTGTGATTAAATATTCTAATACGTGATAAATTTTTTTTACACCATATTTGTTGCTCTAAATCAATAATACATGTTAGAGTATTGAAAACATAATAACAAATATTTTTAAAATAACAATGACCCAGATTTTTCTCATAGTGGAATTTCTGAGTAATGTAATAGTGTCTGAGTAATGTAATAATAAACATAGTATGATAGTTCAGACATTTTTGGTTAGTCATCAAATTATAAAAAATAATATGATTGTTAATTTTGCATTTGTTGCATTAATTATAGCAAAATCTATAAATTTTAACTTGTTTTTAAAGGGTGGATAAGTTCTTCTAAAGAAACTTATCCTCCCTTTTGACAATTCGAGTGAAAAAACTCGAAGTGTTCAGTTTTTTTGAACTATTTCATTTTATAATAATTATAAATATAATTTCTAATAGTCCAGAAAAAGAAGCTAGGCAGCTTGAGTTGAAAAGTAAAAAAAACGTGAGATTATATCTAAATGATGATTCCACATGATTTAAATGCAATTTCAATAAAATTAGTGTTATAAAAAGTTTTTATAACACTTTAAGCTTAATGAAATTATATTTAAATACAATGGAATCATTTTCTAGATAAAAAACAATTTTCATTCTCTTTGAAATAAACTGTCTAGTTTCTTTCTCTCGATTATTTTACCTTATAAATAACAATTAAGATCTCAAATTATAGTCTTACAGCAATGTTTTTAATCGAACTAACAATTAAATAGATTGGGATTTACCGAAAGAATAAATCTATTTTCTTTATTTTACCACTCGAATGGGATTTTTTTTTCTGGAATTTAATTTGGAACTTTTTTCTTTTTGCAACATACCAAACGCAGAGGGACAATGTGAACAAGAAGATATTTTCTCATGCTCTTAAAACTATTCGTTACGAGTGACGAAAAACGTTAAACGGTAGAACGTTAAGGGAGGACTGTTTCCGAATGTTTTGGGAACTGACAAGGCATCTGTCAAGTTGAGCATCTACCCCAGCTGTGTTCTTTGACTTGCCCCGACGTTTCTTCAATCCCAAGATAAACGCACTCCGATAAACATTTACGTTTGGGAATGAATTTTCTCCTCTTCAGAAAAGAAACAAATTGCAATAAATCTTTTTTCTGTTCGCTTTCTTTCATTGTTCGAATTTTGAATAGAAAAAAAAAGTTTCTGGATATTGTTGTACATGAAGGAAGAAAAAAAAAGTAAAATAAATAAAAGTTAATTTATTAATAATTTTTTCATACTGAGCTTAAAATCTTGTATAAGCTCATTATAATAATTAGGAAAAACTAAGATAACACTAATCGTAGCTTTATTTACAAATTTACGTTTATTATTACGTTATGTTACATTTGTGTTATGTTGATAATAGCTGTTTCCATTCCACATTTAATTTTTAAACATAATTCATAATCTATACATGGGATAGAGGTGATATATTTCGAATAAAAATTATGTATAAAATGTAACTAATGTTTAATAGTTTGTTGCATTTGAGTGTAATAAAATTTAATAGAAAATGAAGATATCTGTTTCAAATTTGTTTGTAACTGAACATAAATAACCATAAATAATAGTAAATCACAGTTTCATACCATGGTTAATATATATTATAGTGCGTAATAATAAATAAAAATATTACAGAGCATAATAATAAATACTTGCAATTAATGATCATAATAACGTATTAATATTACAATACTAATTAATAATCCTAAATAATGGTAGATATTAAAGTGGAAATTTAAAATGATGTTTATTGTAGTGTTATATATAAATTTATGTCTTTATTCATATTAAATGCTTTAACTGTATGTTAATTGTCTAAATTTAATTTTACGTACATATTTTAAATGATTTGATAAATTCTTTTTGTCTATTTAAAATTTATGTATTTCATAATTTTATTCGTAAAAGTAATATTGTTTAAATATGGCATAAATTAAAGATCACATAAACTTTTATAAATCAGAGATATATCTTAAATTTTTGAAATAAAATATGCGCTGAATATAGTTGAATCCATAGCTTACATTATCAATTTCTTACTATTTGTAATTATAGTTAATGCTTATTTTTTTGGCGTATTATGAATGCAATTTAGTGAACTATTCATATCCATCATGTTATGAATATAATTCAAAAAATAATTCATATTAATTAGTTATTCATATTTTTTATCAAAAAATATGTAACAAGTTATTACTATGCATAATTTATCTAAACAGGGAAATTTACATAAATTTTAAAAAATAGTGACTGCTTTGATAATGCTGTAAAATGAATTTGAATAGTTTGTAGACATGAAATTTCAATTTTTAGTTCTGTTTATTAATTTTACCTATAAAACTATAATATTATTTTCAGCGTGCTTTTAAAAACATTAAGAAACATTTAAAACAATATGAAATATTTGCTGAGAAATCAAATTTTGAAAAAGTCGTATATTTAAAATTCAATTACTCAGAAACTATTCGACTAATTTCGCTCAAACTTTGTATTTAGCCACATAAATTGCATTTAGCTATTACAATTACATTCTTTAAAATGATGTAAAAATTGTATACCTTATAATTCAAAATTTCTTCAACTATTATTAAAGAAAGTAATAAAAATAATAAATATTTATCAAAAGTTATTTTATTCTTAGGAATTAGAGAGATACCTAATAGTAAAGTAATTAACATAACAAAAGTGATTAATAAAAAAAATAATTTTGTAAGAAGATTGTTTTTTCGCTTAAATATCTTGTTATCAAAATATTTTATATCTAATATATGGTGAGAAGGGTATTTTGGTCATAAAGCAATTTTTTTAAACTTCGAGCCCTTGTAAGTATGAGAAATTATTCGACAAATGTAAATTTTTGCAGTACTTTACATTATAACTTTTGTAACACGTTGCGTTACATTAGAGAATATTGTTTGTGAGCAACATTAGCTTTTAATGTGTTCTTATGACTACTTAGAGAGAGAAGAAAAGGGTAAAGAAAGCGAGAGAGTTTAAGTGCTTATAATAACAAAAAATAGAATTTTGTTCATTGAAAATAAGTTTTTATTAGTTAAATATATTTAATAAAGCATTGTTTTCTTGGATTAGCTAGTAAATTTGTAACGTGAAAGGATAATGACGTAGTAACGAACAGTATCATTTTATTAGTCACTATCTTAACTCTTAATTAACAAAAGTCAGTCCTAAACTTCCTTCACTAATTTGTTTCACCTTAGCTTATATTTAAATTTTTACTTAATGCTTTCTTGAAAGAAATTAGTTTAATTTAGCTTTTAAGTTGTATACAATTTAATGATATTCACTTATTATCAAGCATATTTCGCTTCACACTTCCAGCTTCAAACAGTGAAAAAAAAATTGTCTTTTTCTTGCAAATCAATTTTTTAAGAAAGGAGTGCTTTTTAAATTGTTTGAAACAAAATTGTGTTGTTTCTATTTTTTATGTATCCAATTACGCAAACTTGATGTCGTAAGATCAATGTTACTTAAAAACTTATTCTGTACTTAAATTTAACTTGAGATAAATTTTTTGGTTAAGTTATTTGAATAGGAAGAAATCTTTTAATTCTTTAACATTGGAAAGGAATGTGTTCAAATGTCATTTAAAACTATATTTACATTTATGCTCATACTATATCACCCTTTTAAAGACAGTGGCGAAATTTCAACACAACCCTTTTTGTTTTTATTTGCTGGAAAATATTGTATCCTTGATTAAATATAATATTTAGTCAATATAAATAAATGTTTAAGCCTTTGAAAATCAAGCCTGATGTAAACGTAAAATTACTACACGCTTTAACGTTTGACACTATCATTATCTATTTTGCTGAAATTATTCTAAAGTAATTATTTCTGACAAGTAATATTTAAATTTTGTCTGTTTGTAATCTTACATGGATAAATTTAAAATATGTAAATGCCTGTAGATAAATTTAAAATATTCTGTTCGCAAGTGAGAAACGCAAGCGATCACATTGTATTATTTCTTACTTTTTTAACGGCCATGTAAGATTTATCAACGAACGCAGAAAAATTGCGGTGAAATTACCACTCTATATGGTAATGACATTTGTGGTAAAAGAAATATAATTCTGGTTGATAAAACCAAAATTTACGGTATTCATTTGGTAATTTTTCTTATCATATGGCAATGGTTGACTGGGGATTTTGGTTAGTTCTTATTACTACACATTTAATAAAAAATGCAAAACTGAAAAGTAAATTTAATTGAGTAAATGGTTTTATCATTATGGTTTTATCAATTAGTGAATTTTATCACACATTATAAAACCATATTTTATTGCTAACTATATCAACTTCATTACCAAGTGCTTCAGAAAAAATTGCAGAGGTTTTGGCGCACGATAAATTTTACCAGAAGCGCGATAAATTTTACCATATTCTGGTATTTTTGACCATACTCAGTGGGATTATATAAAAAAAAATTCTGAAGTTAAAAAATGTGCAATGTGCAGAAACAATTTTGAATACTCGTTAATTTAAGAAGTAATTGGTAAAACATAGTTTCAGTTTAAGTAAAATAAATTTTAATTTTAAAGTTCTGTTAAAGATATAAATTAATGTGTAATTGATGTGCGTCAAATTAAAAAAATAAAAAACGTTTTCAACAAAACTTAACAAAACTCAAACAGTAATATTTTACTGCCACAAATTATCAATACTTTTATTCAAAATTTACGATAACATAAACTCGATTTTTACCCCTATCGGTAGCTATTAAAGTTTTTTATTTCTTTAGAGCTTTCACCTCCCTCTGATTTTAAAGTCTGGGAAGCACTTCATCGATTTCGGTACTTACCAAAATTGTGGAATCGATATAACAGAAAAGGCGGTGAAGAAAATACGATTATTTTTCTTCCCTCAACTCCCTGGGTTGATAAATATCGATCACCATGAAAAGAGAGAGGTTTTATTGATTTATCTGTATTGTCGCGTGCGAGGAATACGAGTAGTTAAGGGATGGTGAAGATTTAATCCTTGAATATTGACAACATTAAATGCAATCAAAGTTCTTTACGAACAGACGATGTCTCGAGACCTTGGAAAAGAGTGAGAATTTATGAACTTGTTAGTTTGAGAGACGGGAGAAAGAAAATAAGTTTTAAAAGTAGAGAATGTTTAAAAAGTTACGTGCGTTAAATTTTTTCATTTAGTTTTTAAATTGAATTAAAGGAGAGAGCTGGGAGAGTTTTTATTTCCTTATGGTTATAGATTAAAAGTTTCAAGTTGCATGTTTGGTGGACTCAGAAAATTAAATAATTTAAATTTTTTCTTTCGGGTTTTGGATTTAGGTTAAAATATTTGAAATTATTATAATTTATGGAAACTGAATTAGTGTTTATTTTTAGTTGATATCTGAGGAGAAAATATTATTAAACTTATGTACTAATTTCTTTCAATGATGACTGTATCTTTTTTAAAAATTGTAGGTTTAATGTTAAAGGCGTAAATTTAATTTAAAATAATGTGGAAACTTATGATAATATCTAGATGTTAAAATGATATTAAATTTGCATGTTAAAATAATGCTAAAAACAGTAAATTTAATAACGTTTTAGAGTTTTAGTATTTTTTAAAATCCATTTTTTTAAATATGTTCATGAAAATGTGGTATCTAAAAAATCCCTTAAGTAAGTTATTGATTGTATTTTATTATTTTAATTTAAAAAATAATCTAATTATCTAAAACTGAAATAGTATGTTGTAATAGAAATTATTGTGGAACAACATGTTATGAATTAAAGATATTTAAGAGAATAAAATTGCTAAATACAACATAAAATCCTTGAACCAATCTGTTTTAATTTTTTTAACCTATTATCAATTATACCTTTTCTTTGTCTTACTAAATTATTATGCGCAATATTTTTTTTTCTTTTTTCCAATGGCAGGCACTGAATTTGAATCTTTGCCTATACTATGCCAGAATTGTTGCTCATTTCGCGTTACCCAGTGGGCACCGGTGAACCAAAGTCACGGAGGCGAACAACATTGCCTACGCCACACTGCCACAAACCCGTTTATAGGGTGGGCCACATTCAAACATCATACACACACACAACAGAGGACAGCACAAAGAGAGAGAGAGAGAGAAACATCCATGCCCAGAGCGGGATTCGAACCCACAGCCTATGACTTCGCAGTCAGGCACGCTAACCGCTCGGCCACCTTGCCGGCATGAAAAATTTATGAATGTCGTATGTCGTAATGTCGTAATGTTATGAATGTCGTAAATATTTATGAATGTCGTTCAGTCTCATCCCTAAAAAAATAGTTTCGATGATTTTAACATATTGATCAACTATTTATTTATAACATCTTTTTCTAACCGAAATATTAATTTACACTGTTAGAAATTTTTCAGTTGAAATGGCTAAATAACAATTTATTCAATTGTTATTTTACTATATTCAAACGAAACAGTCAAATAGCCATAAATAAGATGGTATTCAAATTGTTAGCTGCGAGAAAAACCGTTTATTAACTGATTTAACATAATACGGTTAAACAACCAGAATTTTATTGCACTAACTAGGCCCAACTTATGAAACCCTATAGTTCTTCGCAGCTGAGTACACATTATAGCCGAAAGGACTAATCCGTCAATCTCATGACCGACTGAATGGGGGTTCCAGTCCCAGCTTTGGCACCATTTCTCCTCATTTTTTTTCAACACAAGAAGAGTTTCCAGTGTCTTGCAATCCCTAATTTGTGACCCTAGGCTATTAGAATACGATACTTTCAATTACGATACATTATAAAGCAGCTAAACTATCTCCAAACCCAGTTAAGTTTCGTTTTTACGGTTTTTAAGACCATGCTAGTTGTAAATGGTTTAAAAATTGAAAGAAATTCTAACAGTGATTAAGACTTTAGAATGAAAATTCTAACAATGTACAATGTGTCAATTCTAATGAATTAAATTTAAAAAAAATATTCTAAATATGTATATTGTAATCTGTGTTTACAGAACAGCCTTAACGAATTTAATATATTTATTACAAAGAAACATTTTTAAAACATTATGTGCTTAAACATTATTCAAAATTCTAATGCAAACACACGTGCACTTTCCATAAACCTTTCCTCTGAGAGTAAACATGGCTTTTTCCTTCTGAAAGTGAGGAAACTTTTCATTCCTTCAGAGCAACCTCAGATCTACTTCATTTTTCTCTTTGATATATTCGAGTGGTGTTGGGGTGTATGATCAAGGAAAAGTTGATGGACAATCATTTCAGGAAGTGCATCTTGCGAGAGGGATATACATTCTCATATGGAAGAGGGTCGGGATATTCGTTCCACGTTTCGAACAAATAGAATCCCTGGATGGTCTCTTGCTCTTTTCCTTGGGTAAACGTTACTCACGACAAGTAATAAAGTTGGATGAAATGCCTTGTCTTCTTCTGTACTCGAGGGGTTTTTCCGATGAGAAGTTAACATCATTGGAGGAGGAGATATTAATGATGGAGCCTGTCAGCGTGGGTAGAATTTATTTCGAGATTAATTATGTTAAAAATAGAATAAAGTACTGTTTTGGATTAGTTTTCTTATGAGGTACCTAAAATTGCAATTGAATATAAGATTTAAAGGTGGAGCTTTTTGAGTTTATTTTGTTTAAATATAATGTCTGCAAAATTTAAAATTAATTCACTGTTAAAATTGTTTCCCCCCCTTTTACTATAAACATTCCTTGATTGCATAAATAAAGCTTTTTCACATGCTAGTTTTGAAATAATGATCTGTAATTTCACCATGTTTGTAACTTAAAAGCAATATTGCAAGTGAAACAAATTTTACCTCCTTGGAAGAATTTTTGATTGAAATTCAATTAATTTAGATTATTTCTTGCAGAGGAAACTGCAAAAAGCTTTTTATTGTTAAAAGATTATCAAAGAAACCCATTATTGTTGCTCAATGAGTCACAAAACTATAAATGCATCGAATGTTATATGGTAATATTATGGTAAGCGAAGACCGAAAGCATTATTTATCCCCATCAGATTTGAACCTGAGACGCAGGTGACAAGAAAGAGTGCAATATGTTCCTCCCTTTAGAAATGACAAGTTTTAACTGTATTATAAGTATTAACTGAACAACAAGTATTAACCGTAGCTGTTATTTCCTATCTGTTATTGTGAAAATAGTCTTTTCATTTCAAATATCCGTTACAAAATGCTAGGCAAATGCGAGATATGATTTTATTGTGAAAATTTTATTTTTTATATTTTTGTTGCATTCGAACTGACTTCTATTGATATTTAAGTGGTTTTAAAATAAAAACGGATGAAGAGAAAAAAAACGTGTCTTATTGTATTAATGTTTTATGTAACTTTTAAAGTTTTTTTTCGGCTATTATTAAGTATAACAATTCAGTACAGTAATTAATGAAACCTTCTTTTAAGGATAATCTTGAATCGAATAAATGTTACAAAATGACAAACTCATGTGGTGGATACTAGTGGATATAGGTATTTTGGTGTTTATTTAAGATGATATGTGCACATGTTAGAGCTGTTCTCTCCAATACGAGATATTGCTAGGTCTGTTGTTTTGCCTATATTAACATATGTAATTTTGTAACATATATATTACAATACATACATATACAAATTACATATTTAACATATGTAATTTTGTAACATTACAGTTGTTACAGAATGGTATTTGTAAAGAACTGTAACGACCAATTATTGTTAGCCATAATCGTACTCATTATTTATGACAAGTGATAATTCAATAAATTTTATTCACATTCTCTTCCACTTCAACATGAAATTTATATTTTTAAAAAATATTTTACTTTTCTAAAAGTTTTACATTATCAACCTTTGTTTTATAACATTGCAATAGTATGCTTTTCTCGCTTGTCTCTGTCGCTGCTACAAAATTTTTTTGTGCTATTTTAAAGAGTTTTTTTTTGTCATTTAAGAAATGTAAATAATAGGTTTTCATACTGTTTTAAAAAAAGAACATTCTTCGGAGAAAATATAAAATGTATTGAAGATTTAGAAATTTTTTGTATATAAGACATAAGTAAATGAATATTTATGATATTAATGAATATTTATTCATTTTTTAATATCCAAAAGATATCTATGTTCATCAAAGGGACGTCAAAAAAAGTTTTATTTAATATGTAAAATCTATAAAAAACAGATCGAATTGCTCAGAGTCATTTAAAATTCTCTGTCAAAGAAGGATTAAAAGAAAATTCGAAACCTTTCACTGTTTTAAAGAGAATATCCAGGTGTAGCGAGCGAAAAAAAAAGTTTCATCGTGAGTAACTTTTAATCTAATGATTAGATCGTGATGTTTTAAAATTCAATCTTAATGATTCAAGGGTGCCAATTAATTAGTGCAAATGATATTTTAAATTGCGAAATCAGACAAAAAAACGTGCCTGTTTGAATAAGCATGCTTTTTCATTGACTGATTTCGATTTCTGACCCCCTTAAATTATAGGGGCTAGCCGCATTATGGTAAATATGGTACCAATAGTTTGGTCAGAAGAGCGGTCAAAAGCTTAGACTCCTTAATGTTAATTTTACTTTTTGCGTATTTTGCCATATGTCGAGAGCTTTTTAAGCGAATTGAAAAACTTTGCATTAAATATAAAAGTCTTTTATTTAAAGAAAATTCCATTAAAAAAATAACTTTTTGAAATATTTATTTTATTTATTAATAGTCGAAAGATTTTATTGAATTGTAAGGCATAAAATGTTTCCCCGAATGATTTTAAAAAATGCAAAATTGCATGGAAAATTAAAAAATTTCAACACAATTGGTCAAATAGTCCCTGAGAAATTAGATTTAAAAAAAGCCGTAATTAGTCGTTGATCGTTAAATCAAAAATTATGAAAAAATAATCCTTTTTTACGCACTGTATATACACTAGGACATGAGATGAACAAATCATATTGCCACAAGATTAAGCACTAGAAAAACTATTAGTACTAAAGGACTAGTCATAAAGATGATCTTCAACATTAAATCGATTGATTTTTTACATATTTCTTCTTTAAATTCATTGCATTCTGCATAATAATCTTAGCTAAGAATTCCGAACTAATACTTTCTTTCATATAGAACATAATTTCACAAAAATTTCCACTCCACAAATTTCAATTTTTATTTCCAATATTTTTTCTGCATTATCTTAAATTAATTATAATAAGTTTTTATATTTAGTTTCTATATTTATTTTTATATTTAGTTCAATTTATATTTCAATTATGTAACTGAAAATCATCTAAGCTCAACACGGTGACGAAAAGTAAAGTAGCACTCAAAGAAATAATTACAACTCATGAATAATGATGTTACAAAAACACGAGTTTAAATCATAAGTCGAAAATTGAACTAAAATTGAGTAACAATTTTGGTTTTATCAATCAACTACCATATATATCAAATTAAGGCATATTTTTTTTTCAATTGAACTGTGGGCAGTAACGGGAACCAAATTGGTTTCGACAAAATAATTGAACCACTGAAAAAGAGCCCACAGCTGCATCGTAAAATAATACAAGAATTCCAAATCTTTCTTTTCCTTTTTTTTCTTCATTTGTAATCAAATGCACACGTTTGACGGAGAAAAGAATCGAATTAGCTTCCGAATTGCTTCCTTCAGTGAGCAATCTGATCGTGCTTCCGAATTTGATGTATGCAAATGTAAAAATGGATTTTTTCCCCTCGAAAATGAAACTTCGAAATAACATATTAGTTTTGTATTTGAAATAAAGAAGCGCTTTTGCTACAAAATAAAAACTTTTAAAAAAGTAAATGGCGGAATTTAAATTATGTTTTGGTGCCAAGCTTAGTTTTAACTGATTTGCATTTCTCGATAAATGATTTAAGTCTTATTACTTTTCTTCGAGAATATAGTTTATTTTTATTCATTCTAGTTTTGCTTTATAAAATATATTTTTAATTTACGAGAAGTTTTATTAGGATGGAGTGTGCTGCAGAAATCACCCTTTTTGAATATTTCATTTTTAATTGCAATTCATTTTGATTTGGAGAGGTTATTTTTTCTTATTTTACTCCAGTCAAATAAATGAATGCTGATATTTATTTAAAAGTTAAGCAACCAATACATTACGATTGCTTATTTATGTATTGCATAGTTTTGGAGTTTTTCGTTTGTTTCATCACAAACATATCTTAGCTCTGAGGTTTAAGTCCTATTTTCGCAGCATGTTAAATTTTAGGTTTTATTTTTAGATTTTTATTTCCTACACTGAAAAAAAAAGTTCAGCCCAAACTACCTACATTTCGTAAAATTTATCGCTTTATTTGGCTGTATGAGAACACCAAAAAGTATGAAAATTTTACCCTAGTAATTTTGTTTCGACTTTTATTAGAATTTTCATTTTATTATCATGCTATTTAGTTGTAGAAAAGGTAATATTTGGAACTCTTACCAGTACAGTTGGTACTGGTACAGCTACCAGTACACAAGCATAATTTCAAATAACTCAAAAATGTTCAGTTTTATTATGTCTACTTTATTTAGTAAGAGCTCATTAACTTTATTTTTGGTCTGTTAGCTGCTTTAATATCCATGTAAGCTATAAGCTAACATCTAACAACTTTGAAAACTGAGAAAAATGTGTACTTGTGAATGCATGAATGATTGGATAAAACTCAACTAAACTAGTAACTTAAATACTACGTATCAGACTGTCTCAATATCCTAAAATAAAAGTAGGGATGTAGTGGGTTCGAATCCCACCACAAACCTGGATGCATCTATTTATTTTCAATTGTTTATTTATTTTTGTTAAACACACATTGTATGCTCTTTACAAAGATTAGTTTATAAGCTCTTGCAATGTTGAAGAACAGATAGCATAAGGTAGAGAAGGATATCACAAAGATATACCTAGGAATACGGTAGGATTTGAACCTGCTACTTCCACTCTACCATAGATGCATCTTTGTATTGTCTTTCTCCAACTTGGGATATCTTTTCTCTAATTTGATAAGAATTTATGTATGAAAATAAATACCCAAATCCTACTACATCTATAAAGATGCCCTATAAAAGATGGATAAATCAGACATCATATGTTGATATATCTGCGTTTAGTGTCCTTAACGCTTTAATTAAGCATTTGAAGTCATCATTCATATACCATTTCCCTTTGTTACAATTAATAAATATATGAGGAAAAGAAATAATTAACCATTAACTAACTCCTATCAACCATTTAAATAAACCACCATTTTAAATAAATCATAGAAGAGTAAATTGATTATTACTACTGTATTTGGTAGAACGACTAAACATTTATTGATTAAATACCAAATAAAAATAATGGTAAAATGAATGATACTTCTAAACAACATTTTTTGCAATTTTATTGAAATACTTCAGAGCATAGCATCAAAACTAATTATTTGATTAAATTTATTTTTTAGTTATGTATTTTTACTAAATATGTTGTAAGAAGAGCTATCATTTTAAAAACCAGATTTTTCGGTAAACCATTACCATAACGTATGGAAAATTACTAAATAAATACCGCATATTTTGGTTTAATTACCAAAATTTTTCTCACCAGAAATGTCTTTAACGTACTGGTAACGCAATTTTGCGAGAATATTTTTCTCTGAGCTTTGAAACCTCAATACTTTTCGAAAGAGGGGCAAAAATAACAGCTATATTAGATGAGCAGAAATAGCAATTCATAACCTTTCGAACAAATTTGATTTTCTCAAGTAAGAATTAAAATAAGAATAATTTTGGTTTGTCAATTTAATACTTTGTTTCTTATTAGATATTCATTTTTTACGGTACGTATATAACGTTTTTGCGTATATACGCGACGTTTGCATTACGTACGTTGAACGTTACGTTGCTACGTATTACGTATACAACATTTTCCGTTCACACTTCTCTGATGACTGAGTTCAGTCACTGAAAAAAAGCCCATTAACCAACCATCATACAATAATAATAGAAGACCAATATATAATACAATTTATAATAAATTAATCGACAATATATAATAATAATGATGTAATAATAGAAGCCTTTAGCCAATCAACGCCAAACTTTTTAATATTGCATTCCTATGTGTTTTGTGTTCTTTGAGATGGTGATGGTGAGATGGCGTTATTAACATCGTGTAAGTTCAATAAAATCTGTCACAACTGTATTTGATATCTGTATTAATTATTATAAGTTCTTAATTTTTTTTCCTGGAGGTTTGAGCCATACATTTCTAAAGTTTGAGTGGACGTTGAACACTTCTAGGGCGTGTTACACCTTCTTAGGGAATTAATAACAAATTATGGCAGAAATTATTTTACACTTCACGCATTACAAATTATTGCAGAAATTATTAGAATATTGAAATTAATAATTTTTCTGCTCTGTATCAAATTATCACTTTAAACTTTTTAATTCTGAATTTATTATACGCTATAAAGATTATTTAAGCAAAAAAGATTTTTTTAAGCATTAGCTTAGTTTGTTCTTTTAGTCTAAGACTATTTTTTATCGCTTTTCACAATTCAGGATACTACTTTTTTAAAATGTTCTTAAACAAACTATATCAAAATTTTGTGGGTTTTATTCATTATGTGATTATTGTGATATTGTGGGATTTTTATTACAGCTTGCTTAGGTTCATTTTCGGAGAAAAATTATATAAAGATTAGTCATCATCATCTGCACTGCTGGAAAAGATTATAAGAATAACATTTTAAAAACGTTTCTTTTTCTATTAATGCCTTTAAAGAAAGTTATGATTAGTTTTAATTTATTTTAAATTAAAGGTCTTTTTTTCACATCTTATGACCTTAGTGGCTTTTGCTAAAATTGTAGTTAATACATTTGCATTCTTGACCAAAGCTATCAATTAGTAAAATGCTCAGAATTGAATACTTGGTTTTTTAAATTATAACGACGAATGTATATGTAGTATCAATAAAAACTTCATATAGACTATATATTGGCAATTTAACCTTCAATAAGTAAAAATAATGGTAATAAACTTAAAAAATCATTATTGGAGTATAAAAGTCGTTTTCAAATCCTTCGTCTTAAAGTATCACAATATCCACTTTTTGTATTCTGACCCGTTCGGATTTCTTCGAGGGGAGTAACTCTTTTGGGAGTTTCTAGGGGAGTTATGACGCATCATCAGGGTTAAAATTGAGCAGTAACTCATGCCTGGCAATGTTGTCATACGCAGCTAGGGACGCTTCTCTATTATGAACTTTTCATCCATGTGCCTCTGAACAGGTAATAGTGAGGAAGCGCTCTTAGCCGCATAGGACGACATTCCCGAGCAGGGATTATTGCACTATTTTAATCCTGATAATGTGTCCTATCTTCCCTAGAAGTTTGTCGTAACATTTATGCGACCTCTTGCTATATATAGCGTTCGTAAACTTGTACATTTCGACAAAAAAAGGGAATGAAAATGTCATTAAAAAAATCTGTAGCTTCAGCAGCAAAACTGTTGTAGATTTGAAATTCCCACATCCAAATTACGCAAGACTAAGTATTTGTATAAACGCAACAAAAAACTTTTCCCTAATGTAAGTAATTATAAAATTTATATAATTCGTATAAGCAGAGTAATTTATAAATGGTGATTTGACATGATTTTCTTTTTATAAACATTTTTATCTTGCAGCAGTTTTTGTTGCTGCTGATATAAACTTTTTTAAAAAATTTTTTGGGCTAAAATAAAAGGTGACTTACATTTATAATCATCTTTCCCAGTATTGAATATAATTTATTACTCTCTAAATTTTTGGGTCAATAAAGATTACTTTTCAGAGATAAAAATAAACTTCTTTTGCAAACAACTCAAACCGAACATATTTTTTATTTCAATATTAAATGCTTTTCTTATTGTAAATAAAAACAAACTTTTGAAAAGCAAAATAACAAATGTCTAGTCTAGACTTTTTCTCTAAGGCACTAAAAAAGGGACTATTTTTCCGGAAGAGAGAACATTCCATTAGGAGTCTTACAGTGCCGTAAAATGCTCAAATAACTTTGAAATAAGAAAATGCAAGGGATTCTTGACAGCGCAAACAATTGAAGAAGATCTCCTAAATAGAATTACAACAAAGGAAGACAGTCTCGAAAGTTTTTCAATTTTTTTATTTCTATGTTTAGCTTAAATATTTTACTTTCTAAAAGTTTAATTATGCTTCATTCATAGATACAGTTTTATTTATATATCATTTTATAAAGGAAGCAATAATTGGCAAAATTTTAGGCTTGGAGAAATTTAGTTAGAAGAGTAAGTACTGTAGAAGAGTAAAAGAGATATTGTTTTATTTAATTTTGATAATGTAAGAAAAATTAAACCTTTTTTTAAGTTTATTTTAGGAAAATGAAATAAAACAATCTCCTCTCCTCAAATAATTACATAATTATTCAATTAAAAAAATTAATTGTTTTTTCTTTCAAACTTGTAAAATAATTAATAATTAATATTTTGTGAATTTAAAGTTATACGCAAAATATTATGCTTAATTCTATTCATAATTCTATTCTAATTATGCATTGCAAATTATTTATAGGAGTTGAAAAATAGCACTCTGTTCTACAGAAAAAAACACTACTTATTTTTTACAGAAAAAACATTTCTGTTTTTTACCGTTAACCGCGCTGCCAAAAATTTCGGTTTTTTTTACAGTCTATCTCCGTATGTTTTACGAATAAAAGCTGTTTTTCCACAAGACAGATTTCTGTTTTTCACCCTTATCCTAAATGGATTAAAACTGTCAATTCAAATTCTAGCTTTTCCATGCCGTTTTGCTTACTGCAAGATATCTTACTTGATCTTACTTTTCAAAAATTTAATAGTTTTGAATATTGAATGAATAAAGCTGTGATATGACATCATTGCCGAATTGACGCGCTACCTGATTATTATCTGTATTTGGATACAATTTTTTTGTAAGCTAAATTGCCAGACAATTTTTTAAGAGTTGGCCAATACAGGTTTTAAACGTTTTTGCCATTAAATATTATTTCAATAAGTAAGATTTTTAAGATAATGACAGTTTAAGATTTTTCTTCATAAATAAATACAAGATCTGTCGTGGCACCGGGGACAGAGCGCTCGCCTTCTAATGAGGTAACCCGGGTTCGAATTCCAACGTTTACAAGTTATGCTCTCGGTTTGCACAGATAACAGTGTTGACATAGTTATTTTATAAGAGATTTTTTTAAATAACAGAATTTTTTTGTTAAAATAACAAAACATATCTGTTTAACAAACAGGCATTCATTTTTAAATAACAGTATTTTTCTCTGAAAGAAATATCTTTTTACTGGCACAGTAGCTGTGTATTTTTTTCCCTTTAAATTTTACATATTTTTACAATGCAATTAAGTTATGTTTTTGTAAGTTTATGTACTTAGGTTATAGTTAGGACAATACATCACTACTTGATCTTTACCGAAATATTATAAAAATTTTTTTTGTACATTTTCAACTTGCATTCTATTAAAGTTTCGACGCTATTGTAAAACTTAATAGGAGTTTAAAGGCAAATATTTATCTAGAGAAAATGGATTTCTTTTAAGGGTTTTGTTGAGAAGGGGACAATTTGAACCAGTAGCTTTATTTTTAGCAAAGTTGAAATATAACAATTTTGTCCTTCGAATTTTCAATTTTCATTTTTAATCTATAAACTAAAATTTGAAAATTTTGGAGTGACCAAACTATAACTAAATAGAAATTTAATTGAAAATTTAATTTAGTAGAAAAAAATGACTTGAACTTAAATATAGATTTAATTTTAATAAATCTGACTTTATAAAATTATTATTTTCAGAACAAAGACATGCAATTCTCATAAGTTATAGATTAATTTCCTTTTCGTCTAGAAAATTCAGTCACGTCTGAGTTGAAATGACTAGTTAGATGTCTGATCAGTGTCTAGTAAAACTTCAAACGCAAACATAACAATCTCGGTCTGTTCTTATAAAAACTGAAAGTTTTTTTATTTAAAAAAATCATTATAAAAACTCGATATGTCTCGCTTCTTTATGGTGAAACCGTTTACTTTATAGTGAATACCGTCTTTAATTTAAATATTAAACGCTTTTTTTAAAAAAAAGTTTGGTTTTTTGGTATTTTAATACTTATTAAATTTTAAAATAATGAAAGCAGAAAATTTATTTGAGTCTATTATGCAATAATTTGCTATTTTGAACAAAATTGTACCAGTATACTCTTTTTTATTGAATAAAAGAATTCTTATTTCATTCAAATCAACACTGATTCTGTAGTGAATAATTTTAAATAGTCTCATCTTCTGCATTTTACAATGAATTGCATGACGCCCTGATTTGTCTCTTTCAGCCACCATCGTTCTCCTGGTAACTGTGATTTATCTTGCCTCCTCCCTATTAATTTTTCTGTTTTATTTTTTTCGTTGGTGACTGTGCCCTTTCTTGTTTTTAAATTTTCATAATTAAAATCTAGTCCTGAACAGGAGCCTCTTGTTTTGAGCTATTTAAACTTGTCTCTTTTTAATATTCCTATGAAGCAATAATAAGTTTTTTTAAAGTTTAATTTAGGTACCGTTAATGTAATAATTTTGAACACAATATTTTGACATAATAAGTTAAAAGCCGAAAACTATGACCTCGTTTGTTTTTTTTTAAATGTTAATATTCTCAGTTTGATACTTTTCTTATTTAATAAAAATAATGTTTGCTACTAAAAATTCAAATTCTGTTTTGAAAAATGTGAAATAGTATCGCACTGTAGAAAATAAGATTGTAGTGTTTTTATTCTTCATTAGGAAACAACATCCTTAATTGTAAAAAGTATCAACCTTTAAATGATATAAAATGAAAACAAAGCTCCTCATACACCAATAAAAGTTTCAAAACAAAATTTAAAATTGTTTCGATAAAAATTGTTACTGATTTTTTCTGTCAATTTTTTCTTAAACTCTGTGTATGAATCGCAATTTAACTTTCACGAAAAATGTGTACGTTATAATTTCAAGATTTGAATTTTATGTAATAAACAATGATGCCTTTTGTGTTTCAATAATACTCTTAAATACAGACTTGAAAATTACTTTGATATCTTTATCTAAACTTTATATTTTAACTTTCACTAAGAAAATATAGAGACGTACTTTTTTATTATCACTTTTAGAACATATTAAAAGATTAAATCAATTTTGAGACAATATTATGAACACATTTCTAACAAGATGATTGATTTACGATCCCCTAAGGCCTCATATTTTAAACAATTTATATTCTTATTAGATAAGGAAATCTGTATAAGTTGACCTTCATTATCTAGAGGGAATTTAGTCCTATATAGTAAAAGAAAAACAAACCTTTGTTGTCCGACCATGTATATATATTGTTTGTTGACCATCAAAATAACTCAAATTAGCTAAGTGTTATTAAATGCTATTCTAAGCCCTTCATAATTTCACCGAAAAGTTTTTTTAGAAATTTTTTCAATTTTTTAAATGCTTAAGAATATTATTTAAGGCTTTAAAACAGTATTAAGAGCTAACCGAAACCTCTTTTTACTATATGGGGGGGGGGGGGAAGGGAGACATTTGTAGTAAACTTGCAACTAAAATCTATTTGTAATAATGGCTAAAAAGTATTATAATGCAAAGTTCATAACTGCATTTATAAAAAAAAAATTATCATAAAATAAATTTTGGAACAAAATGAAATGAGTATGATGTTAATTTTATAAATTTCATACATTCTCAGATATTTTCGGAAATTATTGCAACTGAATAACTGGCATGCCTCAATAACAAGGTATGTATGTAACCACGGAAAAAAATTCTGATAAAATTTCCGTACTGTGTAGTAAACATGCCTGGTAAACAAAACCGTATTCTGATTATTAAAACCAAAATATGGTATTTAATGGTCAAAATATCAAATTGAACCATTACTTTGGTATTTCGTCCGTGGTAATGGGTTACCGGAAATTTTATTTTTCAAAATTAGCGTTCTGACTCCCACACATTTAATAACTATGCCAAACTAATTGACAAAATAATCAGTTTAGTATTAAATTTATACTACAATTCGTAATTAATTATGGGATTTAATAACATTTTTAATTAAGTATAAAGTTTTTTTAATCGAGTATCAGATTGATTGAGTACTTGCCAAATAAATTTTTTAAGTTACGTTAAAAAATTTCTTTTGAGTAGATCTTACGTTTTTATTGGATAAGAAATATGTATGAATATTAAAGAATCAGAATTGATAAAAAAGACGTATCTTTCGCTATAAATTGATCATCTGTCTAAGTTGCTCAAGGAAATACACTGTAAGTTATCAACTTACAAAAATTCCACTATGGTTTTTTCCACTTACAAAAATTCCACTATTAGAACATTATCAAATAATCGTCACTGTTTCATTAGTTATTATTAGCCATCGACAAAAAAGCGATAAAATATGATTGCAGGATAATTTTTTAAAGCACTCTGATCGCAAAAACTATGTCAAGATCATTCTATTCCGGCTAAAAAGCCCCCGTTACGTTTTGTGACACCATAAAGCATCTCACCTAGAAAACATTTTAAAAATTCAAGGCGTCCGTTACGAATCAAGAGTTAAACGTACTTAACGCTTGCTGAGGTTACTATGGAATTTCGTTTTGTTTGGTAATAGTTAATGAAAGAAGAGCACTTAACTTTTTTTCATTTACTAAAAGTCTTCAAAGGTACTGATTCTGACCGAACTCTAATTATCCATTTAATACCTGGGCCAATATATGACTGAGTTATATTTAGACATTTTCTTTGTAAGTCATCAGAAAAGTGGAACTGTGCATTAGGCACAGATTTTAGTTTTCAGCTACTTATGGATAATATGCTTTTTATTTCATTTGTGCACTTCTACATGTCTGGAACTGAACCCTGCTCTCTTACCAAAAACGTTGAATGGTAACCATTAACAGATGCATGATTAATAGATTTATAAAAATATTGTAATTAGGGTAAATTATAAAATATTTCTTATAATTATACCTAATTTATACAATAATGAGCTTAATATGCTTAACTAAAATTAGTAGTGAAATTATTCAATGTACAACGTGCATTAAGAAATGTGTTAAATTAATATATTTTACTTAAATAAAAGGAAAATGCAAAATATTGTTTAATATAGTAAGATTACGCAATATTTTAACTGTATAAATGTACTACGATACATTAATACAATACATATGTTACAATACATTAATATTCCTCATAATGAATGCTTTTGGAAATAAAATTTTACGGTACAAGAACGTACCAAACAGTGGATAGCTATTGTGTACTGTTTGTGTTTTCCTATTTAGATAGTCAAAGATATTAAACATAAAGCACGAACATAAAATATTAACCCTTTGTAACTCAACAACTCTGATTTAAGAAATATTTACGTGGATCTAAGCATGTAAAAAATAATGAAAGCATGTAAAAAATAATGAATAAATTAATGAATTATATTATATTAAGCATGTAAAAAATAATGAAAAAATTAAGACCTTAAAATTAAAAATTTATTGATAAAAAGCATTTGTTGAACATCTCCAATATCGAGAAAAATAGCACAAAAAATCTAATATATTTAAAACTTCATGTGAAAAATTTTGAAATTGTTGTTTTTATGGTAACAAGGTCTCACACCACATTTTTTAATCCCTCCTTAGTCAAATATACAATCAAGGGGATTGTTGTAAAAAAATTGTATATCCTGCAATTATGTCGTGGAACAATTCTTGCTAAACGCATTATAATATTGGCAGCTGCACCAAGACTTGGTTCCCCCGAGTTTGCAATATTTTCTTTGCCTGAATTTAGTTCGATTTTATAGGTAAATCCACCACATGATAGGATTGAATTTTCATGTATGTTGCAGAGATGTAACGCGGTGATACATAGGGTTAAAAAGTCTAAAATGTTATTAAAGTATATTCTCTAAATAAATAAAAGTATTAAAAATTCAAATTTTTTGAATGAAAAAAGTAAAAGTAAATAACTGATGAAATAAAAAATCATACAGAATCTTATATTTATTATTATAATGATTATAATTATCAGATAAATTTTTATCCAATGACTTTAATTATCAAGTAAAAAATCACATTGTGATTAATGATGTATAGTTAATTATTTATGATTATAATGAAACTAATAATTATAATTATCAAATAAAAAGTTACATAGTGATTTTTTATCGACATTCTGCAGACAAAAAAAAATCAATTTATTTAACTTATCATATTAAAATATTAAAATTATTTCAAATAGGAATTAGGGTATCTCTGTGATTTGAAGGCCTGGAGGCATCTTCAAAAATTTCTACTTTTGAGTTCCTTCAGTAAGGTTAATTGGTAGACTGTATAAACTCATGATTGAAGAACGGATTTAAATTATTAAATGTGGACTCGAAAATCTTCTAAACCACAAACACTTCATAAGTGCTTTTTGTTTAAAGAATTTCCTTATTAAATACTTCCTTTTACTTATTATGGGCAAGTGTTTTGGTCTTTCTAATGCAAACTAACATGAGCAACAGAAAATAGAAAAAGTCATGAAAATAATTGTCCAACATTAATTGGATTGTACTACTATTTCTTTATGCTAACTTCGGTGAATGAAAGCGCATCAATCATAAAAAATTAGCGGACATTAGAGGAAATAATTTGTTTACTTTTCTTCTATCCAAATCATTGTTATAACCTGCATTGAACTGCCGACGCGATTCTGAGTTGACGACTATCAATTTTCAATTCTATTGCTTAATAGTTTTGAACCCATACAAGTAAACTACTGCATCAATCAATTGGGACAAATTTGCCCTAATGGATGAATTTTTGATGGAACTAACTCGCATTTGCGTTACGGGGGGAGGAAAATCACGAAAAACTCCCACGTTTAACCCGGCGGCAAGGGGATTCTAACCTATAGTCCGTCTACTACTGAGGATATTTTATGCCAGCACTGTCGAATTCGAACATTTGGTTGGAGAGAGCTTTTTCCACTTAGTCACCACGGCTTTTAAACTATTGGGTAAAAAAAATTAGAGGTTTCATCTAACTGAGATTTTATACATTGCACGTTGAAGTAATAAAAAGAGATATTTAGTTGATTAAAAGAATACTCACAAGTGAAAATTTTCTTAGTAGTATTTAATTTATTTGGTAACTATTAGTAATAATTAATTCATTATTTTTTATAATTTACGCAGCGGATGCTTTACAGTTATTGCTATCTTCAATTGCAAGTTGTTTTGTTCTCGTAAATCAACAAGTTCAAAAACGTAAAAAATGACGCTAAGAACTATTCAGTGGCTTATTGATCTGTTAAATTGTAGTGATAATTGAACTATTTTTCTTAAATTGCTGTGTTAAATAAACAAAACATTACAGACAGACATACTATAATAAGGTTAAGAAAAGCATTTTCATTAATTTTTTTTCCTCTTTTTTTTTTTATCTCCAAGCTGGCGACACTCGTTAAATCCAGATACCGCAATTCGTTTTTCCTGCTAACGCATTACATTAAAGGAAAAACCCGTTTTACAGAAAAGTTTAAACGAGATGTCAGCTTCAGAGCCATTTTTTTCTGCAGCACACGTAATAACGTGGAATGACCCTAACTACTTCATACTATTTCCAACTAAAAAGAAAACTATTTTAAAGGCAGACGATAAATACTGTCGGAAAAACCCATTATCTCACTCAGACAGTCGAAAGCACGAGAATTTCTAACAGCAGACGATTTCGCCGGTACCGGCGTACCCATCGCGCACGCGCTCGTATGAGTGGGGGTTGGAGTATCGATCTGGCACTGAGCGTCGCTAACCCCTTGTCCATGACATTACCGGGACATTGACCCACGCGGGCGGGAAAAGAAGGATCCATTCGCAAAGGAATCGGGGGGTGAGGAAAGTGATTACCCGGGTAAAATAAGGGTGAGTCGGTTCAGTGGCGTTATTCACTTCCACCGACAGCTGAAGGCCTAATTTGGATAAACTATAGTCTGTTGACTGTGAGAAGGAATTTTACGAATAGTCCCTGACAGCAAGGCTGATGAGTTCCCCATACTTTTTTTTTTTTTAAATTTCCATAATCCTTTCTCATATTAATATCACCTATCCTCGAGGGCTCTTGTGAAAAAGGAAAAGGAAAAAAAAAATGTAAGCGAATTGACATTTAATATGCTTAAGTAGTTTTTCACTTGTCCCGAAATTAACCAGCCGAATTACGAGAATGTGGCGAGAGATAATTACGCTAATGATCTCTATCGCGTGTAGTTATTCTCGATATTAAATAAAGTGATAGTTGGGTGAGTTCTTGACTTCAAATCAATTTAACGCAATTTATCATTTGTTCTTAATTTTCAAACTAATTTTTTTTATTTTAATTTTTACTTACAGGAAAGGAAAACAAAATCAAGGGGGTTGTTTTTAATTCTAGTCTTTTTTTTTAAATAGTACATGGAAATAATATCGTGTAATAATTTTGATTCCGGAAAATCGAAGTTGTCCGTAGCAAATTAATTTAAATCTATTTTAGTGTTTAATTATAATTGAAGTTTCCAAATCAGATATAAAAACACTTATCATATAAGTGAAAGATCGTCTATATTAAATAAAATATAATATTAAATAAATATTAAATAAAAAATACGAGCTGAATTATTTGCATAAAAAATTATTGTAATGATCAAAATTAGTTTTTCCTCTCGATTCAAACTCATTGAATGATTATTACAAATCTTTTTCATTACTTCATGGAAGATTGATTTATTACAGGAAAAATAACCATTTATAATTTTTAAAACTTATATTACAGGATTATTAATTACATTAAAACTCATTAATTTCAGTAAAATAATGATATTTCGAACATCAAAAAAGTATCTGCTATCTTTATTACATACACAAAAAAAAATTCTATTCAGGTACTTGAGTTCTTTCTATTTAAGCAATTTTAATTTCAAAATTGAGATTTTGGGGTGAAATAATTCTTAATAGTTGTTACCTAATTAAGTATGGCTATTCGTTCATAAAATACGATACCAATATATTTTTTTATAATACTTACTCTTTTGAATTATATCAAATTATCTTATTTTTGAATGGCATTCTTTTTAAAAAAAACTAAGTTAAGGAAAACAAATATTACGATGTTAGTATATAAGAGTTAAGAATGAGTAAACCATTGTCCCCAATCTTTCAATGTTGGTTCCTTTTACAACATCTCTGTTCCGATTACCCACTTTAGCCTATGTAGTAACAGAATATTTCATTTGTTGTATTATTTATATTATTACAACAAACCTACAATTAGAATACTTCATTTGCTGTAAATATTTAGATTCCACATATTTTACTCATTGATTAATGTTTTCAATTTAAATTTTGGCACTTTTATATATTTTTAAACTATGCAACAAAACTGTTATAGGTTTATCCAGGAAAAACAGCTGCATTTCTACAAAATATTGAAGTATTTTTCGAATCTCACGGAGAAAAAAATTCTAGTAAAATTACCGTACTGAATAAGAGTATTTCTGAATTAAGAAAAAAGAACAAAACCATTTTGGAAATAAAAACCTAAATATAGGTTATTTTAGCCATTTATTTGGTAATTGTTTCGCTCATATGGTAACGTTATCCCGAAAATTTTGGTTTTTATATTTATAGTTCTTATTACAATATATTTAGTAAAAAAGTTCAAAATTAAAAAATAAATTTTACTGAATAAGTGGTTTTTATGCTAAAGTATTATAATAAAACTACCAAATTTTATCAAATTTTTTAAAACCATATTTTATAATTGGGTTTTACTAAACTTTTTACCAAATTACTTGGGTAAAAATTTCCAAGCTTTTTGGTGTTTCCATAAAGTTAGAAACAAGGTAAATTTTATCAAATTCTGATAGTTTTTATCATACTCTTTTTCGTAGTGCAAATGACTTTTTAAAAAAAATCATATGATATTTTTATAAAATATGACAAAAAAATATACAGCATGAATTAAAGCTTTGCTATAGAATATGAAAATGAAATCTATAAAGAAAAATGTTATTATTAATTATAATAATTATAAGACGAAGAGGAGAAAAAGCTGTAATAATGATCATAATATTTCTTAAAGGTAATTGTCTGTTTGCTTGGGTACTTTGAGCCCTACTTTCATTGTACTTCGCTTTATTAAAGAGAATACTTACCACCTATTGAGGCAAAATATAAAGAGCTTAATTTCAGATGTGTTTTAAGTTCTCTCCAGAAAAACGATTATACTTCCTTAAGGTTAATCTATGGAGTACCATATGAATGGAATTTACTCGTAAACGAATACAAGTTACTCGTTATAAATTTTTGCGTCATTTTATTCATTGAAATGCATTTGATTAAAAAGTCTAATTGCCAAATTTTAAATTTTAATTTTATGGTATTTAAAAACTTTTAAATCTTTAAGGGTTTCAAAACTCATTCAAATTTTAAACTAACACAGCGAAGCAAAATAGCGTTTTTTCAAAGTTCATAAAAAAATAACAAAAAGATTAATGCATTACTTCGAAAACTAAACTTCAATTGAAATAACTGATTCGTATTCAATAGCAAGTTTAACTAGGATTTTTAAAACTCTTATCCATATAATAATAAGATTTGTAATGGCATCGTTAGAATAGTACATGGTGGAAAAATTCAGGAAAAAATATTGTTTTGTATGGTAATGACATTTCTGGTAAAAAAAACAACAATAATTCTGTTTAATAAAATCAAACTATGTGGTATTTAAGTTATTCCATTTGACTTTATTTTCGTTCATATGGTGACGATTTACTGGAAATTCTGGTTTTCCAAATTATAGTTCCTATCATCACACATTTAGTTAAAAATACGAAACTAATTACGTTAACAAGTGAATTTAACTGAATTTTCATTTAACAAGCAAATTTTACCGAATTTTCAGTCAACAAGTAAATTTAACTGGAAAAAAAGAGGTTTTTTATGCCATGTTCTAAGGTATATATTGTTATATTTAATTTTGGTGTTCTTCATACTGAGAAATAACTTTAATATTATTTTTACCAGATGAATTTTTTTTACTGTTTAAGCAATTGAAAAACTTTTCAATTGTTAACCATTGCGTCATTCATGATAAAAGTTCTGAAAGGAAGTTAAACATATAAGTATTTAAAATTTTTATTTTTTTAGTTGTGATCAAAAAGTTAATATCTGAATGGTCTTTCATATGTTATAAGAAATTATTATGCCTTTTTGTTGTCTTAAATCTTTTAATTAACCTGTTTTAAAATTTTTATCACTATGAAAATTATTGAAGATTTTGAAGCAAGTTTTTCGTGAGTTAATAGTTATTAATTTATGCGCTGATGATTTCAAATTTTATGCTGCATTCAACAATATAGCAAGATTAGGGGAGAGTGGGGTCAATTGTAACATTTTTTACTTAGCTATGTTTAACTAACAAAAAATCCAATATATTATTAGTATTAATGGACAGACAAGTAAAGTAGACTATCCTCTACTAGAAAAAATACCTTATTTTAAATGTTATTATATTAGTTATTAACAATTTTTGACAGTCGTGCACTTGTTACAATTGTCCCCACTTACGGGGTCAATTCTAACAGTTCATAAATTCAACTAAAACATAGTTAATTATACATATTATCATAGTTGCAATATATTTTTTTATTGATCAAAATAGTAGTGATATTTTAGAAGTAAAAATAATAATGAGCAGAGACCTAAAGGGTTAAACTTTTAGCTTTAAGGGGTTACGAATTTTAATTTATGCTGTGAAAGATGACAAATAAAATAATGCACATGCAACATAATATAAATGATATAGGAAACTATTGGTGGTTCTTAAAGAGTTTAGTAATGGTTTGTAAACATAAGATTATTTATTTTCAGCTGTTACAATCGTCCCTTTACTTATTGTTACAATCGTCCCCAAGACGCCATTTCAGCTTCATTAGTTAAAAACAATGCTAGTTAAATAACAAAACTATTTTTTTTATTGAAATGTTAATTAAGGTGTCCACTTACACATTCGGTTAATAATTTTTATTTTTTTAAACTAAATTACATTGTTACAATATAATATTCTAATACCAAAAAAAGTACTTACGTAGCGTGAAAATATCTTTTGTGATGTAACTCTCTCAAAAGTACATAAAAATAGTTGCCAGCAGGGGAGCACATGTAGATTTATTAAATACATCTTGTGCACCCCCTAGGAACCAAATCTAGTACCCGACACTCGAAATTTTTGCTCTGTTACAATCGTACCCTGTTACAATTGACCCCACTCTCCCCTAGCTCAGAAAACATTTATAATACTTTAATATAGTTATAATAAACTGATCAATTTGTAGAATCATGATAGTTTTAAAATGATTGCGATTGTTCAAGCGATTTTTTAAACGCAAAGAATTATGAAGGAATATTTAGCTAACTATTTGTAATGTATTTATTATTTCGCGATAGATGCATTTACTTTTAATTGTCATTGCAATTAGTTAAGCAATATTAATTACCACACAATAATATATTCTTAATATGTAAAATTTTTAAGACTTTTAATTTTTTAAGACTAATAAGAAAAACGTTATTTCGCATGCTAACGAAAAAAGCACTACTTTATTTATACTAGCTAATATCATGATACATTGTCAGAAGTGTTCCTTTGTCCTTTTTTAAAAAAAAAAAAAAACTTGTTTAAAAAATAAGCGAGATAAAAATAATAGACTGGAAAGCGTATTTTTAATATGCGCTAGCTGTAGTAGAACCGAAGAAAAAACAAACTAAACAACCCAACTGAAGATAAAACAGAGGAAGAAAAGGAAATTTTCAGTAAAAATTTAGACAAAATTTACTACAGTTGTCCAAAATATGATATAAAAATTATTTTGGGAGATCTAAATGCTAAAGTAGGTAGAGAAAGGGAATTTAAATTTGTAACTGGGGAATTTAGCTTACATGATACAACCGATGATAATGGACACAAACTAATTGATTTCGCTGCTTCACATAATATGATTATAGGAAGCACGTTCTTTCCGCATAAAAATATTCATAAAGCTACCTGGCGTACGTCATGTGGCACTTGTGCTAATCAAATTGATCACGAACTAATTGACGCAAGACATTACTCAGACTTGATGGACGTGAGAACTTATCGTGTGGCTAATGCGGATTCAGATCACTTCTTGATTATTACCAAAGTCAGATCAAGATTATCTAATGCAAAAATGTTCAAGGGAGAGACTTTGAGAGACTATGACTGTGATAAACTTAAAAATGAAAGGATAAGACTTGAATATTGCGAAAAAGTAAAGGAACAGTTGTATATAAAGAATTGTGACGGTAGTGTGGGAAATAATTGGAAATGTGTAAAAGAGAGTATCTGTAACGCTGCAATAAAAGAGATACTGCTTTTTAGACCCACTGGAACAAGAACGAGGATAAGGCCGCGGTTGAAAATGGCTGACTTAGTGAAGTCTGATTTTCTTGCAATTAATAAAAAGAATTAGGCTGTCTGGCCAACTATGATTATGTAGTAGAGTTTGCTGAAAATTTTCAACTTATGTTAAAAGTGTAATTTTAAAATTGAATATTTTGTAAAAAACAGAAAATGACTAAATTCCCTCACCGCAGTGGTGACATGTAATAGAATATAAAAAAAAATATTTATTTCATTCTTTTGATCTAGGAATATTACCACGAGCAATTTTTATTTTTAACTGATTAAACATTAATTCAATATTTTGTTTTAAATTTTTTTCATTACTATTTAAGCTTACACTTTTCTTATTTATAATTTTAAACTCAATCTATTTAAAAATGTATCCGATGTACAGGGAAGCGAAAATTATACTATGTTCTTAAACTAATTTAATATACGTATATTCCAATAGGTATAATTATCTTTAATTAAAATTTTTATTTTAAATTTAATTTACATTTTATTGGAATAAAATTCCAATAAAATGTCCCAATTTATTAATAAATGTTTCCATTTTATCAAAAGGAAAATGATAAAATAAAATAAAATTTTTAATAGTCTTAATAATTTTTCAAATTGAGTAAAAAAAAGGCAATAATTTTATTTGTACTGGATCTAAAATGAAAAACGTACAAAAGCATTATTTTAAAATAACATGAGGGCGATAGGAGAGCTTTCGGTGGGATGACAAAATTACTATTAGAGCGATGCACTCTCTGTTCTAGATATTTTTTCTAGATTCTAGTTCCAGAATGTTTTTCAAACTTGTTATTTTATTTTTCTTTCTTCTTAGTTTTGTGACTGTATTAGTTTGCTTACTTTCGGAAAGGGGTCCAATTTTGATCAGCAATAAAATTACAGATTCATTTTACTTACAAGAACTAAGTGCAGCTTATATTGGCATGAAAAACAGAGCTTCAGTTAAAATTTAAGCACTTTAACTAGTCTAAAATTGGTTGATTTTTCGATCGTCGCTAATTTCTGTTCGGTAAAAATAAATTGTGATATAATAATTGCGTGTAATATTAATATCACCAAAGAGAAAACGATTAGAAAAAACTAGTATTTTTACACAGCACAAAAGCTCTAGCACACTAGATATACGGAAAATGGTCAAAATTTCGGTTGATGATTCGTTTGGTGATAATATGGCTATAAATTCTACTACTGGCTGTTAAGAAGCAATTGGAGCTTGTCATTAGGCACAAGGCTTAAAAAAATATGTTTTATAGTTCTGAGTTCTTTTTAAAAAAATTTCTACTTTTTAAAATCATAGAAAATTCTTTTGCAAGAATCTAATCTCACAGGTATGTAAGCGAATGAATAATGAAAAGGAGCAAATTAATATACTAAGTGAGATTTAATTTTTTTATCAGAGTCCTAGTGGTCCGATAGTTAAGGACGCAGGGAACCACTTGTTTGACTAATCTTCGTTAAACGCTTTGAACTTTTTAACTAAGATTATCATTTGCTCACGAATATGTAAGATAATTTTAAATTATTTGTAAACATATTAGGTCGAATAACAAAATATTTAGAATCTTTAAAGTTGAAGTTAGTAAAACGATATTTTTTTTTCATACACAGTCCTATTGTCTTGAATAAAAACTTCACACTGAAGAGCAATTTATTTGAGAGGGTGTGAGATTTCAGATAGAATTTATGGTTCTATGTCTTCAAACTTTCTTCGAAAATAAAATAACGTGGCAGGATTTGATTTACTAGTTTTCTTTCTAAGCTGTCAAAGCTGTCAAAACTCTCTCTATAATCCTGTTCGAGAAAGGACATGGGGGAGTTTCCTCATTCAATTGATGTCTGTAACAATATATAAATTACTTTATCAATAATATTTTCAGTTTTTTTTCACGCCAAGACCACTTTTCGAGTAATTGATAAAATGCTTTGTTTTGCTTTATTTTTGGGATAGAAGAAGAAATTTATTTATATGTGTTCTTAGAACATGCATAAGAAACAATGCACATTCAAAGCCTTACGAGTTTTTGAATCATGTACCATCAAATATCATTTTGATCAGGTTAATATATTGTGTAACTGGAGAAAATTCATTTTATTTCTTTTTTTAGAAAGTTTTATTATAGATTTCGTGTCTAAAGCGAACAATACTAATCGTCCTTTTGTTAAGTTTGAAATTTTATGTTTGAAATGCTTTATGTATTCTAGTTTTTTCTTAATAAAAATGCGCATTTATCTAAACAAAATTTACTTTTTCATCATAAGGATAGGAAGATTTGCTGTTTGGGTTGTTATAGATTCACAAGCAATTTTATTTCATAAATAAAATTATAGCGTAACAGATAGAGATAAAGACCAATTTCGAAAAACTAAGACATTTATCCAAAAGGACCTCGCCTGATTGTAATGGATATTGTAAAAAAAAGTTTATAATTTTTTGAGATATAAATTTGCCTTTCATTTTTATGATTTCTTACTGTTTAACAGTTGAAATTTTTTTTGGTAAGTCATCATTTATGTAATCAAAATTGAGACAAATGATGTGGCGTATATGAAATTTATATATTTTTAATTAAGCTGTTGCTATTTCTACAATATTCTTAAAATTCTATTATTTTATTAAAGGTATTTTAAACTTATTACATAATTTAAAAAAAATTATGAAATATATTTTTTTAAAATATTTTTATAAAGAATTTCTGTTGTGATTAACCTCTTTCCTCTTTTCCTTTTTTAGCAAAAAAGTAGATAAATCACTTTTTTGCTAAAAAAAGGTTGCAAATTTGAGGAAACAGTCAATTTTCAGTTCATTTGTCCAATACTGTTGTTTTAAATTTTTCTATAACCGGATTACTTGGTGAGAACTTAATCCTATCAGTTTAGTATATCCACTCAAGTAGAAAAAAGTTCTGGTAAAGTTACTGTACTGCATGATGATGGTAAAAATTTTTTTGTCATCATCTTACATCCATTTCTGGTAAAAAAAAAATTCTGTTTAATGAAACCAAAGTATTCGGTATTTTAACCATTTATTTGGTAATAATTCCGTTCATTACTGGTACGGCTTTCCGGAAATTCTAGTTTTTAAAATTATAGTTCTATTTTAGTAGAAAAGTCATTTAGTAAAAAATGCAAATGTGTGAAGTAAATTTAACAGAATAAATGGTTTTCATACCATGCTCTAAGGCATCATAATAAAATCGTCATATTTTACTAGATTTATCAAATTTTATCCTATATCAAAGCATATTTTATATTAAATTTTAACCATAATCATTACTAAAGCACTTTGGTAAAAATTATCAAGTATTTCGGTTAAAGTTTACGATATTCTGATAGTTTTGACCATACTTTTTTTCAGTGCATATCTAAGTTACGATTGAACTTAATAGATTGAAAAATCCAAAAGCAGTTACAATACTTTGTGAATACTTTAGTTAGAATTTTATGATTTTGATCTAAATCTAATTTTGAGTGACGATATGCGTCACTCAAAACGATATGCTTAACACAAAAACGTTTTTTTAAACTTTGCGCTGATATTAATTATAAAACGATTCGAGCACTTTTGTTTTATTAATGGTTAATCATCTACCTCTGATAGTTTATCAAGTTTGTAAGATCAAGAATAAATGTACTTATAAATAAATGATTGTCTACGTTCTCATTTATTTCGCCTCAAGCTGACTACTTCATCAGATTGTCTTTTATGTAACTCCGAACAAGCCATGACTACTTGCGCATGACTTTATTGTTAAGAAGTACTGGAGAGCTAGAAACCTAATGATCTAATAGTCAATGGCTGGCATTTTTTTAATAAAAAATAAACAATGTATCTCTAATACAAATTAGTATCAGTTTTATACACAGATTATTTGTACCTAGTTTGCCATTTTTCTTTTAACTTTCGCTCACCACTAAATTTGAATTCGATCCTAAATGTAAAGATATATTTACGAGAATGTATATTTCCCGGGAAAAGCATTAGAACATTTTTAGGATGAATTTTCAACATATATTTGACATTAACGTTCAAAACGAAGTCAATGTTCCGGCAAAAACATAAATGGAAAACATTTACATTGATTTGTTTATATTTTGCGGTCTCTAATATCTCTCTATATAACATAAGAACATAATAGTCTGAACTGAAAAAGTTCCTCATCGTTGTAGTTATATTCTTATTACCAAAAATATCATGGCTGGTCGATACGAATCCGCATTCGGCTTGTTGACATGAAATATCCTCAGTGGTTGACCGATGATGGGTTAGAGTCCCTTTGCTGTCAGACTAACCGTGGCAGGTTTTCGTGGTTTTCCTCTCTATGTAACGCAAATGCGGGTTAGTTCCATCAAAAAGCTTTCCACGAAGGCAAATTTCTTCCAATACTTGATCCAAGAGTTCCCATGTCTTTTGGATTGTGTTCAAAATTACAAGGCTACAGAGTTGAACATAAATCGTAAGCCCAAAAATTGGGTCGGCTGTTCAACGACTGTTATAAAGTAAAAAGAAAAAAAGCTTAAACAAAATGAGCAAAATTATTTAAGCACAGTAAATAACGATAAAATAGTAGTCATAGTCAATCTAGAAATGAAAAATTTACGTTTTTTTTAGTAATTGATGATTAAAGTTTAACAGAACTCCGATTATTGAGACAATGTTCTCTTTTAAAATTAGAAGCAGAGGCATGTAGCATCTATTAAAGGCATATATCATCACATTCTAAGAAATAATGATTTAGAAAAAAATTGATGATTCAGCAATCCCTGAGTTGTATTTCGATAATTTTGAAAATCATTTTGCCACGATTATTGACGAAACATAAGCTCCTAAATGTATGACAAAAGTATTTCCTCAACTCGAAACCTGATCGCAGCGCATTGTGAGAGATTGTTAAGTAGAATGACGAAATTGAAATGAAGAAAATAAAGTGACAAAACGAGCTGACCCGGCTGTATGGTGGTCAAGAAGTTTGCCTCATACCAGAAAGATTCCGGGCTTTCTCGCTTCGGGCATGGTTGTAATAATTTATCTCTCGGTTCTATCTGTCCTATTTGTGTTATTGATGCGACACTGATCCATTTATATGGTGTGCACGATAGAGTTTTTATTAGAAAAATTAGATACATTAGACAAAACAAGTTTTTTTAAAAAAAAATAGAATTTAATTTTGACGAAATTTGTTTCCCTGAAAAAGTGACGATAGTTATTTTATCACTTTCTATTTGGAGCATATACCAGAAAACGGTTTTATCAAAAATGAGGAAAGTTACGTGATATTTGAGCACTCATTTTTTACAGTGCGCAGCAAAATATTTTTTATGGATTTTTTAAAATAATTTCTCTCTCTTAAAAATAATATTTCTATCGAATTTTTCGTTTTTTTAAAATTTATTATCACAACTGTAATAAGGTTAAAATAAGATTTTATAGCATTTTTGATGATTTTGACTCATCGGTTTTTAAAATAGAGTAGAATATTAACGAATAAGTCATTTTACAACGCTTCAGTTACGGAAATATTGTTAAGCCTCGTCTTTCTAATATTACAATCGATATTTTTGATTTATTTTGTGACAGTAAGGTCATACTTATTTTAGATTTTGTTGGTACCGTAACTTTTATGAATGCTTATTAATATTTTACTTTTTATGGACAGTTTGAAAATATTACATTAAAAAAACATGTATACATATGATCCATACTGTAGAATTGTTTGAAATCAAGTGGTAGTTACCACTTAATTTCAAACTGTTACTTAACTGTTACTGTTAGTTACCAAATATATATTGTATGTAATTATATAACATGCAAAAATTCGAATTAAAAACATTAAATGGCTCATTTTAAATGTAATTCCTTAAAAATAAAATTTAAGCATATAACTACCCAATACGAAATATAAGAACAATATGTGTTTTTTTATATACAACTTGATCTTGTCTGGTCAAGTTGTTTTCTAGGAACTGCGTCCAATATTTGAAAGTTATGATATAATTGTACTATATGCACGTGACGGAATGTTTCTAGAATGTAATGTTCTCAAAATATGAAATATGTACTCTCATGTACTCAAACAAGTTTACTTTTTAAGGAAAAAAACTGTAAAAAAATCAGCTTAATTTTCAAGTGAACTAATCAAGGTTCGGGTACCTTCCTTGTACACAGTAAAAAGTTCCGGATCAAATTCGGTAAAAAGTACCGGCACTCCGGGTGTCGGTACTTTTTGTTGTGAAACCCATTTTTGCTGGAGCATATTACGGAACAAAAAAACAGATATACCGTAATTTCACAGTAATAATAACCAAAAAATTACTAAATCCCTGTAATTAAATAAATAGGGTCACGTGAGGTAAAGTGTGTATAAAATAAAGCCTTTTTTAAAAAAGACTCTAAAACAGAAACATTAATTTTATTTTACTGAAAATTTTTATTCTTTTTACATACATTGGATTCATATAGATTAAATATGAAGCATAGTTTTATTCTCTCTTGTTTATTTTATTCTGCCATATAATAAATTCTACTATCGACAGACAAAAGAAATAATCCTTTTCGGAATTTATTCATTTGTGTAAAAAGTGTAATGGTGTATACCATTCATACAAATATGCATTTCAATAAATATTGACACAAATTTAAGAGCAAAAAATAGGCAAAATGGAAACATTTAAAATAAATCGCAATTTGCTTTTTAAAACTTACTTTCGTCTTCGTTAACGCTCGGCATCCTAAGAGAATTAAAATCTAAGCATTTTATAGAACAAAATAAAGCAAATAACCAAACGATTACTAAGAACTTCATAAATTCAGTTAAAAATAAAAGAAGAAAACGATAAACTCTTCAATCTAATTAGTAGTTAAGCTTTTGCCGTATCATAGCGTTAAAATCGTTCGAGCTAGCGTTGCCAGTTTGGCGCACATAAAAAAAAAAAAACCTTTTTCTAATATGTTTAAACTTTAGAGTTGAAATTCTTTATATATTTCTTTGTAGAAAAGAGTATATCGCTGGTTCAAAACTAAAACGACAATTCCGCAAACGTATTATGCTTGCAGATGTGTCGTCTTAGTTTTGAACCAGCGATATATTTATTAATCTTAATGCAATTGGGTATAATATAAAAAAAAACACAACTACTTCCACTTAGTAGGAATAACATTTACCATGACGCAATGCTAAATTCTATGCCACTATCCACATAAATGCCACTATCCACATAAATCAATTATTAATCAAAAATCGAATATCAATTACTTTTCTTTATAATGCAATAAAATCTGGCGAGCAGCTATTTAAACGATCAAATACTTCGTTTGTTTATTTGTGGCTTGATGTTAGGCTCGCAGAAAATGCCGTTCATGGGTTAAATTTAGTAGGAATAACACAACCTGTGACGTAGGCTGTAGTATACCCAATTGTTTTTTTTAAATCAATAATGCTTACAATTAAAAGCGATTAAAATAAAGTAATTTCAAGTAAATGATTACAGACTCATTTCCACAATCATTTTATAACTTCTGTTTCAAAACTATTCTGAATTTAACTTGAAGAGATATTTTTTTCAAATATTATTCTATTTGTTATTTATTAAACAAAGTTTCTTATTTACTTGTAACTTCAATGATATCGTCGAAATAGAGAGAATTTTTTACCTGATGTATTTTTGTGAAAAATTTGATAAAAATATTGTTTTTCTTTTTAGTTATTTTTTTTTGTCAAAATGTAAATTTCTTTCATAAAAAATGTATATTTCATAACTGCAAAGAAATAGGAAATTTTTTACACTTAATTTCTAATCTCAAAGCCTTTATATACATAAAAATTAAGTTCAATTAGCTTAACATTTTCAATCTATAAGAACAAAAAAATTTATTAAATAGGGACAAGTAGAAAAATTTGACAATTCTCGGAAGATGGATTATTTAAAATACCATCGGGTATTTTTTTTCTGTTTTTTTCTAACAGCTAAAATATTATTTTACGCATAAATGACTAACTTAATCTGACACTTAATCTATTTAGAACTTGTAATCGCAAGAACTTGTAATCGCAATTTCAATACTTGATCTTTGAACAACAAATCAAAGTTAACTTTGCTTTTATTTTGAATTTAAATGCTATGAATCATTTATTAAATGAAATCAAATTGGTTCTAAAAATATGTGTGACTCATTGAATTAAATATTAAGAATCACTTCTTAAATAAAACTAAATTGGTTTTCAAAAGAAAAAGTTCTATTACCGCATTAAATAGTAATTTATATTAAATAGAATACAGCTCAGTTTATGGAACAGATACAGAAATTTAGCTAAGCTTGGAGTAATAATGAAAAAAATGACTATTCAAGCTATTGGAGGAAGGAGAAAACGAACAAGTTTTTTTTTTTTTAAATTTTTATTCTGTTTTTGCATGAATATCTCTTTCCTTTTACCCTATAAGGGGTGCTCCCCATGTATTGTATTGAAGAAAAATCATGGATGGGGGGAATAATCGGGATTTCATTCAATTGAAAAACAGTGACCTACATATTTTAAACAGAATTTCAACAAATAGCAGTTTTTATTTTTATAAACGGTATTTCGAAATATTCTCCAATTCAATTTTATTTATATTTTAAAGTATGTATGATAATTTTAATTTAAAAACAGTGCACTCATTTTATTCTTTAAATATCTGATTTACTTTTCACTGCATTGTCAAATGATAAATATTGCATTTTAATACATTAAATGGGGAACAAACAATATATTTTTATTTTAATCTTCTTAAATTTAATTTTTTTTTCAAAAATGAATTGAATTAATAAATAAAGATATTTGTAAAACTCATTTTAATGTGTCAGAAAAGAATTTTTTTGTTTATTAATGTATTTATAAGCCAATCGAGTCCTTTTTTAATAAGTGTGTAAGTAATTTTTTTCTAAGAGTCTTTGAAATTCAATTTTGATTCTAACCTTTTATCATAGAACAATTTTATAATTTCGATTGCTTTTATATCTTGCTGTGTGCTCTTTTTGTATAATCCCTTAGTTTCAAAACGGCTTTTATGAATTTAAAATGTAATTTTATGTTAGCATTTAAGTAAAAACTAATTTCACGCATTTCGTATTCATTTGCGTAAACAAACAAAAAATTTTTAAGATGTTTATTAATTTATAATTATTTTTAAAGTGATTAGATTTTTATCTTTAATGAATGTTTATTGTTAACAAGGATTACTATTCTTGTAATAACTAATAACACATAGTAATTTGAAAATATTAACAGGCTAGAGCGTAAGTAGCGTTCTCATGAATGCATATTTTATAATATCTCAGAATATGCATTTAATTGCACTCTATGCATGTTCTTGATTAATTAAAACATTACTTATGCAATACGACTAAAAAAAATACAAGAGAAGCAGCATTAAAATAAATGAAAATTTTTAAGAAAAAAGTTTAACTTCGATGTTTAAAATCTTTTAATTATTTTAATGCCACACCATCCTTAAAAGTGATCGAAGCGCATTATAAATTCTTAAGAAAAATAATCGTGTTTGCATTCTCAAAAATATTTGGTTAACATAGTATGCACGATGCTGTTGGCAGCAGCATCGTGTTAACATCGCGTACATGAGTTTGCTGGCAGTAGCATGTTGAACCGTAATACTGTTACCTAATGCAAATTTGGTGCATGCATAATAGGGCGTAAAATTTGTATGAAATTATACAATATAGTTTATCAGAGCCATGAAGGCTCAGGGGATAGAGCGTTCGCCTTCCAATGAGCGAACCGGGTTCAAATCCCAGTCGATACGAGTTCCGCATCCGGCTTGCACCGACCACAGTGCTGACGGATAATATCCTCAGTGGTAGACGGTTAGAGTCCCTTTTCGTCTGGCTAACCGTGGGAGGTTCTCGTGGTCTTCCTCTCCATGTAACGCAAATGCGGGCAAGCTCCATCAAAAAGTCCTCCACGAAGGCAAATTTCTCCCAATCCTCGATCCAGGAGTTTCCTTGTCTTCTGGATTGGGTTCCAAATTACAAGGTTTCGGAGTTGAACATTGTCGTAAACCCATAAATTTGGATCGGCTGTTCAACGACGTTTATAATTAAAAAAAAATATAGTTCACTATATTATGATTCAAATAAATTTAAATTATACTTTGCTTTAGCAGATTCCAAACTTTTTGACAGTGTCTTCAAGAATGTAAAAATATCGATATAATTAAGAGAAAATTAAAATGTGCCAGTTTATTGAATTACACTCTTCCCCTCTCGGTAGGTTGTTAATTTTGCACAACACATAACAATGTCAATTTTTATGAAGAAAAAGTAAGTCTTAAATCATTAAGAATTGAAAAATAATGAATGAAAAAAAAAACTTTGGAAACAAGAACGCTTTATTTGAAAAATGGTGTTCCAATATCTCACGTTTGCACGCTCACTTACTTTTAATAACCCACACAGTGTTTTTTTCCTCTTCAGTTTCATATGCCTGTTGACGTTAACAAGAAGATGGGGTACATTTGTCACACTCTTTGATAAAGAAAATATCTAAGCAGACGATCATTTTCTCCCATCTGGTTCAATAGCTATCCTTAGAAAAAAAGAACTTCGGATCATTCAATTAGGCAACAAAAGAACAATACCCTCTTCCACTAAAGTAGATTAAGAGGAGATTCTAAGATTATTGTTTTATTTTTTTTTTGTTAGAAGAAAAGGGAATTCCCTTGTGGGTTCTATTAATTTGATTAACGGATGATGCTATAGAGGAATCAGTAGAAAATGTTCTAAAGTTGATTGGAAATTCTTTTAAAGTTAGGCATGGTAAAAAAGTCTCTTAACCAAAGAAAAAATGAAAATATATAAAACTTAAGCAAAGAAAACTGTTGTTTTAAAATAATTAGATTATTTTCAATTTCTGTTAAAGGTACAATTAGTAGTTTTGTCAAGGTGATACAAAATAAAAACTGCGCTTCTGTTATAAACATATTTTTTTTGTTTGCATGCACATTGTTAGGGACTTAATCTTAATAAGCAATACAGATTTTTGAGTGAAAAATAATTTTTAAATATAATAAATGAGAATTTAACTAGTTAAAATATGATATAGTTTTCATTAAAATTTTCTTTACTGAAAATTTTTTATTCTTAGTCTGTATGCAATCAATAAATAAGAAAGTACACATCTAAACGTAATGTTAAATAAACGCATACCTAAATTCACGAAATAAATATAACTAATAATAACTTTATTGGGTTATAATTTGGATAATCTGTTATTTATACATATTGACTGAATATATTGTCGAATTTATTGTAAATAGTGTTTTAAAGTCTGTTCACCTTTAGGAAAATAAATTGCAGTATATAAAAATTCAAGGAATGAAGTAAAGCTTGATTCGAAAATGAGCTATGCTGTAAGAAATTGCAGATCAAATTATTTTGAAAAGTACCGGCACTCAGAATGTCGGTACTTTTTATCGTAAAATCTATTTATACTGGAACATGTTGCAAATCAAATGACGTAACTATTACAAAAGGCATAATAATAATGTGAAATGATATGATAATTTACACGATGTTACACGAAATGATTATTCATGCGATGTTGTATGATTTGATAATTCGTTCTGTCTTACTGTTCAATTTTCGTTAATGAAAAATATTAAAAAATGGAGAGCCCACTTAACAATGAGGAGACCCGGATTCGAATCACAGCAATGGCTGCTGGATACGAATTCCTTACCCAACTCGCACCGACCACAGCGCTGACGCGAAATATTCTCAGTGATAGACGGATCATGGGTTAGAGTCTCCTTCCGTTAGACTGACAGTGGGAGGTTTTCGTAGTTTTCTTTCCCATGTAACGCAAATGTGGGTTAGTTCCATCAAAAGGTCCTCCACGAAAGCAAATTTCTCCTATTACTTGATGCAGGAGTTGCTTTGTCTTATGGATTGGGTTTAAAATTAAAAGGCTGCGGAGTTGAACATTGGCAGTCGTAAACTCAAAACTCGGTCGGTTGTTCAACGATGGCTATAAAGTGAGAAATAAAGAGAACTTCGAAATTGATTTTGGTTGTTTTTACCTATAGTGGATGCTCGTATTTTAAAAAAATACTAGTTTTTTTTTTGTGATTTACTGAACGGGCTAAAAATTTGTTTAAACATCATAGTATGAAAACAAGTTCCTTTGAATCTTCTTATTTTCTTTCAATCGTGTAATCTGTGGTAGGGGTCCAAAAGTAAAATAAACAATTCGATGAAACTTCTATTTTAATGAGCTTCATGATTTTATTGAATTCAATGAAATGAACCATATTAAAACTTTGAAAATTTTTAAAGCTATTCAAAAAAATGTAGAGAACCTCTACGAGATAGTATAAAAGCTTTACTATTTCTTTTGGAATTGGCGTTTTTCCACATGTCTCCGAAATTATAAAAGCAAAATATGCATTAAATATTAATACTGAATGAGTGTAATATACTTTTACTCAGAGTTTTAATAAATTATTTTCATAAAATATATCTTAAACAGATAACTCACATAACGGACTTTTGTGAGTTGTACTATTTGTTCATCGTAAACTCTTAAGTGAAGTGTAACTTGACCTTAACATCAGTGAAAAGAAAGACAGATAAGATGATAATGACCTTCTCCTTGCGGCAAACCTTCACATAATAAAAATACAAATAATTAATTTACACAACAGCGAATAAATAATTTCAACTCTCATATGGTAGAAAAGGGGAAAATGTAACAATATCTGCCTGTATGGTTTAACTGCTAAAGAAATAAAAAAAAATTCATTTCCGGTGGCATTAATAAGAAATTTGAATCTCTCTCACTTTTTTATTTTCTGAGCATATTTTCATTGGATTTAATATTTTGTTCTTTTTCATTCGCAGATACAACGGGAGACGAAAAAGAGGCCTGCAATGGAGATGTGACTGCAAAGAGTGATGAGAACGAGACCGCGCCATCTGGCGGAGAACAGTCTGAACAAAATGGCGGCTGTGAGAAAGATGGAGAAAAATCGATCCAAGATGGCGGCGATGGAGAGGAAAACGAAGAGAAGCAAACGGGAGAGGAAGCAGAAAAGGAAGAAGAGAATACCACAGCTGAGGCAACAGATAGCGAAAATGTTGAATCTAGGGAAAACAATGAGGAAGAAAAACCTGAGTAAAATATGAAATTGTAAAAGGAGAAATGAAAAACAAGAAGCTAGTTTCTTCTTTTTTATTTTGTTTGTGTTAATTTTTAATTTTCATTTGACATCCAAAGGAAGTTACTTCATTAGAAGGTTTAACAAAATGCCAAAGATGAACTGGTTAGGTTTTCTTTGCATTCACCAGCATCTAAGCAAGAAAGTAAATGGTTGAACTTTAATAAAATACACTGATGCGTTTCATGCATATGCAATTAATTTATAAATTATTTTTTATCTGATTTATGAATAGAATACAAAGATAATAAGCTTAAGATTATTTAGCATTCTAAATATTTATTCTATGTGGCTACTTTTTTCCTTATTAATTCTAATCAAATCCACTAATTTAACTATCATAATTATAGATTATTCAGAATACAAATTATCCAATTTTACTAATTCTCCACAATAAGAATAATTTTTTAAGTTTTGCCGATCACTTTTTGCTTGATGTTGATGAATTAGATCTATAAATTATCAAACTCTGATTGGAAGATTTTTATATAAATATACAAAATCCAAAAAAAAGGTAACACGGAACATTTTGCAGAAAAGAAAGTGCTGTATAAACATTTTGCTCCTTATAATGAACTCTGGACTGAACGTAGGTAATGTATCTTAATGTGTGACTGTGCCAAGTTAGATAACTGCTATATGAATGAAGCAAGAAGTGGAGAAACTTTTTCTTATAGCGGCATTCAGCTAAAAAAAAAGATAGTTACAAATGAAACTTTCCTTTTTGTTAAGGCTTTTCTGGTTCTATAACCATTTCAAGGTGAAATAGATCACGATGCATTGCATTCGTAGTTGTTGTCGCCAATGTGAAAGAATTTCTGTGAAATTTATCCTTATTCTGCAACAATTGGTAAAAAAAAAATTGTTCTATGAAATTTGTATTGAATCATTAAGTATCTGCTTTAACATTTTAAAACCGAAATTTGCGAGATCAAAAAATTGTATTAAACAAAATTTTTATTTTTATTTTTTTTCCTGCTTTTAAATGTGTTAATAGTAAATTAGTTTATATTTTACGTAGGGTACCTTAAAAGTTTTTATAAATTAATTTATTGTTCATGTTTTTTCTTACGCATTTATTTTATTCATCATTTGTATATAATTGTTCTTATTTTAAATGTGAGTTTATTTTGACAATTATAGTTCTTTGCTTAGTCTGTCAATTTTTTTTTAAAAATAATTTTACATCAAATATAGTTTTTTGATTCCTTGAATTTTTTAAAAATAAAATCACTCCTTTTAACATTTTATTACATTTTCTGATCTGACTTTTATAAGGTATTTATGCTTCATTTGTATTAGTTTTTAAGATTTGTAAAAAGTCACCTATGACGTGCTAAGAGCCTTCAAAAACTAAATTAATAGCTTATTATGGTTTTTGTTTATAAGACAAAATTAAAAACGGGGATTTTTTGGAAATAAGGAACTTGTTTGTTTTATGAAATTTACTTTACATTTTTTCTGACAAAATATAATTATAATAGCTCATTATTATTAATTTTTTATTAGCCTTAACTTTTTACAATAACTATGCTGGTCCTTAAATTAAACTGCATCACTCAAATATCTTAATCTTACAAATAACTGCAGAACTTCGTTTGATTTGGCACATTTAACTTGTAATTTAATATTCTTTGATTGTTTATTTCCTTCAAACAAATTTTTACGACTTATTTTTTAATTTTTCAAATTAAGTATTAAATTTTTAACTTAAAATATGATTTCCTGTATTAACTAAAGGCTTTCTAAGAAGAAAAAAAAAGTTTTTCTTTCTTGTTACTATAAATGCAATTTCACAAATTGAATTTTCATAGGTTGATTGCCTCAGCTTTTCGGCAACAATAGCTATGAAAGGTTCAATCCAAGCATTAACGTCCAATTTTTATCTGTGCATATCTTCACATTATGGAAAGGAAAATGTTACTCTTGATTGCGCGTGAATGTCAGGGCATAGACTGTGTGAAGAAAGACAGGAACGAAAGGAAGGTGTTCTTTTTTTAAAAAATGTATCAATTTGGAATTGACAGCTTCATAACAGACGTTCTCTTGATAGATTAGCCGGTGACCTTCGAATGATTAAGTGATTATTTTTTTATTAAGTTTCTTACTTCATAATTTAACTATCTCTAAAAGCTTCTATTATTTCTCATCAATATCTGTAAATATTTTATAGTATTCATTATCATGATTTAGTCCTTTTAAGTAGGTAAAGGAACTTACGTACACTTTTATATTCTTTAATGTAGTAAAACCAATTTAAAATGCAAAAATTCAAACATATTCTTAACTGTTGTTTAATAAATGCAAAATATGAATTTTTTTAAATAATCTCTTAATGTATACAAAGCATAAAAATACCACTTTTCTATTCTTAGGATGGTCAAAATTTACCAACTTTTTAGCAGTAAAAAAGATTCTTTTCAAATAAAAAGTTTACTGAAAACTTTTGATAAAATTTAAAAAGCAAAATGTTATAAAATTTCAATCATAATTTTTTTAAAGTTAATTGTTTATCTATGTAAAAATACTTAAATATCATTAAATTTTTTTTTATAATTTTAAAAATCCAATTCAAATAATCGATAGAAAGTTATTTAAAATGCACTAGCAATTAGCGCTTTAAATTGTATTCTGTCAATAAAACTATCAATAAAAAAAACGGATTTTTTTTACGCATAAAATCTTTTTAATTTTCATAATGAATTGTCAGACAAGAGGGTCGCTGGTGAAAGATCATTTTATAAAAAAAATTTAAAAAAAACTTTTAACCCTAATCGTCCATACCATATTTAAATGCTATGAAACAAATGACCAACTTTAATATACAATTTATGCGGGTTTTTAATAAAAAAAATAAAAAAATTTTGGAATTAATTTTTTTTCCAAAACAGTTTTTTGTTTCTACTATTTTAACTGATGTTTCTTATTAACATATATAGTAAAGAATTCCTTATTTGGAACATTTTCATTGCTATAAATTTGTCATTTAATAATCCTTTTAGAAATGAATTTACATAAAGCAATTTCCATGCCTTTTCGGGGCGATTTTCAAGCTCAATATTTATTAATGTAGCATTTATATATGAAATGATAAGTTTTATAAAGGAAACATCTACAAAATTATCATTTTAAAATAGTTTCTAAAATTGAAAAAGAGGGAAAAAGCATATAATCCACATTCAAGATAATTTTAAGAAATTTTATATACATAATGGAACAAATAAGTATAAAATATTAACAAGCTCAATTTTTATGCAAAATTACGTAAAGATATTTATGTTTAATAATGAATTATCCTAATGAACAAAACCTTTTGAGAATATGTTTTTCAAAGATGCTTAGCATTTATTTTTTATTTTTTATGGTGTTATGGTGTTTTTTTCCAGTGCAATTGTAATGTTCTATAAAAAAATTTTAACTCATAAAAGCATTCTAAAGCAAACTTATACACATAACAGAATAGATAAATAAAACAAATAATAAATTCCAATAGTTTTTTAAAATTACTTAAAGAAATTAATGTTTATTAATTAATTGAAATAACAAAGAAAAAATTTGCTTTAAAAACATTTTTACATCAATTTTTCTAAAGGTGTTAAGAGCTTTTATTTCTTTTCTCGAAATCGATGTAGTGTTCAATAAAATGAGAAAAAACAAATTTCAATATTTAATAATGAAGCCAAACACTAACATTTTTTTTCAATAATGCACATAAAGAAAACGATTTCGAAGTAGAAAACGATTTTAATAACACATCTTAAATTTCTCTAAATATAATCCAACATATAGCCTAAAAATATAAATATAGCTTATTTCATAGCTTAAAGTTGCTAACACTTTATTTCCTTTTCTAAACAGTTGTCATTTTCAATAAAATAACAAAAAATTTTTTTATTTAATAAATGATTAAAACAAGCGATAATATTTTTATTCAATAACGAATAAAAAGAAAACGATTTTAGCAATTGATTTTAAACTTCTTCCCGGTCCTATTCGAAAACATTTTCATAAATATCTCACGTGTGCTAAAATAACGATAATGCTGGTATCTGTCCATTTCAGAATAAGCATTTACATTATCAGTCATTTTTTTAAGTTATCTTTACTATGAAGATGGTGCTTTTTTTGACATACGTAGACTACAGCTAATTCTTCTTTTTCATCATGAGTAGAGGTAATAGGCGTAGTTATTTAGTCTTTCAATTTTTATTTTGCAACACATCTGAGAAGCCCATGTGGTAAGTACATATATAAATATGGATATAAATATGTATGTATACATATGTATGTGTTTTTGTGTATCAATAGAATTGCTCAAGTGTGCATCATTTAGTAGAAAACTTTTTGACGTCAGAAAAAAAAAGCATCATATGTTATCAGTCTGATTTCACTTTTTAACACGCACAATTTCAATTGGTTCCTTAGCTCAATGTTTAATTAAATAAGTCAAAAAAACAAACAAAAAAAAAAAACTGCTCAAATACGAACTAGACGTGATTTTTTAAAAATTTAACTAGCAGACCACCTTTTAAGAAAAAGTTTACATCTTTAGAATTTTTTTCTTTACTTCGAAATGCATTGAGTTTTTTTTAAACCTGCGTTCATAGTTTAGAAAAAAGATGCTTGAGCAATCCTATAAAGTTATTAGTTTTTCAATGTGATACCTGCAAGTGGCGTAGTGTGGGTATCGATGATATTGCGCATGCTCACGGAGATCAAGTGCAAGCTTAATTTTCCCTATATCAGTTTATGATGTTATAAAATTCCTTACTTGCTCCGATTGCAAACAAACTTTCTTCTCTGCAAGAAGGGAATTATAAATATCACAAACTGATCTGGGGAAAATTCGGTTCACACATTTATCCATTAGCATGCGCAAAGCATCCAAGAGGTCACATGTCTGGGTATCAATGATCTTCTTCTTAAAGTGCAAGTACCCAATTTTCTCTTTTGTACAAAACGCTTCTATTATTTGAAATCTTAGTTATAGTTGTACATATAAAGTTGGTGCTTTATTTCGTAGAAAGATTATTGTACCGATTTTGACATCAAAAGGTGCTACATGATGTAACTGAAAAAATTATTTGCTACGATTATATTTGTTTACAATATTTATGTTTAAAATGAACATTTTAATATATATTTTAAAAGGAGTGAGTTATGTTACACGAAAGCATTGGAGTCGAATTTCTTCAACTGTCAAACGAAATACGGTTTGACTGTTGACTTCGAACAATCTACTTTACTTTACACATGTTATCATTTTTCAGATTCCTTAGCAGACTCCTTAATTTTCATTGCATATGGATTTTTATTTCAATTATTAAAAAAACCAACCAGTGCATTGTAATAGATTATTTTCAATTAAAAAAAAGTTTATCATTTAAATATTTTAGTTAACTCTAAATTTGTTTAGATAAAGAAAATATGGATATTCGCTCTCTCTGGCATTAAAATAAATTATCACTAAACTCAAGTAAATATACTTCTTCATCTATTTAAAGGTTTTAACAACTTGAAATGTGTTATTTAGGCTCCGTGTTACAGAACTCACCCAATATATTTCTAAATTTAATTCAAATTTGTTTTTTTTTGTTTTCATTTATGTCTGTTTTATAAAAAACTAGTAAGTCAGTAATTTATTTCAATATAATTTTGAAGTTACAAGTATGTATATTACGAAAATTGTAAATCCTAATCTGAATTTGGATCAATCTGACTGCATTATATAATAAATTAACAGTTTCCCTAACTTTTGAAACTTAAATATCTTTTTAGCATATGTATAAATTCTTATATAATCTTGTAAAGAATAAATTGTTTTAAGTGTGTAGAAAATGAATATGTTTGATTCTTTATTATTTGATGTAGAAAAAATAATGCAAAAATTCAGTAGATTGCCGCAAGTTCAGTACGTTGAACGCTTTACTAACTGCTACGTGTTGTTCTTTGCATCGACATGAGCGCCCCCTCTACCCAACTGTGCAAACCAATATCGTACCCCCTTTTACAGAAAGCTTATTTCTTTTTCTGCCGCTCATATGTACGCAATTCTGTGTGCTACAGCGTTTCAAGTGTTCTCATTTATCCAGTTATTTGTTGCAAAAGCATGTGAGAATTTTTTCTGTATATGATGAATTCGATCTTTTTATCTAATAAATGGTTTTAAAAAATAAATTACTGTGCTGCATTTACTTTCACTTACTTTAAAGAAATGAAACGGCTTACGCTATACCTCTCCCGTAAGTTCGCTTTAAAAAATAATTTTTTGTTGCGTGATATTATTGAATGCGTTGAAAAATTATATCTACAATGAAATTAAATTAAAAATTAAGCATTAATATCTTTAGAAAATACTTTTTTTATGTTATAGATTTTTTTATGTGGGTTGAAAAAACAAAACTTCATGAACGACATTAAAATTATATTATTATCTATTGATTGATTGATTAAAATGAATTATTGGAAATATCTGAAGTATATTCGGGTCTTGATCTTAATGAAATACACACTTTGAATGTGTGTTATACATATTGATGGAATAAAACGCTAGCTCATATTTTTAAAGGATAAATAAACTTACGACATAGGCTTATAACAAATTAATTAGTAGAATATCAACTTAGAATTTTAAGTTAAAAAGTCCATTTAAATGTTGGTTGGCTAAAAGTGGAAAGCACTGAACAATATTTTTAAATAGTCTACCTTTTTGATTTTGTTATTTTATTTTACTATCTTAAAAATGTTTTACAGTATCTTGAAACAAAATGTATTTCGAATTATATAAAAAACTTTGTTTATCAATAAGGTTTTACTTCAATAAAAGCCCGCGTTATTCAAAAGTAAATAAACTGAAAGTTAATATTTTTTTACTGAAAATTAATAGGTTGTTTGAACATTGTTTATTTTAAGCTATTAAAGTGCAATTTCTTTATTAGGATACTTAACGCAAAACTTCCTACTTAATTCTTAACAAGTGTCGAATAATTGTACTCTCTCGTCGCAAAGGAAAATAGGTTTATACGAAAGTATCATTAATAATATCTTCGTCTTCGATTTTTTTGTTCCAATGAATTTTGAAGTAACGTTTTGCCTGAATTCGAAGGTATAAAACCTTCCAGAGGTGTTATGATTTGCATTTAAAAGCTTGAGTACGTAAGATTCATTCTAGGTCTTTTCATTTTGCAAATGTTTATTCAATATTGATTGGTTTCTTCAGCATGGCTATGTGGTTACTGTAAAATGTTTTCTGAAAAGTTGGTTAATGTTTTAGAAAAGTTGGCTGAACTTTTTCTATTGAACTGGTTTCATCTAAATCAGATGATTTCAAATGTTCCATGGGTATTTTTTACTTCACCCTTATGTAAAAATCTTCGCATTTACTCTGGTTATCCTGTTGTCAGGTTGAATAATGCGATTATGTGAAAAATTCATAAATAATTTTTCAAGCACCAGTTCTATCTGAATTAAAAAAATGACAAACCTTTGAGAAGCGTAATTTATGAGTTTATTTTTTTTTTGTTCATTTTTTACGTAAAATGCATCCATTTTATTTTACTCATGTTAAATGTATTCGGTGGCTTACAGTTGCGTGTCACAGATTGGTAAGTTGGTATTCAATTGACGAATGCATTCTTCCTTTTGACTTTAATAATAATTTTGATTTCCTTGTAACACTTTTCGGATTTATGTTTTATCTGATCTTCTGGGCTCAATGTTTGCTGTTTTTCCCTAAAATTCATTAAATTTAAATTTCTTGCTTATTTTGCTTTGTTTAAAACTGAAAACTAAATCATGAAGACACGTTAAAAATTATATTTCTTTTTATTTCTTGCATGGCAGAATTTTTCTAAAACCAGTTTTATCTGAATGAAAAATATCAAACGTTCAAATGACGTAATTTTGCTTAGCTCTTTTCAAATTTTTTTTCACCAAATACTTACAAATTATAACTTTAATAACTTTTTAGAAATTCACAAAATTTAGAGACTTACATAATAAATAAAACAAATGAGTTAGAATTCGAAAAAAATACCCTAAAAATTTGAGAAAGATATGATAATTTGGGAAAATAATTCATTTCTGTGATTGTTGTGCTAAGGAATTAAAATTTTTTTTTCATAGTCTAGTTATAGGGGAGAGTCGGGTAGCCCCGCCCACTTAAGGAGTATTGCTTATATTTCTGTATAATATTGAGTAATAATTAATATTTTTGTATGTTTCTATTTTTTTATCATCTAATTAAATAATGCAAAAAGAATAAACCAAAAAAAGAATAGTTTAACTTAAAAATATTGAAATTTTAAAAAACATGTTTTTCAGCTCTTTTCAAAATGTGTCGGGTAGCCCCGCCCAGTTACAAAAATTATGTTTTTTGACTGTTTTTTCAGGTATAAATGAAAATGACCAATATATTGACAATAGATAAACCTCATTTATCATTTTTATCACAAAATTATTTAATTTAATACATATTTATATACTTTTAGTGAATTCTATCATTTAATAACAACAATATTTGTTGTTAAAAATGCATATAACATTCAAATTTGAAGCAATAAAATAGTAATCTTTGCAACCGTACATTTATCGACGAAATAAAATTGGGTGGTGATTCCCGACATTCATGTGAGCGGGGCTACCCCTAAACCAATTTTTTTGTAAATTTGTAATTACTCGAACAATTTTTCACATATAAACTTCTTTCTTTGTGCAAATTAAACTTAAGACTACGTACTTTAATGCTGTTTGTATAGAAAAAATATTTTTTTTAGTTTTAAAATGAAGTTTAATCGAAACATTCAACCAATTTTTCTTAATTTCAAGGACTACTGCAATCAACATATTTTCAAAACTATTGTTTACCATGTTAACAGCTGCATAAATACTTGAAACTTTGAAAATAATCTTTTTTTAATATAACAATTAATGTCCGATGGCCCATTGACTTGAAAAAATATTCTATACATATGAAATTACCAGTGGGCGGGGGTACCCGCTGGGCGGGGCTACCCGACTCTCCCCTATATTGTTTCTTTTTAAAAAAAAGTATAGTTTGAATATAATGAAACAATGTAAGATAAAACACAAGTGTAAACGACAGAGATGTGGAGTCTCTTAAAAAAAAGTTATTTGACCTCTGAAATAAATGTTCCTCAACTTAACTCTGCACCACTTGGACATAACAGCGTCCTTCCAAAAAATTGCATTTGTATTTAATTTTCGTAAACTAATTTCCTTTTTCATTTACAAAAACATATAAAGAGTATTTTTATAAAACTGAATGAATTCCGAAAACATATTGAAACAACTGTTTATTAAATTCTAAGCTACCAAATTCAATTTGTGTCAGAGGTAAATAAATGTTCAAAAGCGTATTAAATTTCGGTAAAAAGAATGCCAATCATTGCAGCTGCATAAAGGGATTTTCAGTTAAGGGGGAATCTCTTATCACGAGAGCAGTCAATAATATTTGAATTGTTATGCAAATATCGTTCTCAACAGAATGAAATTATTGATTTAAGATGGGCAACCAGACTATAGATCATATCTATGAATAAAACGATGTTTTCTCTACACAGGCCTTTGCTCTTTAAATTCGAATTTTATGTACTAAATTATGCATGCTAGTCGATTGAAAGCAATATATATATATTAATTTATTCTAAAGAATTGTAAAATTTAGCTCATTTGATGATTTAATTTTAATTTAAAAATTTTCTTTTCATGCTAGTTAAGTTCAAGAATGAAATACGTATTTTAATTATAAAAGTACTGAAATATTTAAATAACTAAAATGTAGACTCTATTTGATGTTGACGTGTGAAATATTCTTAGAATATTTCAAACACTTTCTGATTCTCTATAATAGGTGTGGTAATAACGCAAATTCATTAAAAAAACAATAAAATAATACCTTACTTGAAATATATATTCTTCTAAGCACATAAGAATTTTTTAAATTTGTTATTGGATTTTACTAACCTATATACATGAAAATAATTATAATTACTATAACTCGCGCAAATGTGTGAGTTATTGTCCGGTTTACATTTTCCGGATATTGCTCCTTTAAGGGATAGGATCATTGCCAGATTTATATTTCCCCGGAATTCCCTAAACAATGTGTCTTTAAGATTAAAAGCTATTGCCTGTTAATTCCTACGCTAGTTTTAAATCTATATTTGGATTAAAATTTGTAACCATCTCGTAGATAAAAAAAGAAACCAAAAAGAAATCCTGCTCGCCTGGAAAAAACATAGGTTGTAGGCACGCATTTCTTACCTTTTTACCTAACTGTGAAGCGAAAAAAAATTCCACTCAAGCAGTTAAGCCTGATTGATTGGTTTGCTAATCTAAAAGTTCAATTACAAGCTTCCTCTCTATTTTATAACGTTTTTTCTACGAATCAAAGCCTTCCTTGTTGTTGTATAAAGCTCATTGTCGTTGAGATTCATTTGAATGCCTTTAAAGGTCTTTACTGGTAACATCTACTTCATTTCTTTAATAATTTCAATTAAGTATTTTAAATGAAAGACTTAAAACTGAAAACTGATTTTTCATTTTTTATAAAGTAATCCCAGAATAGATTTTATAATAAAAATCCCTTTCCGATCCATTGATTTTATTAGAGTGTAAATAAAGCAAAATATGCTGAAAATGCAAATAATATTTTAAGCCATTAATATTCACTTATACATAATATCTTCTGAAAACTTTGAATGCGAATTCTTACAACTATGTCTATAAAGTTGATCGAGAGGAACTGGACAATAGTTAAAGTAATTCGAGCAACCGAAGTAAACTCGAACTGCAAAAGGTTAAATTGGTGTCTAAACTTATTGACCATTTTACAATTAGTAAACGGTAAATTTGTTATGTTTATGAATTTTGTGTAAATCTACATCCAGTCAACATATAAAATTAGGACTTAACTACTCTCCTTATTAATAAGTAATGTCTTAGGTGAAAAGCATGCATGAAATTTTATCTTAACTAAGAGTTAAATTGGAATATAATGATACATAATTTTGGACGAACTTTCAATGATAATTGTGCAAAATTATTTTGTTCAAAAATTAGGTTTGTGCAAAATTATTAAGAGCATATTTTAATAGAACTGGTGATTTTATTGAGATCGAATCTTAACTAAATCTGGGAAACCAAATGTGTCTAAATACATAACAAATTATTTTGCAACCTTTTGGTACATTGAACAAATATACATCGTATGAATCTAAAAAAAAAAAGAAAAAAGAGAAAATGTAGAAGGATTCCTTCGTGTGTTAGTTCTTCCGAAAAAATGCAAAGTTCTAGAAAGAAAGGCAAAAAGAAAAATGTTTTGATTACTTTAAACCATTTATTTCTAATATTATTCTTCACAAGTTTCACAGACAGAAATTTTGAAAAATCAAAGGAATTTTGAAATAAACTTTTTTGAAATAAATTTCCAAATAAGTCATATTTATTGGATTTGAATGGAGCCTGATTGCACTTAGTTTGCTGAACTTCACTTTTTGTACCTGAAAAAAAAATGAAAAGAAGAGTTAGATTAACTGGAGTTTACGCAATATTTAAACCAGGTGAAAAACAATATGCAATTTTACAAATATGCCTATTTGCATTAATAGTAATTCCATTAAAGTGTATTTATAATAAATAAAAAAGGATTATAAGTGTTTACTTAAAAAGCTGGTTTAAATCATGCAACAATCACGCAAATATTAAACGATTTTTAAAGCGTACACAAGAATTTCTGAAATTTACGAATTAGTTTTCTTGCCAAGGTCTGCCATTTGCAGTATAAAAGTATTGACGAATGTATTCGACAAAGAGAATGTCAAAGAAATTGAACTATCTACCTAAAATATAATTTTTATCCAAGCTTATTGCTTTATTTTGTGTCAAGTAACGCTGACCTTAAGCTTTAACGGCCAAGGAGACCAATGCACATGTTGACGAAAACTTGGTAAGGAAGTCGCCAACACGTGAATGCTTTTTCCGAGTTTTCGCCAACACATATTCCATAATTGATATATCCTGTAATCAAGAATCCTATAATTGATATCCTATAATCAAGAATCCTATAATCGAGAATCCTATAATACATATAATCGATACGGAACTGTCCTTTTGCTAAGAATGAACTGAACAATCTACCTAAAATATAATTTTAATCCAAGCTTATTGCTTTATTTTGTGTCAAGTAACGCTGACCTTAAGCTTTAACGGCCAAGGAGACCAATGCACATGTTGACGAAAACTTGGTAAGAAAGTCGCCAACACGTGAATGCTTTTTCCGAGTTTTCGCCAACACATATCCTATAATTGATATATCCTATAATCAAGAATCCTATAATCGATATCCTATAATCGAGAATCCTATAATCGAGAATCCTATAATACCTATAATCGATACGGAACAGTCTTTTTGCTAAGAATGTAGAGAAATTTAAGATGCAAAATTAATGCTATGAGATCTTTACTTGATTCAAACTTTGAAATTCAGGCAATAACCAACATCGCGCCAAAGTCCTTCAGTTAGTTTTTAAATTTTTTTTAATTTTAATATAGTAATTAATTATAAAGGAAAGATACTTTTCCATTTCGCCGGCACAGGGGGAAAAAGTTGCCAATGTAAATTTACTAAGTACAAATAAATTCATTTGTTTTGTTTCTTAACTTTTATTTATTTACTTATTTTGGTTTTTTAAGTGTCGACTTCTTTAAAAAAGTACCTAAAGAAATTGACAAAATACAAATATAATTTATTGCATGCAGAAAATTAGATAATATTTAAACTTGAGTCATTTTAAAATTTATTTTCAGATTTGGCGAAAATAATCTACGGGAAAATACGTAAGTAGCAAAATTTATATAAATGTTAAGTAAAATTGATCCTGAGCAATAAAAAAAAAACTTTTGGAAGACTTTAAAAACTTTGAGCAATAGAGAAACTTTTATTGTGCATTTCATCGCCATATAAGCTCCTTTAGTTTAGTACTCTATGTGCTATTTTTATTATGGATGAAAAGAAGTTATAAATATATCTTTAAATTTAACTTTAAATTTAAGATTAATGTGAATAATGTTAAAATTCGTATAAAAATAATTTATTATATTATAAAAAATTTGATCTGGGAAAATTTGAATAATTTATAACTTATTTCTTATTTAAGCTTTAGATTAGTCAGTTTAATCGCCAAAGTAAATATCTAGTTAACTCCATTTTGATATGAAAAAAAGGAAGCTATCTTTATTCTATGATTTTAAAACATTTTTTTCATAAAATTGTAACAGTGTGACTTGAACATTTATATAATTCATTAAAATTTTTTTACTATTTATTTTTAATCCGAAAATTCCATGTAGTATTTCAAATTATTAATCGTGTCATTTCTTGGTAAGAGAAATTTAATAAAATTTTGAATACTTAAAAATAAATTAAATACTTAGTTTCAAATTTGTTTATATAATTTGTTTATATAATTATTTATATAAATAACTGTAGTTTGAACTTAAGCGTATTTATATGCATAGGTTGTATTCTATCTCTCATTTCAAATCAAATTATTTCAGTCGCCAAAGTATAGGTATCGTGTTAAATGTACCATTTTATTAACGTAAATATTAACTATATGTAGTGTTTTACTGTGTATTTTATTATTATTATCACTTAATTTTATTTACTTTTATGAAGAAAAAAAATGAAAGAATAAATTATGAGAGGGCAAAACTATTGTTGATAACAGTTATGATAAATTTAGTAATATACGCTACTGGTATAGTGGTAATGGGCTCTCTTATCTATCTCTCGCAACATAATACCTCTTAAATTATGCTAAATAAGTAACATTTGTGTTAAATAGTTAAAACTTAAATTAAAGTGAAAGTTTAATGAAAACAATAATAATATTAATAATTGCTCATACCAGTTATGGGCAAGTTTATTGAGATTTCAAAATTAGAACTATAAGGAAAAGATTCTTTTTATAAACTTAATAATGGATTAATGTATTAACTTTTCAAAAATAAACCGATAAAATCCTAGTATACGTTACATGCTTGGCGCAATTTTATAAAAAGTCACCAACGCCGAAATGAAGCGTTAATACTTTTCGCCGAAACTGTTACCAACGTTGAAATGGTGTTCTTACAATTATCGCCAAGAATTGGCGTAGGCTATATATAAACTTACCATGAAATAAATCAAAAACCCCCGAAACTCTGAAAATCTATAACTACAGATAGAAAACTTCATTGCCTTCTTAGACATCGCCAAATCCACCGTATAACGTATATTACGATTAACTCTTAAACTCAAAATACATATGATCTTCAATTATTTCTTAAATTATTCTGATGTTAAACAACTATAAAGATAATTGGAAAATAAATTAAATAATAAAATTTTCTAATAATAAAAAATGTAGATAGAAATAATACGAAAATGGAAGATTTTATATAGAGTAAAATCTTCAAACTGCACTACCCAATCCAAGGGGCACCCAATTCTATATTCTAATCGTTGTTTCAGTATGGCACTTAAATCTGTAAATTAGGCAAGTCGATATTTCCTATTTTACTGCGCATATCAGATAACATGCATTTCAATTTTTAAGGTTACTTTGTTTTACTTTGATATATAATGGATTTTATTCGAGTCAAAATGCTTTTATATTATAGTTTTGTTTACGGTGCCCTTTCATCTGGTAAAGTAGGTAAACATAATTGATGGCAAGAGAAAGTTAGTAATTTTCTCCAAGGGCTACCTCTAAATTTATTTTTACCCCTTCATCCAATGTTTTAATTCAGATAATAGCACTTACTTTATTTTTTCAGTCATTCATGAATTTATTTCTTTTCTGGTGATTTTGATTTATCATCGGGCTTCTTCTCTCCTGGTTTACCATGTTCTCCAGGTTTACCATGTTCACCAGGTTTCTTTTCGTCTTTCTTGTCCATTTCTGCTGAAGATTTACCGAAGGAAGTAACGTGAAAGTCTATGAATACTTTGAAATAAATTGAATTCACTAAAATTTTAAGTTGAACTACAAATTCTCAAAATAATTATCCGAATGCTGTTCTAAAAGTTAAAGTCTCGAGGTTTTATTATATCAAAAACGTGACCTGTGAAAGATAATAAATACATTAGCCACGTGCATTGAGCATTATTAAAATTTCTTATTTTATTCATGAGGACTTTTTTAAAGCAAGCATAAGTGAGACACATTTCGTGAAAAGGATAACTGCAAATGACGCCGTCATTAAGGCTCCTATACGTTCAATTCGCGATCGCAATGCTCGAGTACGCCCTCTATCGGGAGCCTGTAAATATCAGACATTAATTTATCACGTTTTCATTTAGTTCCATAAAAATCATCGGCCATGACGGACGCCATTTTCTTGGCAGCAAATAAAAATCAAAATTTCCCTAAGGAACAGCTGAAGAACTTGAAAAAACTAACCAGAACATGACAAACATTAAAGCAGAACACGCCAAGCATTTGAAGAACAATTTCTCAATAATTTTTACCTTTCTATTACCAACAACATAACGTACAATTTCATGATCAGTTGCTGTTACAGATGTGTATATTACGGTAAAATAATTTTTTCTGTCTTCAATTCATTACAAATTAAAATGAAGTCAACATTACTTTCGTCATTCCAATAAAGAAATGTGAATTCAGAACGTCAAGAACTGCAATAATTATAGAATTCTTCTTTGTTATAGAACAGTATATATTTCTGTATCTATATAATTCGGAAAACAACAATAAAGAATCAACCAAATTACTTGAAATAGTGTCATTTGTGCTGATGATTAATAAATTTTTTTATCGTTTTCTTGGTAAGTATTTCTTAGTTTTGAAAGAATAGATCATTTCAACTAGAATTCAGCTGTTCTGTTTTTAAGCTACATATTCAAATTCATATCGAGCTCTTACAATTATAAAATTTTGATGTGTGGTATGTTATCTAAAAGTAATAAGAGGATAATCTATGCACACATTATTTGAAAATAAAACTTTCAAACGAAGAACATTTCATTTGGAACTCTACGGATTTATAAAGAAGGTAAGTGTCATGATTTTTATAATAAAAAATTAGATCGTAAAACTTTTTTTTCTTATTTGATGATAGTTCTCTACAGAATGGTTTCTTACGTCTGATTAAGAACTATAAGAATAATAAGAAAAGAAACTATATGAAAGTTTTTATTTCAATGTAAAGAATTCTTAAAATCGTTTTTTATCCTAAGAATTCTTTATTTTCCGTTTTATAGTTTATAATTTTTTGATAAAAATTGTTGTCAAAATACTTTTTTTGAAAACATAAATGGTATAACATTACGTGTTTATGTATACTTCTTGCATATTCTAATGTTTCAAGTAATATGATTCAGAAAAGTATGAATAAAAATTCGGTACTTATGTATTAACGCCACAGCAGCTACAGATTTGGCTGTCTTTAAATGCCGCCAATCTACACCTAATATTTTTGTGACAAATCATAAAACGAAATACTTTACTTAAAATCAAAGTAGTTTATCGGATTTCGGTGGACAATGGGCAAAATATTTCGCTCCAGAAAAAATAAAATTGCATCTTGTTCCATTTTTGGCAAATCCCAAAGACGCATTTTCGTAGCACTAAAAAATGGTAACAAAAATCGAAGAACAAATCATTTTGGAATTCTTCTGATTTATAAAGCAGGTAAGTGTTAATTTTTACAAAATAAAAAATTTTACTTTTAAGTAGTTTTTTTCTTGATGATAGTTTTCTATAGAATGGTTTTCTACGTCCGATTATGAATCAAAAAAGAAAAAACATGAAAGTTGTTTATTTTAATATAAGGAATTTTTAGAATTGTTTTTTTTTTTTGTTTTGTGTCGTAAGCATTCTTTACTTTTCGTTTTTCAGTTTCTAAATAATGATTTTTATTAAAACTTAAAACTTTTTCATAAAATTACTTATCAAAACACTTTATTTACAAAATTAAATTACATAAAATTATGAAGCTTATGTATACTTTTTGCTTACTTTAATGTTTGAAGTAATATGATTCTTAAAACTATGGAATGTAAAGTTTAAATAGGCCTTTCAGATTATATCATTAAATTTAGTAAAACTATTTCTCAGGCATTAGGTTTTAACTCTAATAAGAAGATACATATTTTTTTCTGTTTATTTACAAATATTTTTCAGATGTGTTTTAGATGTTCCTTCGTTAAAAAAAAAGAGATACCTACTTGTTTTCGGTTGTATAAGAAAGAATATCAAGCATTTTTCTTTTTTAAATTTAATAAGCCACATTAAAGAAGGAACGTTACAATGTTACACGCTACATTAAAGACGTCTCCAGAGTAACTGAATGACGGTTCATATAGAAATCGCAGGTATGCGTCTCATACAACAACGCCCCCTATAGTTCGTTGCGATCGCGAATTGTCTAATTCAGGGGCTCTAGCCTAGCCGTCATAGGTAAATCACTGTGTAAGTAGTCAATTCACAAGTCAACCAGGTACGGTACGCAAGCGTAATGTCACTAGCAGGAATCCTATTAAATCTGACTAAGTCACATGGTTAGGTGCAAGAACTTCACCCCTTCTCGCAAGTACCCAATTGAAAAGAAATATGTAAACAAACCTGAACAATAATACTAAAGGCCTCTTCACTGTATCGACATTATAATGCTTTTCTTAAGATTTTCAAAACAATTGGAAATCTTTAATTTTAGGTTTGTGTTCTATCAATAATTAGGGTACTTTTTGATTAACCGGGAAGAGCACAATTCAACTGATTAACACAAGAAAATTCAAATGTTTTTTTAATTATTATTTTTTACTTTTTTATATTTGATTTTTTTGAACGTCCATTTTGTTCAATGCTTAAAATAAAAATAAAATACGAAAAATATAGTAAAAAGAAAGAAGCTGGTGGAGGTCTACATTTTTTGGTGTCTTTCCGCTTGGAAAATCGAAAAGTACTGTGATTAGTGCGTTTAAATTTTTTTTATGTATTTTTGCTTATTTTATGCAGTCATAAAAAATTAAGCTATAAATTAAGAAAAAGAAAACAATCTGCATTAATAATTTATCAAATATCATTTAGTAGCAATAGTAAGACGTTTACTGTAATGCTTAGCTATACTTATTCCATTTTTAGTTTAAGCTGAATAATGGTGCACTTCAGTCATATAAATATGTATTTAATTTAACATAGAAATAAATTCAAATACAGGAAAAATGGTAAAAGAATTAAAATATTTACGTAAATCATAATTTACATTACAAAATGTATTTTTGTCTTCTTCAAAACGCTCCAGTTTTTTTTCTTAACAAAACAGTTATTTTTTTAACACGACAAAAAATATTCACGCATTTTATAGAACTATCGAATTTTAAATGAGAAAATGCGATATTTGAATAAGTTTATTTGAATTATCTCTGAGCACTGCGATTTTTGTTTTAAGAAGTTGTATATTTATATGTCTCTTTTTCGCAAATTGTTGGCACAGATTTCATTCAAGATATGGATTTGATCATTCAGAATTACGTAATTTAAAGTATAATAATTTGTTCTATTTAAAATTCAAAATATTTTGATAATTATGAAATGAAAAAAATTTTTTAAATGAAAAAATGATTGTAACGAAGTGTTTTAAATGGAATAAAGAATATTATAATTGTTCAGAAATTTCTTATCTTGTTTAAACTGTTCCTTAAACTTAGAGATAGTTCCTTTAAATATGCAAACAGGTGATGAACCATAACAAAGCTCAAAATTTTGATTACCCTCCTGACTTTTGAGAAAATGTTTTAAAGATTTCAGCTATGAGATTTAGAAAAATTGAATAGGTCCAAAAGCACCGACCAAAGTGCAATGTAAAATTCCCTCTGTAGTCAGTTAGTGGGAAAATTCCAGTGCCTTTCCGCTAAATGAGGGTAAGTTCCACCAAGAAATTCCAGCTAGGGATGCCAGTTTGTCCCAATGTTTGGTCCAGGAGTTCCCTTGCCTTCTGAGTTGAGTTGAAAATTACAAGTCTACAGAGTTGAATACTGATATTCGTAACCTTAGAATTGGGTAGGCTGTACGTGATCCAAAATGGTATATTTATTAAAAGAAAGTTTATTTTTGTAATAATTTTCGCAACCTGTGAATAATTTATGTTGACTAGGAATTAAACGTTTAAAGCAGACAAGGTTCTAGTTTTCAAACAAGAAGTCATCACACATGAATATTGCACAAAGTTTGCAGTCATATATGAAGATCAATGGGGAACAACGACTTATGTCCATCTCTTAAAAAAATGACAATTCAATCTTGTGCGTTTTGAGGATTTCTAAGTTTTGGCAAATCAGTCATGTAAAAATGGTTATTGCACAGTAAAGATTAAACGTGCTGGGGAAAAACGGTTCTTGTTTAAGTATACACTGTGCTAATTAAATAGAAGACAAGAACAAAATAAAAAAAATTAAAATGTTTTATAAATATTTTTTAGCCTATGTATATGTTTTTCGAAATTATCACAACTATCATTTGATTTGATATGATAATCAAATTTCTCTTCTCTTCTCTTTTGAACCAAATTATCTTTTCTCTTTTTTTCTTTTCTCTTTAGAACCAAATTTCTCTTCTCTATTTCTCTTTCTCTTTTGAACCAAAAAATTATAAAGAAAATAAAATAATTGTCCGCAAAATGACCTGTCAAACGCAGAAATTAATAATAATTAGAAAGTAAAAGGAGAGGAATGCTTATTAAAGAAATAGACAATAGTATACATTAATTGCAGACTACACTTAATTTCTTTAATTCCTTTATATCTTCGAAACCTGCGCTGGCTATATGGAGTGACAAGTACAAAATAAAAAGACTTTAAAAGTATTTTATGAATATTTTTAGTATATGTATATGTTTTTAGAAAATTTGACACCTATTCTTTGACTTAATATTAATATAAAGGTTCTCTATTGAACCAAAAAATTATAAAAAAATAATAATTAAAGTGTGAGTCAAATGACTCCCTCAATCGTAGCTACCAATAATAAATAGAAAACATAGGAGAACAATGCGTGTAACTAAATTAGATAATAATATATATATTAAATGTAGGTAACATAGAATTTTTTTGAACCCGCCTCATGTTTGTATCATCATCGATTTTAACAACACCTGTGCTGACAGAGTGGAGTGATACAGGATGAAATAAAAATTAGTTTAAAAATATTTTATACATATTTTTAGTATATGTATATGTTTTTAGAAAATTTGACACCTATTCTTTGACTTAATATTAATATAAAGATTCTCTATTGAACCAAAAAATTATAAAAAAATAATAATTAAAGTGTGAGTCAAATGACTCCCTCAATCGTAGCTACCAATAATAAATAGAAAACATAGGAGAACAATGCGTGTAACTAAATTAGATAATAATATATATATTAAATGTAGGTAACATAGAATTTTTTTGAACCCGCCTCATGTTTGTATCATCATCGATTTTAGCAACACCTGTGCAGACTGAGAGGAGTGATACAGGATGAAATAAAAATTAGTTTAAAATTATTTTATACATATTTTTAAGCATATGTATATATTTTCAGAAATTTTATCCTTTGACTTGATAATAAAATCAAAGTTCTATTTTGAATCAAAAAATTATAAAAAATCTTTAAAGTGTCCGGGAAATGACCCTCTCAAACGCAGCTAATAATATTTACTAAACAAAGGAGAACAAGGCGACAAACCAAATTAGATAATAGTATAAATTAAATGTTGACTACACAGAATTTTTCTTAACTCGCCTCATATGTATATCATCATCGGTTTGGTTTTAGCAACACCTGTGCAGACTGAGAGGAGTGATAAAGGACGAAATAAAAATTCGGTTAAAAATATTTTAGACACATTTTTTAGCATATGTATACATTTTAAGAAATTATGACACTTATCCTTTGACTTGATATTAAAATCAAAGTTCTATTTAGAACCAAAAAATTATAAAAAATCATTAAAGTGTCCAGGAAATGACCCTCTCAAACGTAGCTGTTAAGAATAGGTAGAAAACAAAGGAGACCAAAGCGTATAACCAAATTAGATAATAGTATATAATAGGCAAAAGGTAGCACGTTGAATAAATATTTCAGAAATTATAAAGATCTGGTTCTGGCATATTTTTTTTAAAAATTCAAATGTTTATTTCTTCTTCATGGTTTTTAGAAATCATTGTTTACAAACTTACGTCACTTAATTTTATTGATCTTGATTATATTGTAGCTACGAAAAATCGGCTTGATGTGGCACACTGAACAAAGATTTAAGAAATTATAAAGATCAGGTTTTCGCTTGTTTATTAAAAACACTATCTAAAAGATAGACAAATTGTTTGAAAAAAACTCAAAAATAAAACATACAAATTATATTCGATTGTTTATTTCTATCATAAGAAAGAAAATTTAAATTATGAAGAACTTGCGTAATAAAGCAAACTTGGCGAGAAACAGTTCCAATTTAAACAACGTGTATTTTTACACTGTTCTTCGACTAATATATATTTAAAATATATCTAGACTTCCATACAACGTTTATTTAACCAAAACAAAAAATACATAAAAATGTAAAATTGCTTCTTTTTTTCTCTCAAACCAGTGAGTCAGCAAATCAATTTGTAAATAAATATAAATAACTAATATTTTACGTTTAAAAATCTATTTAAAAGTACTGATTAAAAACAATGTTCTTTTTAAATTATAATGGATTTAAGATACTTTTATCTTTAATTATTTTTACAAATAAATTCTGCCACAAAATTGTTTTGATCATATACTCAACATTTTGTTTTTCGAAAAAAAAAAGAAAAAAAAAAGACTGATGGTATGATCACATTAATTTCAATTTTTAAAGAAAATAAATTTTGTTTTAATTTCCATTGAATAGCAGATTAGTAAGAAAAAAAAGCACTCTACCAAAAATAAAATTTGATTGCTTTAAAGAATTGTTTAATTGCCAGAAGATTGTCTTAAAGTTTTTCTTCTAAAGCATACAAGTGTTGATTATTAAACTTATAAACCATATGTTTATGATTAACATTCCATACGAATAGTTCTGTCTGCCACATTATAATGATCAAATTTGATAGAACAATAATTACCAGAATTCTAGGTTTAAATTACGATTCGGACAATTATGATGTTCCAGACATAAAATTCAAGCTATTAATGAAGTTTAGAAATTAAGAGGGAAATTTTATGAAATGCTTTAATAAAAAATTTCACTGTTTTGTTGCTTAAAAAAAAGTTATTTACTAAAAAAAGTTACCATTATTAAAAGGTTTACTATTATTGTGTTACTTAAGTTATTATCATCAGGAAACTGTCTTGTGATACTGTTCTTAGAAATGAATTTTCCGAAAATGTTCGGAAAATGTAATTTCTATGCAAACTGAATATCTAAATTGTGTTTGCATAATAATTTACTTCTTAATTATGTTTTTCCATACGCTGACATAAAAATAACTGCAATGGTATCCAAATCATCATCTTTTATAGCTCTAATTGTTATTCGGTTTATCGAACTAATATATTCGTGATTTAGTTTAACCTCAAGATTTTACTCAAAATACAATCTTTTAACTGGTTTCAGAAATACGCTAATTTGTGAGTTTACCTTTTTTACCTAATACTGTTAGAATATTTATTCTGAAATTATGGTAAAATAACTGGCAACAGTCTGTTCATCCAATTAACCAAAAAGATTATGGATAGGGACAAATCAATTTTTTTACGGTATTGAAACCGTTTAAAACTAGTACAGTTAAAAAACCGTGAATACAGAGCCATACGGTTTTTTAACCATTTACAATTAGTACAGTTTTTAAATTATAAAAATGAAACTTAAACGGACATTTGAGCTCTATGTGTGGTGGGCCACTTATGCGGGAATGATAGTTTCGTATTCTAATAGTCTAGGGTAATGGCTACTCTTTTTTATAACATGTTGACTAACGGATGTTTTATTATTGCATCAATAGGTTAACGTTATGAGATTGAAATTCAAACTTTTGTTTCCAAACTTTAAATGAAACATAAAAATGCTTTCTTAGACCATTTACTATTTTTATCAGCTATTCTAGTAAAAGGTTTTGGTACTTTAACATTTGAGAGCTTTTGCGTTGCGTTAACGGAAACCTTATTTCCCATGCTTTAGAGATACTGTGCATGTTCAGAAATAGCGTATTGTGTCTCTCAAATAGCGTAAGAATGTTTATTTTGAAAATGGAGACCAAAAAATGCCTAAAATGGTGTATAACCGACGGTGAATAACCAGCTTTCTCCTCGGAGAAGATTTAGCTTCGGATTCTTATGAAGATTCAGACCGTTAGAAATTACATAAAGAATTACATAAAAGTAAATTCAATGCTACTAAAAACAAATTTTCATTGCGTTATGTACGGGTACACGTAGAACTACATCTGAATTATTTGAAATGAAAAGAAAAGTAGAATTTGAGAAAGCAAGTGATTAACTCCTCATATTTTGATTAATTTTATTGAAAATGTAAGTAAAAATCTTAAATGAAGTTTATTCAAATTGCAATAATCGTCTATATGTACACCAATATTTACTTTGCTTACTATCGCCAGTTGCAACATATGCACTCTTTAGTTTATTGAGATCAATTGCAAAGTGCAATAATTTTAAAAGAAGAGTATGAGATCGTGTAAATTTTAATTTTATTATAAAAATACTACTTCTAAACTTTAGTTTAGCGAGTACTGATCGTGGAAGTAAACATAAAAGATTGCTGTTTATCGCCAACAATACTTCTACTGATTCCTTCCTGAATCCAAAATCCTTTCTTAACTAACTATTAGTCAGTTTAGCGCTGTTTATTATAACCTCGGTGTCAATTAGTTTAGAATAATGTTAAGTGTTCGGGAGCATGATTTACTTTCGCTATTAGTTCTCGCACAGTATAGAAATAGTAAGTATTTTTATAATGAAATTAATATTTTCACGCTTGTGCACTAGTCTTTTTAAAGTATTGCACTATGTAATTGATAAAAATAAATCTAGGAGTAAATTATATATTCAAATTTTCATAACTTTATTTAAGATTTATATTCACATTGTCAATAAAATTAAAATATAAGAAGTCAAGACCTTACTTTTTCAGATTCCTCTCTTCTCTTCTAAAATGCTTAAAGGTCTGGTTTCTTAGGACAAGCGCCTTATCTGGGCGTCAGCGGGACGTCAACGTCTCGTTGACGCCAACAAAATACTGGTTTGTTAGCTCAAGGCCTGGTTTCTTAGAACTAGCGCCTTATCTGGGCGTCAGCGGAAAGTTGACGTAGAGCTGACGACATAAAAATACTTTTTTGTTAGCTCAGCGTGAGCAGTCGGCCCAACGCAGACATTATCTCTCATTGCGCATGCGTTAATAACGTAAACAAATATTTATTTTGAATTTGTATTGATTTTGTTATTGTCGACCAGTGTTTTAGAGAACAAATAATGACTTTGTCCAAGAAAAAACACATTATAGCTGAGCTAAATGAAGAGTGCTATGTTTAATGAAGAAGCTATGTTTAATGTCAAAATCAAAATTTTGGCTGATTTCAATGCACTGTTGGATATTGTCCGCCTTACTTCTTATTACTTGCCAATTGATTATTGTTGTTAATAACAGTTATTATTAATAAGAAAATAAACACACACACAAAGGAGGCTATGCAACGTCATTTCAGGAGTTAGCGATATTGATATACGTTCAAGTTAGGAGCTTGGCATCCATTTGGCGTGAACTTCGATGCTAACAGACTCTCTCCATAGAGATGTTTTGCTTTTCTTTTTTAACTAGTAACAGAGTATAGCACATAACACACTACATGTTAATTAGCACGTATATTTCTTACTTATCATTCCAATATAATTCACAAATCAAGTAGTAATTAATGAAATATTAAAATAAGAAAAAAATTAACAGAAAGTAAAATTTAATAATTTCAAAATGTATTCTTCCATGTCGAAGAAAAACCATTCTGACCTATTTCACCTATCTGAAGTATGAATATTGTTGAAAAGTGCGACAATTCCAGTAAAAGTGTTTTATCGTATATCGCCAATTCCAGCAAATTATATTCATATTCATATTATATATTCATATTCATGTATAATATAGATTCATATTCATGTTATTCATATTTTTAAAAATATAATGAAAATTAAAAAGAAAATAACGGTAAAAAAGAATGAAAATAAAGAAAAAATGAAAAAAATAAGGGAAAAAAAGTTTTCGGAAGCGCAATTAAATCTACAGTCACAATAAAATACGCGGCTTTTGAAAAATAGCATAAGGTTAAGTTTTTGCCAAATTTAATGTAAAAACTGTAGGCATGTGTTATTTTTTACTTTAATTTTCATGCATGTGCTGTAAAGCTTAATATTGTTTGCGTTAGCGTTAACGGGAAACCGTAACGTAACGCAAAAGCTTTCTATTGTTGAACGATTTCCTACAATAAAGTTAAGTTTCCAGGCAAAATTTAAAATATTTGTTCCAAAATAACGACATTAGTCTGACCTTGAATGATATAATTGCTTTTGTATAGAGTCTGTCTGAGTTGGATTTAAACTAATTTTATTATATATATTTTAGATAAATCGAACTAACTATGCATCATTCGATTAAGAAAATTATGATACTTATTAATTAAACTTGTAGTGAATGACACTTGATGTTAATACAGTTTTTTTTTAGAGCTTACATACCTTGAACTTTTTGCAAGGCAAAAGGCCCAGAACAAACAAAAGTGGCTGCTTCCACCTATTCACTACTGGTATAAAGCAAAAAGACCAGGACTCTCTCTATCTCTCCCTGGTGACAGGCAAACCAACACCTGCCTATCCCGACTGGCCAGTGGACACCTGAAAAGTCTCACATTTTCTGCAAATCAAAAGATCTTTCCTCTTTGCCCTAAATGTCAACAAAACCAGGCATCACCTGAGCACATCTTGATCTGTTTAGGGCTGGACTGGAACGATATTCATTCCTCTCCCATTCTGGTTTCGGATTTTCTCAATATCAACGGATTCATTGATCTGGTCTGACCCTGTCAGACCAGATGGGAATTAGCAACAACAACAACAACAGTTTTTTTTAAATAACAATTTATTAATTAAATTTAATTAATGAATTTTAGTTTTATACGGGAGAAATTTTTTTAATCTTATATAAGATATTTATATTGCTTGCTTTTTAAAAAATTACATAATTATTATTTATATTTAAACGCCGTTAGCTGATACGTAACGTTATAAACGTTATAATAAGTAAAGAAATAGAAAATTAAGCAAAAAATAATGTGATGTAACGAGAACACACAAACGTTGAACATAAAAAAGCAGAAGAAAAAAGAGGTAAGCCAGCATGTACAGTTATTTCTATATAACTTAACAGTACTTTCCGTTAGACAAGCAAGATAAAAAAGTCGCCAAACAATGTAGATCTCTACCAACTTTTTTTAAATTTTTTTTAATTTATTTTTTAAACGCATAAAATTAAATAAAATAAAATATTAAAGTAACAAGCATTTAAAAAATAGGTGAATTTATTTGCTCCCAAGTAACCGAAAAGTAATTTAACACCATTAGCTGAACAAAAAATGTTAACACTACATTGAACATTAAAAAAAAAAGAATTGACGTTTTATTTTACGGCTACCATGTAATTGAACGGTGTTATTTGATTATCATAATATTCTTGCTATCACCAATCTACTAACTGAAATTGGTTTTAGAGCTTTAGCCAATCATGCCTTTTTCGCACTGATAGGTTTGATAACGCGATCTGAAAAATCATAAGTACTTGTTTTACTAGTACTAGTAAACTCCTAATCATAAGTACTAGTTTTTTGGTTTTTGGTGTAATTATTACAAATGCTAGAATTAAATATATGGTAAGAAAAAGATGCAAAGTAAACATTGCGATTATTTTAGACAGTTTATTCTAACGTGGCTTTTACATTCGGAAAATTTGAAAATATAATGAATTTAGAAAATAAAGTTTTAAGGAATTGAATTTCGAAAGGAATTATAGCTAGTGGCTTTACTGGAATATGAATGCACTTATTATGAAGATCTTCAGTGTTAGTACCTGAAAAAATATAAAAGGAAAAGTTAGATTAATTGGAACATAGCCAAGACAGCAATCTTGGCGCGAAATAAATGTCTTGTAAATGTAAATAATCTGCATTTTTATACTCTTCAGTTAATGTTTATATTTATGTTAAGCACGTTTTTTACAAAAATGTTTTAAATAAAGTAACAGCACGCATAAATATTACTTAGACAGAAAATTTGCAAACGTGTCGATTCAATTTTTCACCAAATTCCGCCATTTAAATCTTATAATTAAAGAGTGTGGTGTATGCAATAACGGTATTGTTTACTAGATACCTATTATAATACCTATCACCTTCAAATACAATAACAGTGGTACCTACATCTATTATATAATTGCTTAAAAATCATTGGGGGCAATAATTTGGAGGCTCTTTTACGGTCTCTGGAAATGCCCTGAGGAAAAATTAAGTTCAAAACTACTAGAATATGGTAACATTTAGCTGATTTCTCGCTTTATGAGAACACCAAAAAGCTCGGTAATCTTTACCAAAACGTTTTAGCAATGATTTACGTGAAGTTAATAATAAAATATGAGTTTATATTGTGTGTTAAAGTTTGAAAAATGATGTATTTTTATTATTATATCTTAGAACACGGCTAAAAACTATTTATTTCGGCTTAACTTCAGTTTTGTATTTTTTTATTAATTGTATGATAATAAGAAGTTTAATCGAGAAAACCAGAATTTCCTGTAAACCGTTACAATATAAATGGAAAAATTACTAAATGAATGGTTTAAATTTAAATACCGTATATTCGGACTATATATATATATATATATAATGGTTAAATTTATATGTATATATATATATATATAAGTTTAATTTGTGAATATTTAGTTACCACTAGTCATCAATATAGGTTCTGAAGATTAGTACCATTAGTGTTGGTAATAGGGTAGTAGGTTTAACTGAAACCGCTAATATTAATTACGCAATTTTGTGAAATAATTGACATATTGGTGATTGCTGCTACCATTCTGCTGTCGATGAAACTTGTTGACCAAAAACAAATCAAAAACAAATAACAAGCGAAAGTTTCGATAACCCTAATTTGGCGTTATTGAAAACAAAGCCATCAAAGAATGCTATGATTACCGGAATCGGGATTTTCAGAAAAACTGAACGAAAATTATCGCCAGTTATTAACGGGCGTGGATAATGGTTCAGAGATTTTTTATGGTCCACTGAAACAGATAAATAAATTATGTGAAAATAAACAAATTATTTATCCAGCTATGCAACCAAAAATACGGCTTTATACAAACAGTGCAGCTTTATATAATTTTTTATTTTAGGATTTTTAAAAAAAATGTTTTATAAAGGATTTTTTATTAAAAAAATGAACCCAGTTTTCTTTATGGGACATTGATATACACTGATATCTTTCACGAAAACAAGAATAAACAAAAACATACAAATGCTGCTTTTTTACATAAATAGAATCGGTATTTTCCGTTTCGCCGACGCAGGGGATAAAGTCGCCAATGCTAAGCTGTAGTGTTTATTTATTTTCTATTTTTTAGATGATGGTTTATTTCCTCAAAAATAAAAAGATATAACAAATGAATAAAATAGCTGAAATAGAAAAGTACTTTCAAATCTGTTTATGAAAAGGAAGTATTGTGATAGCAAATATAATGTAAAAATTCTCGTTCGATTACATTTATGAATATTCTCACCGAAAGAAAAAAAATGTTACAATGGTTATAGTACTATTTTTCTTATAAATGAAAAAAAAATTTCTTAAATGTAATTAGATTTATAGCTTTTTTTTTAAAAAAAAAATGAAGTGGCAAAATGTTTAAATTTAAATATGTATTAAACTTAAACATATTAACTGAAACTTTATCACATAAATTAACATTTTTACATAAATATTTTTAGGTAGAATCGTGACAAAATGACACATTCGACATTTTCGGTCAACAGTCTTCAAACTGTTGCCAACGCCTAAAAGACGTTTTTACGATTATCGACAAAAATTGGAATTAGCAAAAATCGCTTATTGAAAATAGCAAATACATAAAAATGCCATAAAAAGCAATAACATACTAATTCTCGCCAAATATAAAACTACATATTTGAAACTTTATTGCCCTCCCAAACATCGCCAATGTCGCCAAATGCACCTGTATACTAGAGTTAAACCAAATTTTACTAATGGATAATACATTTTTTGACCATCACTGCTTTTTGACATAATGAACGATTAAAGTTTTCATGGTTTTTAAAATAGGGCCTGTTCACTTAGCAAAATCGAAATAGCGAAAAATTAAATTATTAAAATTTCATTATAAAATGTATATTAAAAGAAATAGTATATTAATAGTATGTATATTAACAGAAAGAATTATAAAATGTATATTAAAAGGAATTGAAAAAAAAAAACTCTTGCTGCTTAATTCAGGTCTGGATAAATCAGCTAGTGAAATACAAATTAATGAAATTCCAGTATTGTCTTAAATGTGTCGTTTTTGTTAATTAAGAGTGAAGAATGCATAGTTTTGAATGATATATAAGAAAAATAAGAAATTACAAATGATATATAAGAAAAATACGTGTATGCTTACAGTTTTATCAATCTTTAAAATCTGATAAGAGTACTCACTTTATTTCTTTTTCTTTTTCATTTATTCTTTTCGTTTATTTCTTTTCTGGTGATTTCGTTTTATCATCGGGCTTTTTTTCGCCGGGCTTACCATGCTCACCTGGTTTACCAGGTTCTCCGGGTTTTTTTTCGTCTTTCTTGTCCATTTCTGCTCTTGATCAATTGAAGTTAGAAGTATGAAGAATTTAAATACCTTATTATAAATTGAATGCACTGAAAATTTTTAGTTGCACTGTACAGCCTCAAAATTATCAAGCAAATGGTATTCTAAAACTTATTTCATAGCTCGAGATTTTTTTTATGACAAACGTAACAGCGTAATGAACACGCGAGCCGCGTGCAATGAACAACTTTTAATTTTTTATTTTAATGATTATAAGCAAGCGAATATAAGCAAGGCACATTTTAAATGCTGAAAATGAATGTGCATAGAACTATTCGTCTGTTTTATCTATAAAGCATTAAAAAGTATGGTAAACAAAATCAACTGGATAGAGAAATTTCGAAAAATCCCACTAATTAAGCCATTCGCAAAAATTATTTGATGTAGCTACTAAATTTTTAATAAGTAGCAAACTATAAATAAAATACAAATTAAAATATCAAAAAGGAATTTAGTGACATTATGAATTTTCAAAGGTACATGAACCTAGATCAGACATAAATTATTTTCCACGAAAGTGGTTATTTTATGGGCGCAATCTAGCTTCTAGCTATATTTTAATATACTACTAAATTTTAAGACAAGAAGTTAATTTTTATAGCTTTACGGATCTTATTTATAAGGAATTTTAGGTAAGAGAAAATGAGTATACTTGGCTTACGTGTTTACTTTTTGAACCTAGAATAATATGAAAATAGAAATTAAATTTCTTAAGAATTCACCTAATACACCAATTTTGGTGAGAAACTGAGAAACAGTTATCCATCAAATCAATCGGTGTCTTTACATTTATATTTCATCAATGAAAATATATTTATAATAAACTTGTATATCGTTTTTAATAAATATATTTAAACATTTGATCTCCATACAACACAAATATAAAAAGATGTTGCTTCTATTTTTCTAGCCCAGGTCTGTCCTTAAAAAAACTTTTGAGTGTTAATTACTGTCATAAATTGCAATATTGCATTGCAGGAAAAAGTGTCATTAAAAACCTATTACAGTATCCATAGTAGTTATCTCTATCTGTATATTAGGTTTATATTAAAACAATGCCAGTAGTACTTATTTTAACAATTAAGCATGACTAAGGTTAATAGTTTGGAGTTTTTACATGCAGTCGGAATGAATAAATGCCGCAGAAAGCATTCTTCCTAAAGTAAAATTATAATTTATGATTAGTGCTTTGAAACTATTTACTTCTGAATGCTACAAAATATTTTTAAAATAAGACAAGTGCTTGTTGTTACATTTATATGTGAGTTTGATTGACTCTCACTTCGAATATTTGTCAGCTATATTAGCTATGTTTCGATTAAATTTAATAGAATTATTATACTGCTGGGTTTGAATAACAACTCTAACATTTATAGCTTTCAGAACATGAAACTCAAGTCATTAACAGTAATCAAGTTATGTTCATAATTATAGTGATACAAAATTATATAATGTAATGCACATAATATAAAGTACAAGTACTACAGTATGGATAAACACTCGTAAAAACTACTTATTAAAACTTCTTCGAAACATTTTATGGTACAGGGTGCACAAACATTATGATTTTTAATATTACGAATATAATTTTGAAAAATTGTGTTTATATTGCCTATTTAAATACACGAATGTTGTGAAAATTTTAGAAATTAGCGAAAATTTATAAATAAAATTATAAGTCATACAGGTTTTTAAAAGTTATTTATTTTAATATTTTTATTGTGGTATCTCATTGTTATAGCTTCAGTGAATACTAACGAGAATTGAACAAAATTCTAAATATATTTTATTTTCACGCCACTTTTTTTTCCTTTTTAGCTGTTGCAAAAATATTATTTACCATTTCTAATATTTATTTCATTTCTACATTGTGCAAATAGACATAATTTGGCAAATTGAGCAAATATAAACATTTCAACTAGAAAAAAAATAGCGAAATTAAAGTATTTTGATATGATTATTAAGAATGCTATGATAGTTGTGAGAATAAGAAGTGCAAAAAAAAAAACATCATACCAATTCTTTTAGAGAGTTTATTCTAAAACATTGTTTAAACAGTAAGAAAGTTTAAAAATTACAATGAATTTTGAAAAGAAATTTTTTGCAATTGAATTTTGAAAAGAATCATATTCAGTGGACTTGATGCACTTAGCATGCAGATCTTCAATGCTAGTACCTGAAAAAGTATAAAAGGAAAAGTTACTCTATAAATAACGATTAATTGGAATTTATCCAAAGAAGCAGTTTTGACGAGAAACAATTGTGAATCCAAACAATCTGCCTATTTGAATTTATTATTCTTTTATTAATGTATGTTTAAAATATGTTTTGTTTATAAGTTAATTGCTTAAGAGGTTGCTTTATAAAGAAACAATACATAAAAATGTTGTTTAGACAGTAAAATTTTGAAAACATGCAGGATTAATTTTTTTTATGAAGTTCCATCTTTTTTAATACAGAAGTATACTATCGTACTGTCGTCTATTCAATAACGGTATTGCCTAACGGTAAGTTATATGTTACTACAATACCAGTGATATTTTAATAAAATAATAGTTTGGTTACTAAACTTGGAAACTAAATATTACCGTTTTTAAAAATAATGCTTTAGAAAGGAAAAAAAGAAATCAAGATACACTCTTGTCGAAAAAATTAATATTTATAATACCTCGGCGGAGTGTTGCCAATAGCTTGTCAGTAATGTAAGTGCAACGTAACGGAATTTTAGTATTAAATGTAAATCATAACTCATATATTTTTAATCAGCCATTTTGTTTCAGATTTTCGGGTAAATGTTTTCAGTTTTTTTCTCATGTTTTTCGTCATCCACTTAAAGTACTTAATATTAAAAAAAGGAATATTCTTTATTACCAACATTTTTAGTTATTTAACTAACGGAGATTATTAAAATAATAAAATGATAAAATTATATAGATACCATATGCATAGATTATGCATGATCCATGATATTAGGGTTAACTTTTAGTAAAAATTGCTTCCAAAGACTTGGTAATCCAAGACCCAAGAAAGTATTCTGAATTTTTAAAACTGTTTAGTTTGATTAGGAAAAGACATCATTTTTTTACACATTTGAACCCCGAAAAGGGTAAATATAAAGAAAAATTGGTGACAATTGCTGATGAATCCAAATGGCGTTGAATTAGGTACTTTTTGGTTTTGTTGACTTTTTCGGTTCGGCGAAAAATTGGTGATAGTTGCTGATGAATCTAATTCAATGGCGTTGACTTAGGTAATTTTCGGTTCGGTTTTATTTAGGTACTTACCCATTATCTCGCTGCTTAACAAAACTTCTTACTCATAAGAATGCCCGCCAACATTTTAAAGAATTAGAAACAATTAAATTCTCTTCGAAACTTAGTTAATTATCCTGTTCGCTACTCGAAAGTGTATCTTTAATCTTATAAAAAAATAAGCTAACTGTTTATAAAAACTTATAAAAATTTCACAATTTTGTCGAATAAATAACTTGTTGATGCATAACTGGCACATTGATGACGTATTGCTAGAGCACTGAAGATGAACTTGCCAATTTTCGCTAAACTTTCTCCGTTAGCTAGATAACGAAAAAGTACCGAAAATGTCACATGAGCGTTCACGTTATTTTTGAAAGTCCACGTCTAAAAAAAATGATTACCTAATATTAAGAGGAAACTGGCAAGCTTTTTTTAAGGTTTAGTACCGAGTGTCGAGGAAGAGACAAATAAATAAAGTATTATAATTTTTCACTCCCTTTGCTTCGTTTCTCTGATACAAAAATATCATTTTCAGTTTGAAGATTTTAATTCATTCATTTTTTAAAAGAAATTTTGATGCTAAATAATAAAAGGATTAATAATTTTTCAAATTTATTACCGGCCATCTAGAATGATAAGTTTCTCTAATTTTAAGTAAACTGTGATTCATGCTTCCAATTTAAAAAATATGAATCTTACAAATGAATACAAAAGATAGTTATTCATTAAAAATTTCTTCACAATACAAATGATATTGCCTAAATAATTCAAGGTATTGTAAAGATCAGTTATCACAATATTTGTATAGGGAACATTGTAAAAAATTCCGAATCAAATTACAGTAAAAAGTACTGGCATCAGTACATCATCCATAAAATCCATCTTACCCTAAAATTTCACACCGTGGATTTTACATTGATATTCATTTAATTGCAGTGATTTAATAATTTTGCTGCAAATATTACAGTTAAAATTATGGCACATTATATTATTTGTTCTGTAAAATTTTATTGTTAAAATAGATTTTATGGTAAAAAGCACCGGTACCCTAAATGCCGTTACTTGACCTGAAATTGTTTATAATGTTTTGGTAATAATACATTAGGTATCTATTGACCATATTACCAGCAGTGCCTTTTACCCCAGAAAAAAATAATCACTGGTGTCAAAAATAGCTTGGCGTTTATTTTATGACTCATGGAAACAGAGAAGTACCTAAATTAAATTTAAGTTACGCAAAAAGGGACGATTTATTTACCGGGCGTTATGTTCCAAAAATAATATATTTGGCAATAGTACAGCATTATATAATTTCTAAATTTATGGTTTTCCTCTTAAGAAACCAAATTATTTTTGAGTAAATGAAATTGAAATCTGTAATAGTTTACAATCGGGGGCCCCTCTCATTTTTGGCGATTGGCAAATAAACGAATATATATGTAAAATAACTCAAGAATCAATCACATAAATGGGTAAACAAAAGTTGCGGTAACCCAAAGGTGACGTCATTGGAGGCAAAATCCGCAAAGTTAATCATGGTAACCAGAAATGGGATTTCAGCACCTGCGAAAACCTGGTTTGCCAACCAGCAGGTTTGGCAACAAGCAACAGTTTGGCGACATGCATCAACGCGTCATTTCAGCGTTGGCGACATTTTTCAAAATCGCGCTAAACTTATCACTTGTCACCAGTACTATCGAAAATGATGCTAAGAGGCAGTAGTAGTCTTGATAATGCTTAAAGCTTACCTAATATTTATCAGTTAAAAGGACCACGCAGCCAAAATGACCAAAGGGCGTGAACAGCTTAAGATTTTGATTTACATAGATCACCGACTACTGATAATACACATGAGAGTTCATTAACAATAATAATACGCATTGAATACAATCATATTGTGATTATTATCGATGGCATAACGTATCGAAAAAATAATTTGTGAATAATATTCATAACGATAATTATTGGTAAATAATATTTTTTTAATAAAATATTTTTGTGAGTCACAATAAAGTTAATCTAATTAACAAAAATATTGAAATATAAATTTTTATAATAATATAAATTAGTTTCCTTGGGAAATATCTATATAGATTGTAAATATTAATGTTTTTACAATATGTCGTTGTAATAAAATTCCTACCTATTGGCAATAAAGCAGCATCGCACTTATTAAATTGTTATTCGTACTTACCTAACTATTAATTCGTAGGTACTTACATATTATCTCGTCAATTATTTTCGCCAACTCTGCGAGTCTTTTTGCTATCGTTCAAATTTATTTCTACATAGTAAAATATCAAAAATAAATAGCATATGCAAATATAATTTATTGTATGAAAAATATTTCAATTTTTACAACTTCCAAATTTATTTTCAGATTTGACGAAATTGGTCGACGGAGTAATACGTAAGTGCCAATTCCCACTGATTATTCGCGTTGGCGACAACTCAGAAAAGCTGCCACCAATTCATGATCTCCATAGCTGCTAATACCGGTTAATTTTGCTGTGAGTGTAGCTATAAAGTATGCATCAAAAATGAAAAAGGAGGAGCTAAAGCTTTGCTCAAGCAATTTTTTCTTAAATCAGGAGAAATTTTGACAAATATCTAAAATTTGTTTCCAATACTTAAATTTCAGTTCTAGATAAGCGTTTTTAACTGCAAAATTTAACTTTAAAATCAGAATGAAGGTAATTTTTAAAAAAATATTCTTGCTGCAAATTATTTATTTATTTTTCTTTTAAATTCTGGATTAGTCTAGTTAATGGCCAAAATTAGTACAATAATAAATATATTATTTTTTTAATAAAAATATACTTTTCAGTTTAAAGCTTTTACTTACAAAACAAAAAATGGCAAAATGAATCATATTGTTAATAATGCCTTAAATTACTATATTTAATCTAAGCAACTACGCAAGATATATAAGAAATATGAATATATTATCGCAGTTTTATTCCATCTTTAAAAGCTGATAAGAGCACTTACTTTATTTCTTTTGTCAGCCATTTCTGAATTTATTTCTTTTCTGGAGATTTTGATTTATCATCAGGCTTTTTTTCTCCGGGCTTACCAGGTTCTCCAGGTTTGCCATGTTCACCAGGTTTCTTTTCGTCTTTCTTGTCCATTTCTGCTGAAGAGAAATTGAAGGTGAAGGATTTTATATACTTTCAAATAAACTGAATACACAAAATTTTTTTAGTGTCACTATATAGTCTTCAAGTTATAAAACGAATAGTGTTCTAAAAATTATGTCATGCCTCGAGCTTTTTTGTATCAAAACGTGACAGTGAAATATAAGGAAACACGCGAGCCATCTGCTGTAAATAATTTTTATTTAAAAATTGTTATTTTATTTATCAAGTTACTTTTTAAAGCAAACATAAGCAAGGCACATTCTGAGAATTTAAAATGAATATATATATTTCTTAACTCACGGGAGTCTATAAAATTATTGAAATTATGTGTCCTTGAAGATGACTAATGTTAAAATAATAGTTATTTTCTTCTTTCGAAAGAGTTACTTTTTGTTTTAATTATTTTTTTAAATCTTATATGCATTAAATGCTCAGTAGAAATGTTATATTTTTGTTTTAATGATGCTTCATAAATAACGCTGGAAAGGTATGCATTTTATTAACAATAATTTAGCCAACAATGCACTTTTTCTTCCTTTTTCTTTAGATTTATATTTTTAAGCTTTTTTAAGTATTGAATAAAGGAATTAAAACCTACTTAAAAAGATAAAAAGCCTAAATTCAAAGCTACACTGAAAAATGCAAGTAGAGAGTGGAGGAGGGTAGGATGCTCGTACTTTGAAGCAACGTGGAAAGATCTTCGGTAGTACAGTTTAAAGCTCAGTTTTACAGAAATTAAATAATGTGGTATAAAGTGAAGACATAGTATCTGAGCCGGAATAGCATGGTTAGTAGGACGTTGGGTTCGTGTTCTTGAGAACGTGAGTTCAAACCGCTGACAAAAGAATCCTCGAGTATTAAATGGTGACTGGTGCAAGTTAAATCTGTTGGGTTACAAAGTTCTCCAAGTTCCAATTAACAAATCAATACCTTTGGGGGTAATGAATTGGAGATTGATCATTCTTTGGTTCAGGACAAAATTATGATCCGTGGATAAGTAAATGGAGTATGATCGTGTCGTCCCTGTAAAAAGGGCTGTGACTGAATTCGTGTTCTTAGTCATCACTGGAAAAACAAGAAGTGCATCATCTGCCTTAAAAACTCGCTTGATTTCAAGCAGGCTTGCTAGTGATAGAAATTAGCATAAGTAACGGCATAATACCTCGATTCTTCAAAAACTTCGAAGTAGTTCAAACAACTTCGAAGTTGAAACATTTTTATACGGACGAAACCGCTTGTTAGGCCGAGTTTCGCTGAAATGAAGTTCACTAATTTATTACCAACTGTTCGTTTAAGGATCATAGTACAAATATTATAATTAGTGGCCTTACATCGACTTAGGTGCGCTCCCTGCAAGATTTATAAATGAGGCCTTTCTTAAACTTAACTTAATTTTCTTTAAAAATCATAATATGAAACAAAAACACAATGAAAGTACATTTAGGTATTTAAAGTTATTCATTTTATTTTAATTTACATTAATTAATTAATTTTAATTTGTATATTTTAAATTATTTGTATTTCAATTAATAAGGAATTAATAACTGTGTTGGAAAGGCGGAATTCAGAAAAGTACTAAAATGGAACAAAGTATACACTTACCAACTTGCCACATTAAAATTTAATTAATGTAACAATACGAAAAAATAACTCACTATCTTACAATAATTAGATTCAAAGTTTAGTTAAGGGTTATTATTACTTGTAAAATTAATTTAAAAAATATCTCATAATAGAAACATTGTGATTCAAATAGTTGGGGTAACAACTCTTTTTTGTACCTAGAAATCTTGACAACAATTACGATAATTTCATAAATATCAAAATATCAATGTTTCGGACATAATTATCGATCAACATAATAAAATGTTTGCATGAAATAAATCTTTTTGAGCAATTATAATTCTTTTTCTTATTTTCTTAATTCTTTTAATTAATTCCATCTTTCATCTTTTCACTAGTCAACTTAGTTATGTATTTACATAAAATTAAATTATTTTAACTGTTGAAATTTGTTCAAAACTAACAAATACCAAACCGCTACTTTTTAAAAAAAATGTTCTCTTCTTATCAAAAAACATATTTGTCGAAAAAAATATAAAGATGAGGATAGGAGAAGTGTTGGTTTTTTATCATATTTAGTAACATAAAAGTTTATATTAAAATAAATTAACTCTAATGTTCTTGAAAGAAATGAAAGAAAATAAAAAATAGATAAATATTTTATTGAGTAACATAAATGCAAATGAAATATTTTTATTAAAAATTTTTAATGGGATCTAAAATGATTTAAAATAAAACAAATAAATATATTATAGCTCTAAATAAGATTCAGCATTCAGTTGGGATTTAGTTCAGTATATTTTTAGCTTTAGAACATTTATATTTCATGAATAATAAAAGATTTTATGAATTTTAAACCTTAAAATATTTTTAATCACTTTCAGTTACAAAAAATTAAGAAAAAATTCAAAAACAGTAAACAGTTTAAAAAATAGACCATGTTCGTGGTCTTTCTCTCCATGTATCGCAAATGCTGGATAGTTCCATCAAAAAGTCCTCCACGAAAGCAAGTATCATTCAATACTTGATCCAGGAGTTCCCTTGTCTTCTGAATTATTTCAAAATTACAAAGCTACAGAGTTGAACATTATAGTTGTAAACCCAAAATTGGGTTGGCTGTTCAACGACGGTCATAAAATAGAAAATGCTTAGAGAAACGATACGATACTTAGAAAAACGAGTAAAAGTCAAAACTTAGTTATGAGTTAAACTTGAGAAATATATATTCAGAGAAACGAGAGAGAAATAGTACTTAGAAAGAGAGTACTTAGAGAGAGAGCCAAATATCCCATTTAATTGCCATGCATTCTTAAAAGTAAACCCTACTTTTAGTGTAATTATGCTATTGTAATTATGTTTAGTTAAATTATATTAGAAATTAAGCAAACTAAGCCACTGATCACTATGATTGCTTGGCAAAAAATTTTTTTCTTGATCAGAAACAGACTGTTTAATAAAAATTGAAAAAGTACTCAACTAAAAAAATTTTAGTTTTATTATTTTTATTTATTTATTATATTATTATTTTTTTGAATTAACAGATATTAGATTTCACATATTTATCTTCCAATTGTATTGGGATCAAGTTTAAAGTAATAATTTTGCTGCCTGGTCATTATTGTAACTTTATCATTATTGTAATTTATTTGTTTTTTAAATTCCTGCTTAATTGCTTATTACTGTAAAAATTCGTTTATAATATTTCAACAACAGAATTTTCCGTTATTTGAAACAGACAGCATTTTATTCGAATTTATGAAAAATTTGAATGTAAGAAGTATTTTATTGCTAGGACAGAAGTTCTTTTAACTTTCCTCGTGAAAATGATTTTCAACCCATCCATTTTTAATACATCAACTATTACGTTATCTTAACTGCCGTTGTTAAAGTTATGATACCTTACAACTAGCGTCTAAATTCACCTTAGTTCCCTACCATTTTCCCGCCACTGATTGGATAATCAATTCCCATTTCTCTCACGTGTGTCACTTATCAGCAAATAGAAAGGACAGTCTAGAAAGATCTTCACTTATTGCGTCGACATTTTACGGTTACCCGTCAACCACAAATCGTTGTACATTGGTCAGGAAGTGGACAGATTCTATGAAATTAGTAACTATGGCAACCACGTTGCGTGACGAATCCTCGCCAAAATAATCAAAAAGGAATTAAAAAAGGAAAGTTCGTCTGCGTGATCTGATAATTTGCACGTTTCGAACGAAGGTAGAGTTCTCATTTTCTGTACTGTATTCCTTCTCATTTTTACGCTTGGGAATGTTAGTCAGGTGGAAATATTTTCACTAAGAGGATATCGGTGTCTAATTACTTTTTTTTAATTTCGAATTTTTATTAAAGTTAATTAGGTAAACTGCATATTATTAATGAAGCTCTGTTTGAAACCATTCAATTTAATTAAACAATCTCTTAAAACGTAAACTGCTAAAATAATACTTTGCTATATACGGTTTTAATTGCAGCGTTTTATATTACAGACATTTTTAAGGAGTTAAGTTGCTTTAATTTCACATAGTTTCAGAACATTTTTTTCCTCACATTTATCATTTCGAAAATCGCTGTTTCTTGGAAAAGAAACTTTAAATTCTATAACGTTTAGTAAATAACTTAATGATAGAACATGCAAATGACATTTTTATAAATTCGAGAAACTCATCAGCTTTGAAATAAAATATAACAACCGGAAAGATCTTAACTAAGTATTTCTTTTTTAAAATCAAAAGACAAACTAGGCTCCAACAGTTATAACAAATTATAACAGGTACTTTTAGTTAAAGATTTTAGAGTTTTTAAAATGCCCTTTCATATACTTTACCTTCCAATCGGCATTAATATAAATAATGGTTAACAACATATACAATTACTATAGATATAAATCAATTTTTATTTTAAATACCGTAAATCAACTGTATTATTGTCATCGAGTTGGTATGGAGGAGAGAATCTTCGTCTATCAAGGCCTGGGGATGTTAATTACCCACGATAAAAGCTGATCGTTTGATCAGATTGCGCATTCTGGAATCCTCTCTAATGTAACATGACGAACGGTTTCATAGCCAAAAAAGTCCTCTTACAATTGATCGATTGGGGGTGTGATGGTAAGGCTGGATGATTACTTCCTTCATCAGCCCTTCGATCTAAATCGTTTTTGTGCAGCTCAAGCATACACAAGTATTGTCTTCGCATCATCATTAAAACATTTTCCCAGTCCATTGTCAATAACACATTAGTATGGCTCCACCTGAGAAAATAGTATGGTAAAAACTACCACTTTATTGCAAATTTTATCGTGTTTCTGGGTTTATGGTAACACCAAAAAGTGCGGTAATTTTAACCGAAGTACTTTGGTATGGATTTTGGTAAAATTAACAATAAATATATGTCAATAATATGTGATAAAATGTGGTAATTTTATCATTATATCTTAGAGTACGGCATAAAACTATTTATTCGGTTAAATATGCTAAAAATATTTTGCTTTTCTTATAAAATATGTGGTAATAAGAACTATTTTAAAAACTAGAATTTCCGGTGAACCGTTACCATATCAACAGAAAAATTACCAAATAAATGGTTTACATACCGTATATTTTGGTTTTATTGACTATAATTACGTTTTTTTACTAGTAATGTCATTATCATACATTGCGGTAATTTTACCAACATTTTTTTGCATAATATATATTTATTTCATCAAAATGTTTCATTTTTTAACGATAAAAACAAAACGTACTACGTTATATCAAACTGCAATTCCGAATTGAAAATATTAGAATATTTTACTCTGACATGAATATTGAAAAGATTTATATAACACAGAATACCACGTATGAAATCATCTATAATGTTACCAAAATAGTTAGCAAATATTCACCAAAAATGGATAAATGTTTCAATAGCATTAGCAACATTGTTGAAGAATTGTTGTTCCGTATTTATAATATTAATATATTGCAGCAGTTAATTAGTGTCACACATATGTGGTTTTATGTAATAACGATGAGACTAATATTTTCAATTCCAAAATATTAAAGAAATTTCATTAAATGTTTATTCTTTTGGTTTAAAGTTACTACAATTCATCTTTCCTTTAAAACCTAACTATTAATATGGGGAATCAGAAGATTCAAAAATATTTAATAGTATCTTACCTCTTATGAGATTTATGATGTTTTTAAACTTTTGTTAAAGTACTATAAATGTTGTATTACATTTTTCAAAAAAAGATATATCCCAAAATAGATTTCTATCGAAAGAAAAGAAAAAAAGATGAAAAAAATAGAAGTAAAGAAACAGAAAGGGAGAGTGAGGCAAAAAAGCTTCGGACTTTTCATGAAGAATAATATTTTGCTATAAATCACGTACAGACTTGACATCTTGTATAAATAGAGCGTTTCAAGCTATGAAATGTTTTGACAATGTTACAATAAAAATTTCCCCTTTTGAAATATTTTATATAATGACAGAGAATAAAAAAAATGGAGATTTAATGTCACTATAATGTGAAACAATATTTTCCATAAAATTTAAACAGCTTTTAATCTTCTTTGTGTAGAGAAAATGATTCACTTATATTAAGTTTACAAACTGAACAAGTGTATCAAAATAAGCAGCCAAATAAATTCTCAGGCTTTAATTTACAAATTAACTTCTCAGGATTTAATTGAAAAGCTTACTGGTTTTATGAGCATAAGAAAAATTAGTAAAAATATATTAGTATCGTACAGTTACAATTTATTTTTCATGACAATTTTTAATTCATTATAATAGTTTTGAAACATAATTTCACAGTCCTCCCTTTCTATTTTATTCCTTGTTGTCAAATTATTCTTTTAAAAATTTATTTTTCCAACTAAAAATTTTCATGCAGCCTTAAAAGTTTTGTGAAAGCAATACAATAAGGATATGCTGGTGTAAAACTTTTCGCAACTTTAAATATTTATTCTGGTTCTTTCTTTTATTCTTTTTTTTATGAGTTTCAAAACATATTTTTGAGAGAATCAAAGGAAAAAATACTATTTTGTCCACTTTTTAAATGTCTTTTCTTGAAAAGTAACGCCGGCGTTTTTCGAAAGATTGGTTACTTTTTATGAGGAAAGATAAGTTTTAGAATAAAAAGTTTTACAACAATGTCTCAAACAGAAAAGAAGTTAGGCAATAAATATTTTTTTATTTATCTTTGTTAATAAAAAGTAGAAAATGTTGGGCATTTTTCATTTTCTAAATATATATATTCTAAATGCCATGCAATGCTTTTCATGATTTTTATAATTCATGAGATCTTAAAATCTTAGAAGCTTTTAAAAAAAACTATGATTTGCTTAATTTTTTAAACTTTTTATTCAACATTTCTATAAAAACAAGTCTTTGAACAAAGAAAAGAGGAAAAGTTGTTTGAAAAATTAAACAATTACGCTATATTATACATCTACTTGTTCCGCAATGATTGCAATATATATGTAATGTTACAATTCTTGTCAAAGGTTAAGTAAAAAGTATGAGCATTAGAGAACGTATTTTAATATTCAAAAAAAGAAATTCCTCCGAAACTTCACGAATCACTGCTTAGGAACATTTGATTGAAGACACCAAAACCACTTTGATTGCCTGATAAAACTTGGTAGTGTTTTTCATAAATCATTTATTATCATGCTTTCTCCGGCTATCAAACAGGTTTTGATTCGTATTTTTCTGCCTTACTTAGTAGCGAGTCGTTAGAATAGCATGACTCATACTTTCTTATTTTGATTTTTTTATAAGGGTTCTAACTATGCTGATTAAACGGAAGTCATTATAGAGCATCCTACAAATGAATATTTTTTTAAACCCTCAAAATTCCTGAACACAATTAAATATATTAAAAAAACATTCATTTTGTATAATTATCGATAAGAGCTGAAATATGTAGGAACTATTAATATTATTTAAGTACGCGAACAAGAACATTGAGACCGAGCAAATAATGATGAAGTATTGACATTGCCTTAGCTAGCTGAATATCCATCCTTCATACGGGGTGAAAAAAATAATCACTGAATCAAAATCAGTACCAAACAATACTACAAAATCATGCACAAAACTGTAAGAAAAATACCGTCACAATTAATAAACCTAAAATAATTTGTACCAAGCATGCTTGGGAATTAAACACTGGGAGTTCCGCGTTCGGCTGACCACCTAAACCGGAACATCTGCTCCTGCACCCCAGAGCCCTAGGTCAAGAAAACTGAGATGGACACAGTAGGCCTTGGCCCTCTATGGGCTGTCGTGCCATTGAGTTTAGTTTTAAAATAATTTGAATACCTTTTTTATGCATTCTTATACATTGCTCATCGTGGTGACTTCACGTTATTAGATTTAGCAAAATACATTTTTAGTAGTTCATCCCATTAAAATAAAGATTAACTTTATTCAATATCATCTGTGATAATGCTGTTTTTCGAGGACAATTATAAATTTTATAGTAATTATAAATAGGCCAATTTTCAATTTAGCACGATCAAGCGATTTTCTTTTGTACTTATACTTTCGAGGGGCACAATTAACTTATTTTCGCCGTATCAATGATGAAAATGCACCATATTGGGGCAGTTTTAATAAGTACCAAATTTACTAATAAAATATTTTGTAGTTACATTAGTATATTTGAAAAGTATAAAAACTGCATCAATTACCATAGTACTAGTAGTCCCTATTTTCAAAAGTAATTAAGCATCATTTGATGTTGTGATGCCACTAAAGGCATGGCATATTTCCTAGATTTTAAAATTTCCTTAATTTCACAAATTTAATTTTTTAATCATTCTTAATCTAACTTTAATTATATTAAACCACTTATTTAAGTTCATTGCATTTCATGAAAAGCAAACATAAATATATTATTCTCTTCTTAACAATCAATGTAAGGGATAACTTTTTAATTCAAAACAGATGTAATAACTCATTAATTCCTTGTCACGACTAAATCGAATATCAAAATCTATATTTAACTCTTTATTCCTTAAGCTATTTTATTTCCCTTAAGCTATTTTATTACAGGGTTGTATTAATTCTTACAGTCTTTTTGGTGATTAAGCTGTATATCCAAGTTATTTAAAATTTACTATTAATAACGAGGGGTTGGCTTTATTTTTGACTATCTTATCTTTCCATTAATCGCCAACTGTGGATCTCTTCCCGTGCTTCTAAGTGTCAGTTGGGAATAATTCAGACACTTTTAATTTAAAATTCTTAGTTTCAGGACTGGGATGTGGGGGGGTGGGTTTGATTACAGTTCAAATGCTAATCAACTACAGAAACAATATGATTTTTTTAAAAAATGGATGTCTTCTACTCTATAAAGGCATATTATTTTGCTATTGCATATTATTTTGTTATCTTCTACATATGGCCGTATATGTATCTTCTAAAAATATTTCTTAAATAAAGCAGTATTTCGTTTTTTTAAATAATTTTGTTCAAATTCTCTGGAATAAATCCCTCTTTTGCAAGAAGCGCAAATGTACCAGAAATAATTACTACTACGGCTAAAGCCTTCCATGAAACTGGACCAACTAATTTTACCACAAAAACTCAAATAAAAATATTTTCACGATAAAACTCTTTCTTTCACTATATTGTCATAAAGGAATAGCATTTTTTTTTACATTTCTCTTAAACAAATTAATACCATTTATGCATTAATTTGGCTATTTAATAAGTAGCATACTTTTTCATTTCTATTAGCATTTATTGCCAAAATTATTAGAGCATCACTGTCGTCAGAAATAGTATGACGATTTATTACTTTTCTCCTAAACTTATTGGCTATTATTTTATTAATTTTACTTTACCGTACAAAGCTTAATATTTTTTCAAATTTCAATTAGTTCCTACTACCAAAGTCAATTGAACATCATTGGTTTTAGAAAAAGTATGACATTTTTTAAATTTTTTTCCTAAACAAATTGGCACCATTTCTCTGTTTCTTTTATTTTTTTGTGCGTAGCATATTTTTGAAAAATTTTTTTTCAATTGGAACATAATACGAAAATTAGTTAATTAATTGGAATAGTTTGGTGATTTTTTATATTTCTTTTAAATGATTTAGTATAATTTCTCTATTTCTTTTGATTTTTAGTGCAATGGTTAATTTTTTTTAACATAAATTGTTATCTTGACGTCAATAATTAGTATATGGCGATGTCTGGCATTTCTGCTAAATGAATTAGTACCATTTCTTCATTAATTTTCCTTTTCAATTCATATTTTTATTTCAATTACCAATGGTTTTAAATGACTTATTTTTATCGAAACACGTTTTAAAATCAAAACTATGAAAAAATTTGCACTCAGATAGCTTTAGAAATACAAATTTCATAACGTAGACCACTAATGTTACCATGTTTATATTGATTACCATCACTCAATCATGGCTAAGTACCTAGTACCATATTAGAGCTCTATTTTTTAACGACCGTGGTAAAAATGATACGCATTTTTGACCCTTGTCTAAACTATGCAGGCCCCGTAATTTTGAACCTTTGAGCTGGTACCCTTTTTTCCAACTTCCCCACCATAAATAAATTTAATGTTGATCATTGAGTCTGACTTAACGAATAAAAAAATAATTAAATGTTATAGAACGTGCAATAAAATCCTGAGGCTATAAGACAGAAAAAGATATGAAGATTTTTTGAAGGAGAAAAGAAGTTACTAAAATTATTTTAAAAAATATTCATACATTTAAAATTATTTTAAAAAATATTCATACATTTAAAATTAGAGAAAAATTTTTAAAAAAAAATGAAGAAAAAAAGGAAAAGATATAATCTTGTCATCAGCTCACACGATTATATCAGAAAAAATAGTGCTTTCTAATAACATTAATTCAGCCAAAGCAAAATATATCAATACTTTAGTGTGAAGAGCACCAAAAAAATTTCAACGAACTTATCAAGCACAAAATGTAAAATGAAACAAAAATTAAACAATCAAACAAAAAAATATAAATTAAAAATTAAAACTCAAGCATTTTTCAAAAATGATTTAAAATCTTTTCGTAACAAAATATGAAAATTAAAGTGTAAAAAAAGGATGAAGGGACCGAATTATTTTACGTTCTCACTGAAGTATCACTTCTATTTCATATTTTGTAATCTGGAAAATAGTTACGAAAATATTTTAAATCATTTTTGAAAAATACCTGTAACAGTAAGTACATTTGAATTCACTCCTCTTTTTTTATATATTACATTTTGAGTCTTATTCTGTATTTTCTTGATGTTTTTATTTTCTATTTTTTGCTTAATTGTTTTATTTCGCATTTTTGATTTATTTTACATTTTTTGCCTTGTAAATTCTATTTTCATTTCAATTTTTCCTGGTGCTTTTCACACTATTTTATTGATGTACTTTGCTTTTGTTGTATTAATACAATAGTAGAAAGCACTATTTTTTCGGATATAATCGTGTGAGCTGATGACGAGATTGTATCTTTTCCTTATTTTATTTCCCAATTTTCCTTTTAAATGTAGAAGTCCTTTGAATTCTTAAATTTGTAAACATTTTTTAATATTTTTTTTCTTCTCCTTTAAAAAATCTTTATATCTTTTTCCATGTCTCCTCTAATTTTTTAACTTTTTTTACGAGTGCTTTGTACTTGCAGCTTGTGCGCACTATAACTTATTTTTCTTAATTTTTTTCGTTTATTTCTCTTTTTTTTAAAATCCTTTTTGTATTTATTATATACATTCTTATTATATTATTCTTCAAACGAATACATCTTTTCAAGTTAACAGTCTTCTTTAAGCAATCTATCTTATTATATAAAACGCTAGTACGTACGTATGTATCAATAAAACCGATGATATTTCGTTTCTCGCGTTGGCAACGGTTTTTATTTTTAATTTATAGGCTTCGGCGCGCAAGAGCACGTAGTGAGCTAATCTATATTATATAAAACGCTAATACGTTTTAATTGATAGGCTTCGGCACGCAAGAGCACGTAGTGATCATCATATGTCTAATTGGGTATAATATGAAAAAAACACAACTACTTCGATTTAGTAGGAACAACATATGACGCACTGCTAAACGAATGGAATTTAGTTGTTTATTTAGTTATTGTTATTAGTAGTTGTTGTTATTTGTTTTAGTTGTTGTTGTTTATTTAGTTGTATTTAGTTTCAATATCTTTTCTTTATAATGCAATAAAATCTGGCGAGCAGCTATTTAAACGATCGAACACTTCGTTTGTTTATTTGTGGTTTGAAGTTAGGCTCGCAGAAAATGCCGTTCATGGGTAAAATTTAGTAGGAACAACACAACCTGTGACGTAGGCTATATTATACCCAATAGGATGAATTCTCACCGAATTATCAAAAAAATTCTCGCAAAATTATCTTCATCGAAGCCGAGGCTTTACATCCGGCATTCAGTACTATTTCATATTATTTTATAACACATGGTTTTAGCCCTCTGGTGGGAAAGACTTTAAAACAAAACTTACAACAGTCACTTTTCTCAACAACTGAAATTTAGAATAGTGTGATTGCGAAAAATATGCGAACTGTTTACAATTTCAAATTAATATTGAAATGCACAGGTTTAGAATTTTCTACAGTGAAAAGTTTTCGGAACTTCAGTGTTCAAAAAAGTATACAAAAGCTAGACGTTAAGAACGTATCCAATGAGCGAGCAAAGTGAGCATCGGATTGCGAATCAATCCGAAATGAACTGCGAAAGCAGTTCCGGGGGGATGGCGAGCGCCAGCGAGCAGGGGGCGAAGCCTCCTAGTATTATTTAAAACGCTAATACGTACGTATGTATCAATAAAACCGATGATATTTCTTTTCTCGCGCTGGCAATAGTTTTCATTTTTAATTGATTGGATTCGGCGCGCAAGAGCACGTAGTGAGCATCATATGGCTAATCTATATTATATAAAACGCTAATACGTTTTGATTGATAGGCTTCGGCGTGCAAGAGCACGTAGTGAGCATATCATATGTCTAATCGGGTGAATTCTCAGAGAATTATCAAAAAAATTCTCACAAAATTATCTTCACCTCCGGCGTTCAGTACTATTTCATATTGTTTTACAACACATGGTTTTAGCTCTCTGGTGGGAAAGACTTTAAAACGAAACTTACAAAAGTTACTTTTCTCAACAACTGAAATTTAGAATAGTGTAATTAAGAAAAATATGTGAACTGTTTGCAATTTAAATTTAATATTGAAATGCACAGGTTTAGAATTTTCTACCGGGAAAAGTTTTCGGAACTTCAGTGTTCAAAAAATATACAAAAGCTAGACGTTAAGAACGTATCCAATGCGCGAGCAAAGCGAGCATCGGATTGCGAAGCAATCCAAAATGAACTGCGAAAGCAGTTCCAGGGGTTGGCGAGCGCCAGCGAGCAGAGGGCGAAGCCTCCTAGTATTATTTATTTGTTTTTATTTGAATAAGAATTTCTGATTAAGGAAACATTATCAACAGTAAGGAGTTCTTAGAAATAAATTTGAGAATGACCTTTCACGAATACATAATAAAAAATATATATTTGGGAAGCAAAAATTAATAAATTTTAATCTATACTTTGTTTTTGTTTTCAAAAAAATAATTATGCGAGGTAACTTTGAGAGGCAAAAATATCTTTTGATAATAAGTCATATCACCAGGTTTAAAAAAAAAGTATCTTTCTAAATGGAGTCACGTAATTTATTAATATTAATGATCGCCGAATGAAAGGATACAATCGTAATCCTATGCTATAAACAAACATTATGTTCATTTTTTCCCGATTCAAATAACAAGTGATACTTATCTTTTGCTTCTCAGCAAGATTGATGACTTTTATTGACATTTTTGGCGCAACACAATAAAGAAAAAGTCATCATTCAAACTGTTTTATGTATTTTTTTTTATTCTATGACAATTGATTTGAAAGTTTGTTAAAAGAAGGGCTTGGCTTATTGATAAAAAAAAATATCTTAAGGTTACTTAACCTAATCACCGTAAATGTTGCTGGGTAATTAATATTAACACTTCTTTTTAACAAACTTTCCTTTGTTTTTCGAAGGCTTGAAAATATGCATAGTAAGGAATATAAATATTTGGTCTTTCGTTTTTCTCCTTCTTTTTTTCAAATATTTAATAAATATATATATACGAAAATTAAAAAAATAAATAAATAGAAGGAATTAGTCCAAAACAATAATAAAAATACTTATAAAATTATTATTACAATCAATTGAGTGGCGCTTTAAACATAAGATTTTCATTCAAATAATATATTACAATTACATTTTTGAAAACAATCGATCCCATTAAAATAATTTTATTTTAGATCATAGAACAAAAATGAATTATTTTGTGCTTCATATAGAATTTATTTCATAATAATTTAACGCTACAGTCCACTAAAGTTACAATAACATTAAAGTTAACGCTACAATCCCAACACCTGAATTTTTTAAATTGTTTTATCATCAAGGTAAACTAAAAAAGCAGATTTATGTACAAAAAAAAGTAAGTACTTATAAAAAGTAAGACAGAACGATGATTCAGTTTTCTCAATTTTTAACCTATAACTATAGATCCTTAAAAATTTAGGTCTTTAATTATTTAGATACCTAAAAAGCATTAATTCAATTTATTTGTTCAGATAGTTTCGACTATATATTACATATTAATTACTTTGAATTGCGTATGAGAGGTTAATAGAAATAGTATTGAAAAATAGAAAATAAAAACACTTTAATACCAACATAAACAAAAAAAATTAAACAAAATTTTTTTATCGTAATGGTAAGCACTTAAGATTGATTCTACGAAAAGTAATCTAACAGCGTTCTAGCTTTCTCTTCGTTCAAAACGTATAAGTACATAATACATAATTTCCCTGTATGTATTATTGCTCGATGAAAAATGTAGTACTTTCGATAAAAAATGCATTATTTAAAAAAGTAAAAAATTTTCCAACAGGGGGGAAATAATAAGTCTGAGGCAAATTATATATCCGAAGCATTTTCTTCGAAACTCTATGCGGAATAAATAAATAAAATAGGTTCATCATAATTAAGCATTTACAAAAACAAATTATGTATTTGAATGTAAATTTTTCCTTGCTATTGATAAAAATTGGTACCATACACTAAAATTGGTACCTGACTAAACTATTGGTACCATACGCTAACCTAAAATAATGGAAACGACACTTTCAGTTTTCGACATTTGCTCTAAACTTATCAAGAAATACTGATAGGATTATTTCGTAACTTTAGAGATATTCAGTTAATGTGATTGTTTATACATAGAAATGAGATTTAAAGCTTTCAGAGGTTTAGAAGACCTACAATAAATTGCGAAAGAAGACAAGTATTTTTGAACACCCTATGCCAGAAAACCAAGCAATAAGTTTCCAACTTGTATCAATTACTTAAGTTATTTTTAATAACTGTAAGGTAGTTCTTTTTTACTGCGCATGCGTAGAAAAAACTTGATTTTTTCTTTTCTTTTTTTCTTCGTAATTTTGTAGTGCGTCGTATTTCGAAACGAGTGAAAAAGTTTGATCTGAATGCCTTTAAAATTTAAAAAGTTTCAATCCATTTTCTAAGCAGTTTTTGTACTTTTTACATGAAAGCTCAAAACGATAAGGGGTTTCCCACATATTTCATTTCGCACTATTAAAAATGAGACATTTTTCTAAAAACATTTATTAAACAACATTTTAAAACAACATTTATCAAGCAACATTAAACAGCAGACAACATTTATTAAAAATGAGACAGGCATTGTGGGGGAACATCTCTCATAAAAGTATGTTTTTTTCGTATGTTTTTTTTACCCAATTCCATCACATTTTCGTTTCCTGACGATTATTCTAAGGAATTGTCATTTGTTATTAAATTTTATCTTATTTTCTGAAATAAAATTCGTGGAAAACTCCTGATCGTTTGGAGCTTCCTTTTAAAAAGCACAAAAACTACTAAGAAGCTAAGCACGAAACTTTTTAAATTTTTAAGATACTCAAATCAAACCTCATACATTAGTTGCCAAATGCAGTTTACTTCAAAATTATGAAAAAACTTTTTAAATTTTTCTGCGCATGCACAGTATAAGAAATTACCTTAAATACATATATCTTGCACACTTCTTAATAATTTTTTTTAAAATTTCAAATTAATAATTTTATATTTAATTTTAAATTCTGAAAATTTCGTTTAATTGCATTGAAGATTTATATATCTATAGCAAATAAATGTATTTTTTGGGACTAACATATTTTTCTCTGTCATAAAATTCTATAATTTTTTTTAAATATTTATAAATTTTAATGTAATTAGTATAAAAAATATCGCAAAAAATTTTTTTTTTTCAATTTCATTGTTTATAAGAGTATTTTCGTTCTTAATTACTTGATGGCTTAAATTATGATGAGACTACCATTTAAAGTATTAAACAACAAAGGAATAATTAAATAAAGACGAAAGTACGACGCAAAAACAAACTAAAACCGCAAAATAAAGTTAAAAAAAACTAATTAAGAATCTTTGTAACAACAAATTACTTTATTTACACAAAATCTGCTTTCTTCTTCCGAGGGAGCAGAAAAAGAGCAGCAAGAGAACGATAAATCAAACATTTCCTATCCATTGAGATCTCAAAACTATTTGAGCATGTGACGTCCTCTAGTGTCAAAAAATGTAACGAAAAAAATCAATAAAATATGTTTTATCTCAGAATAGCGTGACAACTCCACTTTTCCGAATCGCAATTGGGTGAAGGAAAATAAAGCTTTTCCATTCTTTGCTTCAATAAACTGGAAAGAAATATATTTTTTTCTCGTAGAAATATGTTCACTTTTGGTTTCGTCTTGTTTGAGGAATAGCAGCTAACTTTAAAATCTTTATTTTGGGTACTTTCCATCGTTATAAGCCATATCAATGCTATTTTAAAAGTTAGCAACTAATGAGGCGCCAAGGAAAACGATTCAGAAATAATTAGGCGTGCTGATGGCTTCAATTTAATCCATCATTAATTTTATATATTTAAAGTAGACATCTGAAAATTTTCCTCGTAATTTTGAAGTACTATAAAATTTTTTTGAAACTTTGAAAATCGTAATTTGTAAACGTCAAATAAAAATGATGTAAACTTGTTATAAATCAGGGAATAATATGAAAAGCAGTATGATTTTGTTTTCTAATTTTATTATTTTTTTGTACCAAAATCCTATTTGAGAGTCTGAATGTACCCATTAAACATAACCTAACTGTGGGTATGTATGTAAAATACGTATTCATAATTAGCTTAAATAATTGCTTAATTGTGAGTAAGATATATACAGCCGTGCAATTAAAAAAACAATGTAAGTGCTTTGCGAGAGATTTGAAGAAAAGTGGCTTGACAATTTTTTCATCTTTAATGAACTATGAAATAGAATTTCAAAAAACTGGTAAAACAAAATTTTTGAAGAAAAAGGCTTTTGAAATGCGTAGCTTATCATAAAAAAATGCCAAATACATAAAAATTTCCATTTCGAATTTTTGTTGCATACATTGATTTTTCTATTGCATGGCAGTGCAATCTCTCATAACAAAAACAGTAAAGAATATTGTTTAAAAATATTCTAGAAGCATTCTAATCACTCCCCAATATTTAAAAATGTCCAATTTTCTACTAATAGTACAAAATTAAAAACTTATATTTCAATTTTAAAAGGTTTGATAAATATTGTCGAAATGTTCTAATTACACTCAAAGGCTATAATTTTTTTTAAAAAATCATTCTTCCATCTATTTAGTAGACAGAAAACTAATTTAAAGAAGGAAACAAAAGTTTAAAATTCAACTTTAAATTAATATGGGAAATAATTCCAAAAATTAATATCTTTGCATGAAAATTACATTTAGGAACATTTTTGTTCTATTTATGACACATGACTTCCAGCATTTTCAAGATGCATTGCAATCCTACAGCGATGAATTAAAAATTACTATTTTTTTCCATTTTATCATAAAATTTAGGAAACTGTTTAAAATAAATTGCGTGTGTATTAAAACGTAGAACAAAATTAATTAGCTGCTTAAAAAAATACTGCTCACAAGAAAATGCTTACTATAGAGATTGTCACCCTAATAACACCAACATATTTCGAGTACTTGTTATGATATCTTTAACAATTTAGCTTACGAAGTATGCAAAACTTTATAACTTATAGAAATTTAGAAAACTTAAACTGAATAGGTTTGCATAAAGATTTCCAAACTTTTTTAAAGATGAAAAGTTTTTACTAATGAACTAGATCAGTTGAAGTTGGACAACAAACTTCTTCCCTTGCAAAACTGTTTTACATTTACAAATAGATAAATCACCTGATTAATAGATTACCTTTAATTTTTAAACGAAAGCAGAAGTTGTTATTTTCTTCAATAATAGTCGTTTGCAAATTTCGCAAATTTTGATCTGATTTCAAAAGTAAGAAAATAAAAAATCTACTTAACTTAAATACACAGACGATATAAAATAGGCAAGCGATAATTTAGCAATATCAAAACTTTCGTTTGGCAACTTGAAGTTGAAAGTCAAGTGATTTTTAGGGATACGCTGTTATTATCTCATGGAATTTTTATTATTTGCTTTATATTAAGCAAATAATTTCAAGGTTCATACCGTTCTAATGGTATTTAATTCTTAATTACATATGAAACTACACGAATTACATAATTTGAAGATAATATGACAGACGTAAGTTTACATTTCTTTGTTCATTTTTATAGTAATTTTATGCTAATTATTATCAGTAAATACAAAAATTTAATGACTGAAAGTATTATGCTCTAGATATTTATCTCTTCGTCTTCATTTTACATTTAATGACACAAAAGCATATTACTTCTTACTTAGATATTTAAAATGTCCTTATTTTATAATATATGAATTTTTTTTCAATATCTTTTTTAGTTTCACACGATAGTTTTTCTAATCTAACTATTAGTTTTTTTTAGATGACATTTAATCTATTAACGCTTATAAATTTTAAGTACATTTCCCATAATAAGAAAAGATGGGTTGAAATTTAGTTTTGATTTATGTAACTTCGAAAAAAAATTCTAAAAAAAATAGTGAAGCATGAAAAATCATAAAACGATAGAGTTAAATTATTTGATAAACAGAAGAGATTTAAAAAAATTTAAAGTTGAAGGAAATTTGAACTTGGTACGTGAAACTGTAATTCGAACAATTTGTTCAATAAACAATATAAATTCTCACATTACAATATACAAGAAATTTTCATATACAAAAATGAGTTGAATAAACAGAATTATTGGTAATGTGTATTTCTTTACAAATCAGTCCTTTAGAACAGTAGTGGTTCCCAATATTTTTTGCCCATGGAACCCTAAATGATCAATCTTCTTTTAGCGGAACCGTGACGTTATAAATAAAGTTCATTAAGAATAATGAATATGTTATTTAATAAGTAAGAATAATTTTGAAATTATTTATTATCACTAATTTTTTATTATTATTTTATGAATAAAATTAAAATTTGGTTTTACGTCTAATAGTTAATTCGCAGGCTTGCAGCGGTCTAATATAACTCTAAATTCCTTTTTGACTTACGCATAAGTTGGTGGTATATATATATATATATATATATATATATATATATATATATATATATATATATATATATATATATATATATATATATATATATATATATATATATATATATATATATATATATATATATATATATATATATATATATATATATATATATATATATATATATCCCTGTAGCTTTACCACGGAACCCTTGGGTTCAAAGGAACACCTTTTGGAACACGTTGCTCAAGAGAGAGTGATTTTGATGATCTTGAATTAAAATCAGTTCTTATGGGTCAACTATGTAAGTCTTGCCAATAAATTTAGCAGTATCAGAAGTATTTTTTATCTCAAACCTTTTTGAGTATGCACAATTAGGATGCCTGTTTTTTAGGTGTGGATTTCATGAATTGGAGCTCTAATTTAAGATGTGGTACTGATAGCTCATTATAATGTAAGATAAGACACAAAAAATGTATACTGAGAAAAAAATTTTATAACTGTATTCCATTCTTGATTCTAAATCTTTAAAAGTCAAAATGTAAAAATCTACTATAAATTTACCTTTTAAGTCCATTTTCCTTATAAACATAAATATTATCTTAACAGTTTATATATTTCTAAATTCTGCATTTGTGGTCTTTTAATGCATTTTACAATAATTAAAAATTTGTGACATTGGTTGAAATCTATCTTACAAAATACTAACCTAGAGAAAAAAATCAAAATATATTAGTGCTAGAATACCAAAATTTGTAGGAAAACGGATCAATCTATATAAACTATTTTTGCTTGCCTTTAAATGGAGATGAAGCAATATCAATTTAGCTGAGATGAATTTCATTTCGACTTCAGGACAGAATAATTATCGGCCAATAAATATTACGCCCTTTACGAAGTGACGTATTGGATTGCTTTCTGTCAAGAAAGATATATTTTTATTTTCCGTAAGTCTTGCCGATAAGTATGTTCCGATTAAATTGTCGATTCCAATATCAAGGATTGCGAATCGTTTATGCCTTTTCCATAAAAACAGTGCGCCTTTCATGAAAGTAAAATGTATGCTTAAAACTGGCATCTGAAAATACTTTTTAACAAAACATAAAAATTATGAAATATTTCTAAATCTAAAAACAAAACTGTGTAATTTAATCAAACAAAGTTTGTATGAAAAATCTTTTTAAAGCTTAGCAAAGTCTATTGAGGCATTACGATGCCTCTTGTAATAGCTGTATTACTTGATCGGACGATCAGCACTTACTGATGCGTACTTCTAATGGAAGTTATTTCTAACAGAGAATTTGATTGAAATTTGATTTCAATATAAACATATGTTCAAAGTAGATTTTATTTAATTTCATTAATTGTTTCTTTTTTCTTTTTTTACATTTTGACTTTGACTTAAAGGTACAAACAATGTAAAGTGGAACACATTTTTTCCTTCAGTAAAAAAGATTTCTGCTTAAAATGGTTATTCCAAAAAATATTTACTAACCATCTATTTCCATTGTATATAATTAATACCGATTGGTAATTTGAAGAAAAGGACAACTGCGTTTTCAGTTTTTATTAAAGAAAAGAAAATGATATTGTATATATTCTACGCGTATATGGGTGATTGTTTGGAAACATGACAGTTTGGACCAAAACCTTTTTTCAAATTTAAAGTCTTAATTTTTTTGTACACTTATTTAGTTACATTTTATTAATATCTTACAGACAGTAGCGTAGTTTATTGACATTTGCCCAAGAAAAAAAATTAAATAGAGATTCACAAAATCTTGAATGCCAGGAAAATGACATATTAGATTAGAAATTAAAAAACAGTCATTTTAAGCTAATAGTATATATGTAACTCAACTTAAGAACCATAAATATGAATATGAACTATAAATTGCTTAAATTAATTCTTTTTATCCACTGTAGAAGGAATCAAATATGTTTTTGTTGCTGATATGTACAGAATAAAATTGCGTATAATAATCAATCATTAAATAAATAAATAACTTTGATTACATTCAAGCATATTACAATCTTACATAAACTTGTTATTAGGTTAATATTTGCTATCCCTCTTTACAGTATACTGTTTAAAAAAAATTCTGGTAACACTTCAATGTCCTGGCATTCATGAGCTAGGAAAATGACAGCCAGGATAATGGTAAATTTGCCATTTTATAGCATTTAACTTTAATTTAACATTTTGGCCTAAGACGTTTACATCCCGCAGAAAACAACAGGATTTCTTGAAATAACTCAGTCAGATAAATCTATGTAGTTGACGTTAATGATTTCGAGAAGACAGGAAAATGGCAACATAAAAACCTACTCACATTGAAAAAATTTTTGAAATAGATTTTGAGCCAGAAAGTCGGTTCTTTATTCACGCAACAAGACATGTTCAGATAGGATGGTATCTAATTAATCTATTAACATAAGATATTGATTGCTGGCGCTATCTATTTTGGTTATAAATCACTAAATAAAAGTAGCCAGGAAAATGGTAGATTTTCTTGTGACAAACAAATTATTGACAGAAAAAATTTATTTTAAACCAAGTTTTTGGAAATAATACCCTCTGCGTATATTCTAGATATGCTTAAAATAGTTGAGATGAAAAAAATTAGATATTGAAAAATGTATGGGAAATTTTGAAGCTAGTTATTATTGGAAATACTGTATGGGACATGCCAGGAAAGTGGTATTTTGATATTCAATTAAATTTTTTAAGTATACAAAACAGTCAATGCTAGTGCGAAGTCATTTTAAAATGCTAACAGCAATACTATTTATTAAAATTTTTGAAAAAAGTTCGTTTAGTAGTATATTATTAGATCTTGGAGCAAGAGACTGTAAATTGTCATATTTCGTGAGAGTCACCCATATATCAAGCGGCGCTGGTGAATTATTATTCCATTCATCTAATTTCAAAGCAACATTAAAACAGCTATCCCTGGTCGATTTCCTCAATGTATAAAATATACAACGCAGTTTATTTTTTACTCACAAAATTAATCATAACGAATTTCTTATCAAAAATAATTTATGTAAGATTACAGTGAGAACATGGTTGTCACAACCTAAAAAGAAATACCTTACACATTTAAATTAACAGCCTATGCAATCAAAAATCATCAGTCTCAACCACCATTTTTTAATTTAAATTTTTAGCAACTGATTAATTTTAGATTACCAAAAATGAAATCTTTTTGATTTTTTCATAAACTTTTATAATGTATACATATTTCTTAGATGAAAGAGTTTAATTGCTATTTTTTCATGGATATAATTACTATACTAAACATATGCAGACAACATATTACCTTTTGCGAACGGTTGGCTTAAAATGGTTATAGCATCACAAAGATATTTTCTTTGAGGGTGAGTGAGGTACACTATAAGAAATTCCAAATCAAATTACGGTAAAAAAAAGTACGCTGGGTCTCAGTACTTTTTACTCTAAAATCCATTTTTACCGGAACACGCTACGGAACAAAATATCTGATATACTGTATTTTATACAGTTATAATTACCGTAAAATTGCTGCATCACTCTTATTAAATTAGCATTTAATTGCTCCCATTTTACTTATTTGAAATAAAAAGATATTTTAAGGGCAAAATTATAATACGAAGCTTCATAACTTTTTCAGTTATCTAATACTGCAGCAGGTAATCTTAAGGCACTTGAAATGAGACTTGTATAGACTAAAGTATTTTTTTAATGTATGTGTATCTCGAGTTTATTTCAAACGAACACAATTGTTTCTAAAATATTAATTTATTTTAAGACTAAGAACTTTATTATTTCGAAATTTAAAAATAAACATTTTAATTACTTCTATTTTAATATTTTAGTTTTTTTTAAATTATTTTTGTTTTTATTATTATAATTCTTATATATTAAAAAATATGATATAAATCTTTTTTTCTCATAGAGAATTTAATTATATGATAGTGTAAAGTTAATAGTTTCCACAAAAAATATGAATTTTTCTTTAAATGAAACATATCGCATGTCGTTGATACGAAATATCTTAATCTTTCTTTGAATTTCGAATTGTGAAACATTAAAAATTCTCAAACTGCATACTATTATTTAAGCGAATGAAATATTTAGAATCCTCAAGACAAAAAAAAAGGAAAGAAAAAGAAGGAAAGAAAAAGAAAAAGTTACGTTTATATTGAAAAAAGCCATTACAAAATGTTGATTATTTAAATAACCTTTAAGCTGGAGCTAGACATTTGTTATTCAGAGTGCGGTGCGTTGAGGGTTAATGCATGTAATTGGTCTATAATAGTTCAATTAGAGTGTAATTGCTTTGAAGTAATGCGTTCTATAACTTATCATATTTTAAAAGGATATAATTTTAACTGAATACTCACTTGCAGTATCAAAATATATTATCTGAAATACAGTAACAGAGTGAATACAGTACAGACTCTCTATATAAAAGATTAAACTTAAATAAGTTAAGTCTTAAATATGGTACTCTGTGGGGTTTAAAAACATAAAAACTTCCATCCTAAAAGGATATATTTATTTCTATACTTTATTGCGAGTGTGCAAGTTAAGAAAAAACCATTAGCCCCATGGAGAGAGCCTGTTTGCATCGCAATGCACGTGAAATGGATGTCAAGCTCCAAGCGTGAACCTATATCAATATCGCCAATTCTTAAAATGACGTCCCATAGCTTCCTTTTTGATTGCTTTCTTATTTATAATAATAACGGTTATTTTAGCAACAATTATCAATTATCGAGTAATAAGAATTAATAGAAATTATATCTAAAAATCGTAACAAACATCTGTTAACATTTAAAGAAACTGATGAAGGAATAATACATATTGTTTCTTGCAAACGATTTTCTTCAAACGTGAACAAAAGTAAAAATTCTTTATCTCGCATTTGATTTTTTAAAAACATGTCAGCATAAGACACGCCATGCTTTAGTGTTCTAATCGAATCCAATGTTCTTGCAACATCATATAGTTGTTTCGTTTCAAGAACGAATGTTCTCCTTATTTGAATATGTCGCTATGTCTAGGATGTAAGGCAACAAAACTATAAACTTTTTTTTTTTTTTAAAAAGGAGGGGAAAAAATTCATGTTATATATCGTAAAAGATAGCACGAATTAAATTTCTGCCTGATGTCTTCAACTTTTAATAGCTTTTATATTGTTTTGAAAGCATGTTTTTACAATTTGAGCAAGAAATAAAACGGAACGATTTGCAGTCGTGGATTATTATTTAAATCCTATACCGCAATGGTCTCTTTTTAACATGCAACTGAGTATATACTTTACCGCTTTTTAGAAGTTAAGATGTTCAGTAAAAAAATAAATAAGCAGTGATAAGTTTTAAAATATGAAATGAAGAATTTATTTTCTTTTTTTCTTTTGATGTTTAGATGAAATTATTTGTATAAAAAATTATTTGTTTAACATTAATAAAAAATTATTTGTTATAACAGAAATTATATGTTTTGATTCTTTCAAAATATCTATCCCTACCTTTTTGATTCGCAATTCCAGGACCTCATTTCTACAGTGTAAAATAAATTAAATGATTTTTTTTTCTCCAAATTTAAGTCATTTGTAAGAGTAATTTTTTTCGATTTACTTTATTTATAATCTGAAGCATTTTTCTGCGCAAATAATAATTAAGTAAAGAAAATGATATCCAATCCATGTGTTCAAAAATTGGTACTTATCTCAATAACAAAATATATCCATACTTATGTTTTAATATTCACACACGATAATAGAAAAAAATTTGCTATTTACTCGAAATTAAATGCATTTGTTTTTTAAATTTTTTTACCTGCTTTTTTGTTCCAAATTAAAAGGTGTTATCACTTTTTATTCGGCCATACTAAAAACATTTTCGTTATAAAAAATAATTCTCTTAACATAAGTTTACTTCTAACTTTACAAGAAAGAAAATAAATAGTATTCAAGAATAACATAAATCACTTCTAAGGGTAAAAAACACTTTTCAACGTCGGGAATGTGCGCGAATTTATTCACATTCTCATAAATAAAAATCTTTTAAAAAAGTAAATTTTGCGTTTAAATTGGGAATCGATATGTCACGGTAGTGGAACTATTTTTTTTAGCCTCATTATCTTTTGAGAGCGTGACTTTTGCGAGATTAAATGACTTAACGACACCTTTAACACACCATTTCGTTTCGGGATTCAAATTCCTTTTAAGAGTCTTTTTCTTTTTTTTTTTATCGAATCTCTGCTAGTGGATTCTTTAATTTCCTTTTTAAGGTCCGAAGTTGTTGACTTTAAGAATGGTGAACAAACAGTGTTTTAATGTTATTTTTACACTCTTTGATGTCACTTTAAAAGATTTTAAAATGGTTTTAAATGGCGAAATGGGTTTGCGAGTCTATGCATAGAATGTTTTTGTAATAGGCGTGTTCAACGCACTTGGTTTGCTTTTGTTGTATTTTTTTAAAATTATAAATTAAAGAATAAAAATAGAAAACTCTGAATGTCCAAAATTGGATATTGTTCAGGTGAGAGAAAAAAATTGACTTCTGGTGTTTCCAAAGTTTTTCATTAATTTTTTTTTTTAACTCTTAGTCAGCACTAAAATTAAGGCACTTAACATCCTTTCAAGTAAAGCTTGAATGCGTAATAAAAGATATATATATATATATATTTAGAAGATCAAACACGGAACTTTACGAAGCATATAAGGAACCTAATGTCATTAAATTTATCAAAATTCAAAGGATTAAATGGACAGGCCACATTATAAGAATGGAGGATAGCAGGACAACCAAAAAAGTTTTCAGTGCCAGGCCAACAGGTACAAGAAAAAGAGGACGACCAAACCTAAGATTTTTAGACTGCCTTGAAAAGGACCTACAAGTTTTGAAGATAATAAACTGGAGAACCTTCGCCAAACCAATGCCAAAAAATACATTGAAACTGTCCTGAAACCAAAATTGAAACCTTCCATCAGGGATCTCTTCCCCAACAACGCACCATTTATTTTTCAGCAGGATTCAGCTCCGTGCTACACAGCAAAAGTATGTAAAGCATGCTTTCAAAATAAAGGCATGGATATATTACCATGGCCAGGAAACAGCCCTGATCTCAATCCAATTGAAAATTTGTGGCGACGTTTGAAAATTCTTGTACGAAAAAAACGTCATTCCAATAAAAGACAACTAAGTGTAGCTATAATTGATTCTTGGCACCATGTGATTACGAAAGATGAACTCCAAACACTCATTCACTGGATGAAAAGACGCTGTTAAGCTGTCTTAAAAAATAAGGGTTATCCTACTAAGTATTGCTTGTGTAAGTATCACTTTAAAAAAATGCAAATCTAAGATGGATCTTACTAATAGTTGCATAACTTTTTTTTGTAATATAGATGTTGTAATACTGTATTTATTATTAAATTCTACATTAAATTACCTTCAATTTGATATCTAAACGCTTGTATTTAAGTGAAAATTAATATATTTTACAAGCACACAAAGTTGAAAAACATGAAACTTTCAAAAAGTGTCCACACTTTTGGCCACCACTGTATATATATATATATATATATATATATATATATATATATATATATATATATATATATATATATATATATATATATATATATATATATATATATATATATATATATATATATATATATATATATATATATATATATATATATATATATATATATATATATATATATATATATATATATATATATATATATATATATATATATATATATATATATATATATATATATATTATTACGCATTCAAGCTTTACTTGAAAGCATGTTAAGTGCCTTAATTTTAGTGCTGACAAAGAGTTAAAAAAAAAAAAAATTTATGAAAACCGTTGGAAATACCAGAAGTCAATTTTTTTCTCTCACCTGAACAATATCCAATTTTGGACATTCAGAGTTTTCTATTTTTATTCTTTAATTTATAATTTTAAAAAAATACATCAAAAGCAAACCAAGTGCGTTAAACACACCTATAACAAAAACATTCTATGCATAGACTCGCAAACCCATTTCGCCATTTAAAACCATTTTAAAATCTTTTAAAGTGACATCAAAGAGTGTAAAAATAACATTAAAACACTGTTTGTTCACCATTCTTAAAGTCAACAACTTCGGACCTTAAAAAGGAAATTAAAGAATCCACTAGCAGAGATTCGATAAAAAAAAAAGAAAAAGACTCTTAAAAGGAATTTGAATCCCGAAACGAAATGGTGTGTTAAAGGTGTCGTTAAGTTATTTAATCTCGCAAAAGTCACGCTCTCAAAAGATAATGAGGCTAAAAAAAATAGTTCCACTACCGTGACATATCGATTCCCAATTTAAACGCAAAATTTACTTTTTTAAAAGATTTTTATTTATGAGAATGTGAATAAATTCGCACACATTCCCGACGTTGAAAAATGTTTTTTACCCTTAGAAGTGATTTATGTTATTCTTGAATACTATTTATTTTCTTTCTTGTAAAGTTAGAAGTAAATTTATGTTAAGAGAATTATTTTTTATAACGAAAATGTTTTTAGTATGGCCGAATAAAAAGTGATAACACCTTTTAATTTGCAACAAAAAAGCAGGTAAAAAAAATTTAAAAAACAAATGCATTTAATTTCGATTAAATAGCAAATTTTTTTCTATTATCGTGTGTGAATATTAAAACATAAGTATGGATATATTTTGTTATTGAGAAAAGTACCAATTTTTGAACACATGGATTGGATATCATTTTCTTTATTTAATAATTACTAGGGGGCTCCGCCCCCTGCTCGCTACGCTCGCCAACCCCCAGAACTGCTTCGCAGTTCCATTGCATATTGCTTCGCAATCTTATAAAAACATTTTAACAAATTTAAATTTTGAAATAAAAATGCCAGATATTGAAATCAATTACTTAATGAAATTTATACACTTCTCTGCCCCCTTCACAATTTGATTATCTTTTCTTCATGTAGCTGAGAAATTTGGAGCTGTAGCAGAGAATATATCTCAATAAGAAATGCTTTCCCGTTTAGAATTCCGCCATTCATTTCTCTGACGTCTGCCGGAGATATTTCGACGCCTGATAGCAGGCATTTTATTTAGGCAGCAGGCACTAAATAAATAAAAATAGAACTAAATAACTAAGATATCGTTTTAAATCTCAAATCAAAATAATTTTTTGTAGAAAGTTTGTTTTGGTTTGAATATTCGCACGTTTGTTTTGGTTTGAATATTCGCACGATGCCATTGCCATTCTATTGTAACGAAACAAAAAGTTTATCATGAAACTAAAAATTTATCAAAGGAACTAAAGATATTGAATTCTTTTTTTAAGAAATTCAGTTCCGTTTCTTTTTATCCACTCTTATTTTTGTTTATCTATCTATTAATTCAGAAATGCTTTAAATCAAACGATGCTTACGGAAACAATGCTTATGCGAACCACCCGAAAAATAATTTGCTGAATTCTCATTGGTTGAAACTAAATTATTAATTTTATTAATTAATTAAAGAAAATTTTCATAATTTAAGACCTTATTGCACATCTACATAACAATACCTTTAAAACGACACCTTATTTGTTTAATTCTGTTGCGTAGTTTGGGAGTTTTTAGCGAGACAAAATATTGCTAGCCTATTAATATATAGATTTGCGCAGAAAAATGCTTTATATATATATATATATATATATATATATATATATATATATATATATATATATATATATATATATATATATATATATATATATATATATATATATATATATATATATATATATATATATATATATATATAATATATATATATATATATATATATATATATATAATATATATATATATATAGTATATTCATTTGCACTTTCAGTCCTCACTTCGTATTCCATATTGAACTGGATAGCTGCTCTATTCCGACACTTTTGAACTATTACAATTTCAGGAGTTCGCCACTTTGTTACGCTTTACTTAAAACATATTTTTCATAAAATAAAAATTATTTCAATTTTTTGGTACTTTCGCCATTTTCTTTAAGTTTTTCTCCTACAATTACTTTCCTCTTGCTTAAGTAAAACAAATCTACGCAAACATTTACTGAGGAAAAAGATTTTTTTTAACTCTTGAGCTAATTATGCAAATACATAGTATATTTTTAAAAGCTGAATAATCGTGTGCACTGCATATGTTAGAAGTTTCTAAGCTTTTTCTAAGTTGTAGCACCCTGATGAGATTTTGAATCGTGTCACGGCACGCCAGCCATAAAAATTTTGCCTGTGGTATAGTATTTATTATATTAGGTATGTTTAGTACATGCAAAACTACGAAATTAAAACTATGACAGTAAATGATAAGATTAAAATCATAATTAATAAAATTTTCTCTAGTATTTTAATTGTAACGAATAAGAAGATTTTATACTAAAAAAAGTGCGGTTAAAGTTATTAGAATATAATAAATTTTATTGTGTTTCTGCTTCTACGGGAACACCAAAAAAGCTTCGTAATTTTCACCGAAGCGCTCATTTTCGTAAAATTCATAATAAAATATGGTTTTATAAAATTTCATAATTGTATTAAAATTTGGTAAATATATCATAATACCATAGAACATGGCATAAAACCCACTTATTCAGTTAAATCTTTCTTTTCAGATTTGCAGTTTTTATTTTGTGTGTGTAATAAGAAATATTTCAAAATCCAGAAAATTCAAGCAAATCGTTACCATGTTAAATGAAAAATTACTAAATGAATGATTTAAATACCATATATTTTACCTTATATTTATATACTGCATAAGTAGATCATAAATACCTCATATTTATAATCCGTATAATAACACTTGCTGCTCGCTGCATAACTTGTGCATCGCAAAATAAGACGAAAAAAAAACATACATTCATACAGTAAGTACCTTTCTTATAAAGAAAAAATATGAGAAACACCTAAATTTATGATTCTTGTGTTATTTATTTAAAATTTTTCTGTTTGTAATGGTAATGATTTATCAGAAATTCTGGTTTTCAAAATTATAGTTGTTATTATCCTTACACATATAAAAGTACTACGCTGAAAAGTAAATTTAACAAAACAAAAAAATATATTTTTACGTTAAACTCGAATAATCGCGATAAATTTACACTTTTACTAACTCTGAAACTTTCATGGCAAAGCCTTTTATCAAATAGAATGATAATAAACCTTAAACTGTGTTAGTAGGAGTTATATGAATGTTGATTATTTCTTTTTTAATGTATTTTTCAATTATATCAAAGAGAAAAGGTGTATGAATTATGAAATCAAGTGCTGAAGTGTCAAGTGTTGAATCAATTGAAATAAGTAAAAAATACAACACTTCCGTGAGATCGGTTTTATGTGATGGATAACGCTATTAACAATTTCTGCATAGTATCGTACAATTGTTCTTTTTAACTAAACTTTTTTTAAGTAATTTGAGTCACTGAATGGAATATGTCATTTATTTTAAAGCTATTTCAGTGGTTTCCTTGTTATTTACTTCCCTTACCACTCTCAAAAACAAAACCACTTTATGCAGCATACACCTAAAATAAAAGTCTTCAAAATATAAATAAGGGTATTTGATGAACTTAGAAGATAAATTATTTATTAAAATTATTTTTATTACTACGCCGTTCCTTTTGGTCAGCTCTAAAATTTTATTTCGATCCCGTCTCTCATAAACTTATAATTTAATAACGACATTTCTCTAACATGGGTGCTATTATTTACTTACGTGAGTCTTTTAAGAATCCCGTTTTTTTGCTTCCTACGCGAAAATTGAATCTATCAAATCAAACTTGATGGAACATTCCTAAAGCAACGTAATTAATCTTTTTTTCTGAATAATAAAATTTTTTTAAATATACTTCAAGTGGTTTATTTTTGATTTTGATTTTAACTAAACATAAAGATTAAAACTTTCAAAAAACCTAGTTCAAAAAATTTAAATATATAATTTAGAAATCAAACATGAATAATTAAAAAAATTTCACTATTCAATTATAGAAAAACTAATTTCTCCATAATTGCTAAAACTGTCTAAATGGCGTTTCTTGCTTTTGTATTAATGAGACATATGTTTCTTTTTAAGTAGGTAATTAAAGACTATTAGCTTAGATATTTTTAATCAAGTACTGTTATTAAGAATGATCAAAACAAGTGGATTCTCTTAAGAATCTGTCAACACTTCACTTCTAATACTACTCGAGGCAATCAAAGCACTTTTGAGCAAAAAAATTATTCAATTTTTCAAAACATAACAACTCTTCAACGTTGTCAAGAATCAAGTGATGCTGCTAATGCTAAAAAGAAAAAGTAATCTTTACAAAAAACGACATCAATTTATGTATTTTCGTTCCTGTATGATTTGTAATCTAAGGGAGAACAACGCAGTTAAATTTTTAAAAAATTAAAACAAAATTGCTTTTTTTGATAGTCATCCTTTTAGGATTATTGAACCAAAATATTGAATTAATTGACGTAAAAATTGCAGCAATCTCGAGTAACAGTAAATCTCGCGATTCAGGGCGCTCTGAGACCATGAACAAGTGAAATTGTGCTCTCAGTTAACTAATGGATTTGCTCACTCCGATCAAAATATTTTAGTAAAATATAATCATTTCAACTATTTTATAGAAATAATTTTTTTAAATTATGTAAGAAAAAGAATTAATGGTGCTTTCAATATAAATAGTCGTAATTGCAACTTAAATAGCTGCAGTAATTTTTAAATAAGGTTGCAATGGATTATTGACAGTTTTGGGACAATTCGAAATAAATGGAGACTGGAAAGTCAAAGAATCTGCTCAAAATGAGGATGACCATAGAATTTAGGCTGCTACTCTTAAACACATTTGAGGCGTGTCACATGAAGGTAGATCGATATGAAAAAAGGCTAGAGTAGCTCTTGAGGCTGCTGAAAATGATGGTGAAAAAGCATCATATGGGCCTGGTATTGATGCATTTTAGAGTTGCAGTATTTTATTTATTTATGTGGATTATTGATCACCAAACTTAAATGCAATTTATTCGATACTATACTTCTCTTGCTTTGCTGTATCTTTAACTTTCGCAATTTTCACCCGATTTGCTTCAAATTTTGACATAATGTTCACAATAAATATACTTTTCGTTACAGGTGATTTTTTAATTTTTGACTGATTTTGAGTAACCCACGAAAATGTAAGTTATTTTGTATAATTTTTTGAATTTTTTTAAACGCCGATATTTTGTGATATAATGATCACAATAAATATAGTTTTCGTTACAGGTGATTTTTAAATTTTTGACTAATTTTGAGCAATCCACGAAAATGTAATTTATTTTATATTATTATTTTGTAAACTCCGATATTTTGTGAAAAAGATGCATTTTTTTAAAAGTCTTAAGAGCAACGAAAACTGAATTCATGTAGTTAAAAAAAATTGAAGCAGAATCAAATTTGGGTGGTTTTTTTAAACGTATGAATACAGTAAATTACGGATAATTTGAAAAATAAGTTAACACATTGCATTATTTGAACGCTACATTTAAATATCTGTATTTCTAACATGATAATATGAAGATTAGAATGCGTACAATAAGATAAAAAGTCTTAAGTTTATCATCAATCACTAAGAATTCCTTTTAAAAAAATCCTTTTTTTTTATAAACATATTTGTACTGTGTTGTTGTCACTTAAGAATGAAATGTATGGAAGTAACTTCAAATCATTTTTAAATCCAGAATAATGTTAAAATAAAGTGGATAAAACTATCGTTACTTACAATAAGAAATACCTTTATAAAAATAAAAGAATCGTTACGATTCCACGAATTAATTTTTTTAAGGAACAGCGCTTCTAAAGTTTAAGGGCATTTTTAGTGTAAACTATGAAAATATATTACAATTTAAGGTAACATATAATTAGTTAAGTATACACTAATTCCCCCTTTTTAGGCGAGTATTTATGAGACATACTAGACATGAAAATATTACGCATAAAAATTGAAGCGCAAACAATACTTAATTAATACAAGAATAATTACTAACGGAGTGAGATTAAACTATCCGTTTTAAGATACCAGCTTAATTCATTGTTTTTAGGTTCACTGTTTGTTCACCATTTTATATTCACGGTTCATTTTTATTACAATTTGTCAGTAAGTTTCCATTACATTTTGTTAAGATTCCATTTTATAATTAAAGAAAAAAATTTGAAGTGCAAATATTCTGCACTTTTAACTTTAAATCATACTATTCAGCGAATTCCCAATAATTGTGAAACGTTTAAAGGTAACAAAAAGCAGTTAATCTTAGTTTCTAAAACAAGTGTGACAGAAATTCAATTTAAACTAAAGACAAGGAAAGTTCTAGGATACCGGGTGGAATGTGGGGATACTTCGATGGATGCTTTCCTTAAATAAATCATTGATGAGCATTTTTTTCTGGACAAAGCTTAAAATGCATGTTTAAGAAAATGGACACAGCTCGAAATGCGTGTTTAAGAAAATAGGCATAGCTATTTAAGGAAAAGGACATATCATTTCTTATAACTCTTGTTGAACATGCGACTCGATTCTGCATTTATCAATGTTCAACTCTGCAGCCTAGCAATTTTAAACCCAATCCATAAGACGAGAGAACTCTTGGCTTAAGTGTTGGAAGAGACTTTGTGCAGGACATTTTGATGGAACTAACCCACATTTACGTTACAGGGAGAGGAAAACCACGAAACCCTCTCGCTGTTAGTCTGATGGTAAGGGGATTTGAACCCACTGATGATATTTTGCGTGAGCACTGCTGCGGATGCGAGCCGGGCGCGGAATTTGTATCTACCAGCCACCGCTGGTATTCGAACCCGGACCATCTCAATGGGATGAAAGCGCTCTATCGTCTGAGTTACCGAGGCTCCCTTTATTAAGATTGGAGTAAAATTGGATGGTATTCATTTTTTCAAAAAAAAAAAAAAAAAAAACACTCTTATGAAAGTTGCATTAAAAAAAAAAAAACCAATGTTGCCCATTTGTCTAAGTATATTTTTTACAAATTAATATTTTTCACATTTTAAAAAGTCAACAGTTGTTTTAGTTGTAGCGAGTATTAAACTTACGTTGAATGAATTTATTTATTTAAAAATCACTGCATCGTTTAGTGAATACGAGATCACCTGAAGAATTACAACTGTGATGTATGTACCCAATAACCCCAATTCTGAATTAAGGGAATTTTCTCCGTAATGATAATGGTTAGTGTTTAAAAAAATAAGGAAAAGCAAGTACGAAATTCCTCATTAATTTGCAAGATTTGGGTTAACATCGAAAAAGAGCATTTTTCGAATGAGTCAAAATGTTCTTAATCACGCATTTCAAGCAGTATTCATTTTTATAAACGCACTTTTTGAGCTTTGTCTTCTCTCTTAAACACACATTTCGAGCTATGTATATTTTCTTAAACACGCTTTTTAAGCAGTGCCCATTTTTTTTAACCCTTTGACGTAGATGGGATACCGGTGTCCCTTTTATATATTTTTTTCTTATGCTCAATTACAAGCAAAAATGAGTTTTGAAAAATTTTTTTATTATAAAAAGCAGTCTAATTGTTACTAAAAAGTAGATAACCGGAATTTTATTTATAATAAAATATAGTATCCCAAAAAAAATTGTTTGAATTATTTTTATTGATGTTAAAAGAATTATCATTAATTGATTTTGTAAATTAAAGAAATTTTGATGATGAACCACTAGAACAATTATTACTGAAAGTGAGATGTGTTTGGAAAAAGTCACCGGTGTTTCATGATGTATTTCAGGACCATAAATTATTAAAATGCTAAATATTACATTTTTCAAATATTTTGACCTAAATTAATGCGAAAAAATGAAAAAAGTATGCAAAATTAGTTTAATAAAATTTCTGCATCAAAGAGGGATTTTGAGCTGTGTCCATTTTTTGAAACACCCGTTTTGTACTGCGTCAAGAATAAAAAGATCACCTGCGAAACGAAAAAGACAATCAAACGACAGAATTTTTACTACTAAATTAAAATTTGAATAAAATTGGTCAAATAGTTCGTGAGAAATTAAATTTTAAAAATACAATTATTTTTAAAATTTGATTTCGCAGGAACAATTCGACCGATTTCGCTCAAATTTTGAAAGGCAAATTATATTTTTTAAAATTACATAAACAATTGTATACCTTACAATCCAATTTTTTTCTGACTATTACTAAATAAAATAATAAAAATTTACTATAATTTATTTTTTTCGCGGAATTATCTTTGGATAAACGAATTTTATAATTATGAACACATTTCTTTTTAATTCACTTAGGAAGTTCTCGAGATAAAGTGAAATATGCAAATAAGTAAAATTATAGTAAGGGGTCCAAACTTTGGACCGCTCTTCTGGCCAAACTATTTAGACTAAATTTCCTAGATTGCGGCTCCCCTATATTCTGGGGGTTAGAAATTCGAATCCGTTGAAAAACAGGTATATTTATTCAGAGAAAGTGTTTTCTTTTGTATCTGATTTCGTAACTTAAAATATCACCGCACTAATTAGAATAGTTGAGGTCACTCCTAAGATCATTAAGATTGAATCCTAGTACGTGAAGATCCAATCATTAGATCAAAAGTTATTTAGAGTGGTCCGTTTATCTTTTTGCACCCTGCACAAAAATGAATAATTAAATTCAACCAATTTAAGTAGAACTAAAGCGTTATAAATTTAAAGAAATCCTCGCGAATTTGGTGCCGCGGAAGACGAATGCACGTGAGACAGTTAAAGTTTGATAGTTTCTATAAAGTTTGCAAAAAAATTCACTATTCATCGTTTTAAACAAATCAAAAAACTTTTTTTCAGAAAATTTGAGCGTTTTTATTTTTTTATTATCATAACCTATTTAGGATATAATTGTTTTGCCCAGACAATAAAAACCATGAGAAGGGGTTAGTGTGGACATGCAAAGGAAATAATTATTTAATAGACTTGTTAGAAAGGAAGTAAAACTAAAATATAAAAAATTTTAATCCAGAAATTTAGTCTGAAGTTCAAACTGTTTATTTCAATAATTGTTAAAATTTAATTAATGTTAATATAATTTACAGTTAATAAATTAGATATATTCGAATCATCTGATAAAACTTTTTAACGAAAGGAAACATGATTTAATATTTAGAAATTTTTTTTTTTTGAATTTTTTTTTTATTTTATTGACTTGTTTGACAAATAAGCATTATTATAGACGAATTATTCGTAATTTTTTTTAACTAAGTCAGATAACTATCTAATTAGTGAGCAATTTTCGAGTTCTTTCAATTTGCAGGACACATTTGAAGCCTAGCTCCCATGAAAGGATGAAGGTCATATTGTCATAAATATAACACCCATTGTTTCATATATCATGTAAAAAAATTCAAAAGTTCATAATAAATTTTCATACCTATCTATATACATTGCAATCATTATTAACGATTACAATTTTCTTAATTACACCTATAATTGAAAGACGATTTCAAGTAATTATTATTATATCTAAGACTAATAGTTTGCAATCAATTATATAATTTGTTTTAAAATTCATATTATATTTTCTCATTCATAAATATGCTTTCCATATTTTTATATGTTTTCACTTCAGTAGAAAAAATTGAAAATATTGAAGACATTTAAGTTAAGTTCTACAAGATAAAATTTTAATTTAAAAATATTACAAAAAAAATTATTTTTAATATGTTGCTTTAACTCTTACACGCTTACCTGTTTTTCTTTCTTTCATTTTTTCACATTATTTTAATGTAATTGAACGCTTAATTCGAAAACAAAATTATTTAGAGAAGTAAAATTCATGTCGAGCTCTAAACTTTTTTGCAAGTAACTGAATTACATACTAAAAATAAAATGTAATTATAAATACAGAGTTTAAAACTGTTTGATTAATAGTTTTTAAAATCACATGGATTCAAATTACTTTTAAATGACTCTTTGAATGAATGATGAATTATGATTATTTTTACGAGATGAATCAGAACAGTATCCTAAGAGTTCGAAAGACACGTAGACTAAATCAAAATTTTAATTCAGCGAAATTTAACATTAGTTAAAAAACTAAAAAAAAGGAATATTAAAATCAAAAGAAACTGTTAAAGTCTTAACTAAACGAAACAGAAAAATCATTTATTTATTTAGTTTAGTAGGGCTATTTAATAGAAAATAAAAATGTTTCCTTCAAAAATTTTGATTTTTAATACTTTAAAAATATACAAGATGAAATTTTGGATTAAAATTTATTAAAAAATAAAACAATTGCTTAAATTTTAAATTATATTTTGACATTTTACACGTATTGGCACAATCAACACTTATTTGCTAAGCAAATAAGACATAGTAATTTTAAAATGTAAATGTAAGGTTGCATGCTATTTTTATATTTAATTATTCAATTTTGTGTGCAATAATAAAACAGTAAACGATCTTAAACAATTAAAGGGGTTTTCAAGTGTAAAATATTATTTATAACAAGAAAGAGAAACATATACTTTATTTTACAGTTTTTACTATTTCAAAAACAAAGACTTTATACAGCTTTCAAAGTTCACTCAAAAATTTAAATTCATCGTTCAATATATTCCAATGAAAATATTCAGTAGTCAAAAAATTACAATAGGACTTTAAAAAAAAAAAATACAAATTTATATCGATGTCCAATATTAAATGTCCATCACGAAATAAAGCACCAAATAAATTAAAAACTGGAACTAACAATAGAAGTTTAAAATTTAAATCATATCTACAAAAACAAAAAATAAAACTATACAAGAAATAAATTCTCAAATTGATATATAAGCTTTTTGTCTCACTGTAAACAATAACAATATAGGTAATGAGATCTATAAATAATACAGCTGCTTAAATTAAATAAAATTTATCTAAAACAAGGAATACAGCTGCTTGTATTAAATCTGATAAATTATCAAAATTTACTTACTATTATTATTTATTGGATGATACTTTATGTAATAAAAAGTTTCAAATAAAATATATAAAATATAAATTAGTCATAAAATCAGATGAATAGTAGACTTAAAATTTTGATCAACTTTCAATAAATATCTCACTACAAATAAGATATTTACTGCAAGAAAAGAGAAATGTTTTAACATTGTCTAATTCCTACCATTTCAAGATCACATATATATATTAACACTTTATGAAAAATAAAATGTGCATATCTTCCTCCTATATTATTGTTCATCTCTGAAAAAACTAGTTTGAGAATAACACGTTTCACCATTTTTAATAAAATAACTATTTCACAACAGCGTAAATCAACCATCGAAAATTTTTGAAAAATTATTTCCTACTATACACAATTATATAATGACAGTAAATTGATGAAAAGTTTTAAAAATAATAAATCATATAGAATTATATATTTCTTATCTGCGTGTGAAAGAAACAAACGGTTCTAAATTTAACTCAAAATTTTCAATTTTAGTGTTATGAAAAAACATTTGTAACTGACAAACAACTTCATGTATACTTCAGTTAAACTTTATTTTATGTATAAACTCATTAAAATATTTAATTTTGGACATATGGTCATTTTAATACAATAGAGATGATTTTAAAGTAGTATGGAGGTAACAGGTGAAATATCTAATTAAGTGAGAGGTGCAAGAAAAAAGTCTTCTTTCAAGATTGTTAGGGGAAAAAACATTGAAAAGACAAGGGAGAAGTTGAAGTTAAAGTAATTGTCCGCAGCGTTATAAATATACAATGAAAAGACACTAGAGCCTGACCCGCTTCTTTCTTTCACACAGATTAAAGCATTTTGTTTTTAAAATGTAATATACAAGTCAATTTTCGAATATGAGGAAGAAATACATTTTTTTTTAAAAATGGTTTCTTTAGAATAATGAAATAAAATTTCGCAACTTTCGGTGGCATCAGTTACAATTTATAGTTCCATTCATATAATACAAGTTATAAGTTCACTTGACTTAACAGGAGCTGAAGCAGCTAATCTAAATGATTATGAGTGAAAAAATGGGGAATGAATAAAGAAGTCACCAAAAGGGAAGATTTTTAGAAGAGTTTTAATACCAAGTAAAGTCAATGCATGGCATATCACTCTAATGAATAAATCTTATTTTTTTTTCTAGGGAAATATGCCAGAATATTTTTAAAATAATTTTCTGACGTTCAATTTTTAAAAATTCAAAAAATATTAAAAATCACTTTATTAAATCACTTAAAATACAATGCCTCATTGATAAAAAATATTACACTTTTTAACTTTTCCAAGCGTAGTTATCGTATGATGTATTTTAAAAAATTTTAGTTTTATTTTCTTATATTTATAGCAGCTCATACCAACACCATGGAAGCTGCTTAACCTAGATTTATTATAATTTTTTCACTATGCAATATCACATTTCTGCACTGTACGACAAAACTCAACAATCCAATTATGTTGACTTTTTTTTTTACTATAATTGTCTTGTAAACTCAATAATTTATTTATAGTAAAACACACAGCTGCTCTTTGGGCTTAAGACACAAATAATAAGACAATTTTAAAGCTTCAACCTAACATTGAAAGACAAGCAATAGTACAAATGTCGACGAAAATATGTATTAAATATAAGCATTTATTAAACATGATATGAATAATAGCCGCAATAGATTATAAGTAAAAGTATGTTAAACTAAAGTTAAATATTGTCATTAGAAATGTTCAAAATTATTGTTTTGTAGAATAAACTAAACTTTAGCCATCAGTCCCTTAAAATAAAACTGTTGAGCTGTGTACCAATTTTAAATAATGAATAAATGGATATTTAAGTTAATTATAACACAGAGCATATTCACAAAAACATCAATAATACAAATTCACATCGACCTTTAAGACTAAACTTACAATTTGTGTACAAATGAAATTTTCTAGCAGCAACAGCCAATCACAGACATTCAAATATCCGACACAGACCATCAAAAGACTAGGCACATTAGTTAACTCTTATCATAAGACATTTCACACCACACTATGTGATATTGCATAGTGAGATTATAAAACATGATGCTTGAAGGCTTAAGAAGCGAAAAACTTAGCAAAGGCTATAAAATAAATCACCGTCCTCTTCATGTAAAATCGTCAGCTTCGAATCAACCATGTTTATTTCATGTTCGGTTCCCCTAGAACGCTTAGATGTAAGCGTAGACCCAGAACAATAGTCACAAGGAACACAGAGCATAAGCCTAAAAATGAGTAACAAACCCCCAAGGAGCTGAATTTTATTATGCCTCGGCAATAGCTGTTCTATAAAGTCATTACAGCGAAGAAAAATACAGCTTAAGCCAAGGAACCCAGTTTTGAGGTCCTCCTCCACATTGCCCCCAATGTACTATGTAATATGGGTTTCTACTGGATGACACAGCAGTTGCACTTTGGCTTTTTCTTGAGAATCACTTGTTCCACCTGCGGTGTGTCAGAGGGAGGCATTATGACGCTGCGTTGTACCTCCACTATGCCCGGTGTAGCAACTTTGGGGGTGCTGCCATTAGCCCCTTTTCCCAGGGGCTGATTGCTGTTGGGAATTATGGCCATTTCTTTAACCTCTTTGCCATTAGGAGATCCGGAGACAAACGAGTCCATCTGATCGTGATGCACGCCATTCACAACAACGCCGTCCATGCTTGTTTCTTCACCTTTCACTGGGGTAATGGGTTTGCCCTCTTTGATGAGACTCACTATCGTGTCTGCCTCTCGACTCAGCTCACCGTCAGGTCTGAAGGGATTGTCTATACCACTCTCGTGACTGCAAGAGAAAATGGAATTAGAATAAAGGAAGGACAAATTACATACTATGCAGTAATATATAAAGAAAATATATGTAATACTGAGCGTCGATAGTATCTGTGACTGACAACGTCAACGACTCAGCGCTAAAAACAGAAGAGACTTGTTTCACAGATTATTGCAATTTTACGTCTCTGGGCTTGCGGATAGGGCACAATGCGCTAAAGTGGTGACGTTGGCGCTCTCTGTGCACTAACTATTTCTTATTTTATTTCATAAACGTAGTTGAACAATCAACCCAATTTTGGGTTCACGACTACCAATGTTCAACTCCGTAGCCTTGTAATTTTGAACTCAATCCAGAAGACAAGGAAATTCATGGATTAAGTATTGAGAGAAATTTGCCTTCGTGGAGGACTTTTTTGATGGAGCTAACCCGCACTTGCACTACATGGAAAAGAAAATCATGAAAATATTCCACGGTTAGCCTGACGGCAAGGGGATTTGAACCCGTGATCCGTTTACCACTGAGGTTGTTTTACGTCAGCACAGTAGTCGGTGCGAGTCAGGTGTGGAATTCGAATAGACTTGCAATCACTGGGATTCGAACCCGGTTCACCTCACTGGAATGCGAGTGCTCTACCCACTGAGCCACCACGGCTTTGAACTAACTATTAGACAAAATACGCAAGATTGTTCATGATATTTTAATTACGCATGCAAGGTATTTCGATTTCAGCATAAAATTGTTATCCACTAAAGCCCAGCTGATTTTACGTTGCCTTTTTCAATTGCTGGTCTTTTGGAAGAGTAAACCAATTGACGTTTAAACACTTTTAATTTACATTGTCCGCTTGCATGGAATGAGTACGTGCGCACACATAAAATTAAAAATTTCTCCTTAAAAAAAAAAACTTTTCTCTTAAAAAAAAAAAGAATTCTTTTACGAAAATAACTTCCTTTACGAAGTGCTTTTTTACAAAAGTACTTAGTTTAATACAAACCCTATTTAAAGACAAATTTCTCCACATCATAAGAATATGGTCTAAAAAATGAATTTTTAATGGATAGTATTTTTACATACAAGAAGACATAAAATTAGCCAGCTATGAACAGAATTTATTTTCTTTAATTTTATTTTAATATATTTTTATTTTGCTACATTCATTTACAGCAAACAAAGTTAATATAAGACTTTTTATTAATATTTTAAGAAATTAATTTCAAAAAAAGGTCGCATTATAATAAAGTCGCCAAAAGTAAGTTTTGTGACAGTTAAAATTATTTTAAGTATATAATATACAAAAATATTTTTTAACCGAATATAACTTATTAATTTAAAGTGTTTGTCTTCTTAATGCTTTTAGGATAAATATTAAAATTTATTTCAATGATTAAAATAAAATTGTAAATAATTTAGCATAGAATTTAGTAGTACCACTGAAATATTTTAAGAGCTTTTGTTTGAAATCGAATTTTAAAGATAAATGACTCGAATCGAATTTTAAAGATAAATGACTCATTCAGATCATAACTTTTAAAGATCATACTTCAAAAAAAATGCAAAACATTTTTTAAAATAATTGCACTGTTGCCAATTATCTGGAAGATTTTTTTTCAGGAAAAATGGTAGAAAATTTCATAGTTTCATATTTGATTTTTTGTTAAATAAATTTGTTTTAATATAATTTAACCACCATTCTACACCAACATATTAAATATATAATAAAATAACAAACAGAAAATAAGATATCTGAAAAGTAATAAAAATTGTTAAACAATAAGAAAATATTTAATGATAACATAATTAGTGAAAACATTGGGAAAATTATTTGAATAAAATATATTAAAAACTAATTAACCATGAAAAGATAGAGCTTCTTTTTCAACTCATAAGATATATCTACAAAGCAAAAGGTACTTACAAATAAATATTAACATATCTTTTACCAGACGCTAAATTTTTATTGTTTATTAAAGGTATGTATAAAATAATAGGCTCGAAGACATACAAACAACTTGAAAAAAGTTAAAAATAATTAGAACAGAAAAAAAAGTCATAGAAAAATGAATTTTAAATAAAAGAAGAATAAAAATTACTCAAGATTTAAAAACGTAAGAAAAAATTTAAAATCTTAAAAAATATATATAAAATAATCTTAACAAATCTTAAAAACTTAATTTTCTTAGAAATTCTCTCTCTTTTTTTTAAATCAAAATTAGACATTAACTGAATAGTAGGAAGTAAGGTAATATCCAAATAGAGCTACATACACAATGAAATAACAATTTTCTTACACTGACGGCGAATTTAAATTTTAAGAAAAAACATGATTAAGGAGCACATTTTATTTATTTCTCTAAAGAATTAAAGAAATCATAAATGCAATTTTTTACATTATTTTATTTGCATCAATAGACCTATAGTAAAAAATCGTCAATTACAATTTTAAAAGTTAAAAATCAGCTGAAGTTGGGTTTGTAGAAAAATGTTTTTATGAATAATTTTAACCAGTCTGGTTTGTGATTTGCAGTAGTGTCCTACGATATAATTTAAAAAGCCAGAAACCGACCAATAGAAAGCGAATAACGTAACCAGTATAAAGAAATAAAATTGTGTTCTATATTAAACTTGGGACAAAAGCGAAATGAAAAACAGGAACAATTATCTTGGGGGGGGGGGCTTATTTTATTTGGTGAAAGTAAAAATTTTCAAGGAATCTGATTTGGCGTAATACATTGCAACATTATTGTTAAGCAGTAGTGTAAATAGTTTTATTTAAAAAAAGTAGTAAAAATAAAACAGTATGGCATTTATCAGGAGTTTCCTCCTTCAAATTTTGATTTTTTTTTCTATATATATTAGCTGAACACTTTTCAGAGATTTACATTAAAATATCTAAAAAAGAACAGTTTATAAATACTTATATAAATTCTATATTAATTACAATATAAGTTATTAATCATTTATTGTTATCACATTCATAAGTTAGCCAATTCGAAACATCAGAGAAAATTTTTTTTTTCTATTGATGATAAATATTAGCATAAATTCAGAGCAAAGAAAGTATAGATTTACATAAAAATATTTTTTATTTATAAGAAAAAAATAAATATTTAAACTCAATCTCATAAATACACACATTTAAAAATTGTAAAGACAGTCTTTTTTTTCTTCTCAGAATATTTAATACGTTAATTTAATATTCGAATTGTATGATAATAACCATAAGAAGCATTGATAAAATCGTAAATATCATTTTACATGGGGAAAAACCATTGATTTTATGAGTACCACTTTTAGTTTTAGAAAATCTCACAAAAATAAATACAAATGTTTCAAATTTTTATACAGATTATCCTAAAAATATATTGATTTTTTGAATATCAGTCTACTTTAGCTAGCTTCCAAGGAAAATACATTTTTTAAAGAATAACATATATATTAATTTCGCATGTATAAACTTTAAAAAATGAGTATTACAATTAATAATGCATGCTTTGAATTTACAATTATTAAAAACAATTTTTTATTCGGATAAATTAAAACTTTAATTTCATTCAAAACTGTATAGTTACTTCCTCATTTTGAAACATTTACGACAGTTAATTTTTCTTAACTGATAAATCTACAAAATTTATATACATATAAAAAAAAAGAACATTCAACGTTTAAATCATAAATAAAAAGTGAAACAAAAATAGAATAAAATTTAATTACATATTTGGTCCTTACAATAAAATCTAGGATCACTCAAATTACCTGATATTCAGGAGAACTAGATTAGCAATCAAAGTTTACAAAATCTTCCTTAAATATAATTAAGAAAGGATACATACTCAGAGCATACGACTTCTTCCAATAAGGACCAAATAGTAAAAAAGCCACAAATATTCCCAACATATCCACCCGACTCATGCACTCCAAAAATAAATTTAGGGAGGGTCTTAACATACCGTTCTACTGGTACAGTCACGTAGTACACATGCAGGCGATTATCTATGGAGGCCATGGATAAAACAGCTCTTCACTTTTAGTGTGTAGGATGAGGCAGATAAAACTTTTTTTTTTAAAAAAAAAAGAATCCTCTTACATCCTAAAGAGCAACATAGCTTGACAACAGACGCAACATCCTCTTGTGGAGGCTCGAAGCCTCGTTTTCCGACGGTGTTTCATGAGCAAATATTATGCTACACATGAAATATACAATATTTTGAGCAATAAATTAGTGTGCGCATTCTGCCTCATTCATGTGTGCGTTGGCCGGGACACACTCCGCACACGACTATCTATTATTTTTGTTTCTTTTCCATGGTGTACCGCTAGCGACATTTCAGGGATCGCCAGACGAAAATGGAGAGTTTGGCTGCCAAAAAAAGGTTGCTGGAATAGAGAATCGATCGCCAAAGTATCGCCAATGCTTAATGTCGACAGCTCAGACTTAGAGGATTCGGAACAATTTTTTATTGAATGAAACAATCATTAAAGGAATACCAACAAGAGAGAATTCGAATTTAAGATGTCTAGAAAATTGCTCCGCGATGCCAAATATTGTTCGGAAACGAAGTAAAGAAGCGAGAAACATGCATTGAGAATTTCTTTCAAATGACAAATAAGAGAAAGTAAATTATATATTTTTTTTGTCCTTTCATATAACACAGCCACAGATATTAAATTATATATATATTTTAAAGTTAAGTTAATAATAAATACGCATATGTTTGTTAAAAAAAGGTTTAATGTTTGGTTTAATAATGTGAAGAATTAAATCGAGTTTTAAAAGAAATTTATAAAGCTTTTATATCTTAATGATTTTACGGAATGGAAAAAAATACATATAGTTTTAATACACGTGAATAAACAAATATATTTTAAATGTTTGAATATAAAAATAATTTATTTGTAGGAGTGAAATATTTAAACTAATTTCATGTTGTTAAAGAATTAGATAGCAATTTAAAAAGAGATTAAGTTTATACATATTTATGAATTTTTGTAAAAAATATGGTTTAGTTGATACAAATATAACAAGACTGAAAATTTTAAAATATATGTTAAGACTAGCCATTAAAAATCAATTATGGTTTGCATTTATATATTCAATTATAAAGAGTAACCAGCAACCATATCTACAATGGGAGAAATGTAATTTTGATTTATAATGAGTAATGTTCAAATAGTTTCTAAATTTCGTTATAAATTGTAAATTCGCAGTTACCTAAAAAAAAAAAGCATTTTTTTCAAAATCGATAAATAAAATAAGTTGCAATATAAGCTATTAAATAATACTTTTTTTTATTTATTCATGAACTTTATTTGAAAAATCTTAACAAAATATTTAGCTTCAAACAGAATCATGCAACATATTTTTCATTATAAAAATGTACCCTCAATATTTTTCAATTCAGAACTAAACATTTCATAAAATTCTTTTAAGGAACTAAGTAGATTGGTGATACCTTTAAGTCATAATTTTAGAACTACAATTCTTTGAAAGACCTGGTTTTTTGTGTTTTTCCCTTTTTTACAAAAACAGGACCTTATTTTTATGTATTAGAAAAAACTGAACTCTGACAAAAAAAAATCGATTCAACAGTAATTTTAGATTCAGAAAATGAGTAGAATTTCGATTCAGGAATTTTTTTTATCAAATTCACAAAAACAGGACTTTTTAGAAAAAAAGTATGCAACGATTTCTAGTTTTGGGGATTTTTCACAAAAACAGGATCATATTTACTAAATCGGAACTTTCGCAGAAAACCCCTGATTTCCCGATATATTTAAGTATTTGGCACTAAATAAGCTAAGTTTCTACGAAACGAGAAATTTTTCTTGAATTGAAATTACTGATTTTCAAAAGTATAATCACTTTAGAATCTATAATACACTTAATATTCCCTACCTTTAAATAAACTAGGGTAAAACTTTTTAAAACAGCAAAAACAATTACAAAAAAAAGCAAAAACCTCTTAATCTGACTTCAAACAACATACTTCGATAAATAAGGTTCGGATAGTTTATTAATTTATGCTTTATTAATTAAAAGTAATCATTTAATAAATTTAGTCTAATACATCGTGTTAACATTAACATGAAACAAAATCATAGTTATCCACACTTTAAATCATGTAAAATATTAAATATATTCATTTTTTTTTTACATAGAGAAATGGATATTACAAAAGAATCAACTGCCATAATATCAGAGTTCAAATTAGCTTTTGCTAGTAATTATATCATTGAGCTTAAAATAATTTCTAATAATTCGAATGCATAAGGTATCAAAATTTTTACTGATGACACTGAATATGACTGCTAAGAATTAACGCGAGTTTCTGTTAATTTCAGGAAATTAAAAAAAAGATAATAAAAAGTTAAATTTTTTTTTCTCAAAAAGAACTAAAAATAAATTATCAAACACGTGATAAAGCAAATAGATAACTTAAATGAAATACACATTTTTCTTAAATAAAATTCTAGAATTTGCATTTAAGTTCCAGAATTTGCACTCAAACTATCTTTTTAAAAATGAGCAAAAAATAAAGATTATTTTTCTAAAGTTGAGTACTAGAACCCTACAGACTTTTAAAATGAGTATAAATCAGACATAAAATATAATATAAAATCAAATAACAGTGATTAATTTAAATTATACAACAAAATAATTGAATGGGTGATATAGTTTAGTTTCGAAAAAATAATGAAAGGATAATCACCATCGTTAATTGAAAAATGTGCACAAACATTATGATCAAACTAACTAATATAGTTCACAATAATTTTTTTTTAACTTGAGAAAATCAGAAATACAAAAGGAAATGGGTATTGAGTAATGCGTTTAAATAAGGCACATTTATTTACAAATGCAACATTCAAAATATAAGCAAAGGTTTAAAATTGGGTCCAGTTTTATGTCAAATTAAAACAACGTCTTCATTGTTTTGTTCTTTCTCAATCGATAGTTACACTATTATAAATATTCGCCTAGTCTTTCGCTTATAATAATTTACTGCACGCAAGGAATCATGTGACTCGACGAAAATCATTAAGGTTATCAAATATAGCCGGGAAGAGCGATAAAGCGCCAAATGAAGTTGTAGGCTTCCTCAAAGGTGTTTCCCCATCATCCCAATCCCGACATCCTCTCGCTATTTCTCCCCCACCCCCTCCACCCTTGCAAAAAGAGCAAGGATGGAAGACAGTGTTAGATATGAAAGGAAGTACCCATTTAAGAATAAAATAATTAATTTATTCTTTAGTTTTATACAACCCAAAAAGTACTAGTTTTATCAAATTAATTTTCTACGCTTAGGAAATATTTATGAAGGCATCATTCAGAAAATAAAATTGAATTCAGCTGGAATTTTAGATAAATATGGATTCTAAAGTGCAGTAATATTTTACGAATTATTAGAAAATAATCCACGAACTATGAACGAATGTATTAAAGAGTATGTATAGAGCGTACCCATTTGACAATAATATATTACGAATAACTATAAAACAACTAATTATGAACGAATGCTTAAACACTAGAAAGACTGAAACTTAGTATGTATCTATATTGCCCAAAAGCAGTCAAAATGACTGGATTATAAAAGAATAGCCTAAGGTGCTAAGAAATTTATTTTAAATTTATTTTTAATAACATTCTTTACATTATTTACAGTTATATAACAAGTCATTAGTAAATATTAACAATAAAAAAAATTATATGTTATACAAAAAGTCACAAAATTCTAAGAAATTGTGTCATTATATACATCATTGTTTTTCTAGTTGAAATTAAAAAGCAGTCAAAATGACTTCCTTGGGAAATCTAGTGTTCATTTGACAATAATATATTACGAATTAGAACATAAGCTACTATGAAAGAATGTTTTAAAGAGTATGTATAAAGCACACCCACTTGACATATTAAAAATTATTTTTAATTAATTAAATTTCTTTTTAATGTGATAGGTCTATATTCGTTTAGGGAAATAAGGAAATAAATATTTAGTAGTTAACTAACCATAAATAGATATTTAATAACTATAATATTTATGATATTTGAAAGTTAAAGTTAGCTAAATACTAATTAATGAATTATAATTTTTAATTATGATTTTTAATGAACAAAAATGCAACATTTTTGTCAATATATATATATTTAAAAATTTAAAAGTAATCGTAATGTTCATGAGAAAATCATTAAAATTTATTGTCGCAAACAAACCAGAAAAAATTTCCAATCCATTGAAATTAAAATATTTATATTCTTTCAGTTAAATTTAAGTCAAAATTTAGTATATTTAACAATTAATAGCGATAATATATCGAAATACGATGAGACACCAAACCTAACTTCATCCAAAAAACTAAAACTGATCATAAACAAATATTTCTAATCTCATTGCTTTTCGTTAACTAACAAAGACTGTAAGTTTTCAGTTAACAGTAGAAATCTTGAAAAAATTAAGGATTGAATAACTGAAGCTAATTTTGGCCCAAATTTTAAACTTCAGTATTTAAATCTTTTTATATGATTGAATAAATAGGCTGCTTTGGTTTAGCTCTAATAAGCTGCTAGTAAAGCATTGGGGAAACATCAAGTTTTCAATAAAAAAAAATTTTAAAAATTATTATAAAACATTTTAGCGATAATCATGTGTTTTAAAAACCTTCAGTCTCATTGATAGATATTATCTGAGAAAACAAAACATCTTTGTATACTTGCGGCGACAGGAAAAGAAAGAATCACAGTTAATCTGATCAAAGATGAGTCATGATCACTCACGATAGATCGGAACTATGGATAGAAAAGTGGAGAGGCTATCTTAAAGATTATAGAGCAGATTAACATTTTAGGTCAACATAGAAGTTTTAAAAACAATAAAAGCATTCGAGCATGAAGAATTGAAAGAAACTAATCGAATAAAATATATATTAAGACGACGAAGAATTGATGAGGAAATGGTGCTATATTGAATGCGAGAAATAAGAGAAAAATTATAACTTTATCGATTCGACAGTAAAATAGAAAATAGTTTTTTAAAGGTAGATTTGATTGGAAATATTGAAAAACCTGTTTAAAATATACCTCAAAACACATCTATAATAACTATTCTTATATAAGAAATATTCGCTACTTTTCGGAAAATTAAGAAGGAAAGTTTTACAATCTAAAATGAAGTATACAATAGAGTTTTGGAATAGTTTTAATTTTTACATATATTTTACTTTAGTATTTTCTAATTGCGATATTTTAACTTCATGAGATTTTCTCTCTCGATATTTTGACTGTGCGAGGCATATGTCCCACCTTGTTTTGAATGGATATCGTACGTTTCATTCAATTTTTGACCGCAATAATTTTTTTTTTTTGCATTCCAATAATGTCAAACAAATTACTAATAAAAAATGAAGAAGCGATTGAACTCTTTCAAACAAATGGACGTGTTATTTTTTTATTACTTTGGGGATTTTCTCGGGATTCGCTTATCCGTGCTTCTCCAATATTAATTCCCTCGATGAGCCGAGATTTTAACTGCATAATTACCGTACAATTGAGGTTCTTTCCCTCATATTTATTAAGATTTTTACCCCAAGATAGAGTGCTGATCAATAAGATTTTTAACCAACAGTCTAATGCAGTTTACAGAACACCGAAATTATTTGTGAAGTGTGAGACAGATGTAGAAAAAGGAAAACAAGTGAATGAAGCATTTGTTAGACATTCATTTCGGATCCAACAGCTAAGAAGAGTTACTCAGAAAATAAAGGAAATTCGGGCAAGAAGCCAGCAAAGCCACCGACTCGAGACGTCCAAGTTCAAGAGAAATAGTGGTATTTTAAGCCATACAGATTTCAACCGACCTCTCCAGCAAGATGGAATATTTGGAATTCCATTTCATACTGCCACTACATCCATCATCAAATTTTTTTTCTGTTTCAACTTATAAATTAAAGACCATAGAATTTCGTAGCTTCAAGAAACCCCACTTGAATAAATCATCGATTATAAGAGCAGAATATTTATCCTTTCCTTAAATCTTTGAAGAACTGTGATTTTAATCGCTAAACACAAAATAATGTAAAAATTCATTTAAATGAGTTGTTTTGTTAAAGCCAAAACTAAAATAATGTAGACAATTCTATTTTTTTTTTAAATTTTCTTAAATTTTTTTAACTGAAAAAAATTCCTCGCCGTAAAAGAATTAAGCAAATGAATATTCCTAGGCTTACGATAGCAGTAAATTGTATAATGAATCTAAGTTGCTTTTTGGTTAATTTTCAGTAATTCAAAATAAATTTCCAATTGTTCTCACAAGAATGAAATGTATATAACTGTTGGTTAGCTGAGTGCAGATTTTAAAAGAATGTAAAACCAAAAAAACTATACTGCGCAGATCACGCTCAAAGTAACAAAACCTAACTGCTTACGCAAGAATAAAATAAAATCTTTGGGGATCCTCCTAGTCCTAATAGCGGTATTTACCAGAGGAAATTAAAAAAATTTCTTACATTTTTTTAACTGAAAAAAATTCCTCGCCGTAAAAGAATTAAGCAAATGAATATTCCTAGGCTTACGATAGCAGTAAATTGTATAATGAATCTAAGTTGCATTTTGGTTAATTTTCAGTAATTCAAAATAAATTTCCAATTGTTCTCACAAGAATGAAATGTATATAACTGTTGGTTAGCTGAGTGCAGATTTTAAAAGAACGTAAAACCAAAAAAACTATACTGCGCAGATCACGCTCAAAGTAACAAAACCTAACTGCTTACGCAAGAATAAAATAAAATCTTTGGGGATCCTCCTAGTCCTGATAGCGGTATTTACCAGAGGAAATTAAAAAACTCTAATTTCAAAATTTCAGTCTCATTTTCCAAACCAAATCCAAATATCATATCATTTGGGTCTGAAATCATAACTTCCAAAATATATTTCGAAGAAAACGAATTAAAATTCAAATAACTACATCCAATTTTAGCGTGGATGATGACTATTCGGCTTTTTTAAGCTTGAGTGGTGTTCTAGTATATGCAGTATTGCAAGCTGTACAAGCAATTTATTTCTTGATATTAAATTTTATTTTTCTCCCTTATTTACTTCAATTGTAGAATCAAATGCTGAAAAATTTGATCACAAATTATATAATTTAACAGCATGATATTCCTACACATATTGCGTAAAAATGTATATTTTGTGGGAGGAAAATACTAAAATTTTGAACTAAATGTTTTTATCACCAGTATTTTGTTTGTCATTAGCCGTTTCATGTGAATTCAAAACTCGTGTAAGTTAGAAAGTAGAAGGAAAGAGCAAAGGAATAATGCTGTAGATTAATACAAAATATTAACAGATTAAAAACAATAATTAAGAAAATACCATAGTAGAAACTAAACACACAAGAATTTTTAAATCGAAATTTAGTAATACATAAACTAAAGAAAACACTTCTAATAGAGCACGTACTCTGCCAAGATGATCATGGAAAGAAGGGATTGGAAAGAAATGCAAGAAGAGTGAAGAAAGATTCTAGAAAAAGAAATAAGACGCAGCTTTTATCCAGAAAAAATATTTTTCTTCCAATACTTCACGCATCTTTTTCAAAGTCACGATCACTAACTTCAATTACGACAAGCTAATACTTTTTTTTCCCCTTCCATTTTTGTATTCGTGAAAGATTATTTTTCACGCCATCCAAAAAGTAGTAAATCATATTTTAAGGGCGAGACTAGCTTGGATTTTGTTAAAATATTTTTTTTTTGCTTCACCTTTCCTGACTTAATAGAACAACTTATTTTCAGTATATTTCGTTCTTCTCTTTTTACCTGTCTACATTTTTACTTGATAAAAATTTTGCAAGTTTCCAGATCGAAGATGAAAAATACTAAATGGAGTAAACTAAAATGAAATTATCGAAATAAAAAAGATTTGAATTGCCTAATACATACCTGTTTTATATCATTTTTATTTCATTTTCCTTCCTATTTTTATATATTTTTGTTTCATTTCCTTCTATTTTATTTAATTATAATCCTATTTTTCCTTCCAAACTAAATTAAGTTTGCTTTATAACCGTTTGTTTAGTTTCAGTTTGCTAAAAAATAAAATATGGTATTCAAGTTTCAGTTTATTTAATTATATTATATTTTATTTAATTATAATCCTATTTTTCCTTTCAAACTAAATTAAGTTTGCGTTATAACCGTTTGTTTAGTTTCAGTTTGCTAAAAAATAAAATATGGTATTCAAGTTTTAATATATATCTAGTATATATATGGTATATATAAGGTATCTATATACATGGTATAGTATATATATGGTCGCTGTCGTGCCACAGGTCCCTGGTTCGATCCTCGGGCCGGGCAGGGTTGACTCAGCCTTTCATCCCTTCAGTGGGTCGATAAATGAGTACCAAGCATGCTTGGGAACTAAACTCTGGGGGTTCCGCGTTCGGCAGACCGCCTGACCGGAACATCTGCTCCTGCACCCCAGAGCCCAAGGTCAAGAAAACTGAGATGGGCACAGTAGGCCTTGGCCCTCTATGGGCTGTCGCGCCACTGAGTTTAGTTTTAGTATATATATGGTATCTATGACTTAATTCATAAACGATTTTGACAGACCTAAAAATTTAATTGTCTTTGAAAGAATTGAGTCACTGGTGAATTAATAATTCGAACATTTTTATTCAAATTTTTCTAGATCTTTTAAATCTTATTTTCATTTTTCAATTTCTCGCAGTCATAACTAGTTCATTTACCCTATGTTGAAAATTAACTTAATTAAACAAAATGCAGACGGGGGAAAAAAGAAAAAATCTTGCCGCTGTTACGTATTGAACACATAGTGCATGTTTTTTTTTTTCCAATTAGCATAAAAAAGTCAATTTAGGGATGAAAAAAAAATTCCTATTAGTAAGAATGAATTATTAATAGGGCTGAACTTTTTTCTTTATTCATAGTTCGACTAATTGAAGAAAAGAGGTGTTACAAAAAATAAATCGAAGCTGCTACTAATTAAATTTTCAAAATGGCTAAAAAAAAGATAAGAAAAAATACGCAATTACTCGCAGTTTTTGGGCATTTTTTAAATTTTATTCCCAGTATTTAAGTTAAAATTAATAGCAGTAATTGCAAAAAAAAAATAAAAATAATTTTAAAAAACTTAGGACACATTTAACCGAAAACAATTTTTTAAATAAATCTCAATCTTAATCAAATTAAAGGTAAATAAGGGAAAGCAAGAGATTATTATCATTTCGAAATTTTCCAATAACAATTTCGAAATTACACAAGACTTATTCACGTTAGCATCTTACGTACTATAAGTTTAAGCTTCACTTCAGCTGCGAGGTTATTTATGAAAAAAATTAAGATTTCTGAAATCTGATTTTTATTTTAATAAAAATTACACACTTAAAATAAAATAAACTTCGATGTAATTTTTAAGTTGAAAAAGTTTGCACACAAAATAAATTTTGATGAAATAATTCAATGAAAAATTTGTACAAGCTGCGATTACTGTTATTATTATTTAAAATTTTTTTCGTAAATAGTTTTAAAAATTAAAATTGATAGCGTTTGCTCTAAAATTGAATGCTACATATTTCAACGGCAAATTCGTGTAAACAAATTAAAGCGAGGAAAAATAAGATTTTTAGAGCTATATTTTCGTCAACACAGGAAAATGCAATTTTCTCACTAAGATGAATCATAGAGAAAAGCCTAATCTCTAAAATTATATTTCCTTTTTATTACCTTATTTAGAAATTTAATACAATTTCAAACATGATTCTTTATCATTAGCACATCAACGTTTTAAGCTAGATTACAAAATAGAATGAGTAATTTAAAAACCTCATTTATTTTACGGCGCTTTATATAAATAAAAGAATACTAACTTAATCTGTGAATCGAAAAATTTTGATACGAAATTTCAACATCATACCATGATCATTAATTTAACCCTTTTTTCAGTTTCAACAAATATATTCAAAAGATATATTTATTAGAACACGGAAAAAATTGACAAGCAGCAAGGCTGGGAAAACAGTGATCCAAAGAATTTCCTTTTCCAAGAGTCACGTTGCGCCATCTACCAACAGTAAACGTAATTAAATTCGAACTTCTCCATCAGTAAATAAAAATTGATGATTAAACATCTCATTTTATTTTAATGTCATATTAACCTTGCATTCATTTCTCAGAAGCAACAAAGCTAAAAAAAAATTTATGTAGTTCAACAACGACTTCCTTATTTTGATTGGCAACTCAGAAATAGTATGGCATTCCGAGAACTTTTGCCAATGTTATAAATGAAAGAGGGGGAAAAAATTAAAAGAGTAAACGTATTGATTCGTGTTGTACGAAAAGCTGCTTTTATTTTTAGCCGCGGTTTCATGAAAAGGCAAAAATCTCACTTTGGGTTTAAATACCTGTCTGTCAAACAAGAAAGCGTGAATTAAGCAAGTAGTAAGTTTTAGAAGCTTAACAATCTGGAACAAGTTGACGACATTGATAAATTATACACGCAATAACTTTGGAAGGAGTATTTCCCACTTTAGAAATAAGTTGTTTTTTCACGAGACTTTTGTTTGCGTGTTAGCAAATTAGGATTAAAAAATAAAATTCATAATTTTATTGATACGAAACACTACCTTGGCTGAATTTTGTGACTACTTTGAATGAATTTTGTGAGGCACACATATTCTATAATAATCCTAATATAAACGTCGTGAGAATAAAATAGAATTATGGAAGCTAAGTTTAAAAATTCTCAAATGAATTTCATAACATCTATGCATAGTAGCAACAATAATAAAAATTGTAAATATGAGTTTCATCATCATCATCATCATAGTTGGCCAGACAGCCCAATGTGGGCTAATGCTTTCCTCTGAAGATTTCTTCATAACTTCCAATTTATCTTTGATCTTCAATTTTTGTCATTAATTGCAAGAAAATCAGATTCCACCGAATCAACCCATCTCTCCATAAATGAGTGGTGCTGCCATCTATCTAGAGGGTTTTGAGTTAAGTCACCCTAGAGGTGCTCTCTTGTCCAACGAAAGGCGCTCTTTCGCAAGGCCAATAGCTTGCGATCTTGGCTTGTCCAAAAGTTTTTATAAACAACACAAGAACGCTTTATTTAAGTTGCTTCTAATCAGTAAAAATTTAAATCATAAAATTTACAAACTAAAAAACATATGTAGAACCGAGAAACAAAGATACCTAGTAGTTAACAGTTTTGGAATAAAGCGCTCATTCCACGAGCAGCAAAAAGGCCGCATGTATATCATGAATTTGGTTGTAGTTATTAGATTTACCACATATTGTTTCAAGTGGTAATCTATGAAAAAAAGTAAAAGCGTTAAAGTTTGCAGAATTCTTTTAAAATTTCGTTAACATTTAAAAGCGATACCATATGAATATATTAAATCATTCATAATTATATTAAAATCATTTATAGGTCGAGATGGTCCAAAATAATTTTAAATTGAATTTATAAAAACAAAAATTGTTGTACCGTAAATACATCTGAATAAGGCAAATCGCAAAATTCACAAATCAATGTTATCCCCAATTTTATGAAATCTGTTTTCTATTATACGGAGGTGGCAACTATATCAAATCACAGCAGATGATTGTGACTAAATGGATTCGAGAGAGTCTAGAACAATTTTGTAGAAGTCAACTTTCAAAATATCCATTCGACTTCCGAAAGTTAAAAATGAGCAAGTTAAAAGCTGTTAGTTAAAGGGTGCACGTAAGTTAAAGGATGTAAGCGACATAATCTTAAAATTATCCCCCCTCCCCCTTAAATTTTTCTTGGGGGACCAGAATTACATTTAATGCTAATGGTGTATAATTAGGGCCCTATAAATTACGCGAAGATGCGGAAACCCGCATAATTCACAATTATCCGCATAATTTACAATTTTCTGCGTAATCGCAGCATATCTGTATAATTTTTATTTTTCAGCAAAATGTATTCGTTTACCAGATAAATTTCTCCTTAAGGGTTTTTTTTTTCAATTGAAATATATCTTCTTTCCAATTCCAAGAATCTTTATGGACAGGTGGACGTTTGCAAAGACTTTCAGTTCATTGCAGAACACGCTCAGATATTAATGGATACTCTTCTCTTTTTCGAAACATGTGGTGTATCTATTCACAAAGCTTACTATAAGATTTTTGATCTGCGGTCTAAACTTCGATGTAATTCTCAAGCATCATACTCACGAAAAGATTCACGCAACGTATTTCTTCAAGAAGTGTTTCACAAAACAATTGCAAAGTTGAATACTTACTACTCTTCAGAACTAAACGTATTCAAAAAACGCGGGCCCAAGTTTAGTCAACCTGCATTAAACTTCATGAAAGCTGCTCGAGTTTTCGATCCAGAACAAATAGTCAACCTCAATATTGAAGACGACGATGTATTCAAGAATATTCCAGGAATGAGTGGTCAAGATATAAAACTCGAGTATGCTGCTTACAAAGAATATGTAAAAGAATGTTCAAACCAGGACTTAATTAGATTCTGGAATTCAGAGGTAGTCTCAGAGAGATTTCCAGAACTTACAAAAAAAGCACGACAAGGGCTCTCAGTGCTTCCTAATTCAGTAGATTGTGAAAGAGCTGTATCCTGCTACGGCCAAATTTTCACAAAACAAAGACAGAGTTTGAAAGAAAGCGCAGCTTCTGGACTAACTTCTCTCCATTTTAATAAACTTTAATAATTTTTCTGATGTAGAAAATGGATGTACAATACATAAGAAGGTATTTTAGTTGAAATCTTTACTGTATTCATTGAATTTTTTTTTTTATTAAAGCAGGAAAGAAAGTTGAACTTTTTTAAGAGATTTTTTTCTTCTTCCCAGTTTCAATTGTTTTCTGGGTCATTCGCAACCTGCATGCATAATTTTTAAAAGACACCGCATCCTTGCCGCATAATTTTTAAAAATCGCCGCATCCTAGCCGCATAATTAATAGGGCCCTATGTATAATATAAATATATAAAGGGTGTATAATATAGTATATATAATGGTGTATAATATAAATATATAAAGGGTGTATAATATAGTATATATAATGGTGTATAATATAAATATATAAAGGGTGTATAATATAGTATATATAATGGTGTGTAATATATAGAAAAAAACGTTAACACTTTCGTGCATTTTCTTAAAATTTTGATCAAGCCAAAAGAACAAGTTTTTAAATAGAGTAAACATTAAAAAAAAATTTAAAAATCTCAATCTGAGCAGCCAAGCCGCGGTTTTAACGCTGGAAAATAAATGTGTACATCATCTATTTATTTCCTGCATTGTGTGAAGCTATCGTATAGTCCAGACCAGATGCAATGAAGAAAATAAAATTAAACAGTTTAGAGATTGCTTAATTCAAAAGACATTTTTCTTATAGAATAATAATTCTCAAACTCTCTCTAACAATAAGAACATAAAGCTAAGAAGCCTTTTTAATTTTATTAAACGACAGGTCTCTAATACTTGGGGCGTCACCAAGTGAAAGGTGTACCTGATCTGCCTGTGGTAGTCGGGCGAATGTTCTGATGCGGGGGACGTCATGGTGTCAGATCCGAAGTCCAACGTGACGTCTGGTGAGGGTGGGGCACAGGCAACCTGCGCCAAATGCTGACTCTCGATGAACTTGACACGCACCTTAGCAGGATGCACGCGAGAATCGTCCCTGGAAAGAAATAGAACAGAAAATTAACAATCACTTCTCTTTTGATTGCACTGATTTATATCACACAAGAGTAAAAACATAATTAGTATCATTATTGAACAAAAAAATACATAGAACTGAGTTCAAAAGAAACAAGTTGGCGTGGTTTTTTCATTCGTAAAACGCCAGGGTGAAATATTCTGTTTTTTAAAAGTAGCCTGGCATTTTATATCAAGTGTTATATTGTTTTTAAGATAGAAGAAACATAGCGAGACATCCTGGTTCAACATTTTATTATTGCGATTCAAAGTGAACCGGTTTTAACAAGATATATATCAATAAAATAAAAGCAAACGAGTGATGAAAATAATTCAGTTCGACAAACTTGAAATCAGTACCAGCATTCAGGAAAGTTCGATTCTTAGATTCTTAACAACGAACGTTTTATCGAATACTTAATTGATAGCTTTAATTCATAAAATGAATCGACATACATAGATTTTACGTAATGATATTCATCCATAAATGAACAAACTACTGAAAATTACATTAAGTTGGATTGTAGACTTTAAGTTCCTCTCGACGAAAAATATTTATAAATAAAAAAATTAAAGCATTTTCTTCCTACATTTTAATTAAATTAATTTAGCTCAAATAATTCTCATATCAATTGCAATGACTGGGGATTCGGTGTATGCATTAAAAAGAAAAAGTAAGCAGAAAATTCTGTCATTTAAATTGAACAGAATGTGAACATTCATCATGTTTTTTTAATAATTTAGAAGTAAAAAGTCATTCCAGTTATTAATAGCCATACTTTCTAAAGGCAAAATAAAAGGAAATGTTCCAGGAATAAGAGTCAAAGGTTAAACTACTTAAACTACTGAATTTTGAATAAATTTCTATCTTTTATTAAATTAAACTTACTCCATTTATTCACAGAAATAAAAATAAAGCTTTATGAAATATAATAAATACAACCTTGACTAAATTAAAAGTTTTTCTCACTAATTCTTTTACACAAAGAAATCGCTTATTTAAGACACTTAAAAGAGTGACTTATTCGAAGAGTTTAAGACTTAATTCATCAAGTCTAAAGCTTAAAATAGTATTTTAAATGGAATACAATTTTTATTTTAACATAATCTAAAAACATCAAGTCTTTGCGAGGCAGAAAATGTTAATAAAAAAATTAATCAAGGAAATACAAGATAATTGTGGTCATTGCATGCACATCCGCAATGCAACAATTTGCTTTATCATAACATTTTCCCAAACAAAGTGGTTGACTAAAAGTCACGTTGGTTAAGAGATAAAAATTTTAGTGGTTCATATCACAGTCAAAAATAAGTGGTAAAAAAAAGTTCTAAGGTAACAGCCCCTGAAAGAGTTTAAAAAGAGTAAACACAAAAGAGTTAAAGAAATAACACACTAAAATGTTTATTAATTTATTTTGCCACACGTATCAAAACATCTTAGTAAATTGCTATCATTTTAACTATTTTATTGAAATAATTTATTTAAATTATATAAAAAAAGGAAATAATGCCGCTTTTAATATAAATAGTTGAAAACGCAACTTACTTAACTGCAATAATTTTTAATGAAGTAGCATGAGTTATTGACAGTTTTGGAACAATTAGAAATAAATGTAAGTCCAGCAACCACAGAATAAGTTTGAATAAAAGATGACGGTAGAATTTCAACTGCTACTCTAAATATATATGAAGCGTCACATAAGAAGAAACATCATATAGACCTGGTATTTATACTTTATAGTTAGTTTCAAAATTTCATATATATTTATGTACATTATTGATCGCAAAACTTTAAACACAATTCATTCGAAACTATTTTTCTCTTATTTGCTGAATCTCTAACTAGTACAATTTTCTATCGATTTACTTCAAATTTTTTGACACAATGCTCACAATAAATATAGTTTTCGTTGCAAGCAGGGATATGTTTTTAATTGGGTTCATTGGATTTAAGTTATCTACGAAAATGTAACTATTATGTCGTTTTTTAAAAAAAAATTTCAAAGCACCGCCATTTTGTGAAAAAGAAAATTTATTTTTTAAAATTACTAAGTGCAATGAAAACTACATTCAGGTAGTTTTAGAAAAGTTAATTAATCAAACTTGGATGAGTTTTTTTCAACTTGTAAGTACAGCAAGTTATGAATAGTTTGAACAATAAGTATAAACATTGTATTAGATAACACTATTTTTAAAACATTTCTTGTATTTTTAGCATGGCAGAGTTAAGATTAAAATACGTACAATACGATAAAAAAAATGTATAAGATTTATCACAACCATCGCAAAATTATTAAAAAAAAATTTTTTTTATATAGGCTTTTACTATGTTATATCTCCTTAATGTAATTACGTAATATATATATACGTAATACAAACAATAATAATCATTCATGAAAACTTTTAGCACTTTTCTTATTTGTTACTACAGTTCTTAGATAATATCAAAGTAAGTTCTGCCAAAGTAATGCTAATTAAAAAATAGGAATCAGTAAGAAATTACCATAAAAATGTATAACATGTTTTATAAACATAGTAACATTTGTAAAAATATTCATCTAAAATCATAGAGAAATTATTATTGTAAAGAATTTATTTCACTATGACAAATAAAAAAATTGCTGTTTGTTGATTGGCTTAAACAATCTCCAAACTACAAATTAAATCACTAATTATTTAATGATTTGTATAGATATATTTTTTTAAAAAGTCATTCTTAAAAACAACCAAATCTAAAAGCTTTAAGTAAAAAAATATTTTATGCGCATTGATTTTATTTTAAACACGAGAATATCCGAACGAGAAACGTAATCAGGTTTTTACTAGGTAATATGAGCCCCAACGCTGCCAGCCGTAACTGCCCTTGCGTTAACTTTTCTTTCCCGCAGAGACAGTCTAGTGAAAGTGAAAACTTATTTACAGGGGAATACTTGTTTCTTGTAGCAAGGTGAAAAAAACACTAAGAGAAGTATTTTTTTTCCTCATTTTCAATATTATACTAGGTTTGTTTCTTTAGTAAGATAAGATATGGACCGAAAATTTTTGATTTATGAAATAAATAAATTAAAAATAACAATAAATTAAAAATCAAGCGAAATTTTAAAGCTAATTTTAAAGTTTGTATATAATTTGGGTACAAATTGCAGTAATCTTGGATAAACGAATATTCGTCAAACAGTACGACTAACTTAACACTAACATCATCAAACGTTAAATCTTATACTTTATTTAAATTTTAATAAAAGTGTAATAGTAACGCCCTTGTTCCTTGACGTAAGTACTGAAGTAATTTGTTCGACATAAATAAAAGAAATACCAAAACAAGAGAACATTTTTAATTCGTAAGCCACAAATCGAGTATTTAAGAAAAGGCAGTAACACTGATTTAGATTTAATGAGAGTGGGCAAAAAAAGAATTTTAAATTCTAATCAGGTGAAACTTCATTATCCGGTATTACAATATTTAAAAAAATATCCAGCAGTAAGTTACGTGAACTTGGATTTCTTTTTGTAAATCCACAAACAAGCAAAGCCGTACTAAGAAAAGATCACAAAAAAATCACCAATTCATAGTAAATGTCGCGTAAATGCTAGATGGAAACTCACGCCAAAGAAGACAATTGCTGGCATCAAACACTTTTTCATTTATGACGTAAATATTGCGCAACATTTATTTTGGCTTAAGACTCGTGCTTGTTAAGAAAGGCATATAAGCAACCCTAGAGAGTGAAGAAAGAAAATGATGAATATTGTCTTAAACTGTTTGTCACGTAGAACAAATGGATTGACTAATAGCACACTGGCATTCTTCCTAATGTTTGAATATTACTACTTTCGATACAATACTACTAACAGATATTTAGACAGATTTCCTTTCAAAAGAATATTAAATATGCAAGAAATACGATAACTTTTGAAAATGATTTTGCGTGATCATATATTGAATAGAATTAAATATAAAATGTACACGATTGATAAGGATCAAGTGTCAGTAGGCTAACAAGTTTAAAAATTTCTATATTAACTGTGGCTGATTATTTATTAAACGAGCCATTTTCCTTATAATGTTTTTATTTTGTTGTTTAGCAAACAAACCATTAAATAGAAATACAAGATATTCGTTATTTCGCAAAAATTTAATAAAATCTAATTGAAAGAAAAATTGCGATTCAATTGCATGCTCTCAATCACTCACATTTTTAATATTTTCAATTGACATATTTTAAATAACACAACTTAGTAATGTATCACTTTTAATGTGTTGCGCGTTAAGTAAACTTAAACAATTCTTAAATTTATAATATTTTATTTAAAAAATTGCCTGAAATTAATTTTTATTTACGTAATATTCTATTAATTAATTTTATAAATAAATATAAATTGATCAATTATTTAATTGCGAAAAAAATATTTAATAAGAACGCGCATACGATTTTTGTAACAGTAGAAATATTATTGGAATACTACATTTGGAATTTAAAGTTAGAAACTTAGGGAAACTTAGTTCGTTTCGAACCGTCTTTCTTTGTTTTTACGAGAAGGGTTTATTCGATTAACAAAACAATAATGAAGACAAACAAATTTGTGAAGGGTTCGATTAGAAGATAAATTATTTTATGAAGGGGTCCGTTAACGGACCTAAATTTCTTTTAAACAGACCCCTGCATAAAAGATGCAGCAGTAGCACGTAAAATAATAAATAAGCAGAGAAGTTTGAAAGAAAAGTAACATAAATACGCCAAAAGGAATGGATGCAAATAAACCATCACCAAGTTTAAAAGGCGAAATGCGCACAAGCTCAAATTTTTTTATTAGTTTTCAAGTGCAAAAACAGAAAGACTCTCTTTTATTAATTTCATGGAGTGTGGGAGAGAGAAATATTTATTCTTATCCTTGAAAAAAGCAGATGTTGGGGGGAAGGGTTATGAGGTTCATTTGTGAACACACACATGACAACTCTGTGAGGATAGCCGGTCGACACCTACACTTCTTCATCAACCAACCCCCTTCTTTCCTTGACAGTTACGCCTGTGTCAAATTTGAGTCTTGCAACAAGCATCGCGATTAGGTAAGATCCTAAAATACATCTCTGACTTTTTGCCATGGCGTTATAGATTGTAATTGGAAAGAATAAAGACGCACATGTCGCTCCATTTACTTCTTTGGAATAATTATTTCGAAAGGATTTCAGTAAACCCCGTTTAATTCTATTCGTTCGTTGGCCACTTGCTATCTGACGGTTAATTTATGGCAATGTAAAATTTCTACATGTAAGATTACAATATGAACTTTTCTTAAGTTGTATTCGGCCACTTTAGAAAAAACAGGACTTGAGCTTTTTTTTTTTTTTTTTTTTTTTTTTTTTAAAAAAAGACATTCGATAATGATTTAGAGCATTTATTTATTTATATACTATAAATGTCAATAAAAAGCAACTAGTTTTAAATAATTAACATCGTCAGAATCCTAACAAAATTTATTTTGATTAATATACCAGCTGCATCAAATAAATACACACAAAATCATCTAATGGAATTGTTTGCTTGCGTTTTATCTAGACCTGAAAAGTTCAATGTTTATCTGTAGCTGTTCAGCGTTCAAGAATAAAACTGAATTTATTTATTTATTTTTTAATCAATGAAGGTAAACTTCTTAAAACAAATCGCTTTCATAATAATAAAACCTCCTTGTAACATTCTAAGAGCTTTTCATTTACTAACTGCATTGCAGTGTTTTCTGAAAACATCTGGTTTATCTGTTATATTTAATATTCATTATGTATTTCATTTATATCCAATTATTGGTTTCGTCCAAAATGAGAAGAAAATTCCTAAATTTTATATAAATTAGGGGAAAAAATTCAAGAAATTTTAGGACAATTTTTAAAATTTTTTGAATTTAAGGACAACGCCGAACCTATGAACCTCTGGCTCCAGTACTGAGAACTGTTTTTCGCTTTTATAATAAAATTTTTAACTTTTAAAATAATTAAGCAATTAGTAACTGATGAATAAAAATATAGTATCACCCCGATTGTGATTAGATTACAATTTAAAATGAAAATGAATTTAAACGTTACCATCACAAATATTTTTTGTTATGTTTAAACATTGCAATGTTTTGTTAGTTTTTTATTGTAATTAAAAGCTAGTAAGTTTTATAACAAGTTTAAAAATTTTCTATGATGTTGTAGAAACAGGACATGTAAATTGAATGCATTTTTTTTACAATAAAATAATCTTAAACTTTCTAATTATTTCTAAGAAGTCTCAATAAATTTAGCTTCTATTTGCAAGCAGTACGTGAAAAAAAATTATGTTAATGCCAGTTGTCATCAAAATACAACTTTATTTAAATAACATGTAATAAATAACATGTATTTAAATAACATTTTGTTTTTTTATTAATTCCCATGTAATAAAAAAACAAAATGTTTACTAGATTTTTTTAGACTAAATTTTAAAAGTCAAAATAACATTTAAAGTATTTTTATCGCTTGAACATCACACTGTATTTTTATTACAGACTTTTAAAATACATACTTAAAAAAAGTCGCGTGCTTACAAATGCGATATTTTATACATAAAGGTTATTTACATGTTTTGTCCAACAGTGTTGTTAGCTGAAAACTATTATCCTCATCGTTTCTTTCTGGAAATAACATCGACCAACTCGTGCGAAATAAATTAAGGGGACGAACAAAGTTGTTGTTCCAAAAATGTTTTTAAATATCCTTTCACCGATAGAACATTCGCTATACCAAATGATGACATTTTTCGCATGGTAAGTCAGGCGCATACCATTATTAAATAAGCACTTACATTATACAAAACAAATTGCAACTCTCGCGCTTTGCAACTTTCTCGTTTCGCGCACGCATTTTAAATAATCAGTACTTTTTACAGTGGCATTTCATATCGAGTTCAGCACATACTGTTAAATAAGATGTAACATTTCGCCTTTTTTGTAAACTTTGGAGGGAAAAGTATAGTACATTAAATTAATAATTTAAAAAAAAATGAGTTCGCGTTTCCAAATACATTGTGTTAAGTTCTGAAATAATAAATATAAGTATCTAAATTTAGATTGTAGCTATAGATAACTTGCTTCACGCCTTAAAATTAAGATAGTATATTTATTTAGAATTAATGAAATATTCTGGCAATTACCTACACAACAAAATGCAGTTTTTTATGCAACTACTTTTTAAATTTTTCCAAACTTGTACGAACCCCATAATATTTAATACGGTAAAATTCTGCCGATCATTGCACAAAAAATGCTCTTATTCGTAAAGATTTAATTTAGTTCAGTTTTATTAATAATTTTGATGCAGATGGGACACTGTGCAGATGAGATGACGCTCTAATTACAAGTAAAAATATATTTTGGTACTTTTTAATTATAAAAAACAGTCTAATAGTTATTAAGATTATTAAAAAAAAATATTTATTAAAAGAAATCTGTTAGATTATTGGAATTATATTTGTACTAAAATATAAAATCCCAAAAAATGCATTTTGAATTTTTTTTCATCCATACTAAAAAATATATGAAAAATTGATTTTGTAAATTATAGTGATTTCAATGATGAATAACAATTTCGCTTAGATCTAAGTAACTGCAAATAAGTAGAAATATTAAAAATTATTCGTTGGAAGAGGGTCGTGTTTAGGAGATTTTACCTTTACAGAAAGAAAAAAAAAACACCGGTATTTGTTGCTCTATTTCAGAACCATAAATAATTAAAATGCTAAATATAATATTTTTTATTATTTTTACCTAAATTAATACAAAATAATGAAAAATATGTTTAATATAAATCCTGTGTTTAAAGGGTTAAACGATAAAACGCCGTAAATGGAAATTTAAGCTATTTAGAATGACTATATAGAAAATTAAATAAACAAGGCTAAAATATGAATCACATGTGAAAAGTTCCTCTTATCAACTCCTTTTACAGAAGGATGAGACATTTGCCAACATCTGTTGATGACTGCAAGAGGAGAAAAAAAATATATAATCTCAAAATAACACTTTACATCATAGAACGAGGACTCAAATATGGCGTTATTAACTACTAAGTAAGTAGGATCATCCACGAAGAATTAAAAACTGACGTTGATGTATTTTACATCAACAGCTGGCCGATCATTTGGCGAAGAATTTCGTTGCAGAATATTATCCAACATTTTGACAGGCCTTCTCGAGCATCTCTGCTTTTTTATGACCCAAAATGATTCAAATGTCAATTGATCAAACTTTAAATGCATCGTAGGTTTCGAGAAATTGCTTAATAAAAATAAATGCATAGCACCTGTCGGACGAAAATGGAAATTGATCCTTGATGAATGATCTCAGAAATGGAAATTTATCTGCTTTTAATAAAGGATTCATTTTCTGTTTATTACAGGAAGTATCTAATTATTACTTTCGAGTATTGAAAAAAAATGCGTATTTAACTCACTCATTCTATCAATAACAGAAATAGTATCAGCTAATATTTTTAAAAGTAACTACAAAATCGGCTTGTATATTTTACAAAAATTTAAGCCATGAAAAAGAAAGAAGAATGTCATCAAAAGTTCACGGTCCAGGTCGAATACCATTTGAAAAAAATAGCCAAAAATATAACACACATTTCTGTTGTAAGAATAAGGCAAGACGATAAGTGTTGCCAAAAATTTTAAAATGTCAACTCATATTTCATGAATATTAGTCTAAAATTTAAAAGCGTACCTGAAGGTGGTTGTTATAGAAATCGATGTCCCAGATACAGCATTAATAAAAAAAAAGTAAAAATTTACGCCTACCGTATAATTAAAAACTTAAACCCGACGAAAAAATGAAAAATATAAAACGCTTAAGTAATTAGAGGTTTAATTTGGTTGTAAGAGTTGAATTGAATTGAATGTAGGGTTTAATGGCGCAAGGTCCAGATGAGGACATGCTGCGCCAAACAATACGGTAAATTCTTTGGTTGTAAGAGAATTCTCGACAAATCGGAATGCACTCTAACAATGATTTTATTTGGGGGGTCATAAAACTGATACTGCCTTAAGGATTTTGTAGACTTTCTATTGTAAACTTTAAAACTTAATGAAATATTTTCCTTGAAATGAGAGCAAATTGGCAAATTTTTATGCCACGCTAACATCTCTACTATATATTGTAACACACAAATGTAATTTTTTTTCTTAGGTCAATAATATGGTTGCTTGTGTTTTGAACAAAAATCTTCAAAAAATTTTAAATATTCAATGGGATAGAACTAAATATATTGTTCAACATTGATTTTTTAAAAATAATAAATTCAAACCTTAACTTTTAATTAAAAACATAGCTAACATTATAGAAATACGAAGTACAAAGCTTCAAAGAATTCTATAATAAACTTTTTTTTTGTAAGAAGCATTAGTGTGAAGGAATTTTCTAACAATCAACATTTTTCTAAAAACATGTATTTAAAGTATTTAATTGCTGTGCTGTTTCGTCTGTCAGCATGCGAATAAACAACCAGAACTTCGATTCGAAAGAGTGGAGAACAAAAATTTAAAGGGATTTATATAAAGCTAATGAACAGAATTTCAAACATAAAAAATATAAATAAATTTACAATTTTCGTCGAAATTGCTGATTTTCACCCAGACGGATACCTTAACTGCTATTGTAATCTTTTTCAGGTACAACTTTTAAAAAAAATCAATGAGATTTTTACCGATGAAAAAAGAAAATCATAAGCTTTTTAAAACTACCGCGATGTCAAGTTCACGGCTCTTGTTTACGATTTAGATAATCTGATCAGATGTCGCATCTCGATCATTTTTCACGAGAGGTCACCCATACAATTTTCCCACTCATCTTCAGTAAAAATACTGTTCCATTTAAATAATAAAAATAAAAAATTATTCGACTAGAGGCTTTCAGACGATATTAATATTTAGAGGCGGAGGAAAAAAAGATGGGTTCGCAATTCACGCCTCTTCCTCATTGCCCTTGAGTATTTTGAGGCGATGAACCACATCATATATCAACTGTGACCATGCAATCAGCTATTCTTTATTCCTCTGGAGTAATAGGGGAAAGATGTAGGTAGAATAGCGTGCAAGGCGACTAATGGAATTTAACTATGCAGTCTAGGGATAAATTAATCCGATTAAAACTTCGGAAAGGTGTTGAAAGTACTATTTGTTAAAGTTAATGAGTGCAGAGAAATGATATATCACAGGTAATTAATATTCACTGCTGCATGGTAAGATTATACTCAGTACATTATGAATTTAAATGGTTAGTTCACTCAACAGAAAAATGTCAGCCGATTTGAAAAAAGTCATTAGAGATAACAATTAAAAATTTTGTTGAATAATTAAAATAGATTAGAATTAATTACTAGATGATGATTGCATGTTTGAACGAATGTGTTCGACACTATCATGTATTTTAATATTGACAAAGGAAAAGAATTGCATAAATTTTCTGTTTATATGCTACTGTATTAATGACGAAGTTCGAAAACACTTAAAGGTTGAAGGGGGGAAAATTCGCTCAACAGATATAAAACAATTTTATTGAAAAATGATTGACTAAAATTTTTGTCAGAGAAGAAATATAAATTCCCTTAATCTCTGACTAATCAGTGTATTTTAAGTAAGATAGGTTTATAAATAAATTTAACAAAAACTTTGATTGGCATCTTTATCCTATTTTGCAATTTTCTTATGCTCTGAATCTGTTGTTATGAAAAAGGTGAAATTGTATTATTGCATTATGTTTTCTAAATTTTGCGAGGTTATGCCTATTTAACACTTATTTCTATTCCTACTAATGAAGTTTTTTTTTTAATAAATACAAAGAAACACACTAGATGGCAGCACAAATAATGATGAGAAAAATTTATGACTTAAATTATTACAATTTTATCGATACGTTGCTTTAGAAAAAGTTTTTGTTGCACAGCATGTAAATAAACTAGGTTTGCAGATTTATAAAGAAAGGTTATTTAATAATTCCAATGAATTACAGTTACTTATATATAAGCAAATGTTCCGTAATACCACACTAGAAATAAAATAACTTTAGAGGAAGTTATTCCACAGGCGAAACTATTCATGACGAATTTACTTTCACCTGCATTGATCATTAAAACTTTTAAGTCTAGAAAGGAGTTCAGGTAAACCCAGAGTACACCATGTTTCAAATTCAATGTAGATGTCTGTGACATGAATATTTGGTAGAGGTATATTTTGTTGAGATATCTTACTGAAAGTTGTTTCGATATAATACTGAATGCTGTTAAAGTATATTTCATTGAAGCACTAAAAATTTACAATTATACTTTTTTTAACAAAGAAAAAAAATAATAATTAAATTAAATAAATAAAAATATAACATCTACATGTTAAATTATTAAAAATCGTGTCAAAAAAAAAAAAAAAAAAAAAAAAGGATAATCACTATTACAACAGAGAAAATACGGTTATCTTTCGTTCCGATAAAATAAAAAATACAAAGATTGTAAACAGAATAAAATTTATATTTAATCGATTTCTAAATATACAGTGATGGAATTAACACAATAATGACAAATAATTATACGAATACTAATAAACATAAAATTAGCTTATTGCGATTTATTTTGGAATTTAATTTTTATTGCAAACTATTTTATTATTTTATTTTATTATTACGAACTCATTTTGAGCATTTGTTATATTTTATTTACCACTCGAAATGTTTCTAAATCACTGACTATCAATTTAAAGAAAAAAAAATTTATTAAGACGTACCATTTTATCAAATTTATGCGCTGAAATCTGCTGCGTATCACTAATTAGTCAAACACTATTTTAAGGGTCAGATTTGACAAAAACCTAAAAAAAAAATTTTAAATTCTTAAGCTAAACTCAATCACTTTCTTCTGATTAATCAGCCTGTTGTTGTATTTAAGCATGTTTTATCCTACTTTTGGAGGAAATTATAAAAATAATCGACACCTCATAATTTTAAACACGAAACTAACTCAACTGCTCGACTTTTCAACGAAAAAAGTCGAATATTTTACCTAAAGTATTCGCTTATATGCCAAATATTATACTAGATATTTTAAAGAGAGAAATAGAAAGAAAAAAATTTTATCAAACTATTTCATCACTACGCATTTTCGAAATTACAATTTTCTTTGCTTCTTTTTTTCAAGAAAAAAATTACATTAAGATCCATGCGACTTTTTTTTTGGGGGGGGGGTCATAAATTGAGCTACAGTACAGCAACAAATTTTACAGAACTCGTTTAAAATTTTTATTCGACTCCAATATATTTCATATAAAAAGGAAGAGGGGTAGGACTGGCCTATACTTTAATGGTGAATATTAAGTTCACTTGCAGCAAATAATCAAGCTCCTTTAAAAAATAAAAGTATAGAAACCACCCGGAAATTGAGTCTTATAAATGCTAACTTTATATACTTATTCTGATTCTCATATAGTCGGCCAAATTAGATCAATAAATACAATAACGCATCCACATAAACCCAAAGACAACTGTGAATAATGCAAGTTCTCAAAAAAGAACTCAATTTAAAAACGTTTTTTTATAAAACAGAATGAAATCAAAGCATGGATACTACACAACGCGCATATTCATAAACAGACCTAAAGGGGGAAAATTAATTAAACTAGAAAAATAATGTAAAAGCTCAAAGCTTAAGTGTAATAATATTCACTATATCTTCCTCCCCTGTCAATTAAATCCTTCATTCAAGACATGAAATAAAGTTGCAGTTCTACCTCCGGCTAAAATGGATAGTGAGCTGCATGTTTACAACGACAATTGCGACATTCACAAAACGCTGATTTTTATTTTTTGTTCACGCTTGAAAGAGATACTCATAAAGAAGGAAGCAGAGAAACACTTATCAAAACAAACGAAAATTTATCTTAGATAAAAAGAAACTATGCCATACCTGGGTGATGAGTCACGGATAAAGAAATAAAAGTCAATTACTTACTTGGGAGAGAGAGAGAAAAAAATACGTTTTCTCGGTAATCGTACGGTATGAACTTTCACTCTTTTGAATAGGAAGTAAGGTTTTAGAATTATAAGGTAAAAAGTATTTTTGAGTTAATACGAATAAAGAGGAAAACTGTTACAACGATATATAAACAAAAGGGTAAGCACATTTCATATTTTTCACAAAATCTTTAAAGTCTTTTCGCTTATTTTATTTTATCACCGGGAGTTGAACAGCCGACTCGATTTTGAGTTTACAACTACCAATGTTCAACTCCGTAGTCGTGTAATTTTGAACCCAATCCAGAAGACAAGGTTTCTCGATCAAGTGTTAGGAGAAAACTTGCCTTCGTGACTCTTTGATGGCATTAACTCGTATGTGCGTTACACGGAGTAGAAGACCACAAAAACCTACCATGGTTAGCTTGAAGGCAAAGGGACTCTAAACCACGATCCGTCTACAGCTGCGGATGTTTGTCGTTACCACTGTGGTCGGTTCGAGCAGTGTGCGGGATTCGTATTGACCAACCATCGCTGGGATTCGAACACGAGTCACCTCATTGGGAGGCGAATGCTCTATCCCCTGAGCCACTACGGCTTATCCCTTAATCTTAGAATGCTGATATTATTATTATTTTTCTACAATTTTCTGTATTGAGAAAATTTAAAAATAAAACTAAATTCCATAAGAGAAAAAAATTACACGCCAAGATTTTTTTTTTCTTTTCAAAAGCAATTTAAGATTTATGAATCAGATAATATAGCTTTTGTTGGATTTAAAAATAATGAATTCCCCTATTTTGTTTAAATATAGATAAATCAAAAACTAGTTTTTTTCCAACAAAAAAACGAGGGTATAATAACATTTTCAAAAGCTGATGCACGCTATTATCGGCAGCACACCTAATCTTATAAGGGTCAAAAATATTTTTAGGCATATAATAAAAAAAGGTCCAAAAAAATATTTTTTTTTTACCTGAAGCGTAACTTAACATATTTATTATCTATCGTCTGCAAAACTCATAATATAGTTGAGTAGCGCATGACAATAAAACTACGATTAATAAAGGAAAAATTCCATTTTCACGAACAATAAGCAATTTACTTTAAGTGAACTCCAAGAATATATTTTTCATCTCGCAAAGCCCTTAAAATAAAGATTTAAATTTACTACCTTTTCAAAAATAAAAACACATACTTATTTTCTTTATTTTTCACTTTGTAAAGTATTTTAACACATCAGAAAATTCTATAAAACTGGAACAACTGTGATAAACAGCGTTCCAGTGAACTGTCTACGGCCGACTAAAAAAAATAATAATTCAGACGAAAGTATGGAATAGGTGATGATCTCATTCACCTAATTGTTCTGACAGATTTAGCTTACACAATTATCTAATTTAGTATTATTTCGCGTCTCAAATATTTATGAAATCCAACAATGAATAACCACATCCATTGAGATGGCAGATAACCGATCATAACAATGAAGCGTTAATGATGGCCGAAGTACACTATTATAATTATATCTAATCATATGCCACCATCCGATCAAAACTGCTTATTACAAGAAAAATGGACAATTGCAAGACAGATCATAGACAGAGGCTATTACTCGTTATCTAAATGCTGATTGGTCAGTTCATTGAGTCTGTATAAAGATAATTGAGATGGTTTGTGGTTAATTTACGTTCGTTGCAAACTGTTAACAATTAGGGAAGCCGATGTAAGAGCTTATTTAAATAAATAAAAAAAACTGCTTTATAAGAGAAATGTCAAACACGTGGCCTATGATCGAAATTGGCTAGAAGAATCTATTATTACTAGTGGGCTGCGCCCCCTGCTCGCTAACGCTCGCCAACCCCCGAAAATTGCTACGCAATCTTATATGGTTTGCTTCGCTCGCTACTAACTTGGGTACATTGCAAAAGCACAAAATTCTAAGAATTCAAAACAATCATTCACATCCATATAAAAACTTTTTTTTTTAAAAAAATTACATCTTTTTAGTAAATACTAAGTCATTAAAATAAATTTGAATTCAAATAAATGACATGTAATTCGTTAAACCTATTAGAAATGTGCTATAGTACAAAATTTCTCTTTAAAAAAGTTAAAATTTTGGCTATAATTAATCGTCAAATAAATTAGTAATATATAAAAACGTGAAAAAAAGCGCTTTCGACAAAATACTAAAATAGAGATCTATCGACAAAGACTACTCACTTCTGCCCAGCTTAATAGTATGAGATTGCCGCAGCTGATAGGGGGAATTTCGGAAGAGATCAAATTTGGTGAGAATACTCTCTCTGGTTATTTCAGTTTCCGTTTTTAAAAGCGCTATGTGTTGAGCCACCTCAGCTAGATTTTGCATGCGACATTTTTAGCAGCAATCATTGGTCGATTTTCTAGCGTTGCCATTCGGGAAGTTGTAATGAGGCTTTTTTTGCCGCCGTGTAAGAGAAATATATATATAGACACAGTTTATAGTTATACATAAAGTTAATATGTCAAAGTTAATATAAAATAAAGTTATTTTTGTCTTTACTTTATTCGGTCCACTTTGAGAACAACACTTAACTTTTCAACATAAAGCTTTAAGTTAAATATGAGGACAGAAAATTTTTTTTAAGTATCAACAGTAAATAGTTTATAATTTAAAACGAAAAAATACAAGTCATTGTGAATTTACTTGGATAATAAATGTTAAAGGACTAGTGAGAATTTAATTTAATTGAAAGAAAAATAAGTTTTAACATCTTCGTAATCTTTTACATCTAATGTTTATTTTAAAACAAACACTTCATCAAGTGTGTTACTCACAAAATTCTCACATATAAAAACTAAATCAACGATAAAAGCTGCAGCCATTTAAAAAAAAAAATCTGAAAGGTACATATATCTTCACCTCTAAAAGTGTCAAGGATATATTTAGCAAGGTTAAAAAGAAGGATTCAATTTAGCTGATAAGGCACCTGAATTTACTTACAGAACAAATAAATTGCATATTAAACAAATAAACGCACACCTTAAATGCAAATAGAAGCTCGAATTTAAACAAAGAGGGTGAGGGGAGGTGGCGTGCATTAAATGTGACATCCTTTGTGAAAACAAATGAAATGGAGGAAGTACGCTATTCCAGTAAAGGTAGGGAAAAAAATTGCGACACTAAGTTACATCAGAGATAGGAATAGATAGAAAACTCGTGTCGTTCAGGTAAATAAAAACCCTTCCTCGTGGCAGACGAACAAACCTTTTCGAACAAATTTTTATGTTTGCGTAACAAGGTGACTGTCTACAAAAATCAGTGAGACATTTAAAAAAAAAAAAAGAATGTTATTCATGCTGAAGATAAGATTTTAAAAATCTGATCATTCGTAATTGGATTTCAAAGAGATTGTTGCGACAGAAAAAAAAAAGTAATAGGTTAGTTCATTATTTCCTATTTTATTGAAAGACACGAAAAACTATCCTTAATGCCTAAAATGTTACAAAATAATTGAGAAAAATACATCTTGAATAAACAAATGTTCATACATGGCGCATTTTAATCATCTTGCTTCCATTTCCGTTCATTTTTTTAAAAATGTGTTAGAAATACTTTTTAAATTGCGTTTATGCAGAGAAATAATTTCAATTTATTTTAGTAGAGTTACATAATTTTATCGTTGTAGCAAAACCACCTTACATTCTAATTTATTTTATAACTGGCGTTGAACAACTGATTCTGAGTTAACAATTATCAGCGTTCTGTGGCCTTGAAATTTTGAACACAGCCCAGAAGACAAGGAAACTCCTGGACCAAGCATGATGGGGAAAACTTTGCTTTCGCAAAGGACTTTTTAGTGGAATTAACCCACATTTGAGTTACAAGGAGAGGAAAACGGCGAAAACCTCTTACGGTTAGCCAGACGGAAAGAAGACTATCTTACGATCCGTCTACCACTGGAGAAATTTTACGTCAGCACTGTGATGTGATCAGAGCGAGTATTCATATTGACCAGTCATCGCTGGAATTCAAACCTAGGTCCCCTCATTGGGAGACAAACGCTTTTACCCTGGAACTACCACAGCTCACCCCCCAGAATTTGAAATTATTTCACACTTTTTTTCCCCTCCACAATTCCAGCGGCTCAAAGCATAACAAATAACTGTCCACAGCGGAGCCCTGGAGCTTAAAGCTAAATTTTAATTAATTCTGCTTTAGGACAAAAAATTTATACTTTACAAAAAATTTATACTTTAAGTTTCACTTTACTGATATCTCTAACAATACATAATATTTTTGTGTTACTTTGCATTACGTAGTTTATGTTATATTCTGTATTAAAAGCCGTTTTATTGCACTAAACTAAAAAAAAAAAAACATTAGTTATGGGGCTCTGACTAAAAACAAAAAGGAAAATGCAAAAAAAGATAGAGAAGTCAAAAGAGAACCTAGAATCGTGGAATCAGTATATATTTTAGATAAACCCGCTGGGTTGTAGAGATGAAAGGGGCCCAGCTCGAGGGCAACGCGGACTCTGGCTCGTTTGCTGAAAAAAGTTCTCGGGCTCAGAAGGGCTTGGACTCATAATTTTCATACACTTTTTTACACTTTTTAAACACACATTTGGTACAGTTATTATGTAAAAAAATTTTTAATTTATTAATCAAATGTGATAAAAAGGTTTAATGACTCCTTTCCTTGTTTAGGCAGCAAAGCGAGACAGCAAAATTTGGCCTTTATCCGAAGTAAAGCTCAGGCGGACTCTGGCTCTAAGTAATGCTATGTATCTAGGGCTGGGATTAAAATTCTTTAGGCCCCCAAAAGCGAGCCTGAATTTATCGCTAATTGGTTTGGATGACAAACATAGTCTCTTATCCTTATTTGAGTAATCTAGTGATTTTGATAGCAGAAGTTTTAAAAGTGCACCGTATATAATAACGGTGAACCGTTATAAGAAAGGAAAAAAAACAGGATTCATCAAAATATAAAATAAATTTCAATTTTCAGTTTATGTGACGGATATAAAATTATTTATGAGTTAATAAAAAATAGTATGTTAGGATAAAATATATAACGAAAAAAAAAAAGAATGAAAAACGTCGATACAAATTGAAAATTGAAAGAAAAATTATGGAAGAAATAAATCCATCCCCACAAAATTCACCTAAAAAACAAAAACATTCGCCGCAAAAGAAGACATAAAATTTCGAATAAAAATAAATCTTTAACGATCAGGCGCATTATATTCCATACCTAGTGGTCAATGAACTATCCTTTTTTTTTGACACAGAATGCCGAAATAATTTAGAAACAAAAGACTATCTTTTGATTCATTTCTGGAAATAATAGAGGGAGGAGATGCGTATATTTTTAGAAATAATTGGGGGGGAAATATTCGAAATTCATTAATCGAAAGAACCATTCTATGCAGTTACTCTCACTAAAATTTTTTTAGGTGTTTTGGTTCAGATAGCGTATTGTTACAGTAGTTTACGCCGAGCGCTTTAAAGAAAATAATACTAAACGGATGATAGAGTGCAGCTAGAAATAGATGGCTTGTTCGTGCGAATGATAGCAGCTCGTGCATTTCTTGTTGCTTAGTTCGTTGTCTGCAAGCTCGTCCAGCAAAGAAGAAACGACTTCACATCCTGATGACATAATCATCACACTTAAAAAAAAGGCTACGTAGGAGGAAAGTATCGCAGATTAGATACGAGAGTTAAGAAGTTTAGCTTCAACTTATTGGCCTTTAAACGATAGAACGTGAACTCGTGTAACTTTTGAACAGAAGAAATTTTTTAAAAATAATCACTTAAAATCAAACTAAAACAAGCGGTTTGTGTTTTGAAGGGTAAGAACATTTATAGAGTAAATTAAAATCAAGAAGACATTTGATTTTTAAAAAAAAGTAAACAGCCAGCCAGTAGAGTCGAAAGTCTCAATTTTAAAATAAACATTTTGTGTTAATCACATTAATTTAGTGGTGTTCATTGTTGGAATTTAATGGCATTAAAAGTTATAATCGGTTGTACGGCGTATACAAAATAAAAACAGCAAAATACCGAGAGGTTATAAAATACATCTGACGATCGAAGCAATTAAACGTATACTTGCAGGGGTCTGTTTCGAAGAAATTTGGGTCCGTTAACAGACCCTTCACAAAATATCTTTTCATAAAAACGGACCCTTCACAATATATTTTAACTTAAAAACGGACCCTTCACAAATTTGTTTACCTTCATTATTATTTTGTTAATCGAATAAACCCCTCTCAGGGCAGAAAACAAGAAAGATGGATGTAAACGAATTAAGTTTTGTCTTCGGCAGACGATTCTTCCATTATTCGTCCGAAATGAATATTCTGCGTTCAGCAGTATAGGCTAAATACCAAATATTTGTATGTTGCACCTCTAATTTAGAAACAGCAATTGTTGTTTATTTTTTAAAATTTAATTTTTTTTAATTATAATTTTACAGTGTTGAGTATAATCTTGATGTCTTTACAATTTAAAAACTCCTTGAAAAAGTTTTTTTTTGCAATAACGGACCCTATTTGCAGAAATTCATAAAAGCGGACCCTGGTTGAAAGAATGTGAGTAATTTTTTCACAATTTCACGAAAAACGGACCTTTCACAAAATGTCTGAACAGACCCCTGACTTGAAAAAAAAAGAAGATTAACAGAACAAGTCTTGTAGTGAGATAAAGATAACAGGACTACATTTTTCGAAAAAATAAAAATAAAAATCAGGAACAGTTTGCATATACAAGATGACTTTCAAAACAAGTAAACAAGAAACAAAAACAATATTATATAAAGGCAAATTTTATCACGAAGGATAAAATATGCTACTTTTTTAATTTCGGACTTATTTAGAACATAAAGTTTATTTAGAACAGAAAGTTTTAACAAATTCCAATTTAATTTTACTAACAGAGAAGTAACCAATCCATAAAAATTTGAGATCAATATGTAGAAAATTTTTATAAACCAGTTTTTTTATTAAAAAAAAACAGTATTAAATAGTTAATATTGCATCATACCAAAATCTAATTAAAAACTGAAATCGAGTTCCAAGACTTCAATCAAATAATTTTAAAACATTGTTTCAATAATCTCAAAACGGAAAAGACAAATTAACCTCACAAAAATAACCTCAATCACCATTTAAATATTCTATTATGTAATAACTGTATTGCTGATTGGAATCTATCATTTTTAAAATTGGTTGTTACTGCATTTGACGATAATAATAAATAAACCTCTGAATTCATCACCCAAAAAAAATTTAAAATATTAAATTGTTAATTGCTTTTATTTTCATAACATGATTGAATTCCGAAAAAATTTGTAATATAATTAGAAAACGGTCCTTTAAAGTTTGATTTATTGAATTACACGATTTTTATTAGTATTAAAAATTAAAGATGTTGAATCAATAATTCAAATATTTAAATTGTTTATTTTGAAATCTGCACTTGTATTTTTGAAAATGGGATGTGCTAAACACACACAAAAATCAGGAATACCAAGACAAAATATTTTTCCTCAGGAAAATCAGGACAACGACAAACCATGACAGTGGCACCTAGAGCTCCTCCAACATTCATTGGCGAAAATAGACGATTTTTCTTTCAGAATTCGTGAATTATTATTATTATTTTTTTAGAGAGAGTGAGGGGATGATAAAAAAGAAAATATAGGTACTCTAAATCTTCATAAGGATTCTATTCTAGGAAGAAATTGACATTTCATCAAAGTCTCAAAGCACTAATTCATGATTTTTCAAGGTTTGTCGCTAAAACAAATTTTGATCAAGTACACACTTATGAGATATATGATAAGATTTTCTTTTATTTTATACACATAATTTTTAAAAAAAAAGAGTTCAAAGACTTATCAAATGATGTATTATATTAATTTAAATTAACAAAATAAAATTCTTGATTCTTATACAAAACGCATTTTTCTGTAAAGTCTAAACGTTAAAAAAAAAGAAGGAATTTTTACGATTTAAAATGTTTTCAAATCAAACTTAATTTTCTGAAACTAGCAAAATAAATGGAAAAGTACTGTGTTGATGAATATAACCAAAACTTTTAAATAATAAAATCTGCTATTTATCCAGTTATCAATCATTAATTTTTTTTAATACGGACACTTCAAGGAAGATTAATTTTTTTGAATCTTAAATAATTAAAAAATATTTTACATAAAAGTGCAACAAAAAAATTCAACCGAACATTATTTGGATGAACTTCAAAAACTGACAGTGATTAATTACAAAGCTTTTTAGGAAAAAAAGAGGGGCGTTAAAGAGGATATATAAAAAAAACTAAATAACGTTTTTACTTACAATAGAAACTAAAATCAGAATCGAAATAAAAATTCACAAAAAAACGATATGAAAAACGATTATTAGGAAATAAAAAACATGCTCTTGGTTGATTGATTCGTGTTCATGTTAAGCAATTAATTTTATACGTTAAACAATTTCATTCAAATAAGTTTACAGTTATATCAGGAAGCAATATAAGCACTACATAATAGGACATTGTAAAATAGTTGACATTTAGAGAAACTTTTTATGCATCTATAAATTAATTTTTATTAGTATTGGAGGTTCGGCTCTCGGTTAACATTATTTCTAAAATCCCTGTATAAATTATAAAAACTTACAAAATAATTGTGGCGCAAATCAGAATTTAATTTTGAAAAGGATATTAAAAGTAAGCAAAACCTGAGAATTATTATCGAGGTCAATTAGAGCGAAGAGAGGGTTAAAACAATCAATTTATTTGCGAATGTGATCGCATTCATTTCCACCCAACAAATATACTAATTTTTTATTAAATTTGTGAGTTTGATTGAATTAAGCTTCAAACTCTTCAGTTTAGTAAATATTTTTTTGGAAAAATGTGCAGAAATTCCTAAAATGCTAAAAATAAATATATGCACCGTTTGGGTTCAATTTTTTATGATTAGAGCGACATAGCAAAAATATTTTAGCTATTTCAGTCCATTGCAACAATTATGGTGCATATTTTTTCTGCAATACGACACGCGGTAATTAATCAAAATGCAAAATCTGCAAGGTCATTACTTAGCTTTTTTTCTCTCCCCGCAACCTGATATTTGGACGTATAACGATACACCAACCAGCGTTAAAAGGTTAAATATTACAGCTTTAACTGAGTAATAACTGAATCAGCATTAAGTAACAATTTTTTTCTTCTTCTTTTCTAAATGAATTTTAAAAAAGATGTTTCGCCGAGCAGTGAACTTTTGGAATTTTGCCGACTAAAAGATAATACGAATAACAAAATCGTTTATAATTACGTTTTAGTACCTATCTTTAAGAGCAAAAAAAAAAAAAACTCACTCTTTCCCCCCTAGTTGATATAGAATTTCTACGACAAAAATGAATCTCGCAGCCAAAACAAAACGGTAGTTACCTGCATACCTTACCACAGTCGACGAACTCTTCCCAGACCGATATTTTGCGACAACATGCACAGTTTAAGGTAAAAGAATATTTCCAGCAAAATTACCTCGCAAAAAATGGAAGTTTCAAAATATTTATATCTATTTTAAAATTACTTAAAAATAATAATGCATAAGTGAACATTTTTGACCAAGGATAAAATTTATTTAATAAGCAGGTTTGGATTCAGATTTGGGATTGTATATCAGTAATCAGGTTATTATTATAAATTTTGAATAGTCACAACATTTGGATCAATCAAAATTTTGAGGTTAAAAAAGAAAGCGAAAGGACTTTTTTGAAAAAAAAATTCAATTATGAATAAATTGAATATACTTTCAGTTTTTTATTTCGGTAATTCGAAAAAAAAAACTTGAATGCTTATTGGTTTAGAAACTACGAGCCATCAAAGCGATAATACAGACGAATATGATTTAAGTAATTTTAATCTAGATTTTTTTCGTAGATATAAACATATTATTTGCGTGTTACACTAAAAACAATGCATAAGATAGTTAAATAATTGTTCTAATATTGAATTAATATCTACCCAAAATCTACATTTTCTATCAATTTGCCTAAATTGCCTAGATAATTAATCAAGAACCATTCCCTTTTTTAAAAGAAAATGTTAAAACTGGGCATTTTAAGATGTGCTTGTTAGTCATAGATTTATTTTTAGTTGCAAAAAGCATATCATAACGACTATGTAAGAATTGAATTTTTGAAACTAAGATAATGGCATTTTTTTTCTTCAAGAATAAGTTAAGAATTGTATTTAGATATTAGATACTATGACATTAAGTACTTTATTATTTTAAGATTTTTATTGAGAGAATTTCGAGATTTTAAATAGGCAAAAATAAAGCAAAAGCTGCCGTAAAGTTAGTTTAATATCCATAGAAATTACTTTCAAATTTAAATAAACAATATAGAAATCTAAAATAACTAAACAATCATCAACCAAACTTTAGTATAAATAATTGTGCTATTAAAAAAATCAAGTAGGGCGTCACTCAAATTTATTTTCGCAAAATTTTACATAACAAAAATATGTAAAATGTTTAGCAAAAAAAAAAAAAGTTTAAAATTTTGAAGATTTTTTTAAATAAATAAAAAACAAGTCGAGCAAAACACACATACAATCATGAATTTAAAACAATTAATACTTGTCAAGGTTGTCCAGCAAATTATAGGCGCAATAAGTTAAAATCATTCAATGCAGAAATTGTGTATGCATCCATACAACATAATTTTAAATCAACGACACTGCAATAAATGTTACAATATTTTTAAATCTAAATAAGTAAAAACGTTTCCTCACAAATTTTAAAAATATTTTGATTACCTTAAGAAGAAAACATCAGCAATAAGAAATAAAACAACGACATCTTTTCAATCTCTATTTATATCTCTGGAATTCCTGTTTAATATGAACGTAACTAAGGTATACATTACTTATAATTCCTTCACTAACAATGTAACTGTATCCTGATTATTTCTAATGAAAAACGACGTGGTTTAACTGAATAAAACAGCTAATAATATCACTTATATAAAAAATGTAACACATATCATGTGAGATCTTGAAAATAGCTTACGTGGGATGCGTCCCGTTGCACACAGGATTCTCAGATTCAGCTATTGCCATGGCGATGAAATTTATCGAGCGGTTTCTAAATCCCAAATCTTCCACCGAAGCAGCGTTGTTTACTATGTGAATATACGGATATTTTCACGCATAACACATGACTACGGAAGTGACAGCAGACAATTCAACTGATGCGATTTCGACGGTGCAATCAGCATTCAAACTCTATTAATAATCCATTGGCTATTCATCAACAAATCCCGAACATGCAAGTGGAAATGAGAATAAAAAAATTTTTCCACTCTCGCTCACCGTCAGTAGAAATGATGCTAGCGGCTCACCCGTTCTCTTCAACGTGATTGTTGTTTCCTAGTTGAAGAGGTTACCAGATCGGATGAAGTATCGCTTTTTTGGCATCTTTTACCGGAGAAGAAAAATTGTTTTTTTTAGTCTCGAGATCGAAAAGATATTATTTTTAATTTGATTTCGATGGATATAATTTGTTTTGTAGTCAAACATAATTTATCATTTGATTTGTAAATAGATTTGCAAATCAAACGTTTACCACTGAAAATGTAACCTTTTTGCGGACGTATTAATTTGATGACTGTCATGCTGGTCGGAATTAAAATTTGAAGTCGAACAAAATGTGCATGATAATGAAAGAAAAAAAATCTTCTGAGAAGAAAACACAGATTTGAAGAAAAAGACAAAAAGTGATTTTGAAGAATTAATTAAAAAAAATCTTCAAATCGACTTATTGTACAAAAATATTAATTTCCATCAAAGAAAGATTTATTACGTAGCGAAAATTTGCATTACATTATTGTTATTTAAAAAATAAATACTTTTCTCCAAAAAATAAAAAAATTTAAAAAAAAAAACATTTTTTATTGATTTATAGTTTTATTATAGAAACATAAAATTAATTAACAAAAAAATATTTTTAGTACATTTATTTGTACTCAGTATTACGCTTAGTTGGTACGGAATTTTACATTACAGTATTTATAACTAAAAAATAAATAACTATGCATTGTTAAAAAAATAAGAAAAAATTATACATTATATGTTTAGACAATTGTTGTTTAATTATTTATAAAAATGATTAATATTTTTATAAACAACAAAGTTAATTATAAATATACTTTAAGTACATTTGACTGAATAATAAATATTAAGAATATATTTCTTGGATTGATTTGAAATTGCTACTACTTGAATTAAGCATTTATATGACACTTCTCTCGCAAGAGTTGAAATTCTCCGGCAACTTAGGGGCACGAACCAACAATCAATTTTGTCGCAGTCTGAGATCTTTTTATTTTCACCCAAAAGATTCGAATTTAGAAACCACAGGAAAGGAGTGGGATATTTGATTTCTCAATTGGTGCTTAATAACATAAAAATTATATAATTGTTAAGATTAAATATTTTTAGTGCTAATTACCGTTGTGTTATTATTTAATATCACTTTTTAAAATAAAATCTCAGTAATCCATACCACTCGAAAAGTCCAGTATATTTAAATCTTTATTGCATGCACATTTTGCTAATACTTGCATAAAATATGGCATGAGACATTGAAATATTTGATCATTAAAAATTAGAATTTTTAATCTTTCTAGTAACTATATAGTATATGTTTTTTTATTAATAGAAATCTATACATAAAATGAACAGTATTTTCCATGACGTTAATTTTCATGAATTTTAAATAAATCAAAATATTCCGTTTCAGCAATCGAAATCAATTTCCATTAAAATGGCGTTTATTTCCCTTTTTTTTTATTAAAGAGTTAAAATTGCTTTCTTTAAAACAGTAAATAAAAAACTAAGGTGTGTATACACAACAATATGACAAGTCCCACAATGTAAAAAAATAAAGAAGACATGAAATAGTAGTTTAAAATATTACATACACTTAACTGCGCACATCGAATTGGCGGGGTTTGGCGAAACATAGAATTCTACTACGCCAATACTCTCTCTGGATGTCTTGATCCAGTAACCCATATTTTCATCAGAAAACTATCGCACGTGAGAGGCGAGAGTAGCAGGTAGTTGATGCAAGAATCGTTTCGGCATCACGTGGAAAATGCACGACTAAATTTTGTATTGTGCGTATTTGCTTCCCAAATTAAAATAAATTACAGATAATGCATGTATTAGGAAAATTAATTGAGCTCACAAAACATTTAAAGGCATGATTCAGTTAAAAAGAATGCACTCGGCGAATGGTGATGGATAGCAGATAAAACTAAAGTTGTCTGCGATATTATATTCTATTATTATAGAGACAAAGTTTTTATGTTTGTATTTTAAACAGGTTTTAAACATAAATTGGAAGATTTTAGAAAACAGCTGTTGCAAGAAATAAAAAATAAAATGAAAAATCTTTAGTCAAACAAAATTGTAGAGAGATATCTTTTAATGTTGACGGTTGGAAATAATTGAATTTTCTTCTTTTGTTAAGGGAAAAAGTTTAGTTAACATTAAAATTAATTACATGTTTATTAACATACAAAAAAAAGTAAAAGAAAAAAATTTAATTTCATCTGTTTTCTGAAAATTTGAAAGTTAATAAATACAACTTAGAAATTTCACTGGAAGTTTCTTTCCAACTATTTGATTGATAACAAATATAAAATAGATTTCTTTGAGTACATACTTCAGAAAAAAGTAGATACTGAGCCTGGTTCATTTAAAATGTTTATCTCATTTTTTACTCAAGATTAAACACAAATCAATACCAAGCATTAAATATTGTTGCTAGGCTTTTACTGCAAAATTTCCTTTTAAAGATACTTAGAACAAGAAAACAAATTTAAATTTCCGAAAATTTATATTCATGAAGAAAAATGATTTAAATCGCAATACATTGTTTTTTTTAAACCACTTTTTTTTTTTGTTTAGTACTATTTTTATTATATTACATATTTTAATGATGATTACAAGTTGGAATGAATTCGTCTATACTACAAGAGAAATCAACCGTATTTTATGTCAATATATCCGTAATTGAATGCATTCTGTTTTTAAAAAAAATAAACAATCATTAAAGATCAAACATTTTTTTTCTCGGAGGCGTTAATCCTTTATTATTACAAGAACGAACTGAATGTCTTTGGTTGGCAAGTAAATATGTCATTAAAATAACACACTTCAAATCTTTAAGGCGGAATAGAAAAACAAAAGCTTTCAAATTCAAGGGACATTTATTACAACTTTTCCTCACATCTTGGAAAAAAAAAGTATTCTAACAGCATAAATAAAAGTTTATTTAACCTATGTTGACAATTGAAGTAAAAAGTCCTAAAACACATCAGCCATTTGGTTTACATAGTTGTAGCATAGTAAATAGTCCTGACAGCATAAATAAATCTAATTTTAATCATTTAACCAATATTCACCATTGGAACTAAAGGTTTTCATCCCAAAACAAAACAGCCATTTGATTTACATAGTTGTGGCATAGTAAAGAGCTCTGACAGCCTAAATAAATCTAATTTTAATTATTTAATAAATATTCACCATTGGAACCAAAGGTTTTTATCCCAAAACAAAACAGCCATTAGATTTACATAATTGTGGCATATTAAAGAGTCCTGACTGCCTAAATAAATTTAATTTTAAATATTTGACAAATATTCACCATTAGAACTAAAGGTTTTTATCCCAAAACAAAACAGACATTTGATTTACATAATTGTGGCATAGTAAAGAATCCTGACAACATAAATAAATCTAATTTTAATAATTTAACAACTATTTACCATTGGAACTGAAGGAAAATAAAACAGTAATTTGATTTACATAGTTGTGGCGTAGTAAAGAGTCCTGACAACATAAATAAATCTAATTTTAATTATTTAACAACTATTTACCATTGGAACTGAAGGTAAAACAAAACAGTAATTTGATTTACATAGTTGTGGCATTGTAAAGAGTCTCAACAACCTAAATAAATCTAATTTTAATTATTTAACAACTATTCACCATTGGAACTGAAGGTAAAACAAAACAGTAATTTGATTTACATAGTTGTGGCATAGTAAAGAGTGCTAACAGCATAAATAAATCTAATTTTAATTATTTAATAAATATTCACCATTGGATCTAAAGGTTTTATCCTAAAACAACACAGCCGTTTTATTTGATTTACGATCCGTTTTTCAATATAAAGGGACATTTACTATAAATAGATATAATGCTCTCAAAGAACATATGGAACAGAGAAATTCCGCTTTGTTTCATTTGTTTCAATAAAAGGAAGCCCAACCGCGATCCTCCAAATTAAATTTCACGCTCGCGTCATCTGGGGTTAAATGTTAATTGGGATGACTGCTGTGGTGGTCTAGTTTTCCCGCCAAATCTAATGAATGGATGTGGAGTAGAGGGTTCATTCGTCTACAAAAGATAATAAAGCAAATGAACAAACCACCTACGGATTGAAATTTCATTACAAATAATACCAATTAACTGTAACTGTTTCAACAGTAAGAAAAATGAACGGATTATTTCCTCCGTTTCGAAATACTTTTTTCCTGGATATATAAATATTTTTTTAATATTTCATTCTTTAATTAATAGAAACAAACACACGGGGTTAGAAAAAAAATGAGGAAAATCATGAAATTTGCTGTAGAAAACTTTCGAATCCCATATGTTTAAATAAATAAACAGTCAAATTATTTCCAAAAAAAATGTAAAATGGTTTCAACTTTGAACAATAATATTGAACCATAATATTATGGGAGGCTTCAGCAATTTTTATAGCTGAGCCATCGATCTGTGCAATCCAGTCCAACGAGTGGAATAAAGAAATATGGTGCCGTAATAAGGTTATAGCTCATCTTAACATTATTACGGTTCTAACAGTGTAGAGTGTAAAATTTTATGGTCAAGAATCCCTAACCGACTAAGTTGAACCAAACTTAAAAAAATATGTGCCCTTAAAGTAACCAAATCGAACGGTTTCAAAGCTGATAAGTCAGCACGGAGAGAAAAATCTGTGTCACGAAAGTGATTTTGAGGAAAACAAACCAGACTTACAATTTTTATTAGCAGTAACGTATTACGATAATACATTTTTAGCAGTTTATTGCATAATAAATGAATGAAGAGAAAACAGAGCTCATATTCAAACAAAGAAAAACTTCCGGGTGGAAATGGAATTGAAAAGAGCTCTTACTGATCACTGAATCAATATTATCTCAATTTAAGTCGCATTCTCTAAATTTCTCACTGGTAATAATTTAAATTCCAAATGCTGTACTTCTAATTTTAACTTAGAAAATGATGTAAACAGTATAAAAAGCATGAATTATATATAAAGCACTAATTAAAAAAAAAACAATATTTCTGATGTGAATAAAATAAATTGCATATTTTATGTAACAAAATGAATCGTTGTTCCGACCATACATACAATGTAAATAAATGAATAAGTAATAATCATTAGTTGTATCTTTCTTGTTGCATAGCGGCATGCTACACGCTTTAAAAAAATTGTATGAAATTATTCCTCTAGATACGAGGGCTTAAATAAAATTGGAGAAACTCCACAGATTATTTTATCGTAAAAATTTACCCTTCACAAAATATTTTACCGTAAAAACGAACCCTCCACAAAATATGATCTTAGAAAAGGACCCTTCACAAAATTTTTGTTTTAAAAAGCGAAGTCTATAACGTCTTAATAATAGTTTTCAAAAACATGATATGAAAATAAGTGGAGATATAAAAATAAATCTATAAGAGAATATTAGATAAAAAAATTAGATAATATAGAGCATATTAGATAAATAATTTAGAAGAAATTAGGGAACCACCACAGATAATTTTATCGTAAAAATATGCCCCTCACAAAAATGTTTACCGTAAAAACGAACCCCATGCAAAATATTTGATCTTAAAAAAACCCGACAGATCACAAAATTTTTACAACGTCTGACACATTTATAAAAACCTTGTAGAAATGTTATAGCCATAAAAAAATATTAGATAAATACTAATACAATAAAATTATTCTGATATTGATAACTATCTTAATAAAGTGGCATTGGCAATAAAAGAAAACGAGTGCGCAAAATACATCAAAAGCGTAAGCATTACAAGATCATTAGCTTGAAAAATCCTAAATATAACCCAAAATACAATTATTTTCAAATTTAAACGAATAAAAACTAAAAAATCAAGATACAGCTAGTTTGGAACCAAACAGTCCACAGAATATTTTTTCTCGACACAATGGAATATAAATGTGATCATTAAGTAAAGAATTATTTACCATCACACTAAAAACCTGACGAATGTTATTTTGAATAAAAGAAAATTACCCAATAGTGCTAATCTATCATATTAAAACTGTTCCACTTCCTCTTCATTTGACTGGTAACCTTATTACTACTTCCTCCATGATTTCCGATTTGCAGGAATCATTCGCCGCTTAAAAAGATTGGTAATGATTTTAAAAACTCATAATATTATCCAATTCACATCATTTCCACCAATATTCAGTTCGTTTAATTCTAAATTTTTAAGCTTCCTAATTCTTTTATTCATGACCGATTTTCAAACGGACTTTATAATTCATTCGTCTCTTTTTCTCATAAATCGTTAAATACATATTCGTATTTAATACTTCCTTATGGCTTTGGACTCTTTTCATCGGACGCTAATTGCGTTGGACAGGTGATATCTACTTGTAAACTTTAAAATAAATAAATAAATAATTTTACTAATTTATTCGCATTATTTGCTTAAGACTATTGTGTCAAGTTGTTATGCAGCATAAATAGTATTATTTTGAATGTAGCTTCAAACTTCGTTAAGTTGTTATCTCGAAAACATGTTTTTTTAAGTTGAGAACAAAAATCGTCTTTTCATCGGATTTAAATCATTTTTAATTCATTCAGGCAAGATTTCTTCAGTACTCTATGATCGTTCAGTTTTCCTATCAAAATTAAATTTTCAAAGTCAAACTTTTAGAGTGGAAGATCGATAGGTTGAATTTGAAAGGTAGTCATTTCGATGATAATTTCTTTTCCTTATTCTTTTTATCACCCAAATCAAACGATTAAGTAATACAGTGAATCCCACCTGCATAAAGGCACCTAAATTTTGAGCCAAAACTGGAGGCAAAGAAAACCAATCATAACCAAACATATACATAAAGAAAATCTATATCTAAACACACATTTACAAAGAGTAGCCTGAAGAAAGAAAAAAAAAGCATCGATTCTCCCCGATGAATTGAAAATCGAATCAAATCGAAAATCGATCGAATGAATTAAAAATGAACAAATAAAAAAGCACGGAGAAAAGTGTCCCACCTAGCTACCTCTGATTATAGCTAATATATCCGTTATATTTATATATGACCTGTAATATATGATGTTGCGTACCATTTACTTAACCCTGGAGGACATTAGCATCAATATTATACCGTGTTTCAATGATAGCAGCTTTCAGTTCAGTCACAAACTAAAACGGCTACTTTTTAGCTTTTACATTCCTATTGAGGATAGCCCCCCTGTTTCCTTGGGGATGTAGGTCAGTCAAAAGGATAGGTCATTTATGACATGCACCCTATTAATCTAAAAGTAACACTGTGAAGATTTCGTAACGTAAGGCATTGTCCAGCTGGAAAATGCAACTAACTTGGACCAACAATACCCTCAGCAAATGGATTTCATGAATTGTTTGATTATCGACATCTCCCATACAGTATAGAGAGGGGAACTAGCATAAGTTTAACCCCATAGCTGAATCCTTCCACACATTTAATTAGTCTTCTCTTTGCTGTAGAATGGATGAAAAATCCTCATTTCTTTTTATTGCACTGTCTCTTTCTCTTATTGCATTGTCTGGGTCATCTTAATTCTTTTAATTTCTACTCTCTTTTGCTTCTTGATAGTTTTCAACATGGGCAAGTGCTGAATTTTTTTTATATCGTTAATTTCTTGCGTGATGAGTATATAAGAAACAGTATATGAGAAAAAAAGAAAGAAAAATCTTCTCTAAATGGGCAGCTATGGGGAGGCTCATAAACGCTGTGGGAGAGCTTCCACTATGGTGGTAAACTAAACTTAACGTGGCTTTTTCTACGGGTGGCATGAAAGCTACCGATTAACTAAAAATGCTAGGAGTTTTCATTTATATTACAAAGTCTTCGAAATGGTGGTTTTTGGATAATAGAGGGCAGATCATGAATAGCTTATCCTTTCTCATGACTTCAATCCTCAAGAAAACAAGAACGATTATTCTCAGGAAGGCAGTAAATAATAATAAAAAAAATAAATAAATAAAAAGCAGTTTCAATCAGTGGCAGAATTAAAGACTGGCAACATTGAAACTTGGCAATTGAGGTTCCTCCTGAGATTGGTGAAGTAATGCACCTATGGCGCAAAACAAGGTGGCTTTAAGTAGACAAGCTGTAGTTATTATTAAAGAAATACTTAGAAGTTTTTCATAAATTTCTGATATTTTTTTTAGCACAAAGAGTTATCATTGCAAATCACAATTTTATATCACCTTGCAAGTGTCCCTTCTAAGTAAAAGATACACAATTGAAAAAATAAAATAAAAAAGTAGAAGAGAGAGAGAGAGAAAGAGGGGGGGGGGCTTCCTGACATTTTAATAAGTATATGAAAACCAATCTTGAAATGTTGTTTAATGTTAAAGAAAAAATAATCTTTATATAGAGCAGTTATATATATATATATATATATATATATATATATATATATATATATATATATATATATATATATATATATATATATATATATATATAAAAGGGAAAAAAGAAATTAATATCAATAAAAATAATAAATATTAAACGCGACATTTTCATTTTAATTTCAAAAACGGGTTTAAGAACAAGCAACTAAAATTTTCAAACAAATGCCAACAGAAATAATTAACATCCCATATTTTTTTATATCAACAAAAAGCTGACAGAAATGGATGCAAGAAACATCATTTTTGCTTCCTATATTTTTTTGCAACGAAAAACATCTTTTGAAGCTCCAATTAGTTGACCGAAGTTACCCATTCAGTATAATGATGCCATCGGCTAAAATGGAAAACAATGTGAAAGTAGTAAAAAAAATCACTCAATACGTGACACATCCCAATAAAATGCAAGATATTTTCATTTTCGCCTCATAGCAGCGAACATTACGCGCTTTAATAATAGCCTTGAGATTTTGTGAAATCAGGCTATAAAAAGAGAATCTCTGATAACAAGCTCTGAAAAACGCTTTCTTTTTTATGCTATCAGAAAAATATATTTTTTTTCTTCCTTAGAGCAAATACTAATAGTTTTTTTTCTTTGTGTTTTTATGCCATCCTATTTATTTATTTTTTTATATCAAATTAATGTGGTTCTACTCTAATAGTTCGTCCAAAACAGCTGTTTAAGTAACTTACGAATTCATTAAAACAACCGATATATAAGAAGAAATTTCGTAATGGGAAAATGTTTGGGTATTGCATTCATTTATTTTAAGTAATATTTGTGCGAACAGATTTTTCTGAAGTAAAGCATGGTTAAACTAATTTCCATATACAGATTGTCAGAATTAATTTAAACAATTTAAAAATTTAGACTAAGTTTTTACTGAATCATTGCAAACTACACATTATTGTTTCGTAATTGCCTGTTTTTATATTATTGACACTTCATAATTCACATTATAAGCCCATTTTATTGAAATATAGTAGAAACAACGCACTAAGCGTAAATAAACAATTCATAAAGATAAAAGAACACAAAATAGAATATTCTGAAATAATGCTTGTTTATACGCTGTAAAAATATTCCGTAAAATTTATGGTTTTAAACCAGTAGTTGGGTTGGTTGCGCAAAATCATAAGATTCGTAATGTCAATGGTATTTTACCATGCAAATGCAAGTTTTTTTTCGTAAAAATTACGCAGAAAATTCGTAAACAGACTGGTTTATACTGTAACAAAACAAGTTTTTACAGCAAAAACATATTTGCGGGCACAACTTACTTTTACCATATAGGAGCAAATTTTCTCAGTGTAAGATACGAAGTAAATTTGTACTCGCACCAGATGTGAAGTGTTTTATTATGAAGAAATTGGTGATAGTGATTTCGCTTCAATGTGGCATCAGTTTGACAAAAAGTCGAATCTCAATTTTATTTATACAATTTTCTAAACCATAAAGTTTAGTTCCTAAAAAGTAAGAGCAAGTATAGAAAATAAACGTAAAATAATTGGAGAAAAGGTAAAGTTACATTAAAAAAACACAAAACTAAATGGTAAAGACTAGAAATTTTAACTGACGGTTTTAATTTGCTAGAGATTAGGGTGAAAAACGGAGAAAAACCGTACAGTATCAAAACGGTCAGCTATGTAATTTTACCGATAAGTAAAAAAGAACTTTCTTTTTGGATCAGATACTTTCTTTGCTCATAAAGAATAATTCTTTTAAATTTACTAAACTAAAATAATCAATTATTAAAGCAAGAAACATTATTTTTAAAATAAATTAGCAAATATTTATGTTTAAATAATGGAAAACATTTACAATTTTATTTTACTTTTATGCTACTTGTGTATGTTAAGAAAACCGTTCCAGGCGTTAATGAATGTTGAAAATTATTATGTTCTAATCATACAGGTCGGAAACCAATAAATTTACACTATAATACGACTTTCTGCAGTTAATTTACATGTTGTGCGTGTTTAATACTTTAACCTTGAACAAATTTTTCTAAGGTTGGGCAGTTATGCTTTTTAACCAAGAGGCATCAAAGAAAAATAATTCGAATATCGATAAAATAAAAATAAAGAATATTCCTATTCAGTATCCACAAGTGCTTTAGTTCGTTAATTTTTTTTTTTTTTTAATTTTTGAAAGAAGTGTTTGAGACGCTGTTTTTGGTAGAATATAATCCAGATATACATAATATAGCGTATATATCGATATATATAATAGTTCACTTTCCTAAAAAGAAAGAACAGGATGAGAGAGCTTTTCATTTCATGATTATCATGAAAAAGCACGGGGAAAAAAATGGCGTCTAAGCTATTTAAATCGTGTGAAAAACCCATTTAATTTACCAGAAACCGCTTTCAATTCTTGAAACAAAAAGGTCGTTGAAGAACGAGTTGGGTCAGATAAACCAAATTCAACTTTCTCTGGAAGGCTAGTTTGTGGCACCAGAGGCTACAATCGAATGATGTATGGGGCTATCTTTATTTCCAATGAAGCCAAGTGATTCGTCTTACTTTCGCCTGTGTTTCAGCTCCTGCATATGCATTTAAAATCAAATAAAAACCGGTTACCATTACTTAAAAGGTTACGAGATTAGGTTTAGACAGTTTCAACGGACCACGATGATGAATGAATTCTTTTTGTCAGTAGTTATGAAAGAGGACTACGGAATTGAAATAGCATGGAAATACGACACTAAAACTGCGTGCGTTCGTAATATATCATTCATTATATATTTGTATCTAAAACTTTTTTTTAATCTATGATCAAAGCAAATGCAACACACTTGTTATCTTTTTTTATTTTTTATTTTCTGATCATTAAAAAATTTGAAATTGTTTTTTTTTTTTGATAAGTTTAAACTTTGAAAATAAATAAAAAATTATGTAACAGTAATATTTTAACTTAAATTCCAGAATTATATGGTAAAAGAAATTATACATCCAATAGTGTTAGACTGATCAACCGTTGGGGGCAATTCCAAAATTTACAAATGTTATATTTGCAGCTTATAACTCAGATAAAAAAAAAAAAATCGAGCAGTTCTAATAATTTTTGTAAAAAAAGTCATAGTTCTATATAATTTTTTTTTATTTTTTAAAAAAATTATAAAAACACCCAGTTTTTAATTTTTGTAAACCCACCCATCAAATTTTTTAAACGAATGGAAGTTACTAAAAATTAGAGTAAATGTAAATGACAGAAAGACTTATCTCAATAAAAATTATTAGAATATCTGATTTATTTATTTATTTTATAAATTTTTTGACCTCGGTAATATACTTATAAAGTTAGCAATTATGACAATTCTAAATTGTGCTATCGTAAAATCAATAATAAATGCAATGAATAGAGTATTTTTACTTAAAAAGATAAATAATCCTAATTTCTAGTTCTAGGTGCCATCAAATTTATTATTCCATATTGATTGTTAACCTTAACCAACTAGGTCAACTCTAGAAATTTGATAAACCATCACAGAAATCTTTAAATTTATTCATTTCAGTTTTAAATAACTCATAGAGGAGAAAAAAAGCGCATGTTTAATTTGAAATAAACAGAGGAGCCATGGTTGACCTATAAAAATTTCCTAACTACATCATTGATTAACGCTCTTTATAAGAAGGGGAGAGATCAAGTAAAAGATAAAGTACAAAAGCAAAATGATGTCAACCTTCTCTACTTAAAATGAGAAAAAAAAAAGTTTTTTTTTCTATCGTAGGTCATTGTTCTTATAAATATAAAATTTATTTAAAGTTTTTAAATTAATAGAATTTAGTTGAAAATGTCCCGTAATAACAGTCTAAGCAAATAATTAAACATTCTAACTAAATCAATTATCAAAATCAATTTTAATAGCACGGGTTAATATTAAATAGCATAAGAAAATTTTCATAATCGGTTATAAGCGTACCACAGAGCATTATGTTTCTTTATATAGTACATATAATCAAATTATGATAGCACAATGCGAATTTATTTTATTCATACCATTTCTATATTTCTTTGAAAGTAAAGTATGTTCGTTTCTAGGAATTAACATTATAATTATATAATTTTTAATTATGTTAACCTTTAATTGCTTCTAAACACACAATATCACAGAATGTTTTCAATTATTTCAGTAGATGTTTTCATTGTTAAAACATGAAGTTAAAATTTGATTCATTCTTGTAAAAATGTACGGTAAGTAAATGGTAAAAATAAAGGTTGTATTTCTCAATTGAAAAAATTACAACTTTTAAGAAGCTAGGCAAATTTTATACTAATTGATATAATTTTGAACAGTCATTTTCGGCAAAAATAATAATTAAAAAAATTAAATTGCAAAAATTTATTCGTATTTGATTGCATCTTTTCCCTTATGTCAAAAACTACAAAACAAATCCCTAGATGGCAGCACTAACGTATAAGTGAAAGGTGAGCTGATGTTTCTTGAGACAAGACGGCGCCGTCTCGAACGATTTAAAGTGCTTTATTACCATGACAACAGGGTACTTCCTTTAGCCTTACTAACACAGTGACATAGTGATAGTCCCTTGATTATAACACCGGTCAAGGTTCCTGGCATTCACCAAATCGATCATCTCTTTTCATCAGGAAATCAAGAAAAGAAATCTGCATTTTGAGTAGATGCCAAATGCACTTCAAATATTCGACCTAATGACCATTTTGGACAATTTCCTTACTTCCTAGTTGAGATGAAAATGCAAAAGACTCATAGTCTAGAAGAAAAAGACTAGCATTGACATGAATGAATTGGAAGTTCTTTTTAGTTAATCAGCGATTTAAAATGGAATTTTAATTAAAACAGTCAAAACTCATTAGGATATTTAACTGAGTCATAAACCTGTTACCTTTAAATTCAAATACAAGGCACATTTGCATACTTTCCGAATTAACATGTGTAGTAATATTTCTTCTTATTATTACTTATTATTTTTTATTTGTAATAGCTAAATGTAGACTGGAATATACATACAATCATTCCTCCACTCAAGAAGAGCTCATTTTAATATCAATTGAAGCCAGACACGTTGTACTCAAAAATAGTTATAACTATCATATAAATTATTTCAAAAACACGGGTTATAATTTTAAAAAAAAAAGGTGAAAAAAACGAAACTTTTTCTACTGTCAACAGTTCTATTACACAATCATACATTTACTCCAATATCATAGATCATCTTTATCATACATTTTAATTTCATAGGAATCTTCCGATATAATAAAATATCGAGAAAAATATTGACTATATCACTATATAGAAAGAAAAAAAAAGAGATTTAGCAACTGGTATAATATTTTAATATACATGTGAATCGTAATTTAATTAAATTGGCATTGTTCCTAACGATTAATTATGAGAAAAGTAACAACATACAGTAACATATACGAATAAATACAGTAGTGAGTTGTTAGTCCAGTGCTTATTCATACTAGTTGAATTATAAGCACAAATTCTGTTCATCAAATAATAATTCTTTGCAATAACCTAAAGTTTTATTTATTTTTAACTTTCCTTTATTGATATCTATTTTTGTTTTTTATAATTAAAAATTTCATATGAAACCTTCCGCAACTTGCAATTAAATCTTAGTTTATAAAAAAGTTGTTGAACTAGGAAAATAATAATTATTGACTTGCCATGTAGATGATATCGATATAGTTGATTTGTTATTATTCCTCGATATTTCTTGTTTTTAGCGAAGCACGTTTATCACGATTCATAATAAAAATTTCATTGAATGAGCCCACAAAGATTTAGGAATTTAACGCAACAAAGATTTAGTTAGAAGTTAACACACAATACAGTGAGTGTAATGTTGATAGTGCAAGTGACTTATTGGAATATTGTTATTAAAGCTGTTGATTAACATTTCATTATAACAGTATTGTGGAATATTTCGCTCGGATAAATTAAGAAATTAACACTTGTAAAGATAGTTTCAGAGTAGACAGTGTGTCAGAGTTTTAAAATATAGAAGGATTTATTGAAATCAAAATTATTTTAAAGAATAAAGACAGTTTCATCTTTTACTAATTACACTTTAGACAGATAACTTTTGCAGTTTTAAATACTTTTAGCCAAATAAGTCTTATCAATTTATCACTGAAGTTAAAAGAGAAGTCCAGGACATTTTGATAACTATCCCAATTAATATTAAAACAAAAATATTTACGTGAATTAAATGAACCGTGATATAAAAACGTGAATTAAATGAATCGTGAAGAAAACCTCTGAATTCATATTTTCTAAAGGAAATATGAGAGTTAAAATATGGATTGCACTGCAGAACTTTGCTTATCACTATTTTTACCCAAGAAGTTATATATTGATATGCTTATTTTAATATAAAATAAAAGTGTAAAATTCGAAAATGAAAACTAATCTAAACATCCGCTATTTAAAGAAACGCTTAAAATCTTGTTATTTTTCGCACGTAAAAATATTATTTTTAGAAAAAAAAAATCATAGGTCTTACTATATGGCAAAGTCAACGGTCGCCACCAGCGACAGGGCAACTAAATAAAACAAATGGCGCTCGCAACCTTTTCGTCAAAAATGCACCCCATAAGCATTTAATTATCATAATTTTTTTTAATAAATATATTTTTTTTTTGATAAACATCAGAAATGAACCAAGTAATGTTTACTATATTTTGTGAAATGCATCAAATGAAATGGCTTACATTATTAATAACAAAAAAATTTTATTCGTTTAAAACTCTAAATTTTTAAAAAAGTGGCCACACGTTTTAAAAATTGACCACTGCTAACTATCCGCAGGTCAGTAACAAATTTTAATGATTTTGCCCCATAGGTCATGCTAAAACATGTTTTACGTTAATAGCGCAATAAAAATTTTGCGAAATTCGAGAAGCTAACTTTAACATATTTAACACATTATTTACCCGTCAATAACCAAATGCTGATATTGTTTTAATAATTATTTATTGTACTGCATTATAAATATATCATTTGACAACAAGTAATTGACTGTCAAATGAGGTCATGCGGTTTAATACGTGTTAAGAAAGCATGAGTGTTGATAGTTTCTTACACAATATTATAGGATAAAAGTCTTCATAACAAAGAATGACATTATAAAATTACATCAATGGTAGTAATATAGCAGTTAACGGTAAAAACTATTATTATTATCAATGTTTACTATATATTGTTACAATACTATTATTACTTTTGTAGAAGAGAAAAAACGATTTTTGATTACTTAACACAATTTCATAGTATGTGAAACAATGATACTTAAATGCAAATCAATAAATCTTTTCACTTACGAGGAAACATTTTTTTTTAAATATCAAAACTGTATTTTTAGCGGAAGATAATAAGATATTACGCATCACGTCCTAAGCTGGCATCACCATCTGGTTGCAGATCGCTGGGCATATTGAGACAAAACGTGCCAATCCGTGCATATTATTTATGCAAGATGCATGGTCGGTTTCTTAAAATATTATAGGAAGAAACAGTTACTAAGTTAAGGCTTTTTTTATGAAAACCTTTTTTACATCTTTAAAATTACATCAGACTTGTACATCTGATTATAAAAAAATTAAAATAGCTTAACATATATGAATGATCAGCTATGATGGATGCATAATATAATCTAATGCATGTAAATAAAGAACAACATTCCTTTGTTTTTTAATTACAAATATTTAGTATTCTGAAGTTCCCTTTATACAAAACACTTTTAATCAGTAATCAAGTTCAACCTCACAATTTACACGATATCTGAAATGACCATCAAGGTCTCCAAATCTCAATCCAAGCGGTTTTAATTTTTAATTTAGTAATAAAAAGTTTTACAAAGAACGCATCAATAAAACTGTTCTGATATATAAAATCTTCTTACAGTGTAAAACTGCAAGAGGATCTTATATATTAGATCTGTATACACTTAATATATTAGGATATAAATACACATGATTTGATTACGTATTAGCTAGATGGTTCTTTCTTTAGTTATGAAAGACTCACCGAGTGAATTTACTGAACTCAAATTTTACAAAAATTACAATTAAAGAAATGGCAGCATGATAAATTTGAAAGGTAACTGAAAAGCATTTCCTTGAATTTTATTTATTTTTTCAATTCTTTCGCTGATTTATAATAAGTGGAATAGTTTGGAAGGCATTAACTTTCGAAATTCAACTGGCAGAAATGCGTAACATAAACGAACGCGTGTACGCCTTTCGTGAAAAATTTGTCACTATCGCGGAAAGATTTTTAATATTACTCGCAATAAATATATATATATATATAAAAAAAACAGCCTAAATTTCCATATTCTACCTCGCAGTCAATTTTAGAAATTTCGGATACAACAACGAAAAATTTGTTAAATCAACAACTAGTTAAAGAAGCTGCGAAATTTAAAGAAGTAGAAGTTGGTTAGATAATAATCAGTAAAGAATTTTATAAAAATTAGAACATCTTAGAAAGAAAAGAAAAAACAGTAATTTTTTAACGAATTTCGTCAAAATTGGGTGGCGACAAAAGGGTTAAAACTAGTTACAAGAATCAATTAATGGCAGAAAGTTTTTAATTGAAATTTTGAGCTCCCAGGAAGTTTTTCATTTAATTTAAGTCAGCCAACCAGTGATTTCTGCTAACCCTGTTATTAAAAAAAAAAAGAAAAAGAAAGTAAACACATCGATTCTTAAAAAAAAATGAAACAACTGCGGCGGTACCGTTTAAAGTTTAGGTACAAAACATCAAAACAACTTTTGGGGAAAAGGAAAAAAAAAATGTTGTCGCAGAGATGAGTTTTAATTTTTACTTTTCTTGAAGCTGAAAAGTCAGCCAAGTCAACCGTAAAAATAAATCAATCGAAGTTGACGAAAATAACAGGGGCACAAATATTATCCTGGCACCACCGCCGATTGTGTCAAGGTTAGGCTGTTTTTGGCTACTGTCCACCTTTCTACACAAAATTTTGTATTAACTCTAGGGAATATGGGATTATACGTGGATGTGAGGAAAGGTGGGATAAAAAAAAAAAAAGGAGAAATCTCTTCCTGAAAGAAGAGTTGCGTCAAATCTACCTCTAAATCTTTCGGAGGATGTGCGGATTTCTGTATTAGTAAAATAATTTCTATAAAATTATTTATTTTAAATTACTTATATAAATTTATTTAAAATTATCCTATGCTTCCGGCAATTACCATGGCGCAACCTATCATTCCTAGTTCTTTTTTTGTACCAGCAGCCGTTAACAAAAGGTTAATATAAAATATGTTAGAGATCACATAAAAATATATTATCATTAATATAAACAGCACGCGATAGGTGTACTAAAATACATAAAGAAAATCAATTGTGGATATAGTTATTTAATGAAGAACCGTAATGAAGAACCACTTGCTTCCCGACGACGCAGGTGCGAATCCCGGAGACGGCTGCTCAAACACAGCCTATGTTTCTCTAGGATCGGAAAAAAGATATAAAAATTTCCTCAGTGGTAAATAAATCAAAGATTATAAAGACCATGTTGTCATTTTAATCGAGTTTTTTCTTCTTTATGTCATGCAAATACGTTTCATATCCACCTAAAAGTTCTCCACGAAGACGTGGAGTTTTCTTGTTTTCTGGGTTGGGTTCAAATTTACAAGGATACGGAAATGAACACTGGTATTCGAAAATTCAGTTAGAAATCGTTTATTTAACTCCGGTGACAAAATAAAATAAAAATTTTCAAAGTAATATTGTAATGAACATCTTATGTTCATGAAATGATACTTAATCAATCCGAGCGATTTACTTTCTAAGCCTCTAAAGTTAGACTTTTGTTGTTGTTGATTTATCAAATTTTAACAATTTTTCCCCTGTCATAAACAATTTTGCAAAACCATTGACATTGGTTTTTCTTGTATTATGCTGTAATCGCTGAAAGAGTTTCTCTTCTGGCAGTTACGAGTCCAACAAAAACACTTTAACTATCTCTTTTCTTACTTCGTTTGATTTCCTTTTTTTTCGCCAGCCTTAATTTACAACACCGTTTGATTTCGTCCTATTGAGAATATAACAGCACTTAAATTTGGCGCAGTATAGCCACTTCCAGCTTTTGTGTCATTAATTTCCATGTGTAATCAACCATTAAACTACAAAGATAAATATATATCTATACCAAGGATACATAACAATGAAAAGTCATAACATTTTACAGTTCAATTAAAAATTTCCAGTAAGACCTTTCAATGAAGTTAAATATAAAAAAATTAATGAATAAATTAATTATGCCGCAGTAAAGATCAGTCTCTTAATTTGTTCATTTACATGCAACAACAATACGTCATATGATAATATCATTTATAATTATTATTAGCTTTTTAAGGAGTATCATTAAGCAACCTAAAATACCTCGCCCTTCATTAGAAACTCAAAGTCATTTTTATAGTCAAAACTTTTCAGGAGACAATTCAGACATTAATATTTCAGAATGGCGCCATGATTTGTTTAAAACATTTTATTGTACTTTTAAAGAAGATATATTCAATAGAAATAATGAGAAACGTTAAATAAAAATTGTGCAATGACTACCAGTGTTGTGTCAAACAATAGCGAATAGCTTCTTTAAGTTTCCTCATTACTAAAATGACCGTTTAACTATTTTTTTAAAGTAATAAAAGACATGTGAAAATTTCAGTGTCGCAATTCAATTAATCATGGTTAAGGAAAAAATAATGCTAGCCCTTAGAGTATGATAATTTTTAGTTTCGCAAAATATAATTGATTTTTTTTTTCGAAACGGCTTTCTATTAAAAAAAATACATTAAACAAATGCGTAAAAATTAGCATGAAAAAGCGACTTAGAAATTTTAGACGGAAAAAAATATCTTGTGAGGCACATGATCAAAAAAAAAAATTTTTTTAAGGCGTTTGTACTGCGAAAAGTAAGTTATGTCTGGCTAAAGATTTAAATTTAAAGGCTTCATGTCTAACAGAATAAGGATTTTTCAAAACTTAGTCATGATAAAAAATCCTTTTGGGGTATCTCACCTAAAGTGGTAAATAACTGAACTAAATAATTCAGCGAGCTGAACTTAATAATAATTTAGTGCCGAAGATTTGCTCAAATTTTCGGCAATTTTGAAACGGAGCACGCTGAATCATAATATCGAACAAATTTGATGCAATCTTAATTCGGTAAATAGTGCCAAATAAAACCATAATTTATTTCAAATTTTCTGCAATCTTAATAGAATCAGAACGCGGAGAACTAAATAATTTGGTTCAAATTTGCGGAAATCTTAATACTCAGCAATGCTGAATCATAACATCGAACAAATTTGATGTAATTTTAGTTTGGTAAATGGTAACACATAAAACCATAATTTATTTCAAAATTTCTACAATCTTAATAAAATCAAAACATGGTTGAACAAAATAATTTGGATCAAATTTGCGGCGTTTTTAATATGGTGCGCGCTGAATCATGACATCCAACATATTTAATGCAATCTTAGTTTGGGAAATAATAACAAATAAAACCATAATTTATGACAAATTTTCTATAATCTTAATACGGAGTGCAGTAAACCTTATAATTTAGTTCCAATTTGCTTCCAACGAAGCCATCATATCATTAAATTTGCAGAATATTAAATTTAGAGTCAAAACAAATCCTGATATCGTTCAATTTTGCTTCAATTTCAATACTCTGCACATAAAACCATGTAATTTTATTCAAATCTAAAGCTATCTCAATACGGTGAAAAGTATAGTACCATATTATCGTGATCTTGACTGCATGATACTTTGATTCAATGAACTGAATTATGGCTTAAATTAACACCTTATTAATGTTGCAGCAAAATTTGTTTGACATTACGGTACCGCTCTAATTACCAATTCAACTTTGAACCGATTTTTACCAATATTATGATTCAGCTTTGAACCGATTCTTCGAAGATTTGTATAAGGCAAAACTAAGTGGTGACAATATTTTAAACAAATCAATGCTCTGAATAATTCCCTTTTTTATTCAGTTCAGAATCAAGCACATTATCTTTATTATGACCTATTTAGGCGTGTGCTTCTTAAATCTGGGTACTAAAATAAGCCTAACTTTCAATAATTTCCCTTCTGATGACTCAAAAAAAGCACGATGATAGCTGAAACCCAGTTAATGTGTTCCGGTCACAATCACATGAGCACTAAATTTAACCCATCTTTATCTTTATTTCCTCTGTACGACATCCAATCATTGTTTATTTTTCTTTTAGATCTTACGCTTCTGAGAAACTATGATTACGAAATGCAGCTTTTTTATTTTTTTATTCTGTCTGATAGATCTTGTGGCACTTGACTTTGGTGATTGATTTCTGTGCATGATTTTTTTTCACTTTTCGCGGTTTACTACGTAGTGTACATAAATGCGAAAAATATTTTCACGAAATGTTTGTTTTAGCAAGGGTAATTATTTTTTATCGATCGTATCTACTACGTTATGAATGTATTTCGAAATTATTTTAAATTCATCGGTCATGTATTCCATTTTTGCCGGGAAAAATCATGTAATACAGATTGCAGCAGAAGAATATGTCTGTTCTCTGAGTTGTAATGGGTCATTTAAAAAAAAAAAAAAATAGAAATGAATGCGACAAAAGTATATATAAAGATTTCTTAATTTTAAGAATAAAACTTAAAAGTTTTGTTTTCTCAACATTCTCAGGAAAATCTGATCAACGTTGATCCATATATTAGTACCTTGAATCAAGATGGTTGCAATTTTAATAAGGAGTTAAATTGAACCACGTTTCCCTTTCTTTAAGTTAAATTACAGTACAATGTATACAAATGTTTAAGAACTACAATAATATCGTTTGACTTAGGATCATATTAAGATTACAGCAAAAGTAAACTATATAACGCCTCAACACGCTCCTAAATTTCAAAACGATATAATGCTTTAACACATTTTAAAACGATATAATGTCACAACAGGTACCAAAAATTCAAAACGATATAATGCCTCAACAGGTTCTAAAAAATCAGAACGACATGATGTCTCAATAGGTTCCAAAAATTCAGAACAATATGATGTCTCAACAGGTTCCGAACATTCAGAACTATATGATGTCTCAACAGGTTCTAAAATTTCAAAACGATATAATGCTTCAACAGGTTCTAAAAAATGGAACGTTATAATCTCTCAACAGGTTCCAAAATTTCCAAACGATATAATGCCTCAACACGTTCCGAAATTTCAAAACGATAAGTAGGGGAAAATTGAGCGTTCAACCCCACTTTTTTTACTATGGGATGAGCGTTCAACCCCACTTTTTTACTATGGGATGAGCGTTCAACCCCACTTCGGGTCGATGACCTCTTTTACTATAGTTCTATGGGATGAGAGCTACACCCCACTTCGGATCGATGACCTCTTGTCTACGAGATCCCCTCTTTAGATAAAGTTTCATCAAAAGGAAGATTTTTATTATCTCTTCTTTGGAAAGTGGAAGAATTATTTTTATTTTCGGGACATAGAAATTTTTCGCAAACTAGTATATTTTATTATGCTTTCAATATTTAAATTAATTTGTGAATTATTATTTTCTCAATTAAGCATTATAATTTCAATGATTTAATTTTAAAAATGAGCCTTCAAAGATTACATTTTTATTAATTTTATACTATATAACTAAAAATTCTAAACTAATTAAATAGTTTCATGATCAGAATGTTTATATTTAATTAGTTTTCTTCAGTGAGTTCGCTAATGTGAAGAGGAACGTTTTTTTTCCCCAAGGACTTAGAAATTTTTCGCAAGCCAGTATATTTTTCCTATGTTTTTATTATTCAAATTAATGTGGGAATTATTATTTTCTCATTAAAGCATTATAAAAACATTAATTTAATTTCTAAATGAACCATTCCTTAGAGATTAAATTTTTACCAATTTTAAATGATATGTCTAATAATTCTAAACTGATGAAATAGTTTATTAGTCAGAATGCTTGTATTTAATTAGTCGAGATATAGTAAATATGTAATAATCATTCTAAGAGTTCTAAGTATATGTAATAATCATTCTAAGAGAATATGTAATAATCATTCTATATATAATCAGTTGAAGAAAATGGTTTAAGAGTTCGAAAAAACTTGATGAATTTGTCTACTCATTATCAGTTATAAAGTGTAATTATTATTCATTAATATTTTAATGAAAACTAATTAAGTCACTAAAACTCGTAATTCATATTTTAATGAAAATCCGTTAAAACTCGTTTGATTAAGGCAGTTCTTGGAAATGTCGATGAAATACTAGCGTCTTTATCATTAACCTAAGAAAGTTAAGTAAACTCATATCGTCACTCTGAAACTGAAGTTTTCGATAACTATGTCTTGTTTTTAATCATCTGCGTTCCAAAACACTTCAGATTGGTTGTTAATTTGAAGTTAGAAAAATATTCAAAATGTTTGTACTTTGAAAATTTCCAATGTTATTGGTACTTGGAAAATTTCTGAAGTTCTTTGTACTTTGCATAACTTTCAAATTGTTTTGAGTTAGAAAAATTTAAAATTTTTTTGTACTTAGAAATACCCTGAAGCTGTGTGAACATATAAAATTATTTTAGTTGATTAATACGGTACCCTGGTAGTTATAAATTTTCATTAAGCTTGATGGGAATTTGAAAAACTTTAAATTCGGATGTATTGTTGGTAGAAAATTTCCGAAGTTGGTTGTGCTTTGAATTATTTTTAAATTGTTTTAACTCCAAAATATTTTCGAAATTTTTGTCCTTAGAAATATTTTGTAGTTTTGTAAATATGTAAATTTTTGAAGCTGGAAAAAATGCATTTAAAAAGTAGCAAAAGTTTACATTTTAAGTAATTTTCAATTTAGTAGAAAAGAAACGCGTTTATTTAAAATCACAGAAGTTTAGTCACGGAAAAAATTCGAAACTGTTTCGGATTTTGTAAAATCTTCTAATAATCTGCAGTTTTCTTCAGTGAGTTGATCGCTAATGTGATGAGGAACGTTTTTTTTCCTCAGGAAATTTTTCGCAAGCTAGTATACTTTTCCTATGTTTTTATTATTTAAATTAATGTGTGAATTATTATTTTCTCATTAAAGCATTATAAAAACATTAATTTAATTTCTAAATGAACCATTCCTTAGAGATTAAATTTTTACCAATTTTAAATGATATGTCTAATAATTCTAAACTGATGAAATAGTTTATTAGTCAGAATGTTTGTATTTAATTAGCTGAGATAGTATATATGTAATAATCATTCTAAGAGATAACTATACATATTCAGTTGAATAAAATGGTTTATGTTTTCATTACTTAAATTAATGTTCGAATTATTATTTTCCCATTGAAGCATTATAATAACATTAGTTTAATTTCTAACTGAACCCTTCTTTAGAGATTACATTTTTACCAATTTTAAATGATATGTCTAATAATTCTAAACTGATGAAATAGTTTATTAGTCAGAATGTTTGTATTTAATTAGCTGAGATAGTATATATGTAATAATCATTCTAAGAGATAACTATACATATTCAGTTGAATAAAATGGTTTATGTTTTCATTACTTAAATTAATGTTCGAATTATTATTTTCCCATTGAAGCATTATAATAACATTAGTTTAATTTCTAACTGAACCCTTCTTTAGAGATTACATTTTTACCAATTTAAAATGATATGCCTACTAATTCTAAACTGATGAAATAGTTTATTAGTCAGAATGTTTGTATTTAATTAGTCGAGATATAGTAAATATGTAATAATCATTCTAAGAGATAACTATATATAATCAGTTGAAGAAAATGGTTTATGAGTTCGAAAGAACTTGATGAATTTGTCTACTCATTATCAGTTATATAGTGTAATTATTATTCATTAATATTTTAATGAAAACTCGTTAATTAAGTCACTAAAACTCGTAATTCATATTTTAATGAAAATCGGATAAGAGTTTGGTGTTAAAAAATGTTAGATTTGATTCGACTTTTCAAATAATTTGCACTTTTAAAAAATTCCGAAGTTGTTGGAACTAGAAAATTATTTTAGTTGGAAAAAACAAGTATACAAGAAGTAACAGAATATATTTTTTTTCCAAATTGTTTTGACTTTGAAGTTTTTTAAAATTATTTATACTTTGAAATTATTTTGAATCGGATCGTGTTAGAAATATTCTGGAGTTACATGTACATAAAATTGTTTTTAGTTTGCAAAAATGGCTATATATCTAGCAGCAGGTGTTTGGTCGCGGAAAAGTTTTTGTAATTTGGAAAATTTTCAATTTCTTGGTTTTAAAAAAATTCTGAAGTTGTTGGTATTTCTAAATTTCTGAAGTTTTTTAAGAACAGGTATATTAAGAATCGCAGATGTTGTAAGTAATACTGTCGTACTGTTTGTAAAAACTCTTTGTACTTTGAAGAATTCTGATGTTGTTGGAACTTAGAAAATTTCTCAAGTTGTTTGCTCCTTAAAAAATTTTAAAATTGTCTTGACTTTGAAAAATTTTAAAATTGTTCGTACTTTGAAAAATTTTTACATTTTTCGTACTTCGAAAAGTTTCGATGGGAAATTCTGATTTCTTGAAAATTCTGAATTCTTCTTGTTTTGTACTTAGAATTGTTTTTGAATTCTTTGAACATAGAAAACTATTTTAGTTGGGAAAAATGGGTCTATAAGAAGTTGCAGTATATTTAAAATTGTTTAGACTTCGAAAAATTTTCAAATTATTTATACTCTGAAAAATTCTTACTCTGCAGGTTTTAGAAATATTCTGAAATTGTTTGAACCTAGAAACCTTTTTTTAGTTTTTTTTTTAAAAAAAAACCCAGATAAATAAAGAGTCGCAAAAGTTTGAAGTCTGAAAAATTTTCAACTTGCTTAGATTTTGAAAAAATATTCAAATAGTTTATACTAAGGAAGATTTCTAAAGATGAGTGAAGTCTATAAAACGTTTCAAATTTTTGTACTTAAAAATATTCGTAAGTTGTTTAAATGTAGAGTTTTCTTTTCTTTTAAGTTGGAAAAAAAACGGATTTATAAGGAGTAGCAGGTGTTTGGACGAGGAAAAATTTTTGAACTGTTTCGACTTTTAAAAGTTGTCAAATATTTCGTGCTTTGATAAATTCTGAAACTTTTGATTTTAGAAAAACTCTGAAGATGGTCAGAATCAGGAAAATTCTGAAGTTCTGAAAAACGGATAAATAAGGAGTCGCAGAAGTTTGAAGTTAGAAAAAGTTTAAACTTTTAATACTTTGAAAATTCTGATGTTTTAGGTATTTAGAAAATTCTGAAGTTGTTTGTACTTTGAAAAACTTTTCTTTTTTTTTGTACCTAGAAATATTCTGAGGATATGTGAATTTGAAAATTTCTGAAGTTGGCAAAAAGAAAATGTATATAAGGAGTTGCAGAATTTTAAAATTAAAAACTTTTTTTAACGTGTTTCAACTTTGATAAATTTTCTAATTCTTTGTACTTTGAACAATTCTTAATCTGTTGGTTTTAGAAAAGTTCTGATGTTGTTTGAACACAGAAAATTTTCTGAATGTGAAAAAAACTGCTGTATAACGTATAGCAGAAGTTTGTTCTTTGAAAAATTTTCTAATGTTTTGTAATGAGAAAAACTCGGATATGTTCATTACTTAGAAAAATTCAGAAAATGTTTTACCTTTGAATAATTTTCAAATTCTTTTGGCTTTGAAAAATTTTCAAGTCGCTTGTATTTTGTTTAAACATAGAAATTTATCTATGTCGGAAAAAGCAGCTTTATTACGCCTAGCAGAAGTTTGGTCTCGGAAAAGTTTCAATATGTTTCAGCTTAGAACATTTTTCAAATTACTTGCACTTGTTGGTTCTAAAGTTGTTGGTACTTGAAAATTTTTTTAAATTGTTTTAAGTTAAAACATTTAAAAAATTTCGCTACCTAAAATTATAATGAAGTTGTTTGCACTTTGAATAATTTTAAATTGCCTTGACTTCGAAAAACTTTAAAATATTTTTTCTCCGAAATATTCCAAAATTGTTTGAATATAACACAATTTTTGAAGTTGGAAAAAATGGGTATATAGCGAGTCAAGATGTTTGGTCTAGGAAAATTTTTCAAATTGCTTCGATTTTTGAAAATTTTTTTGAATTGTACGTACTTTGAGAAATTATGAAACTCATGGTATTTTGAAAAATTTTAAAGTTATTTGTACCTAGAAATTTTTTTAATTTGTTTTGATTTAATTTTTTGGTGATACTTTTAATGTTTTTGGTACTTTTAAAAATTCTGAAGCAGTTTGTACTTTGAATAATTTTAAAGAGCTTTAAGATTTACAGAACTTTCAGACTGTCAGTACTTAGAATTATATCTTAAGTTGTGTGAACTTAGAAAAATATTTCGAACTATTTGGACTTTAAAATATTATGATATTCTTTGAACGTAGAAAACCTTTTAAGTTGGAAAAAATGGCTATATGCTGAGAGTAATCAGTAATACCTAACGAGTGGGGTTGAACTCTGATCCCTGCTAGGGAAGCGGATTGTAGCTCTTGAGTCATTTTCAAACTGTTTTGACTTTAAAAACGCTTTCGAACCATTTGTATTTAGAAATATTTTGCAAATGTTGATACACAGAAATTTATTGAAGTCGGAAAAAACAGTTATATAACGAGTAGCAGAAGTTTGGTCTTGAAATGACACTGAATAATTTTCAAATTAGCATATAAGAAGTCGCAGAAATATTTTCAAATTATTTTGTCATCAAAAAAATTTTCAAAGTGTTAGTACTTGAAAAAAAAAATTTCTGATGTTATTGGAACTTTGAAAATTTCTAAAGTTGTTTGTACTTTGAATAATTACAAATTATTTAGACTTTCGTAAACTTTCAAAACTTTTGTTCTTAGAAATAATCTGAAATCGTTTGACCTTACACAATTTTTGAAGTTGGAAAAATTAACAGATAACGACTCATACTTGCTTAGGTCTAGGAAAATGTTTCAAATTGTTTCGATTTTAGAACAATTTTCGTAACTTATGTACTTTGAAAAAGTATGAAGCTGATGGTAGTTTGAAACATTTTCCTAGACCTAAGCAAGTATGAGTCGTTATCTGTTAATTTTTCCAACTTCAAAAATTGTGTAAGGTCAAACGATTTCAGATTATTTCTAAGAACAAAAGTTTTGAAAGTTTACGAAAGTCTAAATAATTTGTAATTATTCAAAGTACAAACAACTTTAGAAATTTTCAAAGTTCCAATAACATCAGAAATTTTTTTTTTCAAGTACTAACACTTTGAAAATTTTTTTGATGACAAAATAATTTGAAAATATTTCTGCGACTTCTTATATGCTAATTTGAAAATTATTCAGTGTCATTTCAAGACCAAACTTCTGCTACTCGTTATATAACTGTTTTTTCCGACTTCAATAAATTTCTGTGTATCAACATTTGCAAAATATTTCTAAATACAAATGGTTCGAAAGCGTTTTTAAAGTCAAAACAGTTTGAAAATGACTCAAGAGCTACAATCCGCTTCCCTAGCAGGGATCAGAGTTCAACCCCACTCGTTAGGTATTACTGATTACTCTCAGCATATAGCCATTTTTTCCAACTTAAAAGGTTTTCTACGTTCAAAGAATATCATAATATTTTAAAGTCCAAATAGTTCGAAATATTTTTCTAAGTTCACACAACTTAAGATATAATTCTAAGTACTGACAGTCTGAAAGTTCTGTAAATCTTAAAGCTCTTTAAAATTATTCAAAGTACAAACTGCTTCAGAATTTTTAAAAGTACCAAAAACATTAAAAGTATCACCAAAAAATTAAATCAAAACAAATTAAAAAAATTTCTAGGTACAAATAACTTTAAAATTTTTCAAAATACCATGAGTTTCATAATTTCTCAAAGTACGTACAATTCAAAAAAATTTTCAAAAATCGAAGCAATTTGAAAAATTTTCCTAGACCAAACATCTTGACTCGCTATATACCCATTTTTTCCAACTTCAAAAATTGTGTTATATTCAAACAATTTTGGAATATTTCGGAGAAAAAATATTTTAAAGTTTTTCGAAGTCAAGGCAATTTAAAATTATTCAAAGTGCAAACAACTTCATTATAATTTTAGGTAGCGAAATTTTTTAAATGTTTTAACTTAAAACAATTTAAAAAAATTTTCAAGTACCAACAACTTTAGAACCAACAAGTGCAAGTAATTTGAAAAATGTTCTAAGCTGAAACATATTGAAACTTTTCCGAGACTAAAGCTGCTTTTTCCGACATAGATAAATTTCTATGTTTAAACAAAATACAAGCGACTTGAAAATTTTTCAAAGCCAAAAGAATTTGAAAATTATTCAAAGGTAAAACATTTTCTGAATTTTTCTAAGTAATGAACATATCCGAGTTTTTCTCATTACAAAACATTAGAAAATTTTTCAAAGAACAAACTTCTGCTATACGTTATACAGCAGTTTTTTTCACATTCAGAAAATTTTCTGTGTTCAAACAACATCAGAACTTTTCTAAAACCAACAGATTAAGAATTGTTCAAAGTACAAAGAATTAGAAAATTTATCAAAGTTGAAACACGTTAAAAAAAGTTTTTAATTTTAAAATTCTGCAACTCCTTATATACATTTTCTTTTTGCCAACTTCAGAAATTTTCAAATTCACATATCCTCAGAATATTTCTAGGTACAAAAAAAAAGAAAAGTTTTTCAAAGTACAAACAACTTCAGAATTTTCTAAATACCTAAAACATCAGAATTTTCAAAGTATTAAAAGTTTAAACTTTTTCTAACTTCAAACTTCTGCGACTCCTTATTTATCCGTTTTTCAGAACTTCAGAATTTTCCTGATTCTGACCATCTTCAGAGTTTTTCTAAAATCAAAAGTTTCAGAATTTATCAAAGCACGAAATATTTGACAACTTTTAAAAGTCGAAACAGTTCAAAAATTTTTCCTCGTCCAAACACCTGCTACTCCTTATAAATCCGTTTTTTTTCCAACTTAAAAGAAAAGAAAACTCTACATTTAAACAACTTACGAATATTTTTAAGTACAAAAATTTGAAACGTTTTATAGACTTCACTCATCTTTAGAAATCTTCCTTAGTATAAACTATTTGAATATTTTTTCAAAATCTAAGCAAGTTGAAAATTTTTCAGACTTCAAACTTTTGCGACTCTTTATTTATCTGGGTTTTTTTTTAAAAAAAAAACTAAAAAAAGGTTTCTAGGTTCAAACAATTTCAGAATATTTCTAAAACCTGCAGAGTAAGAATTTTTCAGAGTATAAATAATTTGAAAATTTTTCGAAGTCTAAACAATTTTAAATATACTGCAACTTCTTATAGACCCATTTTTCCCAACTAAAATAGTTTTCTATGTTCAAAGAATTCAAAAACAATTCTAAGTACAAAACAAGAAGAATTCAGAATTTTCAAGAAATCAGAATTTCCCATCGAAACTTTTCGAAGTACGAAAAATGTAAAAATTTTTCAAAGTACGAACAATTTTAAAATTTTTCAAAGTCAAGACAATTTTAAAATTTTTTAAGGAGCAAACAACTTGAGAAATTTTCTAAGTTCCAACAACATCAGAATTCTTCAAAGTACAAAGAGTTTTTACAAACAGTACGACAGTATTACTTACAACATCTGCGATTCTTAATATACCTGTTCTTAAAAAACTTCAGAAATTTAGAAATACCAACAACTTCAGAATTTTTTTAAAACCAAGAAATTGAAAATTTTCCAAATTACAAAAACTTTTCCGCGACCAAACACCTGCTGCTAGATATATAGCCATTTTTGCAAACTAAAAACAATTTTATGTACATGTAACTCCAGAATATTTCTAACACGATCCGATTCAAAATAATTTCAAAGTATAAATAATTTTAAAAAACTTCAAAGTCAAAACAATTTGGAAAAAAAATATATTCTGTTACTTCTTGTATACTTGTTTTTTCCAACTAAAATAATTTTCTAGTTCCAACAACTTCGGAATTTTTTAAAAGTGCAAATTATTTGAAAAGTCGAATCAAATCTAACATTTTTTAACACCAAACTCTTATCCGATTTTCATTAAAATATGAATTACGAGTTTTAGTGACTTAATTAACGAGTTTTCATTAAAATATTAATGAATAATAATTACACTATATAACTGATAATGAGTAGACAAATTCATCAAGTTCTTTCGAACTCATAAACCATTTTCTTCAACTGATTATATATAGTTATCTCTTAGAATGATTATTACATATTTACTATATCTCGACTAATTAAATACAAACATTCTGACTAATAAACTATTTCATCAGTTTAGAATTAGTAGGCATATCATTTTAAATTGGTAAAAATGTAATCTCTAAAGAAGGGTTCAGTTAGAAATTAAACTAATGTTATTATAATGCTTCAATGGGAAAATAATAATTCGAACATTAATTTAAGTAATGAAAACATAAACCATTTTATTCAACTGAATATGTATAGTTATCTCTTAGAATGATTATTACATATATACTATCTCAGCTAATTAAATACAAACATTCTGACTAATAAACTATTTCATCAGTTTAGAATTATTAGACATATCATTTAAAATTGGTAAAAATGTAATCTCTAAAGAAGGGTTCAGTTAGAAATTAAACTAATGTTATTATAATGCTTCAATGGGAAAATAATAATTCGAACATTAATTTAAGTAATGAAAACATAAACCATTTTATTCAACTGAATATGTATAGTTATCTCTTAGAATGATTATTACATATATACTATCTCAGCTAATTAAATACAAACATTCTGACTAATAAACTATTTCATCAGTTTAGAATTATTAGACATATCATTTAAAATTGGTAAAAATTTAATCTCTAAGGAATGGTTCATTTAGAAATTAAATTAATGTTTTTATAATGCTTTAATGAGAAAATAATAATTCACACATTAATTTAAATAATAAAAACATAGGAAAAGTATACTAGCTTGCGAAAAATTTCCTGAGGAAAAAAAACGTTCCTCATCACATTAGCGATCAACTCACTGAAGAAAACTGCAGATTATTAGAAGATTTTACAAAATCCGAAACAGTTTCGAATTTTTTCCGTGACTAAACTTCTGTGATTTTAAATAAACGCGTTTCTTTTCTACTAAATTGAAAATTACTTAAAATGTAAACTTTTGCTACTTTTTAAATGCATTTTTTCCAGCTTCAAAAATTTACATATTTACAAAACTACAAAATATTTCTAAGGACAAAAATTTCGAAAATATTTTGGAGTTAAAACAATTTAAAAATAATTCAAAGCACAACCAACTTCGGAAATTTTCTACCAACAATACATCCGAATTTAAAGTTTTTCAAATTCCCATCAAGCTTAATGAAAATTTATAACTACCAGGGTACCGTATTAATCAACTAAAATAATTTTATATGTTCACACAGCTTCAGGGTATTTCTAAGTACAAAAAAATTTTAAATTTTTCTAACTCAAAACAATTTGAAAGTTATGCAAAGTACAAAGAACTTCAGAAATTTTCCAAGTACCAATAACATTGGAAATTTTCAAAGTACAAACATTTTGAATATTTTTCTAACTTCAAATTAACAACCAATCTGAAGTGTTTTGGAACGCAGATGATTAAAAACAAGACATAGTTATCGAAAACTTCAGTTTCAGAGTGACGATATGAGTTTACTTAACTTTCTTAGGTTAATGATAAAGACGCTAGTATTTCATCGACATTTCCAAGAACTGCCTTAATCAAACGAGTTTTAACGGATTTTCATTAAAATATGAATTACGAGTTTTAGTGACTTAATTAGTTTTCATTAAAATATTAATGAATAATAATTACACTTTATAACTGATAATGAGTAGACAAATTCATCAAGTTTTTTCGAACTCTTAAACCATTTTCTTCAACTGATTATATATAGAATGATTATTACATATTCTCTTAGAATGATTATTACATATACTTAGAACTCTTAGAATGATTATTACATATTTACTATATCTCGACTAATTAAATACAAGCATTCTGACTAATAAACTATTTCATCAGTTTAGAATTATTAGACATATCATTTAAAATTGGTAAAAATTTAATCTCTAAGGAATGGTTCATTTAGAAATTAAATTAATGTTTTTATAATGCTTTAATGAGAAAATAATAATTCCCACATTAATTTGAATAATAAAAACATAGGAAAAATATACTGGCTTGCGAAAAATTTCTAAGTCCTTGGGGAAAAAAAACGTTCCTCTTCACATTAGCGAACTCACTGAAGAAAACTAATTAAATATAAACATTCTGATCATGAAACTATTTAATTAGTTTAGAATTTTTAGTTATATAGTATAAAATTAATAAAAATGTAATCTTTGAAGGCTCATTTTTAAAATTAAATCATTGAAATTATAATGCTTAATTGAGAAAATAATAATTCACAAATTAATTTAAATATTGAAAGCATAATAAAATATACTAGTTTGCGAAAAATTTCTATGTCCCGAAAATAAAAATAATTCTTCCACTTTCCAAAGAAGAGATAATAAAAATCTTCCTTTTGATGAAACTTTATCTAAAGAGGGGATCTCGTAGACAAGAGGTCATCGATCCGAAGTGGGGTGTAGCTCTCATCCCATAGAACTATAGTAAAAGAGGTCATCGACCCGAAGTGGGGTTGAACGCTCATCCCATAGTAAAAAAGTGGGGTTGAACGCTCATCCCATAGTAAAAAAAGTGGGGTTGAACGCTCAATTTTCCCCTACTACGATATAATGTTTTAACACATTTTAAAACGATATAATGTCTCAACAGGTTCCAAAATTTCAAAACGATATAATGTCTCAACAGGTTCCAAAAAATCAGAACGATATAATGTCTCAATAGGTTCCAAAAATTCAGAACGATATGATGCCTCAACAGGTTCCGAAAATTCAGAACGATATGATGTCTCAATAAGTTCCGAAAATTCAGAATAATATGATATCTCAACAGGTTCCGAAAATTCAGAACGATATGATGTCTCAATAGAATCCAAAAATTCAGAACGATATGATGTCTCAACAGGTTCCGAATTCGGCACAAATAGCCATATAAGTAGTCCTCAAATTTTATCTATACTTTAAGCCTTGAAATCATTACACATAGAAAGGATATGAGAAAAACATGTTTAATGAATAAAAATCATTAATTAACGGCTCATTCTAAAAGACGAGGCCTGTTTTGAGTTAGCAATCGTTGTAATTTTAAATCGAAAATGTTGATCGTAAAAAATAGTTCACATTGAATTTCAATTGGGATGAGATTTCGTAGCAGAATTATTGCTGAATGAAAATAATTGCGTGATAAACTTCTAATGTATTTGAATAACGAAATGGCGTAAATTATTAACAGTACCTTTTTTAAATAGCCGGAAAGAAAATCAGTATTGATTAGTCATAAATTATCCTGTTTACATTATACTACAAAGGGAACTTAATCTACAAAATTTCAATTTAAGAAGTCTTAATCGAATCATGAAATTTCATGAGTGGATTATTATAGTATAAGATCAGTTAATTTTTGTATGCTTAAACACTAAATTATTTATTCCCAAAAACGGCATCGTTTGACAAAAGAAGAAAAAACTATTCTGCCGTTGTTTGAGATTTTTGGGATAGATCCGTATTAGTGAAAAATATACAAATTTTGCGAATTTGTGATAAAAAGGTCCTAAATTTTTTAAACCAGTGATAGGTTCAGATTCTTTGTAAAAAGTCCATTTTTGTGAAATTGTAAAATCTAATTATGTGAATATGGGGGGAAAAAGGTCCTGATTTTGTGGAAACAAAACAAGAAAAGCATGTATTTTAAGGAATCTTAATCTTAAAACTAAGAATTAAAGATGTCGTAGACTCAGTTTTTCAAAAGAAAAATTCTTGTCAAGGGTCCGTTCTAACAATAAACTACTTTGCAGCTTTGAAGATGTCTAATTTTATGAAGATCCCTTAACAGATCCAAATTGCTGTTTTTTTTTTTCTTTAAAAAAAAGATGAAAAAAAAGACGAATTATTAATTATTGAAATAATGCATCAAACATTGCGAATACATAACTTTTTTTTTTTTTGAAAGGATAGACAAATAAAAGTTTTTTCCGATCGTATTTTTCTTCCTATAGAAATTTTTAGAAACAAGAATGTTCCGGATCGCAGCCTTACACAGGATGTCACGCAGTTAAACATAGAAGAGAACGTGCGTTTATAATGTTCTGCATGGCATAGTGCTACGATACAAGCTTCTTTTTTATGTTTTCCTATTATTATTGGGCTGTCGTCGTTCATGTACGAACAATACAACTTCAGATGCTTTTTGCACTCCACCCTCATTCTTGTTGACCATTTTTTTTCTTTTTCAATTTTTTTTTTACAGTCTCTTTAAAAAAAAATGGCGGAAATATCATGACATGGAAATAATGGCAGCTTTCTACCTGGCAACACAACTGAGATTGACAGACGCATAATTTATTCCCTCTATTCAAGATGGGACACAGAATTTGTTAGAAAAGGAATTTTATATTACAGAACATATCACTAATAATCATTTAAAAAAATTTTCTCTAATTCGACAATAGAATGTTTTATAAATTCAAAATACTTTTTTTTTCAAAGTTTCGTTTATTAATTAACACGTTCACTGCCAGTCGAGTACAGTATATTATATCTGTCATTGAAAAGTTGTAATTCATAAAGATAAAACCAGATTTAAATATTTCTATTTTCGCAACCAATTTAGTTTTTAAAATTCAATATAAGTTTCCTTCAATAAACAATTAGCTATTGTTTTGAGAAAATATTACAGTTTCTGCAAAAATAGTTTGATGAAAATAAGCATTTTGCTACCACTTGATCTGTTTTATCGATATAAATTGTTAGAAAGAGTTTCGTCAAGCGCTGGCGCAGGATTGGCGGTGAAAGTGTTAAAGATATATCAGATATTAAATGTATAGTTGTTTTACGAATTCAAAATTAAATTGTTTTTACGATTTAAAAATGCCTCATTGTTGTTGTTGTCTTGTCTATGGCAGTGCTAAATATTTCTCGGGCTAATTTTTTTTTTTCTTTAAATCACCTTCTATAAATATGACAATATTATAAGCACATTTTCAGTACAAAAAAGAATTCCAAATAAAACAGTTTAAGGCATTGATTATTGGTTAAACAAAATTTTTATTTTTCAATTCTTAATTATTAGACTTTTTCCTGTACCCTTGACAGTGAAACACATTCTGACACCCAGTGCATAAAGTATAAGCTACCAAAACAATGATACTTTAACCCATAATTTCCAATTTCACAGCTTTATAATTGTAGATATTCTACACCAGAATGTTATATTTTATCATAACATAGGTTTTTATTAGTGATTTAGTTCTATTCTTATTTTTTGAAGGATTAATTTTTGGCAACCATATATGGCGATGCCGCATTCAATTATGAAGTACAGATGCTAAAAAAAAGAAAAATAGTAATCATTTCTTCGAAATTCAAAACATTAATTAAGAATTATTACCTCTCTTTCTTTCATTTTTTAACGAAATCGATTCGATCGTTTTTAATCTCTCTATAAATCATAGTTGATCGTCACTGAGTTGACATTTACCCCTTCAGGGTCGATATCGAACAAAACTAACGAAAAAGAAAAACAGATCGAAATTCACTGTTGGTTTGCTAGAAAATAATTAATTAATAATGTATTGATGTATACAAGGGTGGAATCCAGTAAATGTTTCATTTAATTTTTTTTAATTCTGAAAACGTAATTTCCTATTTCTCAGTTTTACGCAGTTTCATTACTTAACATTTTACTAGATAAATGTTGATAAAAATAAAGCTGTTAAAAAATAATTATTTGTATTAATTAAAATAATTGCTGAAATCATTTCAAATATTTATCATAGAATAAGTTTTAGAAAAAGTTATATTAAAAAAAAATCAGAGCAACTAACATATTTATTGAATGCTGCTTATTTTTAGCAATTATCTGTAAACAGCAGCAATTACTTTCAAAAAAAAAAATTTAATAAGCAGTGATATTAGTTATTCACAAAGTAATATATAAGAAAAACATCTTCAATAAATAATTCCTTCAGCTTCGATTACATATTGTTAGTTTACTTCAGAAAAAAAAATAAAACGGCAAAATTATTTAATCCTATTGCATATAATAAAAGTTTATTATATGGTTTATTCATAAAGCGATATAATATACTTAAGCTTCTCTTTCAAACTTTACTAACTACTTCTGCAAGAATTAAAAATAAATATTTTAACAGTCGTTATTAAAATGCCTGGTAGTTTTAAACTACATGACATAAATAGACGGAAACTAGGAAATTACTTCTGTTCGACTTTCCTCTTTCGTAAAAGGGATTAATTGCAGTGGACAAGCGAAGAGCCAGCCCATTTATCTCATGTCCATTAATGCCGGAGCACTTAATTTCTACTTAAGAGACGCCATTAAAATGCAAAAGAGCACTGGTCACATACAACGATATGTGGTATATCTCATATGTCTCCTAATGCACTGCTAAGAGAGCACATTTCAGAAGTAGATGGCTGTTCTAATGACGTTAACATAACAGATGAAGACTAGACGAACGGACTGGGGCTTTTAAACTAAAAGTTCAATAAGCATTAATTAGAAGAGGAAGATATGGTTGGTTTTCTTCCCATTTAATTTACATCCATGGAGGACAAGTCCTTTGAAAGGTATAAAGTGCATCGTGTTTTTAATATCTTCAGTACATAAAGCTTGGTTCAAAGTGGGGGACTTAATAAGAAGTTATTACAAACTGTGAATTGTTTTTAAGAAAATATTTCAGAGTTTCATGGAAAAACAAATTTACCTAATAGACAAAACTGAAACAGAATCTTTAAACATGCAAGAAAATTATTTAAGACAACAAAAAAAAATCAGTTTCATAGAGAAATTAATTATTAGGTAAATTTGCAAGAAATCCTTTAAGCATGCAAAAAAATTACTTAAGGAAAAGAAAATATTTCCAGAGTTCTTAAAATAAATAAATCTATATTGATAAAACACTTTGTCTAATGCATGAATGATAAAAAATTATTAACAAATCAATAATTTAGAAACGCATGTTCTCAAAAATAAATTGTCATGGAATACTAATCCTATAACTTTAATCCATAACAAGAAAACAATTCAGACAAGAGGTTTTCCAAATCAGGTTGTAATGCATATTCGATCCTAAACTTAGCCTTTTTAAGACAATTATTTGCTTCTAGATTTCTAAGTTTTCTAAAATGTTCTAACAGCGAGGAACATTTTAAACTTTTTAAGAAAAAGAAACACTGAAAAAAGAGCTTAGCTGAGTCAAAGTACCTTTTAAGACCAGCGAATCAGCGATCTCATTTTCTTAGCTGAAAGATAATCTTTGCAGAATAACTGAATACGAAAGATAATATATGGCCACTTTGCAGAAAGATAAACTTCGCAACAGCCTCTAGCATTCGAGGACAGGAGAAAAAACTCAAAGTTGACCCAACAGATTGAAAGCAGCCCTAGAGTCAATAGGTCATCATTTAAATCTAACTTCATCAGTAAAGCTAACTAGTGCAATTTTCCATCTTAAATGAAAAAAAGGGTCTGCAAAGTCTTCAATCTTAGTAAATATGAAAATGTTCAATCGAAGTAAATATGAAAATGCTTTGCAAATCCGAATAGAAGTCAAAAGTGGAACAACGATAACGCCTAATATTTAAAAACTCTCACGATTTACTGTGCATACAAGGGGTTCAAATAGAATAAAACAGAACGTTTAATCTAACACATTAATGATCGAGATATTTTGATTCAAAAATCATCAATTTTTTTTTCCAGTTTTTTTCAAGTAAAAATCACAAATCGAACAATACTTAGCTAAAAAAGAAATCTTCCTTTGTCTCTGATGACAATAACTAGTAAACGAGATTTCTCATTAATAAACAACAAACCATAATAGCTAAACAAGGTATGGCCATCTATGGCAAATGGAAATAAAATGAAGATAATTCTTTGTGAAAAAAGTGAACTTTGTCATGTGTTTGCCGCTCAAAACTATGTTTACTGAGTTAGTGAGAAGTGATGGAGCACAGTTGTAGGTGGTACTGTGCGATATAAAGGGCACTGAATGGGAGCAAACCTATATGAGGAGGAATGAGGTTAACAGCATAGACACCCTCACTTAGCGATGATTGGAACAGATTGTCATAAATAATTCTAACCAAGAGTGCATTCTGCTTCTTTCAGTGGCACTTAAGAAAATCACTCAAGAAACACTATCATTTACTTTTTCCCTCTCACTTCTATAAAAAGAATAGGAATAGGGGCTGTTAAGAAAGCGAGCATTCCCATAAAGTTAAGAGAAAAAAGAAAAATGTTGTTCATTCGCGATAAATCGCGAATACGGGCTACATTTTTGGTGTTGGATCGGACTTCGGCTATTATTACTTCTATCTTTAAACTTCGTGGAACAGAAAATTCCAGAAAAAGAGAACCTTCAAGAAGAGTTTCCTCTAATAACGATTCGATGATAATAACTTGGGCGTGTTTCATAATTCAAAAAGCTGTGTAGCGATAGATTTTTTTTATATTTATTCTGAAGAACTGTTATTACGAGAAGGTTAAGAACATGTTCTTTTTTATATTGCACGAAAAATTCATGCACGATACATATTCGTCAAATTATCCTCATCAGAAGTGGACAAATTATGAACACATTTTACATTATCTCATAAATACCGTTAAAGTATTTGTTAAAAAAACATAATGAATATGTATTTTATGTGCATATTTCAACGTTTAAAAAACTTTTAACGACAGTTTTACTAATTTATTTTGTTTTTAATTTTAATAGCTAACACTGTTAGAGCTAGGTAAAGATTGTTAGCCATTAATTTTCATTAATTTTAGCCATTAATTCCAGCAGAACATTGCTATGCAGAGGCAAAATTTCAAACCGAAAAAAAAAAATAATAAGGGAAGATATCTTTATGTAACTTTGATTTTATTTCGCATTGGTTTCAATATTTAGCCTAATGCTAACTTGTATCTTGTCTTATATAATTTTAGACTTAAAGCGTAAGTTTTTAAACTATGAGAATCGATAGAAGTCGAAAAATAATCTTTTACTAGTCCACACGAATAACGATAACTACTTTCATGTCTTAAATAAGTAAACTTAATAATTAATCAAATTCCGGTAAAAAGTACCGGCTCTCAGGGTGCCGGTACTTTCTACCATAAAATCCATTTTTACCGGAACATTTTACGGAACGGAATAACAGATATACCGTAATTTACACAATAATAGTTACCGTAAAATTTAAAGTAAAAATGCATTTTACGGGTGATGCACCCAAAGTGCAGGTAATGCCATAATTTAATCCGGAATTTTTTACAGTGTACCAGCTTCTTGATTGTAAATTAGTAAACAGATTCAAAATTGATCGTAACGGATTCAAAATTGATATAAATCGTTATTTGACTGTGTAAAATATTTGCTTCCATACGGGTAGATACGACACATATTTTTTAACGTGTCTTTATTAAGATAAACTTCTATGTAAGTACCTTACTACTTATGCATAAATTTAAGACATTGTCCTTTTCTGGAAAATGTACATCACTCATGCAATCCCACTTACTTACATATACAGCGCTACAGCTTGCTGTGAGCCTTGGTCTGCTGAACGATATCGTTCCAAACTTTCCTATTTTTGGCTTTTAACTTCCAGTTTTTCACCTTCAAGGTGGTTAGATCTTTGGTGGTATCGTCCAACCATCTCTCGAGTAGAACGGTTTCCATTTTAAAAGTTTTCTTAAATTTCTATTATCATTTAATTTTTCAATATGCCTCAGCCGTGTCAATAATGCGTCTAGATTTAATAAATCAAATTATGTTCTTCCGTCAGAATAAACGATCAAGTTCACTATTGTTACTTTTTCTCCACTGTGTAAGATTTATTTTAATGAGTCGGAAAATTCTTCTCAAATTTTTCCTTTCGAAGATTAATAGGTTAGATTCGTCTTTGTTAGAGTCCAAGTTTCACTTCGCAACGAGGTCTGATAAGTGATCTTTAACTTGATTTCCTTAGCAAGAAGTCGATTCTTGAATAAATATTGATGTAAGAAAAAAAAACATTTATTTCCGTTTTTTATATCTTGGAGTTTATTTTTTCTGATAGTATCATTGATAATCGCACCAAAGTAGGTAAAACTGGAATCTCTTTCAAGCTATGCAACCCAACTGAATGATCAATAATTTAAAATGAGAAAAAAAAGAGACATAGCATAAAAGAAAAGTCTTGTGCAAGATAAGTACATAAACCAAACCCCTTAAATCGTGAGTCAAAATTATACTTCCTTACAAGATATGTCGAATGTATTTTATAACACTTTAAAGAGCAATGATACTGTTAAATCAAGCGCAGAAAATGATCGCCAAATACCTTTCTTGATGAGGAGCTGCGTTAGAGTCAGAATCTTTTCTGCAACGTTTCACTTCTGAAAGAAAATTCGACACGGATGGTTTACCTAACAATTTTGCTCGTCTGTCTGTCCTGTCTAGCACATGAGTGCTCACAAATTCCAACTTTCACTATCTATCTAGAGATGAAGAGAAAAAAAAAACTATCCTATTTAAGAGTTGTTGGTAGAAATCATCATCATTTTTTTGAGTAGAAATCAAGAATTGTTTTTCTCCAATGAAGTGGAAAATTGCGCTTCGATGTTTTTATGAGATGGACATAAAAAGAAAGATAAAAGAAAAAAGACCCATAAGACAATGTGTGGGAAAGGTAACAGGTTTGTGAAAGAAAAATGTTTGAGTTGCGTAAATGAAAAAGGGGTAAAGTTGAAACACCCCAAGACAATTTGTTTACATGTAATCAGTATTTCAATGATGAATCCTTATACTTCGAATTATTAAACGGTAAATTATTTTATCATTGAATAAGAAACTATTTTATTATGATGTGAAAAAAATTTAAATGGTGAATGATTTTTTTATTGTATAATGAATCATTAAATTATTAATTTCTTTGAATATATTTATTTTGTAGTGTAATGAAACGAACTACATTATTGAATAACGAATTATTAATTGGTGAATTATTTTGTTATTAAACAAAAATGTTTAATAAATGAACTAATTTATAATTATCGAATAAAGAGTTCTTAAATAGTATGTTTTATTTTATATTTTATACCTAAAACTACACTGGAATAACTGCTGTTAATTATAAAAATTTTTCTTTCCTTTGTTTCCTTTTTTTTCAATCAACAACCGAATCTTTCAATCAACAATTAAATGAACTAATTTATTATTATCGAACAGAGAGTTCCTAAATAGTACGTTTTATTTTTATTTTTATATCTAAAACTACACTGGAATAACTGCTGTTAAATATATTAATTTTTCTTTTCTTTGTTTCTTTTTTTTTCAATCAACAACTGAATCTTTTAATCAACAATTAAACGAACTAATTTATTATTATCGAACAGAGAGTTCTTAAATAGTACGTTTTATTTTTATTTTTTATACCTAAAACTACACTGGAATAACTGCTGTTAAATATATTAATATTTCATTTCTTTGTTTCTTTCTTTTTCAATCAACGACTGAATCTTTCAATCAACAATTGAATGAACTAATTTATTATTATCGAACAAAGAGTTCTTAAATAGTACGTTTTATTTTTATTTTTTATACCTAAAACTATACTGGAATAACTGCTGTTAAATATATTAATTTTTCTCTTCATTGTTTCTTTTTTTTTTCAATCAACAAGATATATTATTCGTTGAAAAATATTAATACAATAATATCTATCAACGACTAACAACTTTAATTAAGAAAAAACAATATTATTTATTATTTAACCTTTTTGAAATAAATAATTAATAGGGTCTGACAGAAAAAAACACCTTCGAATTCAAATACTAAGGCTATGAGATTTTTGTCACTGTTTTATAATAGTAAAATTCACATAACAACATGTCGCTAAAATACGTGTAGAAAATTACAACTCCAACTACGTACCTAGACCAATGGTCAAACTGTGACTCGTGAACCATACGTGATATTCTTAATTGCGGTCCGAAAACGGCTTATATCTGGATTAAATTAAGTGCCGGCGGGCGAGATTTTGTAACAGTTTGCCTAAACAATGACCAAGACGATCTACATTGTTCATAAAAACAGTAACCGTTAAATAAAAAAGAAAAGAAAAATTACTTTTTTTGCAATTTGCACAGAAACCAAGATAACAACAAAAATTATCAATATCAGGCTACTGTTTTACCGTTTATGACGTCACGCATCGCTCATCTCTTTCGGTATAAAATTACCTAGAGCAAACAGGCTCTTTTCTTTAAACTGTATTTTAAATGAAGCTAAGGAGGGAACGCTATATCCCTTAGCCGGTTGATGAATTGTTTTTCTTGGCTGTATTTCTTTCGTTACGCGACCTTGCAGAAAGATAATATCTCAATTTCGACATCGCAAAATACATTACCTGAAAACCACTCGAATTCCAAAAAAGGAAGGTACCTAGACCTTGAAGGAGGGAAATTAGAGCACGCATACTTCCGAGAAATGCATATTAAAATAATGCGAGAGGATAATGTAGTGTTGTTTTAATATTTTTTGTCATAATAAAAATATTTTATTAGATAATAAATTTAAAAGTCAATATTTGCCTATAAAAAGGCAATTTTGATGGTTTTTACGCAATTTGTTTTTGATGTGGTAAAAAAAAAAAAAAACGATATTTGTTTTTAAGTTTCCTGCTTTTTTTATTACGTTTCTATTTTCATTTTATTTATTTATTTACTATTATTTTTTTCATATAATTTCGTTTCATTTTTTTTAATAATATAATTTTTTCGTCTTTTTTTTCTTTTTCAAAAAAAAAAAAAAAAAAAAAAAAAAAAAAAAAAAAAACTATAAAAGAGAAACTTACTTCTACTTGTGTCACTAACCTATCCTCGTATAGACACTGCTTTAAAAATAATACAAAATAAAAATGTTTAAAAAAAAAGAGACAAAATGCGGAATATATAGGAAAAATTGAGGTATAGTATTACGTTGTAATGAATAGAAAAAAAAAACGTAGCGTATGTGACAATGATAGGACGAGAAAAAAAAATTAGATCCAAATTGGGATTTGGCTGAAATGGCTCGCCCCCGTCACTTAATGAAGAGATCCAGGTTCGAGTCCGGATGATGGCTTTTACGGACCACAGTGCTGACGAAAAACATCCCAAGTGATAGACGGATCATGGAGAGTGTCTTCGAGTTAACCATGGTTTTCTCCCTGTGTAACACAAATGCGGGTTGGTTACACTTACAATGCTCTCGACGAGTTCGCCCCGACCCTTCAACTAAGAGTTTCCCTGTCTTCTGCGTAGGTTTCAAAATGCCATGGCTACGGATTTTAGTCTGAAAAGGTTCGACTGTCCTACACTGGTTGCAAAATAAAATATAACCAGAAGAATTCCTCAATGCTCAGAAGAAACTTCGTGAAAAAGCGTTACAGAAATTAAATCAGTTGGTCAAATTGAAAGAATGAATGATATCTAATATTTCTTTTAAAATTCTGGTTTAAGGGTTAAGTGTTTAAGGGAGGTGTTGGGTTATGCATTTTTAATTTCATAAAAGTATCACGTCATTTTTTTCCCCAATTCGTTGAATAAGATTTTTCATCTCGATTAACTGACAATAGGAGGGAAATTCGAACATCAATAAGTGGAACAGATGTTTTTATCGAAGAAAAGACAAAATGGAGTCCTAACTCGCAAAAACTTTATACACAAAACCGGAAAGGCTGATAATAAAACAAAACAAAAAACACTCAATAAATATTCTACATAAAAGTATTTAAATTTTTTTTAAAGCATTCTAATACAAATCAAATTAAAATAACAAACTCGACAATTATAAACAGAGAATGAACCACAGTTGTTGGAAAATTCACTTTTAATTATAAAAATGCGCTTTGAAGATACAACAATTTTCATAGCCGAGAGAAAAGAAAGGATTTCTTTGTAAGAAGCTCATTTTCACAAGAGCTTTAAGTTACCCACACTTCAATTCAACAATTTCACGATTGTTTAGTCAATGCAGCTGTTAGATAACTTTTTAGAGACACTTTAAACAAGGAAATTAAGCAAAGAATGATAAATAAATTCACACTCTTACTGAGGGAAAAAAATATTTGATTAAAAGGATTTATTCAATTGATTAGGGGGAAAATCATTGATATTCTAAGCATAATAAATGTATTTTAAGTATGTTAGAAAGAATTTTGGCAATTAAGAATAAATGGATGCTTGATTTTGCAATACGTTTTATTGTTGAGTAAATAAATATTTTGCAACAGTTTAAAATATATTTTGCCCATTGATTTTATTAGTATTTAATATTTGCCAGCCACAGGGAGAAAAAAAATCTAGTAAAATTACCGTTGTGTATCGTAATGACATTTCCGGAAAAAAAAGAAAAAAAATTCATGATTTTGATAAAAAAAAATTAAAAAAAACTACAGTACTTAAACGATTCATATAATAACTTTTTCATTTATATGGTAACGGCTTACCGTATGATAACGGCTTACCGTGAAATCTGGTTCTCAAAATCATTAGTTACTCTTCGTCACTCAAAATTATCACTCTTATTACAGCACATTTAGTAATAAATACAGAACAGAGAAGTAAATTTAACCGAATCGATAGTTTTTATGCTATGTTCTAAAGTGTCATAAATTATAAAACTTCAACACGCTTATCAAATTTCATCAAGCATTATGACACCATATTTTATTTTTAATTTTACTAAAATCATCGTAACCAAAGGTTAAAATAGTGTTTTTAGTGCTCAACCATAAAAACTATTCTTTTATTCTCAGTGGATAATTCATGTAGGTATTTCAATATGCACATGGCGGTTATATAAGATAGAATGATTAAACTTCTCAAAGCTCAAAAGAAAGTAAAAACCATTTTTTTAAATTGAAGGAAAAAAAACATTGCTACATGAATATTTAAACACTAACAGAAAATAGCGGTTTACAGTTACACAATTCTATGTAAAAAAAATTTAAAATTTAATATTTTAAATTAAATAATGGAATAATTGTTTTAAATATTACCTATATTTCAATACAATATTTCACTTTGCTATTTTGAATGTGGGCTACGACAGTATATAATAACTTATACAGTCATTACAGTTATGTAATGTTTCGTGAAAAAAATCATGCAATAAAAAGGGAAATATTATTCCCTTACACTCTATCAATATTTATAGAATTGCGAAATATCCGGTTAAATGACTTTTAGAGGAAAAATATGTTTTTAATATGACTCATAGGTATCAATATTAGCAACATAATCTTTGAAAAATCATTTGGAAAATCTTTGGAAAATCACCGTTATTTTGCAACGAGAGTTGTATTCACAAAAAAATATAGTAATAAATAAGTAAAATACGATTTCGGACTGTTTTTTTTACCAGCAAATTATTTTACATACAGTAAATAGAAAACAAATTATTTAAAAGTTCCGGGTCAATCTTATTCGCTTTTAGTTTCTCCTTTTTTAATAAATTTTTGTCTATTTTGAAATATAATTTACATGCTTCTTCCTTTCATTATTTTGTAATAAAAAACCTTCATTATCAATGAAAACATACTTTTAAAAAAATCAAACTCTTAAGGATATATTTAATAATTATATTGGGTAAAAAATTATTTTAGACTCAACAGTTTTTGTTTTTGTCAACAACAAAAAAAAAATTTTTTTTTAAATTAGCAGTTGATTTAAATCAGTGATTTATTTTGACCACAATTTGAATAAACTAAATTAAAGCATGTACAAAGTAGTAAAAAATACAAGAACTTAATAATTTTTTATTTTGTTGCACTCAAACTGGATGATTTTATATAAATAGTAAAATATTTAATTATTTAAAAAAAAAAATAAAAAAAAAATAGGCTTAGATTTTAAAAAAAGAAAGAAAAACTGTTTGATTGAAACCAATCAAGCCCTGATTCTTAATTTGATATTTCAATCGCGAGTTAGTATCTTGTTAAGTCTTTTTAGAAAGATTCCGAACGAAAATAAGTACAATTTTATTAACAAAAAGGACAGTTCGCTACAAGATGAAAACCAATAATAATAAGAAAACGAAATGTTTGATTAAATAATTAATTATACTTGACATTGACCAGTAGAGGTCAAGGAATGACAAAGCTTAAACGGTTCAAGGTTGCAGTGAATAATAGGCGTAGTCAAATTCATGTTTTCTGTTTAAAAAATAACCACAAACCATTGCGATCATGTTTATTTATAAATGCAGTTTTTGCAAAAGAAACTATTTCGAAATGTTTAGTTTTCAAAAACTCTACATATGAGAGAAGCACAGAAAATTGATGTATTCGACCGATTTAAAAGTTTACTACAACTTAAAGAATTTATTTAAAATATTTACAGGGATTTATAATATTAACAGAAAATTACGTACTTTTGTTTATCCTACCAACAGTAAACTGATTAAATCATGTGCAAGTAAAACTGAAAAAAAAAATGTCGATAATGTATTTTTAAACATTAATTATTCTTCTAATTGTTCCGCTATTGTTTAAAAATAGTAATTAATTCATATAAATTTTTCACAAGTTGTATGATATAAACAAATGTAAAGTTTTCTACAACAGTACAAGGGTGGTGCTATTGTTAGAAATGATATGAAACTAAATATTAATTAATGGCTAATATTGAAAACAAATTTTACTTTTTCAGATAAAGAAATTTATTTAAAACCTATTTATCTAATCAAAAGTTAAATTAACAAATAGAAAATGTTTCTGTGTTTTGGTGTAATGTGTGAATTACAGCCATTCTAGAATATATAAAGGCATTTTCAGGCGTTTTTAGGCAATGTATGAAGAAAAAAAACGACAATTATTCTTAATTTAACTATAGGTATTGTATATACTACCTATACCTAGGTATTCTATAGAATAACACATGCTCTTTAGGCGTGGCGTAAAAAAGGAAATGATCATGATAAATCTATTATTTAAAAGACGTTTATTCCTTACAAGTATAAATTTTTATTTGAAAAAATAATGAGAGAGAATAAGGGGAAATAATAGATCTATCATGTAGGTAACGCCGGCTGTATTTTGAATACCTAGGAATTTTATGGAAGTACTTATGTAATTCATACTATGAAGGCTTGCCGTCATACAAAATATCTAGACCAGGGGTTTCCAATTTACATGAGGCCAGGGGCCACAATTAAAAACAATAGGCAAATGAAGGCCGCAACTTTGTCAAAATTTTATATAGGACTCTTATATGTTTGAAGGAACATTAAATATTAGGTACTGTCAGATTTTTCTCAAGTTGTTCAAAACAAAAGTATTGAATTACAAATAATAATAAATATTTTCTAGGATGCAAAACCTAAGAAATAAATTTTTTTGCACCGTTGGTATGTTAAATTTCACAGAAACGAAGAAATTAGGTTTTTTTTAACGAAAGAAAAGTATTTTAAACTCATATCGATTTTTTACGAAAATTGCTAGCAAAGGAATGACAATTAATATATTTCAGATAGCGGGCCACAAAAAAAAGGCTTGACGGGCCGGATGAGGCCCTCGAGACGCCTGTTGGTTGCCACTGATCTAGACAATACTTGAAATATCTAACCGTTCATACTTTGACCAGCTTTCAGTATTTTATAAAATGTATAAAATATTCAGCATTTTATAAAATATAGAAAAATAATAAGCGACAAAAAATTCAAAATTAAGATTTTAAAATATTTGGCATTTCTGCATAATAAGCTACTGATTACAAACCTAATAAATAAAATGAAAAATAAATAAATTTTGTTTTATGAGATTTTTGTAATTAATCATTTAATGTTTTATGAGATTGAGCAATGAATAATGTTTCATGAGATCGAGCAATAGAAAGAAAATAGTTGTCAAGCCACTTTTCTCGAAATCTACCGTGAAGCACTTACGTTGTTTTTTTTCAATTTCACGGCAGTTAGGTATTATATAGCAAGCCAGATTTTAAACTTTACCCGTAAGCGCATGGAAAGTATACGTGGAATATTTATTATTAGGTCTTTAAGTCACGGGTTTTTTTTTTCTGTGTATGCTCTTAATTCATTAAATCGTATTTATATATAAATGTATAAAATAATAGTTACTAAGCGTTTAAGTCAATCAATCATCATCAAATAAAACCTTTAATGCTTATATTATCATAATAAAACATAAAGGAGAACACTTATAAAAAATGAAATACTGCTAATGATCAATAAGATAAATAAGTATGTAAAAAATGAACAATCATAAATAAAATAAGGAAGAAAAAAAAGGAAGAAATGTATGGTAAATGAATCATACCAAACAGATAGACGAACAATTGTGATACATGATGCAAGATCGTGAACATTTATATTTATAAAGAATGGTAACTGAAATACAAAGGGATGCCGACATCAATACCTTTAACTTCCTATTCAAATATGAACGAGAAAGAAAAAAAATAGTTTGATTTGAGTAAAGTTTATCGCATGCGGTAAACTTGGAGGAGGTTGTGGAGGCACCCTATTAGTTTTCTTTCCTCCTTGGATGCAAGCCATTCATTGTTTTAAATGAGGTAAGACTTCCATTTAAGTGGAAGTCCATTAATAAAGAACTTCCTGCACCGTTGTTCCTTAATAAGTTTGAAAGAATATACATATTTTTTTCTTCTTTTAATGAGATTTCAACAAAAATTTGACCGTGACCGTGGTTGGGGTATAACACTAATGAATGGAAGTACAGAATAAAGATAAGAATTATTTTGCCAGAAACATTACTTTCAAAAAAATTACTTTCAAATAAATGGGGTTTTTTTATAATCTTTAGCACACAATATATTATTGTTTTTATTTGTATAGTATTATATTTTTTCAGCTTTATTTTGATAAATCAAAACACCATTGTTTATATAAAAAAAATTTTTAAAAAATCACGGGTGGTTAAATTTTGATTTACTAATAAATAAATTAATTAATTAATAAAAAATATCGAAATAAAATAAATGTAAAATTTTTACACAATAAATTACAGCAATTTTAAAAGTAAAATATTAGACATCACACACTTAATGCATTTATCTATAGGTCCGGCATATCTATTAATCATATGCTAAACAAATGTTATATCAATCATAAAATATTATAAAAAACATATTCATTACAGTTAAAACTCGCAAGTTAGCTTTTTTTTAAAAAAAAAAAATTACATTTAAAAACAATGCAAAAAAAAACTAACAACAAAACAATAAAAGTTTTACTTGTTGAAAGCAAAAAAAAAAAAAGTTCTTATTTTGCCATTTGTTAATTTAATCCAATTGTTTACTCGAGATATTACTTGCGTGGCACAATAAACCTATTAAATTAGCGAAATATAGAAATAGAATGATATAATTGGAAATTAATCTTTGTTCTACACGCGTAGAAAGTTGTTTAAATTGCTTGAATCAAGTGAACTTGTTAATTTATAGTTTTGAATAAAAATAACTCAATTTAACTTACGAAAAAGTTGTTTTGAAAAAAATACTCATTAGTAATATTTTGATAAAGAATATTCATTAGTAATCCATCGCGAAATGTAATGATTTTTGTTATTTTATTGTTAAAAAGGATATCAGAAAGCTTATTAAAAATGTAATTTATGAAATCAAAGCATAAATAAATATTTGTAAACTGAAACAATATTTTTGTGTAGACGAGATGGAAGTATACTAAAAAAGAATTATATATATAAAATCTGCACTACGGCCCCACCCCAAGAGACAACAATTCAGCCGGCCGATCAACAAAACAGAGTACAGTGCACAAGCTTCCCCAAATTTCCCTCCAATTCCCAAATATCTAGCGAATGCACCGACAGCTGATATTACATGCTTTCACTTACCTTGTTTTAAACTGGAAAAATATGACGTAATATCCTCTCCTAAAACAGAGACTGTCGGCAGCTGACTATTGGCCAACAACTGCCCGCAGTAAGACCGACCAAATGATAGAATTGAATTCTGCTAAAAAGCTTTAGTAAATTCAAGGTTCACATGCAAGCGCGGGAAGTGACAGAAGTAATACAAGCTGTGTGTGTTTGCCTGCGGATTGTAACAACAGGATTTGGCGTAGTATTGGCGATGGAATGACGTAACTCCCAATACAGGCTTGATTTTTGATTGCGCCAATCTCGAGGGTGAAGTTCAAACAATCTTGTAGGAGGGGTTTAAGCGTGTAAATCGTCAAGTTAGGGGAAAGTAAAAACGTTTTTAAGAAGTAATGGATAATTTTTTTTATGGATTTTCAAAAGGGAAAAAAAATTGAAATACATCAATAGGTACAACTACTTAGAATGAACGAATTTTATTTATTTTTGATTTTTAATTAGTATATTAATGCATTTTTTTATTTTCAAACCTTTACCTTATATGTAAGGCTTAAAAAGGTAAATTTATATATCAATTATTGGTTTAAAAAAAGAGAAAGAAATTTTGGAATTGCATTAATTTATCATTACCATAGACATTTTCAAATTTTATTTCATTTCTTGGAGAATTTTTGACCGTACCATTTTTATTAATTTTATATTTTAACTCATGAACTCATTGAATACATTTAAATTAAAACAATATATATATATATATATATATATATATATATATATATATATATATATATTAATTAAACATTAGTGGGTAGTTTAGAATATTAAAAATAACAATTATAAAACTGTCTGATTTAAAAAAGAAACAGTTTTGTCAAACAATTCAAATAATTTCCAATTTTTAAATTTAAAAAAAAAATTAAAATCTAAGAAAATAAAACTAGCCTTGACATTTCTGTTGCATTGAAGATTGACAACAATTACAGTATGACAACAATTAAATTGACAACAGTACACTCATAAAAAATATTGAACTTTTGATACATATATTGAAATAAATATCTAATGTATGTTTATGTTTTAAAAGAAGATTTACATTAAATTTTAAATTATGTTAATGTTAAATCTTTTATTTTTAACTAATGTTACATTAAAAACTGAATAAATTTTAACAAAAAGCAATTTTTGTAGTACATATATAATCCCGTAATCCTTATCGCATTTAAAAATAAAAAAGATATAGTTTGAAGAAGTAAATTATATCTTTCGGATAAAGCTGAAAACTTATTCAATTCCCAAAATAATTTCTTTAATTAGTGCTAATGCAAAAAATCTTATGCGAAAGTATAATTGTAACAATAATGTTTTTCTTTAATAATCATAATTTTTTTTAGATTCAGATAATAAATCTGCTGACTTGAGAAACATTGTGTAATCCCATAAAAAATAATAAAAAGTTAGTTGTTCCGAAATTTGGCTGAATGTCAATATTTCTAGATCTGTATAAAAGTAAAAAGATAAAAACGTGAAGTCATTAAGAAAATGAATGTATTCCAATTAGCGGTGCCAGTTAATTTGTTGGATTCATTTCTTTTCTCAAAGGTATAAAAAAAAAAAAAGCTTTTACGAACTCATTAGAATTCATTTATTTAACAGAATGATATTTTAGTTTTTGAGCTCAAAATAAAACACCTCTAAAAGAGATTAAATCAGTATGTTTTGATATTGTTTAAACATGAAAAAGAAAATTGAGAAATGCAAATTGAATCCTCATGGAAAACATCTTTAGCAGAAGAAAATACATTTATTAAATGAAATGCAATGGTTTAACATTTTAAAATGTCATATTAATTGCTTTTTTTTTCTCCTCAAACTGGTCGAAACGCAGAATTAAGATGTTCCAAAATAGTATTTGTTTTGTCATTTCCTAAGTTTGATTTGCATTGATACTGAAAGGGACATTTAGGAGGACGCAATTAAATTGTAATGTATAATTTCAGTTTATGTTGACATGTCATTAATAGAAAAAATTAAACAAAAATATTGTGTTCGTATCTTTATATTATTATTGTACTGCATAAAATAGAATTTTTTCGAATAGAAGTTGTTGCTTCCTCACCCCCCCCCCCTCCCCAGTGGGTAGGGGGGGAAGGAAGCAACAACTCGTCTAAGTACTTTAGTTTTAAAGCGTCTTAAGTACTGTGAAATTTTCTAGAGGATGAGTAAAAACTTATATACAGAAGGAAATATTTTGAAATATCGTGTACACTTATATATTATTTTGCACTGAAAAACCAATACATAATTTAGTATTAAAGTAGATTTAGTAAATTTAGTATACATAATTTTGTATACTAAATTTTTGTATACATAATTTTGTATACATATTTAGTAAATTTAGTATACATAATTTAGTATTATATTAGTACTCTGCTTAAATTACAAGTTAAATTTATTGAGAAAAGAATTACTAACTAATTTTATAAGGAAAATGATACTTTACCTGATGTTCTAAGCAAAAAGGTTTTCCCTAGGAAGTTTAAGGTGACTCTTTTTCAAAATTAAAACTAGTATTTTTGAATTTTCAACAATTTATTTTGATAACTTTTTTATTCAATAATAAAACAATAAAACTACAGTATATTATGTTATATAATATATCTAACGATAATTATAACGATTATTTTACAAGAAAATGGGATTTTTAAAATAATTTGTTTAGAAGTTATTTTAATTAGTTGTTAATTTTTTAATTAGATTTTCTTATTTTTTTTTTTATTTATTTAAAAGTTAGTTAATTTCTTTTTTTACGAAAAGGCTAGTTTCATAAAAAAATTGCTTTTATGAAGCTTGAATATAAAATCCTTGTTCAGTAGGAACTTTCAATAAGTTAACAGTATGATAAAAAGTGAACCTTATCGAAAACCACGAATGTTTCAATTTTTTTACATTATTTAATAATAAATGTCCGTTAAGAAAATTTTTAAGGGGGCGTTGAAAAAAAATGAGTTTTGCAAAGTGAGTGGTAAGACAAAAAGGGTTGGAAATCTGCGTCCCAATATTTATAATCAGATAAACTTATGTGGCAAAACTAGCGATATTAGACGGTTAAATGCATGTAAAATTTAAAAACAACAGAATTGCCTCACACTTACAGACGAGATAAATTTAAAAAAAAAATTAATGACTACGCAATGAAATTGTTTAATTCCATATAAAATGCCATTGAAAATTCTTATCACTACGCATAAAATATGTCAAACCATAAATATTTTTTTTTTTTTTTGCTAATGAAAAATTTTCTTTTACCAAATCTGGCGATAAGTAGCCAACTAATCTCAAATCAATCTTCCTAGCCTTGAGAATGAAGGAGAGAGACTGCGGACAAGGTTTCAAATGAGGATAAGAACACATTTTGAGAAGAGGGGGCAGGGAAAGATGTTACCATGGATACGGACGCTACTCTATGCAGAAGGCTTCACGCACAATTTTTATTTCAACCTATATTTTTTGGCTTCGTTTTGACATGGTATTTTTATCCTCTCATTTTAACAAAAACACTTTAATGGTAATATATGAATTAACGAAATCTTTGAATTAAGTTGTCAAAAAATTATAAAAGATCATTTTTCGAGCGTTTTAGAATAATAAAAATGTTTAAATTAATGTAAACATTTTCATTACGAATGATAAAAAAAAAATAAAGGCTTATAATTTTTTATTTATTAAGAGAAAGTCATGTAAACTACAAAAAGTCTTATTCGGGGAGAAAAAAAAAATTTTTAAATTTTTTTAAAAGAATGTATAATAATTTTGATTACTTGGGAGAATCAAGAAAAATTAATAAAAATAATATTTTATGTAAAAAAATCCTTTTTTAAAAAATTTTATCCATTATTTTAATTAGCTTTTTTCATTCCATAATAATTATAATAGTCTAAATATAACAATATCTAAAATTTAAATCTTGGTCAAATTACAATTGCAGTTGGCTTAGAATTTTTTTTAAAATTTATACTTTTAAAAATCAAAATTTCTTTATTTTTTTCTGAGCATTCTTTTCTTAAATACAAGTTTAGGCTATTTAAAAATACATTTAAAAAAAACACATCCGCAATTATTCTTGCTACCTTGTTAAACTCTATAACAGGAAACATTTAACTTACAGTTTAACGAGCTTAGAAAGCAAAAACAAACACAATAACTTACATCCTTTCTAAATTACAAAGCAACGGGAGTAAAATAAAGAGGTGGAATTTTTCTCTTTCCGGAAATTAACAGTTTGAAATGATTAATAAATCAATAAACGAAACTCATTTAGAACATTCTAATAAATGATGAGTTTTGAATTAATTTTAGCGTTATAATGACACACCAAGTAATTTTTCCAGTAGCGGACTTGTTCTGAACAAGCAATGTGGTAAACTCCGTAAGATTAAACGTTTCTGTGAAACTTTGTTTGCAGATCCAGGCTTACTAATAAACTATGCACCCTAAGCGCTGTGGAAAGATTATAATTCTAAACTTTGAAAGAGAACAAAGCGGCTTTGCAGCTGCCGCCAAAAAAATAAAAGTAAAAATAAATTTTAATCTCGCGAAAGGTACGAAGATATATTTTTGTTTAGGGTTCATTAAATCGCTTAAGACAACGGGTTCCATTATTGTCGATTTGTTCCCTGACCTGAGACAGCTGTGTGCAATACAATACGGGTACCAGCCTTATTAAAATTCTATTCCATTAATTTTTCGAATGGTAATAGATGAGAATCTTTTGATCGGTTTCTCAGAAAGATTATATCTTTTATTCATTATTTGAGAATTAAATATTGAAGTGAAAACGTGCTGTAAGACTCGCAAGAATTAAATTATATTCAAATTCTTCCGAAGTCGTAAATATGACAATAACAACAAAAAAAATGTTTTTAATTTATTAAAAAAATTTGTAAAAATGTTGAAAATTAGTTTAAAGTACATAAAGTTCAGTAAAAGTTTAGTAGTTAATATAAATTGATTAAGTTCTAATTTCAAATACATTATTTAAGTTCCTCTCTTTTTAAAAAGGAATGAAAATATTAAATTTAAAATATTATGAAAAAGATTGCGGACTTTTGTTTTTATCAAAGCCCTTAAAAGGCCTCAGGAAAAAAATTTTTATGTTGTTTTATTTAGAACTAATCATATTGAGTTAGTTTTATAAAAATTCTAGATTTTTGCCAATTCGCTATGACGTGAAAAACAATTCTTTCTTTCTTCTTTATTATTCAAATTTACATTACAAATCTTCAGTGGTATGCAGACACGCTCGGGGCAAACCCTTCGATTAGAAGCAGTTGTAGTCTGCAATAATGAAAGTCGCATGAATAAGAAATACAGGTGACTAACAAAGTTGGTTTATTTAAATATCTAAAACAATGAATGTTTTCCTTACACTAAGTTTTAAGAAATTAAACTTAGTTGGAGTTCCGTTGAAATTCAGTGATGCCTTATTTATCGTATCAATAAGTTATTTAACAGACTGTTTTGAAAAAAAAGGAGTTTATTTCAAATTATTACAGATATTAAGTAGTCCTTATTGTTTATTTCATTATTTTTCGTCATTAGATTTTCAAAACTCTGTCATAACAGTAATATTTTCGCAAATACTAAATTAAAATCCAAATTAATGGAAATCAATGGAGAAAAAATAATTGCTCTCACTTTCTTCGTCTTTTTCCTTCATCGAAGTTTTTACAAAGAACAAAAATTAAACTGATTTAGATGGATGTAAGCATTTAAAAAAAAAAAAAATTGGCTATAAATTAATATCCGCCTTGTAAGTCAAACCTCTTTCTCCTTTCCTTATCAAACGATATCATTTTTAAAGCCCCTCCTCTGCAAAAATTCAAAACGCATTTTGATCTGAAAATTTTTTACAATTCAACATACAATTTTTCTTTTAAAAAAATGTCTCAATCTTGAAAGCAACAGCATAAAAAATTCAAAGCATATATGCACTAAAAAATAAAAAATATCTTACGGACATGCTTAAAAAGGATGACATTGAAATTGTATTTAAAGACAGTTTTATATCGGTGGTAGTAATACATCTCCATGGTAGATAACCCTGCAAAAAGTATGTTTTTTTCCCCTTCTAAATTTTTTTTAAAATTTAAACAAAGCCAGTTTGTGTCTTTCCTGAACGCAGAGTTGGTTCTAATATCCCTATTATGCAAAGTCGAAATTGAACAACTTTTAAATTTGTAGATTTTGGAATTGAATGCATTATGTAATTGGATGCATTATGTAATTGAACGCATGTGGGGAATGCTGGAATCTTTTTCAACAATTTAAATAATGAGAATGTCTGAAAATAAATGTCTGGAAATAATTATAATCAGTTCATTTTATATTCAACAGTTAAACTAGCTGCTCGTTTTCGAAAGATAAAAAAAAAGTTAGTTAAAAGATCGTGACTTAAACCATGTGTTTTCAATGAAATTATTTCACTTAAATACTATAAAATAAAATAAAATGAAAATAATGTGTTATGATGACAGAATTTTGCGAGAAAACTTTTACAACGCATTCACGAATCACCAATTCTGGCATGTTGTACAAAATGAATTTAAGAACAATATTGTGGGGCTAAATATTTTTATGCCTTAACGAGGAGTATTTAAGACAAACGAACGTGGGTCAATTTATAAATTACTCTATGAAATGGCCAGTTTTTGTTTCTGCTGGACAACAATTTAGGGGACCTAGCAGGGATAATAATTTAAATGAGTGCTACAAATTTACCATATTTTCTTGCTCTATTCAAAACTCAGAGAAATGAAATGTTAAGAGACATTTTGAAAACATAGACAAGGCTGAATTAAAGAACATTTAATGAGTCATTATACGCTACGGAATATTGCTTTATTTTGCCAAATCTGTGTACCATATGATTTTTTTTATAAAAGAAGGTGATTTGTATTAGCTTCTTGCTGTTTTTATACATTCTAAATCTGACATTCGCAAATTCAAGAAATTATCATTTAATTTCGCTAACCTGCTTTATCCCGACCCGTTGTAGTTGTTACCCAATTTTACCGCAACAGTTCGAACACTAAAAACATATATTTAATAAGAAATAGCGGTTAGAAATTAAAGCATCTGTCACTATGAATACAAAGATTTAATTTCTCAGAAAAAAGTTTCGAAGTCAGTAAATATTTAAATTCAAGTTTAAAAAAATGTTGTAGTTGTACGTGCTGGATCCTCCACAAACATATCTTCCTGTATTATTCGTGTGATGCATAGTAAACGGCTTGAAAAGTGCCAACAAATAAGGTAATGTTAATTATAGCGATCTTCTGTTTATTATCTGGCCACAAATACAGATATTAATGCATATGCCTGATACTGATAAGAAAATTCAGTTGATAGAAAATATCTCAAAATCTGAATTAGCGATAGAAAATATCTGCTACTATAAGCAGAAGAACTTAACTTTTCCAAAGAGAAATTCAGAGTTTTAAGACATGTATCGGCGTGTTGCAATCTATTTACATCCCTAAATTGGAATTAACAAATTCGCTTCCGATGTTATCCTTTCCAAATCAATGCTGGAAAAGTGCCGACAAATAATGTCTTGTTAGGGAGGGACTCGGCGAGCTTCCGTTTATTATCTGGCTACAGTCACAAATATTAATGTCTACTTCGTGAGTCCTTAATAGGATACTGTAACACATAATGATGGTTTATCCGTGCTTACATTCCCCGGAAAGAAATAAGGCCCTTAAGAAAGATAAATGGTTACCATACTGTTAGCCATTCTTTGGTCACGATTACAAAGATAGAGATATCGGAATCATTCTGAAAGACATCTTGCGACGATTGAATATTTCTTCGACAAATTGGAGTTAAAGATTTTGTTTTCAATGATAACAAAGAGAAAAAGCATCATTTTTGTTGAGTAATTATACACAGGTAGCCATTAAACGTTTTTAATTACATAAATACACTGTTAAAAATTCGAGAACAAATTATCATCATCCGTAAAATTCATTTTTAACGCAAATTATTTTACCCACAGTATTTACAGTAATATTTATTAAATTAGAATGATTATTTTAAGGCAATTATTACTACAAAAATTACTATACATCAGAAGTTTCGATTAAAATGGAATTTAGTGTAAATCGCAATTTTATCAGGAATTTTTTACAGTGTAGTAGAATTTTGTTTACAGTGATGGTTATGTAAAAATAAATATGACTAAACAGAGAAACCGATGATTTTAAATAAAGTTAGACTAAAAATATCAAAACGGGGAGTAAAAACTATCATTTGACATCGATACAATTAAAATTAAATGCTGATCTTCCCTAAAAAATACGAAAATAAATTAGGAGTTAATAAGTAAAATACTTACCTATCTTTATTCTTTAAAATTGAGAAACAGAAATAAGCATTATTTTTGCAATGATTCTTGTTTAAAGTTGTCTTTAATTAATTATATTTAAATTGCATCAAATTACAGTTTTTTTTCCTCAAATGATAGTTTTTTTTTCTTGAAATATTTACGTAGCATTATGATCTATATATAGTAAATGCGATAAAAAAAATCTGAACATTAATAAGAAATTGTTTCTAAAACTGAATATTATTAACTGATTTAAAACTGTTAGTAAACTGAACTACAAAATCGTTAAACTAATGAATTAAAAATTCAAAACTGGTTTAATTACAAATTTATATTAGTTCACTTTTTGTTATCATTAATAATGATTCTATATTATGCAAATTAAAACATTTAGAGTTGTTAATCTAGATAAAAGTGCGTAAAATACTCAAAATGTCTAAGCAATTTTTATTTAATCTTAAACACTCAAAATTTCTAAATATCTTTGAAATAATATTTTAGCTATCTACGCAATAATATTTTCTTTACTCATTTTTCAACTATATGTTTCTATTAAATTATATTATCTAAAAAAAAACTTTATTTTTCGCTGAAAAATTATTTTTAAAAAAAAAAATAAGCTCGAATTATTTCAATAATCTAAATTTCGTGAATGATCTATTACTAGGTTATTACTATTATCTAGGTTTATAACTATTATCCAGGAACGAATAATTTTTATTTGTTTTAAGATTCCTGCCACTGAATAACATGGCGCAGATATTTTTAAGCTGAATAATTAATTAGATTAAAGAGATAAAGATTTAGAAATCTGCTCTAAAAATTCTGATTCATCTTTTTAATGAGTGCACACGGATGATTCAAATACTACCCCCTCCTCCCCCACTGTCATTGTTATTGTTTTTAAAGATATTCAGAGCGAAACGTATAAAAGTGACACTTTTTTTAAGAAAAGAATATCTCTATACATTTTTGTTTTATTTAAACACTGTATACAATTTGTATATTGCTATGAAAAGGCTGAGGAGATAAAAAATGGGATCAAAATATATTTATTTTCCACTAATGCAGTAAAAATTTGCTTCCATGCTTACCTTTAGTTTTGTGAACATAAAATTATTTGTCAGTTTTCGTCAATTGAACAAATGAAAAGATTGCAAATTAGTTTCGATTAGTGGTTTTCATAGTTATCTCAGCAATAAATATTTTGTGAGTGATTTATTTCTAACAATAAAAACTTCAAAAACAATTTTTTTTTCTACAACAGTTTTAAAAATGGTTGTAAATGTTTTTTAAAAATAAAAATCGGTATTACACTTAAGTTGAGAGCTTTTTGTTTTTCATGTGATTTCATTTTAAAATATGAATGATCCTATAAATTATATATGAAATACATTCGATGATTATTTTCAAGCAAAATGACTCAAGTACTGTATATACCAATTACTCGAAATTTTTTGAAATAAATTTTCAGCAGATTATCCTACCTAAAACGAGGAAATACTTTTTTCTTCTAAAGGTAAAAAAAAATTTAAAGCGAGTTTAATATGGTAAAATATTATTAAATAAATACTTAAATAAATAATCATGTTTTGAAAATTAAACAGCTGAAGTATGTTTTAAAAATTTATACTTAAACATTACCTGCTTCTATATGCAATTTTAACTATAGAAAATATAGATTCTACCGGTACCATTTTACTTTGTAATCTTTTAGTTTATGATACTATATGAACTTATGTATTATAATACTAAATTAGTTATATGAACTAATGAATATATTATAATACTATATGAACCTTTATATGAATGAATTAGGATACTATGTATAAATAAATTATGATACCATTTGAGTTTATGATATGAATATCTGAATCAAAGGAAAATTAAAATGTAAATAAAATATCCCTAGTTGTAAATTTTACTGTTAAAATTTTGATATATTTTGATATTAATTAATATATTAAATGCATACAAATATATAATAAAACTACTGATATATTTTGATATTAACAACTATATAGCAGTTTTTTTTAAACGGTAAAATAAGTTATAACTACTGAAGTTTTCTTATAAACTTTTTCTTGTCACTTCATGCTATTTTATGAGAGAGTGTTTTATTTCCAATTCATTATTTGGCATATTAGTAAAGTATTAAGAGTAAAATACTGTTATTATTATAATTTTTTTTAATTTCAGTATTAATATTTGTACCAGTAAAATGAGGATTTTATATAGCTGTTATTACAATATAATATTTATTATAAAGAAGAAATCTTTATATCGACAAATTTTTTCAAGTTAATCATGAGAAATTTGAAACGTGAAAATCATGACACTCGAGCACGTTTGAGCATGATTATATTATAAGAAATTTAAATATTTGAATTTAAATAGGAAGTATTTGAACATTAACGTAAAAATAAGTTGAAATTGTATACATTGAATAAATTTTGTAATTGAATGTAATCAATGAATTACGAATCATTAAATTAATTTCTTTAAAATGGCAATAAAAGCGCTATTTTATACGATTGTTAAAATTTTTCTTGAAACCAATTATAAAACTGCATTTTTTTAATCTAAGAAATTTCGTCCGGTTAATTAGAAATCAATACATTTTATCTCCAATGCAATCATGATTTTATCTTTATAAGCCGAGTAGTTCATGTTGAAATTTAATAAAGAACTAGCTACGTCGTGAGACATGTTATAAAAGACGTCAAAATGTTCTTCTACCCTGGAGACTGAAGACAAAGCAATTATTATAAAATGTGCAATCAGAGAGCATTCAAGCGTGAAAACCACTATGTCTATTGAAAATAAAAATAGTTACAAGTTTTGCTTCAGCCGAATTATTTGTTTTTCAATCTAAGCACCTAAAGAAATTACCATGAAATTAGTCAAGCATATTCGTAGACTTTAACTATCACAAGTAAAAAAATTTGAAGTACATAATGAATATTGTTTGCTACTTGATCATACTTAGCTTCTTTTTAACCATTGTGAAAGATTGTTTATGGAAATGAGAATGTTTGAAAGTACTAACATAAATAATAAAATAACAATAGCCTTCCTACTCATATTCAAATCATTATACATTACGATGTTGTTTGTTGTTTAAATTGTAATTAATCCATGTATCTGTAACACCAAGTATTTCAAAAATGATCGACGGTCAAAAAAAAAAAAAAAAAAAAAAAAAAATTAAAAAAACAGAAAGGAGTTAGAAATGTAGATATGTGTTTTGCCTAGGAATATATGATAATTCGTACCAATTTTTAAAACTAATTACAAAATTTAGTTACAGATGGTGCCTGAGAAAAACTATAAATAACGTTTTTCTGCTGTATATCAATCGATTCCAATTGAACTAGTTGATCTGTCTATTAGTTCTGTTCACAGACTGAATAATGTTGTTGATCAAGGTGGTACAATTTTTAAAAACAAGGTGTTCTAATTTTTCCTTATGAGCAGCGTAATTTGTGGACAAATTTAATAACGGAATTTACAATTTAGTTAGAAAAATAATCTAGTTTCCTACATGAACAGTATGCATCAAACGGTGCATTTTTAACTCTTTTCTTGTATTTTTTAATGTAATGGATTTTTCAAATCATCGGTCGATCAATTTTGAGGAATCACGTACACGATGTTTACTAAAAAGAGACTTGATAAAATGAGCTACCAAATTTCGTTATACGCATACTTACATTATTGCGATACAATAACTAAATCCAGAAAGCTCTTTTAGGTGATGCTTTATTTCTCTTTCTAAAATAGTGCTTTAAAGCGACAAAAAGAACACAATTTGTTTTAGCAAACGATTGGGAAGTGGCAGATCTTCACACTCATTTGCTAGTTTTCAAATTTTCTTCAGAAATATAACACACGTTACGCAACTATTTTCCGCTAAATATATATATATATATATATATATATATATATATATATATATATATATATATATATATATATATATATATATATATATATATATATATATATATATATATATATATATATATATATATATATATATATATATATATATATATATATATATATATATATATATATATATATATATATATATATATATATATATATATATATATATATATATATATATATATATATATATATATATATATATATATATATATATATATATATATATATATATATATATATATATATATATATATATATATATATATATATATATATATATATATATATATATATATATATATATATATATATATATATATATATATATATTTCTTTTTTTTTCCTTTTAATATTTTTTATTTCGTATTTTTCATTTAGTATTTTTCATTTAGTATATTTTCATGGTACACTGTTGGAACAAGTAGGTTGTCATGGCCTTATGTTAATGAAAAAGCCTTATTTCGAATATGTCTAATGACCTTTCGCTTCCGTGCAAGTAATTATACCCTAATAGTTAGTTAGGAAATAATAGCGCACAAAATAAATGCAAACGTAAGTTTTCCTCTCAGCATAAAGCAAATTATAAAATGTGAATTATTTATTTTTCTTAAACTATCAGGTGACCTTCAATTTTAAATCATCACTTTTTCAAAAAAGAAAATGTTTGAAAATTTTGCTGAACGAATTTTGCTGCAAGAAAATTTTAAAAATGTAACAGTGTCATCGATTCAAAGCTGTCTGGCTTCTCTGATTTTTAAACAACCTGGCTCTGAAGAACGCATGATTTTACCTATTCCCTTCATATTTACACCTTTTTTTTTTATGAATGAATGATTTTTCATTTACTTGTGTGATGTTGCAATATGTAGGGATATAGCATCTGTAAGATGCAGAATTTAAAAGAGATACAGCCTTATTTTTAATGTTATAAGAAAATGTCGTTGCAATAATGAATATGTGTCAAAAGACAATCTCAAAGCAGAATTTTTTATTTTATTTATTTATATTTGTTTTACCGTCATAAAAGTGACATGAGTAAATAATACAAGAATAAGATGAAATAATGAACTGATACTTAGACAGCAGACTGATTTCTAAACCCAGACAACTTAATCCTCAATTGAAGAGGATTAAATTAATGAAAAGTTGATCTCGGTATGTCGTCTCTGACATGGAAAGACAAGGGTAACGAAGTTCTCAGGTAGATTAGTTCTAGTACTACAAAGCGTATGAGTAATTCTAACAAATGTCTTCAAAACAGTTCTGTAACGATTAAAAACGTAATATAAATAAATTAATCCAGCTATAAAATGCTGTTAAATTTCACTTAGGGTGTTTAGTATTCAATTTTCAAATGAAATCTTGCAATTACGCAACAATTTGACTAGATTTGATCATAAAAAGTACAAAATAATGATTTGTTTTTTAAATACTTGAACTTATATCTTACATTATATTGTTTAATATTTGCAGAAAAAAAGTATTTATGGTTGTTAAGACGTAATAAAATGAGGGAGCATATGTTTCTGTTATTGGAGTAAAAAGGACATTAAAAGTAGATGAATGACTATAGTTACATTAATATTTTTTTTAAAAAATATAACAAAAAACAAAATCAAAATTGATCAGCTTTGTATAAAATTTCTTTCTCAATTAAAGCATCAACTATTTTCTGACCATTAAATTTTTCGAATTCGACAATAAAAAAGCAACTAATTTATTCTAATATGTCTTCAAAAGTTTAAAAATTAATTCAACTTTTGACTTCTTATTTTACTTCTTTATAGAAATTCATAAGCAATGACAGAATTCAATTAAAAAAAACTTGTGATCGATGTGGGGTAGACCGTTATCAAAGGAGATAAATAATTACAGAGTGTTCGAAATTTTGAAAATAAAAAAAAACGGAAGAAAATAAATTTAAAAAAAAACAACCAAAGCAAATAACAAGTGGTTTTTAAAGAAGAAAGAAATTATTTGAAAAATTGGTGTTTATAAAACGAAATCCAGCGATATGTTTTTTAAAATTTAAATTAGCTTTTTAAGTTAGTAGCATAATTTTGAAATTATTTTGAAATCTTTTTACGAAACGAAACGCCAGCCTCAAAAATAAAAATAAGGAAAGAAGAAAGTAAAATTTTAAATACTTTTATCGAAAAGAAATTCGGAGTAAAAAAGTCGATGTATAATTACAAATAAATAAAATTAAATTAAAAAATAAAGTAAGCAAACAAAAATTATTGCTATAATAATTTTTATAACAAAAGAAACTATTGTTATTAATAAAGCTAATTGATTCGCTTTTAAAAATAATGTTTCTTTATTATAGAAAGATATTAACAGATGGCGCCACTAAGAACTGCATAAAGTGCATCTCAAAACTTTTTCAGTCCCTTTAAATCTATTTCACTTATTATTTTCTTCTTCTAAAGGTAATAATATTTTGGATAGTCCGTTCAAAATGAAGCGAACTCCATTTAAAAATTTATTATACTATATTATTTTTTTCTAAGCTTCCTTGTTATTTCCAACAACGATTTTTGTTAATTTTTTTAATTAAGGGGGGGGGGAGTTATACACAGCAGCAATTCATTTTTTAAAAAAAATTCTGCAACAGATATCGCTGTTTTGTCAATTTTATTTTACACTTGTGAAGGATCATATTTGGTAAAATGCACTAAACTTATACTTTATATTTAGCCAAATTTTACTCTGTAATTGAAAAACTGTTTTTCCCCACAATTTAATTTTACTTATTTAATAACATATACAATTTTTTTTATTTAACTTTGATATATTAATCAGAGTGCTAATTGCTTTAATTACTTGTCTAAAATAAAGCTTTTCAATGATCGAAATTTTATTTCGTATGAAAAAAATTCTTGAAGTTAGTTAAAACGTATGAATGCACTCTTTGGTTAATCCAATCAGAGAGCGTCAGATATAGCAATTTAATAGTATAACAAAAATTCATATTTATATGATTATTGTTATAATTTAGGGAAATAAAATTAATTAAGGAAAGTTAACGTTATTTTATTTATAAAAATAATATTTATGAAAAAATACTGCTTCAATTTTTTTTAAAATTTACTTATTAACATAAAAGAAAAAAAGACAGCCGAATTTTAAATTTACTGATAATTCCAGAAGCTTGTTAACTGTAGATTTTCCGATAATAAGTTGAAGTAGAAAGTAGTTATTTAATTTAACCAACTTGAAAAGCATATAAGCAATTAACATTTTAATAAAAAGCGAATATTTTGTATTTTAATTTTCCCAAATATGGAAGAAAAAAAACGTGTCTTACTTTAAAGAAATTTATATTTTAGGATAAGTATGGCATGCTGCAGCTATAATTTGAAATATAATTTACTAATATTTGATTTTTTCCCCAGCGGGGAGAAGAGAAACTCAGATATTTTTCACCAGTCAGCTGGTTTCTTTCCTGCCAAACACCACAGATAATGGAAAGAGAAAACGATGCATAGCAGGAAAAACTCCAAATTGGTAGGGGAATATGAAAAATTATTTTTTATTTTTTTTTAAACTATCATTTTCAAGTTTCAGAGTAATTAAACTAAAAATGCAGTTAATAGTAAAATTGAAATAACTTTTGAAGGAAGAAAAAATTCAGATACTCAAAAAAAATATTTTTTCATAATAATAATAATAAAAAAAAATTTTTTTGATCTAGCACAATATTTTATTTTGATATACCTTTTAGCAAAAATTATTTATGAATATTTTTTCTATTTATGGATTCCTCATACGCTGATGCTTATTTTCCTTAATATTCATGATAATATTTTTCACAACAAACCCTACGATAGCTTTTTCGCAACAAATCCTACGAACTAGGGCTATATTTAAATAAGTATCCAAATAAGAATACGAATAAATTGAAAACAATCCTCTATTTTTTAACCCACTGACGGTTTTGTAGTCTTCTCCGCATAGCAAAACCAGTTATTCCATGTTATTAGATAGAGAAATAGTGTATTGGGGAGAAGCATTCTACCAATTTTCTCCATTTGTTAAGCCATTTGTTAGTTCGATATTTGAATCTCTGAAATGTTTCTAATTTTTTTTAGCAACTGCAATAAAAATATAATTATCTATTTTAATTTTAAAAATTTTTAACTGAGTTTAGAAAATATATTTTAGACACTGATTATTTTAATTGGCCAACAAATTATAAAATAAAGGAGAACAAGAATTGTTCTTTTCTCTCTTCCACTCCCCCCCCCCCTCAAAAAATTAAGAAATACTAACAATTAATTTTCTTACAAAAACTAGCCTAAAAATTTAGTTTGCTTACATTACAAAAAAAAAGTAACGTTGATTCTTGTTTTTCAGTGACGTAAACGTAATTACACCGCTCATATTAATTAAATAAGTAGAATTTTTTAAGAAAGTAAATGCAGACGATGATTGCGTTTAACATTCGAAATTTTAATCAGGTAATCTATAAAGAGGTAACAGGCTTCAATGAAACTCTTATCTTGTTTTATAATAACTTGTTTTATAATATACGTTACTTTCGCGACTGAAACATTGGAGACACCTGATTTAGATATCAGTGTAAATATTAACTGTTACAAGATTTACCTAAAATACTTTATACGTTGATGATTGACAGTTGAGCAGTTAGATAAATAATGATTGGAAAAAGAAACTGATAATATTGATTCCATAGAATCCATAAATATTTTAAAAAACTCTAAAAGTAATAACTTTTTTATCTGTTTTATCTAAAAATAATATGCTCTTGCTTATCTGTACAAATATTTGGGTTTGTGCTACAACATAATGTATGTGGAAAGAAACATCTTCATTTATTTTCAATAATATCAAGCTAAGAATTTTTATGAAGATAAAATATCTAAACATTTGAAGTTGTGAATGGTTTAGGGGCAAAACTGAATTAACTTTTTGTGTATACAGGTTAAAGAAATATACAGATAACGAATTTGTTTATGTATGAGTAAATGATTTCAAAGTAATAGATATAGATAATCAATTATTTTTTTCCAAATGAAAAATTATATGCATATAGAACAAGCTTTCAAAAAGACGTAATAATTCGCCATACTAAAGTTTACTTCTTTACTAAGGTGTGGGTGCCCGCATAACCGTACCAGTTCCCTAACCTAGATGACCAATAAGGGGATCTTTTTTCGTCTAGTGCAGGGTATCTCCCCTAAATAGACAATAAGAGGATTTTTTTTCCCGTCTAGTGCAGGGTTTCACACCTAGATAGCCAATAAGGGGATTTTTGTTCATCTAGTGACGGGTTTCTAATCTAGATGGCCAATAAGAGGATTTTTGTTCGTCTAGTGCAGGGTTTCTAATCTAGATAGGCAATAAGGGTATCTTTTTTCGCCTAGTGCAGGGTTTCACACCTAGATAACCAATAAGGGGATTTTCGTTCGTCTAATGCAGGGTTTCTAATCTAGATAGCCAATAAGGGGATCTTTTTTCGTCTAGTGCAGGGTTTCACACCTAGATAGCCAATAAGGGGATTTTTGTTCATCTAGTGCCGGGTTTCTAATCTAGATGGCCAATAAGAGGATTTTTGTTCGTCTAGTGCAGGGTTTCACACCTAGATAACCAATAAGGGGATTTTCGTTCGTCTAATCCAGGGTTTCTAATCTAGATAGCCAATAAGGCGATCTTTTTTCGCCTAGTGCAGGGTTTCACACCTAGATAGCCAATAAAAAGATTCTTGTTCGTCTAGTGCAGGGTTTCTTAAACTGTGGGTCGCGGCCCTAATTGAAGTCGCAGTGAATGCCTGCAGCTGTGGTTGCCAAAAACGATAGCAACTTTGATATTTCTTCAGCTTATTATAATAATATTAGCCCATTGACTGTTTTGCACTTAAAAAGTCGTATTTTAACCTGCTGTTTTCTGTGCATAGCAAAACCAGTTTCTGCATAGCAAAATGCTTAATTATAATGCACTAGGTGGTAGGTATTTTATTATTAGCGTAATCTAATAAAGAAAAATTTAAAAAAAAAAGAAAAAAATATGAAGTTTAAAAAGAATTATTTCTTTTTTTAAAAATAGAAATGATACAACTCTCCAAGAGAATACGGAATATTCCCACGCTAATGTAGAGTTGTAAATAATAGAATGATTCAGAAAGCGGTACTTGTTATTAATAAATGTCATCCGAGTGCGGGAGTAAATAGACGGACGCTCTTTAATGGACACTGTGTGGGATGTTGTCTGTCCAGCTGGTTTAATCTTCAATTGTATGGAGAATGAGAATGAAAATCCAATTCATTCAAGTGTCATACTTCATTTGTGGACTGCATTCTGTTACTGTCATCAGTGCGTTCTTTTGTTTTAAAGCAATTTTTTTAAAGATTTATTTAGGTAATGAGATAAATACCCATCGTTATTATTTTGTAAAACACTAATGCGTATAGCGTTAAGAAAAGTTGGATTAATAACTTTGAAGATACTGGATCTGCGCTAAAGAAAAAACCCAGTTATTAATAAATACGACATTCACTTTTGCATATACATGGAATGTAAAATTGTAAGAATTTAGTTCACAGTTTACTTTATAATCATTTAATATGTAACTTTAATATCAATTTGAACTAAAAAAATTATTACGATAAATAAACTTATTTAAACAGGCAATGATTATTTTAAACAGGCAACAATAAACTGAAAATTGAAATATCAAGCGAGTGAGAAGACATAAGCATGATAAATAAAAAAAGCAGTTATTTTTTTAAAAACATATACTAAAGAAAACAACTCGAAAATCTAATTTATTCATAAATTATTTCCGTTTTAGACAAGTGTTTAAAAAGTGTAAACTACTATTGACACCGGTGGTATTTAATTCATTATGGTAGTATGTACTACATTTATTTTGGTAATGGGTACTCTATTTATTATGGTAGTATATACTAATATAGGTAGTGTGGTAACCGTCTTTTATATCCAGCGGCAAATGTCATATTACTGGGATAAATTAAAGATTTCACAGGATGCTTCCTTTCTAAATGGTAGAGAACTTAGAACTTCCTTTTCTAAATGGTATCAGCGCACCTACAAAACTAGATTAAAATGATAAGTATCTAATTAGGAAGCGCAGCGGACAGGGGGAAGCCCATTTAGTATTATAAAAAATAAAATAAAGCACTAATGCGTATTTATTAAATGTTTTCTTCTTCTTTGTCAGCGCAACAGTCCCTTGCAGGCCTTGGCTGTCTCAACAGCTGATAAACGCCAACTCCTCCTATCCATGGTAGCTCCCTTCCAATTTTTAATCTTTAGGGTTTTCAGGTCCTTTTCAATGTCGTTGAGGCATCTAGTAGGGGATCCACCATTGGGGCGTGACCCCTTAAAGGTGACGATTCTCATGGCGCTATTTTCAGGGCATCTCCATAGATGGCCCAGCCATCTCTCAGCCTATTACAGCTAATTATTTGTGTAATTTGGGGCTGCTTATAGAATCGGTAGGGCTCGAAGTTATATCTGGTTCCCCAGCCTCCCCCTTCTTGAATTGTGCCAAAGATGGCTCTGAGGATCTTTCTTTCGAAGATGTCCAGTGACCGGTGTATATCTGAATTTAGGGTTAAGTTTCACTTCCGTAAAGCAGTGCAGGAAGTAATTTTATTAAATGTACATGACTAATAATTTCTGAATGAAAATTGTTTTCTGCTGTAAGCTTCGAAGAGTTGAAAGAAACAGAGATGTAAGTTGGGTAAAAGTTAAATGTTGAAAGTGAGTCATGCATATAAACTTAATAGATATAATTTTGATTTGATAATGTTAATTAGTTACTCAGTTTTGATAATAATTTAGAGTAATATTTTAAATTTAATGATGTTTCATCATGGACACTGGAGAGAGATGTGCTTTATCAACAAAAATCGGATTTAAAATGTTGTGATTCGAAATGGTACTAAAATTTATAATTGTGTACATTTGGAAACGATATGAATTACTTATTTCAAATGTAATTTCCATGTATCATTAAATGCATATAAATCAAATCAAAATGGAAATATTGTTTTGAAGGAAATGTTTATTTTTAGCCAAAGGTTTCAGAGAATATCAGTTGCAGAAATTTCAGAACCTCTCTTTAAAAAGAAAAGCAGCATGCATAAAAAGCATGATTAAAACATAGAAGTAGCCAATCAAGGAGCGAGTGTTGATGTGGACGTTGTTGTTAAATTATAGTACTCAGGATATTAGAAATTAAATTCGTATTAAGCATGCAGATTATTTTAAAATTCAATTTCACGGCAACTATTCAACTGATTTCGCTCAAATTTTATATTTTACAGTGCAAAATTACATTCTTTAAAATTATGTGAAAAATAGTATACAGTAGAATTCAAATTAAATATTAAAAAATAAAAATACTTACAAAAAGCTATTTTTTACAGGAAATTAAACGAATTTTACAATTGCGTGCAAAAATCTTTCAATTCGCTTAAAAAATTCTCGAGATGCGACGAAATACTAAAAAAAAGTAAAATTGCTGCTACCCCCTATACTTTGTGAGTCTGAAATTCTAATCCGTCGAAAAGAAAAGATATGTTTTTTCAGAAAAAGAGCATTTTTGTGTCTGATTTCGTATTTTAATATATTATCTGCGTTGAATTAGTTAGCATATTTGAGATCACCTCCTTGAATCATTAAGTCTGAGTCCTATAACGTGACGTGATCATTAAATCAAAAGTTACTAATTTTTTTTTCCGTACTAGAAACACAAATGAATGTAGTTATCTGATCAATATTAGTTTCCAGGGGATCGATTTGACAAAATAGTCAATATTTGTAACTCGTGCATTAGATATAAATTTATATTTGATCACTATAAAATTATTTTGAAAGTATAACGAATACATACACTTGCTATTCAAGTCGGAAACGCTTGTAATTTGTTCAATAATTACAGTGTGGGTAAAGGATAACGAGTAGCTAAAGTTAATTTCATAATCTCAAAAAGAAATAGAGATCTTTCTGAAGATTTAAGGGAAGGTTGACATGGCTTTCGAATTATGATTTCTGTCATACATTATACATAAGTTCTGTAAACTGTCTTGATGTATAATCTCTAGTGTATTGAAATCTCCGATACGAACCATCGAACTATTGATTGATCCAACAATTATCTATGTTTTAAGCTCTCTCGGATACTAATTATTGAAAAATTAATGTCTCTAGTTAAAACCGCGCCCAATTCAGTGATAAACGACAATGTATGAAACTAAGTTGTTGAAAGGGGCGTGTTCACATTTTCAAGACATTTAAGTAAATCTTACTCATTTATTGATTAGGGCGCCATTGTATTTTACGAAAAGAATGCAAGGTTATAAGTAAATACAACAAAATAAATTAACTTTTAGAATAATTAGAACAATAAAAAATTGATAAACGATAAATTTAATATTTCCAGGTACCGTTTTCAGGAGTTGAAACTCAGAAGTATTTAAAAAGTCAAATTATTCTATCTAATTTTATTAATTTATACTACCTAATTTTATTAATAAATTTTATTAATGAGTATATTCCGACGTTTTATTCATAATTATATGATATGAACTCAATACAACAAAAAAAATAATATTAGTGAAGTTTTTGTTTTGAAAGCTTACAAAAGAAAATTTGTATTATGTTTAACCATTTTATTTTGCACAAAGTGCTACAAGGTCTTTAAAGATCACTCACATTGTTCGTTAAAGACTGCTTATTAAAAATTAGGTAAAATTGGCAGGCAAAAAAAAAGTACTAAGGAAAAACTTATTTAGAAATTCTACTCGTAAACAATTACCATGAAATTTCCTTTTTTAACTTTAGTTTTTTGAAAGAGAATCAGTCCAGAAAAAAAATTTGTAAATAGTTTTTTAATACTTTTTACAAAATTTTAATCGTGCAGCTGTTCTTCGGAAGTATTTTTCGTAATATTTTTGTAACTTATTTGAAATGGACTTATTTTCTTTAAATTCACTCTAAAAAAGATTAGGTAAAAGGTCATTAGATAAGATCATTTCCAATTTATTGGTACCTCTTAGCGTGCTGAGAAACGTTTTGAGTAAACTATAAGTAAGCCTAGGTACATTCTTAATAAATATTTAAAAAGAAATAACTATTGTTGATTACATGATAAATCAAATTTTTAGACAGGCTAGATTTCAAATGTGTCCTTAAACAATAGAGCAATCGAAAATGATAAAAGTGAGCTTACAATAAAATGTTGACTAGCAAATGCAATTAAAAATTTAAAACCAGCTTCAGTTAGCAAATTATGGCTTATATGGTTCAAGCAAAGCACCATGATCAGCACATAAACTTTTCTTTCAAAAGGGAGAACTTAGAGATTTTAATTTCATTTGCATCATTTCTAACTTATTAATACTTACCTATTAATGTTTCGTGATAAGTTTTGAGTTGACCGTAAGCAAGCGCCGGTAAGAAAAAATTTAAAAAGGAAAAAAAAAATAATCACTCTGTATACGCGGATAGCATGATGAATCAAACTTTACGACAGACTATGGAATGTCCCTTAACATTAGAGCAATCGAAAGAAGTGATAAAAAATAATTTTACAAAAAAATATTGACAAGCAAAAGCAATTAAAAAACTCAACACAAGTTTCATTCAACAAATTATGGTTTATAGGGTTCAGATGAAACATCATGAATATTTTTTTATAAAAAACAATCTATGCAACAATTAGGTCACTAGTGCAAGGTACAAATCACTAGTATGAATAGGGAGCTAGGCAACATCCGGGTGTTACATAAATAACGAATTCTTTTTGAAGGAACTTAAAACATTTGCACGCAAATGTGCGTTTAGAGTGAATAGAAAAAAAAATAACGATTTGAATATCGATTGGGAAGTTCCATGTTACAACAATAACATTTCACTGATGGATGGAACGTTTAAAGAAAATTAAGGATGCCGTGAGGGTAAGAGAAAATTAAAAAGGGATACGCGTACACTATTTTTTCCATCGTTTTTCTTAATGGAGTAATTGTAATATTTTTCAGAGAGGATGAAAAGTGTGCAATCTACATCATTTATTTTTATAAAATAGAAAAAAGGAAGAAAAAGAACCATATTTTATTTTCCGTAGGGTCAAAACAATTAGTAAATACGTCTTTACTTTTCTGAGAAGGCATGGGCAAATAAAACGCAAATCGAATGTTTTATCTGAAACAATCCAGCAATTAGATTGAATATTATTATTCAAAATGCTTTGTAGCAATTTTAACAGAACAAGGAATTCAATAAACACCATATTTAAGGGAATAACTTATCATTTTTTGATCAATCTTTAGTTCAATCTTAAGTTCCAATAAAGTTCACACTCTAACAATTCTAAAGGAGTTTTAATTTTTAAGAACATGCTGATGTGTTAATAGTTGCAAACCTAGAGCATTTATTTACTATGTCAAGTCTTTATAAAACAATTTTCAATGGTGAAAAATCTCGTGTTTTAAATTAATTTAAAGCTATTTTTTTTTTAAAAAAAAACAAAGTAAAATCACTCAACATATTCGTTAACTAAGTTTTTATTTATACTTATTAGTAAATACTTTTATAATATTTCGAAATAGGTACTCAATTAATATATACATAAGCATAAGGAACTAAATTAAAGTAAATAATTCAAAATTATTGTTTTCCTTATTAGATTATTAGACTAAATATATTTCTTTTTTTTTATCTTTAATTTTTTTTATTAAATACTCGTATATAAGTAATATGCAAAAAGCACTTTAATAGTAAATTAGTTAATATATTTGAATGTGAAAATGAAATAAATCGTTTATATTAAAAACACTGCTACTGTCTTATTTTTTTTTTAGATAAAGAAAGCTTAAACTAGTTGAAAGAAACAGTTCTGTGTTTGATTCAGAGAATTGGCATGATCTTTAGCAAAATTTGATAAAGTTTATCTGATCCCAATTTAGAGATGATGGTAATCGTTGTTTTCCTTATTAGCTGATTAGACTAAATATTTTTTCTTTTTTTTTACCTTTAAATTTTTTATTAAATGCTCGTATATAAGTAATATGCAAAAAGCGCCTAAATAGTAAATTAGTTAATCTATTTGAATGTGAATTTCAAAATGAAATAAATCGTTTTTATTATAAACACTGCTACCGTCTTATTTTTTTTTAGACAAAGAAAGCTTAAACTAGCTGAAAGAAACAGTTCTGTGTTTGATTCAAAGAACTGGCATGATCTTTAGCAAAATTTGATAAAGTTTATCTAATCCCAATTTAGAGATGATGTAAAATAATTAGTTTGAGGGATTAGAAATATGAAAAAGGATTATCTTAATGCAAATATTAAGAACTTACTTTTCTAGTCCAGATTTCATTGTACTAACAATAAATGGAAAAAAACAAAATTAAGGATATTATTTACAACTTTTCGTTTTTCTACAATCTGGCACGTGTTGTTGCTTAAAATGTTTTTGAAGGAAAAGAAGAAAAAAAAAAAACACTGAGAGAAACTAGAACCAATCACCTCACACTCGTACCAAAACACTATAACACTTCAACTAAATGCGGGTATCTTTACAAGGGTAGTGGGAAACGTAGCCAAGTTTTAATTTGCTGAAGAGGTGACGCTGATTCGTTTTTTGGCACCATCGCTCGGTTTGATGTCAGTTTGCGCTCGATCTTCACAACGTGAAAAGTTCGCTGACCTATCTTTGTTAAAATAAATAAAAAATGAAATTTACTTTTTTTGAAAGGATTGCAAGTAGAGAAAGAAAGGAGTACAACGATAAAAACCTCAGAGAGAATGAAATTGAATTTCGGCGTAAGTTTTGCAACTGCGGGAATAAACGTTGCCAACAGTTGGGATGTAACTATCTTCGGAAACAGAGTTCTAGAACCTTTTTTTTATTTTTGGAGATAAGCGTAAAATATTCATAAACTGGAAAGTTTTTTCATTCTCATTTTTAAAGGAAATGAGAATTTTTTTAGGAAATGAATTAAACTGCGGTCTTCATTCGGGATGTTACACTGATGATGATAAAGCCAACACTCTACTCTCTTGGTTTTAATAAAGAAGCAAGTATTTTGAAGCACCTTGAAGTAAAGTGATTGTTAGTCTTAACTTTTCTTTCTATTTTGATTCAAATACCTCTTCGTTCTTGAGAATTAAATTTGGGAAATGTAATAACTCGAATTTTAATCTACTAAATATTAAATATGACTTTAAAAAGAAATAAACAAGTTATTTACCAAAGTTAAAATACCATTTCTGTTGCATTTAAATTTTTACACAATTGATAATTTAGCTGGTCTCATGGCCTTTTGCCATAGAAAAATCATACGAAAATGCAGAAAATTCAGAATAACTATAACTTACTGAAATTCTGATTTTTAAGTAAAATTCTGATTTTTTGAACTAGCCACAAAGAAATTGAAGCAAAGAATTAACCCTTTTAAAAAAATCATACTGGAGATACATTTGTCATAAGTTAATATTATAAATGAAGCACATTTTAGAAATTTGAAAAACAAATTGCTGTGTGCATGTTAATGAACTACGTCTATGCACAAATTTAGTAAAATTGGTCTTGAATTATATGTAAAAATTGTATTTAAAAATTATGCACTATTTTATAAAAAATTAAATAAATTTCTACAAAAATTTTGAAAATATAACGCACTTTAAAAAAATTACATTAAAAAAAAGCAAAAAAATTTTTAAAAAATCTTAATCATTTCGCCCTTTTTTATACCCAAAGGAAAAGGTCCAAATATTATTCCCTCTCATACGAAAATTTTAAATGTAGTTTGATATTTCACTCATAAATTCTTGATAACTGTTGGTTTGGTAAGAAAGTAATTTCGTTTTTCTAGTTCGAAATAAAACTAAACTTTTTTTCCAAACAAAAAATGAGCTTTTATCAGCCAAATATCTTTAGTTCTGTACGATGACTTTTTACTATCTACATGATTACACGCTCATAGAACTTATCAGCTAAAACCTCAACCAAGTGCGGTTGGAATTCATAGTTATTACTGAAACTTTCTCAATTAAAAAAAATAATAAGTTTTGAAATAAATTATAATCCGATGGTGCAAGGTCGGGGCTATATGGCTAATCTCAATTGTCAAAGGAATCGTGTTTCACCACAATTCCGCCTTACACTTCTTAAGCAACATGTACTACGTATCTATTAGAGCCGAGACTTGGAAGTGGGCAGCTCCAAAGAGCATGGCACTATTAGAGTTTTCTAGGGAAGTAATCAACATGTATTATATTTAATTTTAAAATGTCACCAAATTTAGCGATTGATTAGGGCAGCCATTAGAAAACGATGCAAAAAGGCTGCAAAAGATGGTGCAAGATCGGGGCTATAAAGTGAATCGCAAATGGCACAGGAATCATGTTTCACCACAATTCTGCCTCACACATCTTGAGCAACATGTACATGCACGTAACTATTCGAGCTTTCTAGGGAAGTAATCAACATGCATTACATTTCATTTAAAAATGTCGCCAAATTTAGTGATTATTTAGGACAACCATTAGAAATTGATGCAAAAAGGATGTCCTATAGCCTTGGTAATGCTGGAAGTTTAGCTGTGGCGCTTGTATAGTTAAATTTATGATAAAAACCTGGAAAAAAAATCTTCAGAAGAGGGCTACAAGTCTTCATTTTAAAGTTCTGTAATACATTAGTCGGTAAATACTATTTTTTTAAACTAAATTTTGTCGCTGTCAGAAAGTAGCAACAATTTCTTTAAGTAAGAACCAACGTGACAAGGGGGTGAAGGATCTAAAAAAGTGTAGAAAGTTTTTCCCAGCTAACAAGCTCATTATTTATGATGACCCATTTTATTTTTACCGTCAATAGCGTTGCTATAGCGACCCACTTTAGCTGTATTGCAAAAAAAGACGGCGTGAAAACAATTATATCTCAGTTTTTTCCTGGCGCAAAATTTACTTCAACACGTTTTTATAAATTAGGGTGGATAATTAATTATTTAAGTTTCCTTATTTCTATTATTAGCGAGATTAATTTAAAAGTTTCTTTTTGTTAAAGTGGCTTTTCAATGAAGGAGACTTAAATAAGGTTTGGATGTGAAAAAAAATATCCATTTTAACCGACAATTTTTTTACATTTACTTTCGTTTTCGGTGTTTATTTTTAAAGGGAATGTTTCAAAATTTTTGTTATGACACATTTAATATTTTATTTTATTATTTATTAGCAAAACTATATCTAATGTGATTTTTAAAACTAAAAAAAATGTATACATGACTTATATATAGTGAGAGACAATAAAGTGATACATAAGAAAATAATAAATACCTACATATAATCTTCACAATTCATTGAATGAACCTAATGCATCTAATGTTTTTACCTAAAGAATCACTTTAAAAGCCTCATATATTTAAAATCTAATACTTTCAAGTAAATAACACAGTGAAAATATGATACTCGAATTTCTTGAAATGTTATTCGTTTTTGACGAAACCATTTTCGTGCCAAATGTCCCGAGAGAACATTTCTTCAAGATGTGGAAAGCATTATATTCACTTGTTTGAAGATCCAAAATTAGTGAAAAGTATTGCTAATTTAGCACAATGATTAACACAATTAAGGGGGATATATAATAGTGAGAGTTTTAGTGAAATGTTTACTCACCAGAAATCGGACCTGAGAATCCTACTGCCCTCACTAATTCGTCATATAAGGTAAGTGTTTTGAAAATAAGATGATCTGCTATCGTACTAGACTATTACAACAAAAACAAACAGTCTTCAAAAAGTAAATGCACTAAGATGACACACGAGATAGAATGCAGTTTCATACGTAAAACGTTTGTGATTCTGCCTTTCGTCAAAAATAAATTAATTTCTTTATTTTATTACATAGATAAGGGTTCAGTTTATCATACAATATTACTTAGTTTTATTTTTAGTTCTCGTCTCATGCTTATTTTCATTTAATTAAAAGTTCACAACAATTGTTGTGCATAGAAAATTAATTAGAAGTTTAGATGGAAAAGTAAAAGTTAAAGCCAGAGAAATTTAATAACTATTTATTTAATATCCGTTTGAAATTTTAAATAAGATTTGACTAGTTAGAAAAAGTGAATTTTTTAAAATGTAAAATATTCTCAAAATTTATTCCTATTTTAAATAAACAGTTACATTCATTCATACGTTTTTATTAATTTACATTGCAAAAAGTTGCTTAAGGCATGTGAAGGTTTCTTTTGGGGATGAATTTTGTAGACTAATTGGCAGGGCTCATAAGAGTTTTTTTTTTTTTTTTTTTTTTTTTTTTATTTATTTATTTATTTTGCTTCCCAAAACTATTGCCTCTTTAAACTTTACTTTTCTCAGTCCCTAATTTTTAATTTATGATACATTTATTTTAACACTTTGATGCTTCTACTACTCCCACATGCAGCCCACATTTGAAAACATTTTGCAAAATATAGTTTAGTATTAAATTTTGAAAGACTTAGAAGCAATTATATATTTTTTAGACAGCAACAAAGAACTAAAAACGATAGTATAAAAGTATTTAATACCTCTTAACGGTACAATGAATTTTTAAAAAAAATTTCAATGGGGAAACGTCAATAGAACATTCTGGTAGTAGCCTTCATTGCATTTTTTAAAAGCTTTTTATTAATAATAAATTTTTTGAAGAAAAAAAACTACCGTTACACGACCCGATCTAACCCCTGTTGTCTGCAGCCAGCACGTTTCATAAGGGTCTTCCCATTCAAAGTGCAGCTGAAGATATTATTGAAGAAAGGACCTTTAGAGATAAAAGCTCTTCTTCACACCCACGCACGCGTAGATGTCACCAACATCTGTCGCTTAGGGAAGCATCGAAACGGGGGTCGGGATCCAGGCGAATGTGTGGTCTTGACGGAAAATAACGCCCGCAGTTGTGTACCCTGGCGTAAAAAACTGTCTCGATGAAAGTTTGATTATCTACGAGCTTTATGAGTTACAGACAGATGATAGTAGACTTAAGAGGCGATGAACTCATAAATGCTGGTGACTTTCATCATTTGGAAGACGAGTGTTGATTTAGTTGAGTAAAATTAGATGCGCAAACGCATAGCGTTAAGAAAGTGTGATAGTTTTTTTTTAAAAAAAAGGGAAAAAATGCAGTTTAGTTCCGATCAATCAGGAATTTGTATGAATTGGCGTTCAATCAATTAATCCATAATCTTATCAATGACCTTGAATGGATCGGAATAATGGGGTGCTTGCTTTTGACACAGGTGACCTGGATTCAAATCTCGACTGTAGCTTGTTGAATTGCAAACTGTCTCGACATTTTAGATCACAATCTTACTCACAATAACAGTGAAATCTATTACCGTCGGGTCACAATGAAAGGTTTTCGTGTTTCTCCGCTTTATATAACGCAGAAGTGTACAATATTTTCATTCAAAACATGAAACCTGTCATGTTCTTCTCAAGGGTTCACTTGTGCTTTGAATAGGATTCAGAACTACAAATTTGAGGAATGGGATGCTTAAATAGAAGTTCTTCTTCCGATGGTTGTTTTCAATGTTTTGATTTAAATAAATATACATGAACTCATGCAGTTTAAACAATAAATAATCATTTTTCTTATAAGCGAAATCAGAACTATTGCCAAACTTATACAACAAGTGGTTAAATAGTGAAATAAATATCCTTTTATGTATACTTCTTTATAAACCAACTCTTGAGTTTGCAATCACGGAAACCTCAAGCCATTATCTTTACAATTTCTCATATATCCTAAGACATACATCTCTATTCAAATATTAAATTGAAAAAAAAAACTAACACATGAGACTGTATTAAAACGTTATTAATTTTAATTTTTATTTTTTATACAAACAAGCTAGGATGATAGAAATTTCAAATATGATTAATTTTACTTTAGAGTTGTTAGTCTGGTCACGTTTGAGATTTAAGACACACACACAAAAAAATTGAGCAGGCTGCTTGCAAATTGTAAGTATCGGATTTACCACTAGATTTAAAAGATAACAAATTTCAATCATCTGTAGTTAATATGATTCATTTGCATTTGATTTGCCACTTACTCACTTAAAATGATCTAGTTAAAATAACTCAACTTGAATGAAATTTCACTCGTTTCTCTGGATAAAGGGAGTTTTCTCATCTAGAGATTAAATTCACTGGAGTCGAAGAGTCAACTGAAATAACTCAAGCTTGAGTACATAGTTTCAAGTCGAACTTGAGTGAATGTCAATCATTTTTGATTGACCATCAGCATCACTTGAGTGAATCATTTTAACTTGAACTTGATCAAATTTCAATAATTTCTGATAGATAACCATCATTATTCGAGTTCTTCAATTTGACTCGAACTCAAGCTTGAGAGAGTTAAAGAAATACAGAAAACATGAAAAAAAAAGTAAAGAATTTTTTAAAGAAAAAAAATATTTTTTGAAAGAATTCAAAAACTTTTTTTAAAAAAAGGAAGAACAAAATAGGGAAAAGATGTAATATTTTCATCAGCTCACACGATTACAGCCGAAAAAAAGTCTTTTCTAATATTGTATTAATGCAGCCAAAGCAAAGCAGATCAATACAATAGTGTGGGGAACACCAAGGACTGAAACGAAAATAGAACTTATTAAGCCAAAAATGCAAAATGAAGCAAAAAATCCAAAATAAAGCATTCAAGCAAAAAAAAAAAAGAATGAAAATAAAAAAAAATTAAGAAAATACAGAATAAAACAGAAAATTTAATATATAAAGTGAAGAACGAATTCAAATGCACTTACATAACCGGCATAGTTCAAAAATGATTTAAAATGTTTTTGTAACAAATTTTCCAGATTACAAAATAGAATAAATATATATATATATATATATATATATATATATATATATATATATATATATATATATATATATATATATATATATATATATATATATATATATATATATATATATATATATATATAAACTAAACTCAGTGGCGCGACAGCCCTTGAGAGCCAAGGCCTACTGTGCCCATCTCAGTTTTCTTGACCTTGGGCTCTGGGATGCAGGAGCAGATGCTCCGGTCAGGTGGTCAGCCGAACGCGGAGCCCCAGTGTTTAGTTCTCAAGCATGCTTGGTACTCATTTATCGACCCACTGAAGGGATGAAAGGCTGAGTCAATCTGAGTTGGCTGAGTTGATATATATATATATATATATATATATATATATATATATATATATATATATATATATATATATATATATATATATATATATATATATATATATATATATATATATACAAATATTTTTTTTAGATTTTTGAATTTTTTTAAATGTTTCTTTTGGTTTTTAAAAAAATATTTATTTTTTCCATGTTTTCTGTATTTTTTTAATTTACTTTATGAGTTCTGTATACTTGTAGCCTATGCACAGTAAATAGCACCTATTTTTCTTAATTTTCTTCGTTAACTTCATATATATATATATATATATATATATATATATATATATATATATATATATATATATATATATATATATATATATATATATATATATATATATATATATATGTACACACACACACACACACACACAAAAAGTCATTTTAACATCGGTATTGGTTTAGGTTAGTCTGGACATTTATTTTTTGAATTTGAAGGCCTCGTGTTTTTATCTTATGAGTCATATTTATTGATTTATTGGCCGATATCACTAATAACTGAATTGTTATGAGCATTAAAGTAATGAAACGAAAAACTGCTTCATGATACAGATAATTCCTATTAGAGTAAGATTATGTGGCTATTCCTAGTGACTTTTTGCACAAAGTCTACGATATAGAATGAAAGAAAGAAGCCATAAAATAAATCTGGACGAATAATCGTGCTTACGGAATTAAAGTCAGGTGACATCAAAATCGTTCCGTTAACTCTTGTTGAGCTTCTCGATCATTTTGACAGCACAAAAGCCCTCATTGAAGTGCGCCATAAGCAAATGGTATTGTCATGCAAACACTTGACAGCAGGAGAAAGATGTTCAAAATACATCATTATAGTTAGGATTACAAGTCAGCTTTTTTTTAAGCTTAAACTAAAAAAATTGAGTTGACTTGTAACCGTTTTAAATATTTGAACCATTCATTTTCATCTACTTACCTTTTTCTGAAGGGAAAAAAAAGAGTATTTCTCTTTTTTTCCACCACGAATCCTTTTTTTTTCTTTTTTTCCTCCAGGCATGTATTGTACATTTATGCAAATATTGAAGGAGATTGAAGCGGGTGATAAAATGATAAATAATAAACGACAGTCATATTCTCCAACTACTACGGAATCTCCGCGGTTTCAAACATTGTTCGTAGTGGTAACAAAGACAATGCATCGACATTTTAATAAATTAGAATTAAAGAAATTTTGTCCACCTCTGCGCGTAAAAAATTTAAACACATAAATCAAAATTTAGATAGTCAAAGGAACAAATTCCCAACTTCTCAAAAACATTTTATAAAAATGCTGGTTGTTAGGGATATTTCTGCCTCAGTTGATTATCAATGGAGAAAATATATCCCCGAAACCTCAAATTTTATTTATCTTTATTAAACCTCAAATTTATCCTTATTACTATGTAAACAACGATAAAGTGAAATTTATGTATTTGGTGTTTGGCTTTTAATAGGGAGAGAACAATTATATAAAGTACCGATGAATTATAATTATGCAAATAACTAAGTAAAAATTTTTTTAAAAAAAAGCATATTTTTATGCTTATGAAGTTGAATTTAGTTTACTATGATACGCATTAGAATAAATTAAAATATTTAACTGTAAGACTTATGAAAAAAGCGCTATTTTAAATAGCTTATTTAAAAAAGCATAATATATTAATTTTTTAGCTTCTTGAAGTTACTTTAAATTATAAGAAAATAATGATATAGTTAAAGTGTACTTTAAAAAAAGTTCACGGTAATAATTAATTTAATAATTCTTTTTCTTATGATTTTGAATTCTATTTGAATATTAAAAAAGCACTAAATATCAGGAATTGATCTTCTATATTGATCTTCTAATTGATCTTCTTCTATTAAAACACAGATATTGCAATGTCAGAATTTCACCCACGACAGATTAAACGTATATTTTTCTATGTAAATACGCCGATTGTTTTGTCCTGATCGAACTCACTATTCCCCAGCTCTTCAACCAGCGTTGTGAGCGACGCCTTAACCAACTGCGCCACCAAAGCATCCAGCTCAAAATATCAGTGAAGGGCCATATAATACACTTAAAATTCAATTTCTAAATAACACTAGTTGAAATTCATAAGAGGTGTCAAAACCGTACAAGGATTTTCAATCGATACAATTTAATAATATTGAACTTCCTAAAAATTATTATTAATTAATTTATTAATTTATTCATTTATTTTGAAAACCCCAAAATAAAAATGAATGAAATAAAATAATAAATGGAATGTAGTTATTCACTTACCCATTAGTGACTGGTGCTGTGGTCAAGAAAGCAGGTAGTTCTGAAAGGTCTTCCTGATGGTCGTAGACCAAGGTCTCGACCATGGAGCCCTTGGAGCTTCCAAAAGATACCCTGTTAAAGGAATCTTCATTAGTGAGAACAAAAAAAAATGCATTGAAGTTTTAAAAAAATTAATGTACTACAAAGTAAAATGAAATGAAAGGATTTTATTTTCTACATGGAATACTTATAACAATAAAACAATCACTATTACATTTTGTTTTACTATATGATGTCTTTAATCACAGTATAAATTAAATAGTATAAAAATAAGTTATTTACATTTTCTGAAAAGTTCAAATTATTGAATAAGCATACAAAACGATTATTGACGACGAATTTTAACTGCCTTTCTTTATCCAGATCATATTATGCGCTTCAAGTCTCGTTCTCTCGAACCAATTTGAGATTACTTACATGGGAACATTCAGTTAAAGTAATATGAAAGAGAAATATAACGTCTAAAATAACGATATGAAGCGGTATGCTTTGAGTCCTGTCCACAGGGAACATAAATACTGCAGGAACCATTAATATTTATATTTCAATATTCCAGCGATTTTTCAAAGTAAAATGGCAACATTGGTAGCCACGTGTTCCGACATTGGAGAACCCTCACCATTCAAATCCTCAAATTGTTTACCCAGGGGATTTCAATAAAAATCCCCCCTTCACCCATATTGGGGCGGTAAAGCTTCTTCATTAGTCCCATTCAAGAATGTCCAGATGCGGCCGCCCTGTTAAGGGATAAAAGGGAGGGCTTTAAAGAGACATTGAGGGGTGTCGAGAGAACGGGGCGCTTTAACTTTTGTTTGGGCTAAAATTAAACTGTACCCCAACTCAACGTGAGTCATATCATATCCGTGGGGGCGGGCATAATTTTTTCTCTCCCTTAAACGTTTTTCGCTTTTTCTCGGTTTAGTAAAAGTTGTAAGCAATTCAAAATTAATAGAAATTGCATAAAATAATAATCAACAGATACAATGTTGAAAACTTAATGCGCAAGTCAATACACTGTAAGAAAAATAGTGAAGTTGGTATGAGAAATGAAATCCGTTTATTTTATAGAGAATTTCTGTTATTTAAAAATATTCTCCCATTTTTAGTACTGTTACTTTAGCAAATAAACTCTGTTATTTTAATAAAAATAATTTTATAAAATATCCATATCAGCATTGTGGTCGGTGTGGGCCGAAAGCAGCATTCGTATGACCAGTCGATGCAAGAACTCGAGGCTTGGTCACCTCATTCGGGAGGCAAGATCTCTGTCCTTTGAGCTACAGCAGCTCTAGCGTCTCGGTATGAAGAAAAATCTTATACTGTTTTTATCTCCAGAGTCTTACTTATTGAAATATTATAAGTGTAAAAATTTTTAAAACTAGAGTGGACCACCAGTGTGTAAAATATCTGGCTACTTAAATTACCCAAAAATTATATCTAAAGAAATATAATAAGAATTGCAGTTTATTAATGCGATGTTCAAATAAAAGGAAGGAAGGAAAATAATCGTAAAATGGTTTTAAAAAAAAGGTAGAGCTAATCGTACCGTAAGCAAAACTACACTGAAAAAACTGGACTAACTGAACGGACGCTTTTAATCCATCGTTTATGATTAGGATGAGAAACACAGAACAATCGTTTTGTCAAAGAAACAACTTTAAACCATCCAATATACAGAGAAAGTGTGTTAATGGAAAGGGAATTTTTCACATTACGTGGATATCGGATAAAAAACAGATTTAAAAAAAAGAATCTGTATTCTTCTTTAAATAGTTTTTCTACGAAAAATATGTTTTCAGTTCTTGAAATTAAGTAAAAGGGCATACCAGTTAATAAACGTTTAGAACAAATGAATAAAAAATATGTAAGCATAAATGGGCACTAACTTCGGGAGAATCATGATAATATTCCAATTTTTTCGATGCAGCCAAAAACATTAGAAACTTTCAATCATACTATTTTGCTTTTAATAGTAATAAAAATCTTCTAAAATCATCAAATCATTGATAATAAAAAATAATTGATTTTCCAGATAAGTTTAGCAATCTCTAGAAAAAAACTAAAAATTAATGAAAAGTAAAAAAAAAAATTTTTTTTTGTGTAGAAAAATAATAAAAAGAAGCTGCATCAGGTACAATAGTCTCTTAAGATTCTAAAAGTACCATGAACAAAACTTATTTACATTTTGTAATATCTCTTCACGTTCAGAGTAGCATTTATTGGACAAGATAAACTATCAATTACACCATACAATTAGCAATTTTTTCTCACATGTTCTTTGATTGTTTTAAAGTTAAAAACAAACGCAATATAGCAATAAATAAACTGTAAAAAAATTCTGGATCAACAAATTACTGTAAAATGTACCGGCACTCAGGGTACCGACACTTTTTACCGTGACTTTAATTTAACAAAACATGAAACGGAACTAAAAATCTGATGAACCGTAATTTAACAGTAGCAATAACCGTAAAATCACTGAATCACTCTAATTAAATAAATAATACAATAAAAATTATGGTGCAATATTTTACGATATAAATGGATTTTACGGATGATGCCCCGTTAATTCCGATACTTTATACCGTAATTTGATCCGGAATTTTTTCGGTCTGTTTTAATAATATTCTATACCTATTACACTAATCTATTTTTATATTATTATAGCAAAATAATTCCTTATGCCATTATTGTAGTTTAAGTTAATTTTTATGGCTATTATAAGTTTGCTAAAGCTTTAAATAGTAGTTAAAAATATCGAAAAAATATGTCATAAGCTTTTACTTGTACTTCTTAGTGGAATAACGCATATACTAATTCATCAAGCAAAACCATTAGAATAGCGAATAAATTTTTAATGCAGAAGTATAAATCATGTCACCGGTATATCATAAGTCTTTTGCTGTCCAAAATGACATTAGAATGTGATTCTTTGATAAATGCTGCTACTAATTTATTACTAATCAGCTGAAAGCTCTATTTCAGTATCGAACAAATCATTATGAAGAACAGTTTTGAAATAATGGTTAATTAAAATTTCATGTTCAGTAAATGACAATAGTATAAGTAATACATTCCTAAGTATTGTTCTTAGAAATAATATTTGCAGAAATCAAAATGATGCGGTGATTAAGTGACTGCGAAATTACTTACCAAAAATGTAGTATATGAAAAAGGTATAATCGTTTGTTATTATATAACATTTGCAAGTTAAGAAAAATGATATATTTTATGAATAGAATTTATAAAAGTCAACTACTGTTTATACTATACATATTTTATAAATATAAATTTGCAAATTCACATCAACATTTTTTCATTAGAAATGAATACATTCCGAAAGTTATAGTAATTCCAGAATTAAATATTTCCTTAAAAATAATAATTATTATAATTTAGCAATTTTAGGCATTTCATTTGGATTCTAAGCGTACCTGAAACCAATATGGGGTTTGGTGAAGCTAACAATATTGAAAAGGAATTTAAGTTTTTCAAAAAATTGTTTTAGATGTTATTTGAGAGGGGATTAGAATAATCACAAGCATAAGTTTACAATCTATTGATTTAAAATAAAATGAACTTTTTCCCTGCAATTTCAAACATTTTTAAATAAAAAATATTCCTTAATGCCTTTTATAACTACTCATCTAAAGTCGAAAATATTATATTTTCGGCATAATATTTTTTATGGAATTCTTAAACTGAGTTGCTTTCGATTCTTAAACTCCTTTTTGATTTAAAATTTTAAAATAATAGATGCATGTTTAAATGTTTTTAAAAATTTCACGAAATTTTCAAAAAAAAGAAAAAGAAAACAAAAACCAAATTTCTGTAATTTTAAGAAAACAGAATTTAATTTCTGTATTTTTTTCATATTTTTTAACATATTCTTTTGTCCCCGCAAATCACATTGAAAGAATTTTCTAATAGAATAAAACTTGTTTGTGCTTTCGAAGGATGAATCACAAACGGTGAGAAATCGCTCCCGGAATCACTCACACAAATCCCTCATCCCCAGAGCTTTTCCGAATAAATAATGTCCCTCGCGTGAGAAAACGAAAGAGCTCGTGGTCGTAAAAACCGAAATTCCAAAATGCTACTGATAGATTTCTATTCGTTTCTTGAACAGCCACTATGAAAAAGATGCACAACTAAATTCCTGAATGAAAGATAAACGAGAAGTAAGTCTTGAATCACGAATTGAACTTCGAAATGAATTCAATAGAGTTAATTTCCTAATGTTACTTCCGTAACAATAAATTCATTCCAAATGCGTTTAGAGGGAAATAAAATATAAAAAAGAAATAATCTATACGTCACATACTGTTTCTTTTTTTTCAAAAATACTTTTTTGTTCACTAAAAATACATTTAAAGAGGAAAAATCTTTAATTTGTTTTAGCTAATTACAGTGATTTTTATTTAATCTGTAGGGATTTAATTATCGACTATGTTAACCTTCATCTATCAAAAGGTACCTCTGACAGAGTTAAGTTAACATGTCTTATATACTAGAGATTTGATATTTAATATTTGTAGTGGTAGTTACGCCACAAATCTTCAATAGATCAGTGGGAATTACGTATGTAACAAAAGATTTGATAAATTTATTATTTTTAAAAGTGAAATTCTGTCATGGTTTGACATCAGTAGTGCAAAGTCTTGCCTTGAGAATTTAGGTTGCCTTGAGAATTTCTGAATTTCTAACACCCCAAATTAAAATGTCCGAAGGTGCAAAATGTATAATCTATTCTATCACTTTTAGCCTTTAAAATGATCTAAATATCGATGAAAAGTTTATCATACGGTAATAATTTGTCAACATATAATTTTTCAACGTATATTTTAGTAACGGCAATTGTGTACAGAGCAGTAAGTTATTTGTAATTTATGAAACATATTTTATCAAATGAAGCAATTTGAAAATTACTATCGTTTTTTTTTCTATACAATTCGGGTTTTAGTTTGTTTATTAGTTATTCCTAAAATTATTTGGCTTCTTAATAAGTAGATCACACAAATATTCAGTATTTTAGTGCATTGTACCATACACAACTGATACGTCATACTATTTAATAAGATTTGTTTATGTTGTTGGAATGATATTTTAACATAATATTGATGCATTTTATTTAAATAATATGCAACGTTTGTGATAAAAATAATATTTGAACACCTAAAATTCCAGAGAAATCAACCTGTTTACTGTTTGTATAAATTAGAATAGAGTCAAAATATATTGATTTAAGATACGAAAAGCCTATATTAATTTAAGACATATAGTTAACACTGGAAAGACGGAAAATTAGTATATACCTATATTGCCTAAAAGCAGTCAAAATGACTAGATTGTGAATGCGTAAATAAATTTGTTTAAAATTAATTTTTAACATTTTTTATATTATTTACAGTTACATAACAAGTTCTTAGTAAATATTAACAATAAAAAAAAATTACACGATGTTCAAAAAGTCACAAAATTCTAAGAAATTTTGTCATTATATACATCATTGTTTTTCTAATTGAAATTAAAAGCAGTCAAAATGACTTCATTGGGCAATCTAGTGTTAATAATAATAGATAGTTATAGGTTACGAAACAAAATTCGCGTAAAGTTCACAAATAAGAATGGTTCTTTCAGCACGTCAACTTTTAACTTCGTAGTTGCTTTTAAGATTAACAAAACATGCTATTTTTTTCTACAAGTTTAGAGGTTAATAATTGTCGAACTAATTGTCGAATGTTTAGCTTTTTTATTCCATCGTACTCCCTATAAATTTTTCTATAACCTATTGTAATTTCAAATTTTCAAATCTTCCAGTTTTGGAGCAGTAAAAGAAAAGTAACATAGAGGAAAAGTTCACGAAAATAAGGGGAAAATTCGAACTAATTGGAATTTTGAAAAACACTCAAACAAATTGTTAACACTCAAACAAAGTGTTAAACTCACAAACAAATATGGCAACTCTGTAGCTGCATTTCTGCAGTTAGCAGAGAGGCCCGAATAGTATTTTTAAGTCAAGTTTAGCAGTTAATATTTTCGACCTAATAATTGAATTTTTTTTTTAGTTCCATCGCAAATTTTTAACAGTTTTTCGTAAATTCAAATTTCTAAGTCTTATAGTTTTTGCACTGAAAGGCAAAATGTAACGTTAAGTTGAACACCCAACAACAGTGTAGACGGCTCTTACAAATTTTTATAATATAGAAAAATTTATTAAACATTGTATGAAATTCTAAATTTTGAATAGTTCAGTTGAGTATTACGATGAAATAATTGTCACAATAAATTTGTTAAAAAACAAAATTGTAGGGTACAAAAATATATCGTGTTATCGTTAAAGTTATAAATGAAACTTTATTGGAATACTACGAAATTTATCTCTCATCGTTCTCTGGGTGGTATACTGTATTTCATGCAAAAAAATACTTTCACAATAAATCATTCATATAGAATGACAATAAGCTTTTTCGGATCACGAAAAAACTTTTATTCTTCGCAGGCTTGCACAAAATAAATTAAATACAGTCATATTAAATTTTCGGTAAAAAAAAAAAGATGCATTGAATTATTTTTATTTAAAAAAAGTCCTAGCAAAGCAATTTTTTAAAAAGAAAGTAAAAAAAAAAAACCAAAAAATACACCTTAAACTTCTAATAAAAAAATGAAATGAAAGTTTCTTTGAATCTTGAATTTCTGATATAAAAATAGAAAAGAAAAACACATTGTATTTCTAGTATAAAAATAGAAAAGAAAGATACATTGTATATCTACTATAAAAATAGAAAAGAAAGATGCATTGTATTTCTAGTATAAAAATAGAAAAGAAAGACACATTGTATTTCTAGTATAAAAATAGAAAAGAAAGATACATTGTATATCTAGTATAAAAATAGAAAAGAAAGATACATTGTATTTCTAGAATAAAAATAGAAAAGAAAGACAGATTGTATTTCTAGTATAAAAGTAGAAAAGAAAGATACATTGTATTTCTAGAATAAAAATAGAAAAGTGCATTGAATTTCCGGTATAAAAAAAGAAAGACACAGTGAATTTCTGGGGGGGGGGAGAGAGATGAGAAAAGCACATTGAATTTAATCTATAAAAAAAGAATAGAAAGACACATTGAATTTCGTGTAGAAGAAAGAATTGAGAGACACATTGAATTCTGGGCAGAGAGAAAGAGAAAAGAAAGAAAGACACATGGAGTTCTTAAAAGCAAGGAAAGAATTTCTGCATTTCCGGTAAAAAGAAAATATTTTTAAAAAAAAGTTTAATCTTATTTCCATTAGGGAAAATGAAATCGAAAGAAATGTTGAATTTCAAGCAAAAAACAAAAACACATTGAACGAAGAGAAAAAAAGATAAGAAAAAAGAGGTACAATGGCAAAAAAAGAAAAACTATTTTCAATTACTTTATATAATAACATGATACGATGTGATTATTCTGATATTACATACTTTCCTTTGACATTGACTTTATTCAGTTTCAGAATTTTTCTGTACTAGTGATACATAAAGAATGCGAGACATAGTTTAATTTGATGACTGCTTATCAGACGCCTATAATTCAAGCAACATTAGTAGTCTAGTCATGAAGCATCAGGAAGATGGAAGACACATTAGAAGACCATCAATGCAAGGCAAATTTTTCAACTAAGAATTTATGATACTTCTCATCATTCTTACTTAAAGAAACATTTCTTCCGCTACTCCCAAACAATCGACAAATGGCAGGGGGAAAAGGAATAAAATATTCATGGAAGAAAAACTCTGGCGAATTGTCATTTATTCTTTTGGGAGAGTGTGGATTGGAATTTTTTTTTTCCGACGCCACGCCCGAATTCGATATGCTTACGCCACCGTTTTTGGAACTAAACTTATGTGAAAGGGATAAGAACTTTCTACAAATAGAATTATAATGTTTAATTTTCAGAAACAATAGGGGCTTCTCCATCCCTCGTTCAGCTCACAAATCCCCGCAATTGATTCTCATTTATCATTGCTTCTTAAAAGTCAACAGTTTCCATAAAAATACGGAACATTTTGGTTTCAAAATTTACTATTACTGTAGTTTTATAAAAGAAAGTTTTGTTAATGTCTTAGTTGCAATGAAATACGCAATTACCTAGTTATGAAAAATAATCAGCAGCACTTGAATAAAAAATTAACCAATGCAATACATATTGTGAGGAGTTGAAATGAGAAATTAAATGTTTTTGCGCAGCAAAATAAAATGTACCGCTACGTTGAACTCCTAAAGCAGCGGCGGCTTTTACGAATTTTTAATATATATGGGTCATTCTCACAAAAACAGTCATTTTCATGTCCCCAGTATATTTTCTGTTTGTTTTACAACTTATGAAAAAAAAATTTTCATGGAAAGTGTCCTTCAGAATGCAAGCTAACAAAAGAATAAAAATAAAATTATCAATTTTTATTTTTTATGAATTTTAGGTAATAAAAATATACCAATATGTCATTCCCTCACTTGTCCCCACTGCTGATTTAAAAAAAGAAAAAAATTGTTTCTGAAATAAAATTTTTTTTTTTACAAATTTGTGTTTTTTATTTGAGAATATTGAAATATAGAATTCAGAAAATAAATTTTAAATTTAATTTCTGATAAAAATATTAACACAGCACTATTTTAAACTTTGTCCCCAGTGTTTCGCGTCATTCCCTCACTATAATGTTCTTATCACCTGCAATCATCTTAGAATAAAAATATTTTAATAAAAACTTCAGAAGTTAACAACTGGCATCATAGAACAAAATTGCAGTATGTTTCCATCTTCAACTTAAAGAAGCTTTGCTGTGGAATAAATTTGAATGAATCAAACCAGGTAAAATTTTTTACATTTGTCATTCCCTCATGTCGTTTTTTAGAGTAAAATAAAATACAACTTCATCGAGAAAGTGGATAATTATATGTTGCTTTCTTGTATGAATATAATTGTATGTGATTGACTTCAGAAATTAATAAAGCCTAACTGTTATTTTTAAATTTTATTGAATTCATCATTCCCTCACTAGTGTATAAAGTGAGGGAATGACGCTGAAGTGAGGGAATGATTCAAGATGAGTATATTATGAAATTTTTTTTTGTTCAATCGTGCCAGCCAATTTTATTTCCCAAACCTGTAAAACTATTAAATATATAAGACTAAATTATAATAAATATTAGATATACTTAGTATGTTATCATTTTCAAACTTTAGGTAGATGTAACTTAGATAAAAACATGTATTAAAATAAAATATCATTCCCTCACTATTAGTGTCAGTCCCTCACTTTTTAAATAGTGAAAATAAGGAATTTACTTATTAATTAATTCGAAAAATAAATTAATAAATTGATTTAATAAACTAATTAATTTATTTATTAAATTAATTAATTATTAATTATTATAAATTAATAATTATAAATTAATTATTTAAAAAATTAATTAATTTAAATATTAAGTATAATTTATAGGATATATACTTTCTTTATAATGCCATTACATATTTCTATTAATATAGAAAGTTTCAGAGCTTTTTATTCACTTTACTTTTTTGAGATTTTATGAACTGAAAAATGACAGTTTTCCTGAGAATGACCCATATAGAGAAAATAGTAATTTCAGATACTTTACAATTTCTTACATAATAAAAATACTATTAAATTATAACATTTTGCGTTACAGTTCTGGCGGCTCAGGAGATAGAGCATTCGCCTTCCAGTGAGATGAACCGCGTTCGAATCCCAGCGATGGCTGCTCGTAACGAATTCCCGGCTCGCACCGACCACAGTGCTGACGTAAAATATCCTTAGTGGTAGACAGATCATGGGTTAGAGTCTCCTTTCTGTCAGACTAAACGTAGGAGGCTTTCGTGGTTTTTCTCTCCACGTAACGCAAAGACTGGTAAGTTCCATCAAAAGACTTCGACGAAGGCAAATTTCTCCCAATAATTGAGCCAGGATTTCCTTTGTCTTCTTGATTTGGTTCACAATTATAAGGTTTCGGTGTTGGACATTAGTGGTCGCAAACCCGAAATTGAGTCGGCCTTTCACCGAAGGTTATAAAATAAAACATTTTGCGTTGTTAATTTTATACTTAATGGTAGGTATCATAAAGTTTCTAATTTAGTGATCCCGTTCAGTGCACACCCACATAAAAAAATATCCTAAAATAAAAATATCCTAAAAAGTATAAATATATAAAAGTATAAAAAATAATGTAAGTAAAAATATAAAAATAAAAATAAAAAGCAAATAAAATTAGTATTAAAAAGTTAAAAAAAAAAGTAATTAAAAGTAAAAATATAAAAATATAAAAAATATAAAAATATCCTAAAAAAATATTTAAAAAATATCCTAAATATATTATGCTATGGATATTTCATGTTTAAGATAAATGCTATAAATTTAAATTCAACGCGCACAAAAAAGTTATGTATCCGTAATCTTATTACCTGATAAACAAAATCGCACGTACTAAAATGCACGTTTAACACTAAAGCCATCATCACATACTAAAACAGAAATGTAGTTGACCTTATTCTAATATTTACCTTATTCTGAATACTTCTTTTTTTTTGTTATCATTTAATAGGATTGGTGATTAAACCAATAATTCTATAAATCGGGTATAAAGAAGAATTACAATCAGAAACAAAGACATTTTTTTTTTTACTTTGAATGAAGTTTTTAGTTAGTTGTGTTTGAATTCTCAATATTTGATAATGAATGTCTGATTCCCCAATTAGAGGAAAATTGTATAACTGGATATGTAAATCACATAGCAATCCATAATAATTTTAATAAATGCATCTAATTTAAATGCATTTCGTTAATATTAAATTTATAATTTTAAAACGGAATTTTCTAGCTTCTAAAGAGCCAGTTATTTGTTTTTCCACCACGTTCACACAACACAATTGAGTTCCCTGCTTCCCTATTAATGAGAAAATATGAACAAGAATTACTCCAAAAGGAAATGTTGCAGGAAAGCAAACCCTTAGAAATATTTTTCTCCAAGGAATTCGGCTTACTTTTGTTAGCATCGCCACCAAGTTTGCAAATGAATTTTTCAATTAAAATTCTTCTTTGGTTGTAGTTGTGAAGTACCACGTTTATGCTAATGTCACAATTGATGAATAAGTAAATGGCGGGTTGGTGTCAGCGAAAATGTAATCAGGTAAATACCGTCCTATCTAGTACACGAAGAACCGATTTTTAAAGAAGAAAAATTGTACTAATTAATAAAATTTTGTCCTATTAGGTTCCTACGTACGAAGATTTTAGCCATTCTTTTCGGGAAATTCCTTGCGCTAAACTAGTTTTCTGAAAATCGGTATAACTTTGAAATTATATCGTACCTTGAATCGTAATATGCGAATTTTTATAAAGTGTTAAATTTATCCCTTAATTTTGATATCGTGTTATGAGCTTTAAGAGTTTGTAAGATAACATGGTTTAACTTGCACTCAACTGCAACGACGTTGCATTTAATTTGAACCATGGTGTTTTTCAAATGGCTCCTAAGCTTCTAACAGAGTATCACGGAGACCAATAATCGTGAAAAATGAATATAATGTGCTGTCTGATAATGTAATATAAGAAACATTCAATAGGTGAAATTTAAATACATGAGACAAAAACTGATACGAAAACTTTACAGAATTCAAACAAATTTATTAAGATTTATTCATACAGTAATGCAATTTTTTTTATCTTCTTGATGTAAGTATTATCACAATATCTACGATATTCAGTTTAAATCGGAACTACTTACAATCGAACTTATTATGAGTACCTGATATAAATATAAAAAAAGAAGTTCTGTTCTTCGTATACATCTTAGAAATTAATAAAGTTTTCCTAGAAGTGAAAATATTTTTGTCAACAATTTTTTTTGCTGATTTATGCTTGTAACTGTTATCGAGTAGCACTATTACAGGTGTATTGTTTAATTTACATCGTGTAATCTAAATTTTTCCTGCATTTGATAGGTATTAGAACTTTAAGAATTACAATGTAACTAAAGTTAAAAAAAATTTGAATTATGAATTAAAGTAAATAATATGTTTAGATTCATCTTTTATAGCAGTATTGGTTTTGTTTATGAATTGAGTGATTATATTGCTCTAAACCTTTAATACATAATAAATCCACGGTAAGAGGTTAAGGGTATCAGAGAATTCAAACACAGAACTGTAGAATAGTAAATCCATAATAGCAATATGACATAGATAGGTGGTGATTTGTTTAAGATTGATAAATTGATAAATAAGAATAACTTTGCCTGGAGAAAGTTTAAAATATTTTTTACCTAAATATTGATTCATTGTTCGATATCACTACCAGTAAAGAAGTGTTTACTAAAAAGTAAGAGTTCATAAGGATAATAAAAAAATAAGTAGAACAAATAATAATTTGATGAAGATTGTTATTTCCGTAAAATCAACAAGAAATAGGATCTATAAATTGCTTCTTTAACTTTAATCAATTGTTCTGGTTTTTTGGTTGCTTTGATAATCGATTCAGATTCTTCATCTCTATGGTAAACAGTCTGAGCGCTGTTAAAAAAATCTGAAATAAGTTCAGCAGAAATAACAATAGTTTGGTAAAGAAATTTGAAATTTATTAAGGCTTATTTAATCTCAGAGTTTCTTTTTGAATTAATGTTTAGATGTTCTAGATTTTAAGAAATTCGATTCTAGAATTGAATTTTTTCTGCGGGAAGGAAACGATATTTTAGAAGGCAGAAATAGTAATTCGGGGTTATAAACAACTAAGTCAACGAAAAGAGTTACCAATAAAAAAGTATTAAGGAGTATTATTAAGCCCGGAAGGATTTGAAAAGTGATTAAATTAAATATTTTTGTCAATATTGTAAAGTATGTGAAAAAGTAAACTAAACAAGATGGTCCTCTATAGTACTAGAGCAACAAGGCTATGAGAAATTGCCATAGAAAGGAGTATTTGTGGATTAATAATGCATAGCATATGAAATATTTAAAAAAAAAGCTATTATGTGACACTTCCAGAGAATTTCACACATTTTCTGACGTTTTATCCATAAATCTGAAGTACGCTACCCTATAATATTTGACACTTTTTCAGTTTTTGATATTTTTTTAAAAATTTCTCCACAAATACATAGAGGATTATTTTATAACTTCAGAGACATTTTGGTTGCGCAATTACTTATCAAGAAGGTTTAAAGCTTTCTGGGGCTTGAAAAACCGGCAGTAAGACACGAACGAAAAAAATAAATTTTTGAACACTCTATGTAGCAATTACCTTGTAACTTCTATTGATTATTTACGTAATTGTATACAACACTGCGTAATCCTGGCTTAAATAATCCTGGCTTAAATCCTGGCTTAATATTGGTATAATCCTGGCTTAAATATTTTTAGAACTATGACAGTTTCATAAAAACATTTTTTTTTTCTTTTGGTCTTATGTGTTTTTGCTGTAACTTAAAAAATAATCTCAAGAAAATGAAAAAAAAATTATAGGAGTATTTTTTAATTAATAACAAACTACTATTTAAAATATAAAAAAATCATTAGAAATTTTACAAAATATAAGCATTTAAAGTAGCTCTTTAATACTACTCATGCGTAGAAAATATTAAAAATTTTCTTGATACTTTAGTTACATATATGAAGAAACTCCGTTACATAGATGTTAGTTACATATATGAAATACATATATGAAAAAACTCCGAATTGAATATTCTGAAAATTTAAAAAGTTGAAAGTAATATTCTCAATAGTTTTTGTAAATTTTGAAAGAAAGCTCATGAAGATACGTAGATTATTATTTTAATTTATCAAGACGAATTTCAGATAAAATTTTAAAAATAGTTCAGCTTCATTATGGGCATTAGTTGTTGCGTTTCTACCTATTAATTAAGTAAAATTTAACCACGTTATCAAGTTCAAAACATAATGATGATAGTGCTTTTGCTGAACCAGATTTCTTAAGCACGAGGCACAATTTTGCTTCACAAGTTGTAAAGATACAGCCTTATAATTTCTTTAAAAAAATAAGGTAGGAAAAAAGAATCATTGCGATTGTCAGTGTACTACCATTGTTTCATGTTGTACTGGGAACTGAACAATGTGAAATAATTGTTCATCTCTCAAAAGATTATCAACTTGATCAAGACGATCTTAAATACTCAACGATTTTATTCTTATTTCAAACAAATTATTGAAAAATTTAGCTTTGCATCCATTAGGTAATAAATAAGATGACTACCCCATCAATCACTGTAAATATTTCGCTCCAGGATTTGAAGATAATTAATTAGAAGCAAACGTTTGGTAAAAAGTTGCAATCAATTCATAAAAAGGCCATTAATAAATTGGACCTATCACAAACGTGTCCTTGAACTTCAGTAACCTGTAAATTAACCCTTCCTGGTTTGTAAGTTCAAAAACATCATTTTAAGAGTCAAATCTACATGAAACGAGCAACTTATTTTGGGTTTTAAAATCGCACTTCTAAGTCAATAAATTACAAAACCGTTTCCATAAGCACCATTTTTTCTCGTTTTATTTTCTCATCACTTACAGATGCCGGAAATAATGATGTGACACAAAGTAAACTTTTTCAAACCCCACTTGACACGTGTCCAATTCGAGTTTCTGTTTTCAATGCTCCTACATCGCTGGCGTGCAATTTTGACGAACCAAGCCAATGTTTTTTAATGTTATTTTTCTAAAAAAAAAAATAACACACACTAACTTTAATATTAGCTATCGAAGCAAATTTCCTTCCTTGAAACCTTAAGACTAAAAATAGAATTGCAAATGAAAAAGACCAATGAGAAAGATAATATTTTTTAAGTTGTTGCTATTTTTAAACCTAAAGAAAACATCGAGTTTTATGATCACAAGAAGAAAACTATAATGGTAGAATGTCATATCAGTAAAGTAATTTGCTAATCTTAGTAAGCAATTAGCAGAAAATTGCTAGAATGACTTCTAATTTTTAAACCTAAAAAAATATCTAGATTTATGATCATAAGATAGAAAAAACTATAAAGGTAGGATGTCATATGAATTAAGTAATTTGCTAATCTTGGTAAAAAATAAGAAGAAAATTGCTAAAATAGGCTCTTATTTACATCTATTTCTTTTTCTAAATTTATAAATACTATTTTTGAAATTTCTAATGACAAGTTTTTTAAAAAAAGTTAAAATATTTAATGTAATTTTTTAATTGCCAACTTTTTCATATCTTATACCAATTCACTTTTGAATTCATTTATTCCAATTCAACATTTTAACTAATAATAACTTTGTCCTTAACAATTTTTTGATAATTGCAAACATTTGATTTTATAAACAAGTCGTACTTAAGTGTCAACTTTTAGTGAGCTTCCACTTTAATTATGAAATTTTTTTATTTAATTGGATGTAGTTTTTTATTAAAATTAAAATTCTGTTTATTTAATTTTTTATTAAAACTATAACTTTATTTATTGTATTTTCTTATTAAAATTGCCATTTTATGGAGTTGAATTTTAATTTTTTTTGTACGTGGTCACTCTATATCAGTTACTTCTGTGAGAATTGCCATAATCTTTGCCCATTAGAAAACATTAAATTTTTACCTCAAAAAATATTAAAATATTTTTAAAATGCTTCCCAATGATAAAACTCGCTTTTCCAAAGATTATTAAAGTTATTATATTATAAATAGTAAATTTCAATATTAGTAAATTTAATTATAGCTAAAATAAGAAAGCGTATCTATAACATTTTCTCTTTGTTCTCCAAAATTGATTTTAGAGTTGTAACAGTAACACCAGAAATATTCAATTTGAAAATTGGGCTCTTGCACTTCAAGATGAAAAAGACCGCGAATACCCACACATGTGACCTATGACATCAGTGCCAGCTGATCTTTTATAAGCAAAATGGCGTGTTAAAGTTCAGCTAAATTTCTCCAGATAAGTTAAAATGTTAGTTAACGTGAAGTTAATTAAATACAGCGGCGCATCGCACATCCAGATCGCTGAAATATAATTCTTTCTCGTCTACCTCTTTTTTTAACTTATATTTATTATTTGTTTCTATATTTATTGTAAGATTTATTTTTGTTCTGTGAACCTGGCAACTTCGATGCATATTTACTTCGCTTATGTTCTACATGCTTCGCACCTGTCTTTGTGTTCAGCAAAAAATATGTTGTGAAAGAATTTTGTGTAGTGAAAGAATATTTGTAGTGAAAGAATCATTATGAAAGAATATAGAATCTGTCACTACAGAGAATTGTTACTTGACGGGCTTGGTTTACTCAAAATAGAGTGAAAAGAACAGTTACTAACGTAAAAAAAGGCCACGTTTCAACGACCAATCAGTATCGAGATACTCAAACTACATCACTTGCAGGTATCCCATTGCATATTGTTTATGCAAATTTAATAAATATGCACCTATTTTTTTATCCGAGTAACACCGGGTACAGCAGCTAGTTATAAATATAATATAAAATAAACATTTCTTTGAAAATCATTCAATTAAATAAGGAATTAAATGAATGGTTCTTAAAAATACTTTTATCATTCATATTTTAATAACTTCAGTTTACCTCAATTAAACGAGTTGCATTCATTTTTTCATTTTTTTTCATTGCATTCATATTTTTTTTTTATAAATAAATTTGGAAATTAGACGGAATGCGCTCCCTTCTCACCAAAGTTCTTCTAACTATATTTTACAGATTGCTACTGCATCCCACATTTTGCGGGTCAAAAAATTGCGAATTCGTAAGAAGAGAGGTATGCTTATTTCTGCTCCTTATTTCGTAGCCTAAAGCACCATATTTATTAATTTATCGACACAGTTAAGATATGTCCTTCAAATCATTAAAATTTCATATTGTATAAAAATCTCATCATTAAGTCAAAAGTTATTCAGGGTGTGTCTTTTTCTCCGTACTCACTACGGATTCTGTTACGCTGTAAAAAATGGATACTCAAATTTCACGAAACTTTCTTCGTTTTTGACGAAACCGTTTCCTGGTACATCAAAGTGACGAAGTAACAATCTTCACTTCTTTGAGAAAATGAATTTCGTTAAAAGAAAAGAAACATATCTTTATTTTAGTTTCAATCGTCTAGTCTTCATTCTAGTTTCGTCATTCTAGTTAACAATTACCCACAATACAAAGCGAGTTAAGAATTTTCATCATATATTTGAGAGCTCGTGTTTTGTCGCAGATCACATGATTTCGTGACGAAATCAGGGCTCGGAAAACAGCCCGCCCGCCCGTCCTGGGCGGTCAAAAATTCCTCGCGGACAGCGAATTTCTCGAATCCGACGTCCGCGCAAGCGGCCATTTTCCCGTTAATGTTCATGATACATTTTCAATTTTTGTTATCTTACAAGAGTCTAGAGCCTCACTTCTGAAATAACCCTCTAATCTAGAAATACAGCAACATACTACGCATGATGGAATTGATGTTTCCTTTGTCGGGGAGTACTGCAGCAGTTGAAAGGTGTTTTTCAGCAATGAACTTACAAAAAAACACAGTACATACTGGTCTTAAACAACAAGCGTTAAACGCAATTATGAACATCTACCTAAATGGAACACCCCTTTCAGATTTCTGTGCAGAAACCTCTGTAAATCATTAACTTGATTGTGGAACTGGCAAACGTTATATTTGATTCATTTAAAAAACACAGTACCCTTGGATAAATTGACATTCCAGATAACTTAACCTTTGACTTTTAAATTATTTCATAAAAGAAATACTAGGTTACTATCAGTACCCTAGTATTTCTTTCATTACTGTATAATGTTATCCTAGTACTATTTGTAATCCTAGTGGCTACTGATTCATTGCGTAATTTATATAAATGTTTGTAATAAATAAGAAAAATAATATTTTATTTATTTAGAAACGACGGGCTAGTTTCAAAGGAGGACGGGTACATTGTTGTACAAGCCGTCCTCGGGGACGGGTAAAATTTCTGAGTTTTTCGAGCCCTCGACGAAATGATTCTCAAAATTAACGAAATACAGCTCAAAGATTTCTGAATAGTCATAAAGGAGCTTTTTATTTCTGAGATTGTGAAAGGTAAGCAAATCAGATAAATATATTAAATAACTCTTGCAAATACCTTTCGGAATTATTAATTAATGAATGCAAATCCCATCATTGAATCTAAAGTTATCTAAAGTATTTTTTCTCTTTACTCACTATGGAAATCTCGCAAATGCCTTTCAGAATTATTAATTATCGGAGAAATTTTTTTTTTAAATTTTATTACATAAATTATCTATTTGCATTAATTTTTTTATCAGTAGTGAGTTATTTTATTACCACTTACCACATGTAAAACTCGTTTTACTTCAAAAATCGAAACACTTATTTTTGAGCAAATCCTGACATGGACAAATTCATAAATAATGAACATTCCCGTGAATATAATAGGACAGGTGCCCGTCTCCCCACTGACTTCTGGATTACAAGAAGATCAAACCAAATACGGGATTTAAACATGATGGGAGGAATGCAAATGAGGACTATCTTTTTTATCTTTAATGCTTCAGGAATTATTACAAAGGCAGGGAGGGTGTATATAGCGTAATAATCCATGAAATGGGAAGGTGTTACCGTCAGTACAAAAGCTGTTATTATGGTTGTAGGAAGGATAACAGAAGGATATAATTTCATTTTGCCTACTCTAACAAATGAGATTTGTGGATGGTAACTCACAGCCGACTACTTCCATGTAGTTAATTGTTTTCCAAATCAAATGACGATGATTGTCCTAAGTGCTAATCAGGATTACGAGACGGAAATCGGAAATATTGTCCCATTTTTTCCCGAAAAAAGGTTGTTCTCATTCAGATTGCTTCGAGCAAATGATAATTTAATAAAATCGAAAATAAAGAATAAAATGTGCTCGTTACAAGGTAACAAGAAATAACATGCACGCTTACAATTTATAAATTTTTCATGCTCATTAAACTGTTGAAACTAAATTTTCAAATTAATCTGTGAAAATCTTATTACCCATAATCTATTTGCAAATTTTCTAAGAGTCCATACTTAGCCTTAATAAAATGTCGTAAATGACTCACTCAATTTTCAGCTATGGGCCTCAACTCATTAATATTTTGTCCCATTTCTTGCTCAAGGATCGTTTCCAAGATGTCGAAGTCATACGAAGTTTTTCAATTTTTTTTTACCGTCTCCAAGATGATCTAAACTGAGAAATCTTTTGTACTTAAGACTAGTGAACTAGATGAGTTATTTTTGTGCTTTAAGAAAGTTATGAAATTATGTTTTGCACTACTGAGTGCGTTGATCTCTTTGTCAGAAAAGAAAACTATTGAAAAGTTCATTTTTTTTTTTAATGGAGATTTGGCTACAAAGCAATATATGCTCTTCTATAGTGAATTAGTGAGATGTAGCTATAAAAATATTAGATTTTCAGCTTTGTTTCAATGAGAGGCCATTCAAATATTACGTAAGCATATAAGGAGACAGAATTATAATTTGCTTATTCTTACTGACAAGGGTGGACGTAAGACTCCAAAATTACCATGCTTTCAAAATTTTGCAATAAGAATTCAAAGAAAAATACATAAAAAAATTCTGGAAATAATTTCAAATTTTAAATAAAAGTAAATTATAGACCCTAATTTTTGCCTCGAAGGAAATTGCCTTATTTTTAATATGTGACAAGTCTCAACATTCTTATAACAAATGAAAAGCACGAATCAAAATACTACATAAGTATGGACTCTTCTCATACACTAAAAAAATTACGGTGAAAACTACCAGAATATGGTAATATTTACCGTGATTTCTACCTTTACGGAAGCCTCAGAAATTACAGTAACTTTCACCGAAGTGCTTTGGCAATGACTTCAGGTAAAATTAGCAATAAAATATGATTTTGTTACTATGCTCTTTGATAGTAAATGTGGTAAATTTAGCTAAAAGCCAGTTTTTTTAACAGTACTAGTAGGATTTGTCATAATATGAAAATGTTCAGTTTGATAACCTCGATTTTATTAACTGCGTTTTTGGATGATTTATTGTATTTATTTTGTGTCAACTGTAATCTAGCATCTACCAACTTTCAAAACTATTAAAAATGAGTATTTTTAAATATACTAATGCCTGGGTAAGACTAAACTAAATCAGTGGCTCAAATAATTTTGGGTTGTCCCAACATCCTGAAATGAAAGCGTAATAGTAGCGGGTTTGAATCGCAAATAACTTTGGATGCATTTATTTATTTATATTTACTTATTTTTTACTACACATACATTGAAAACTTATGTGCTCATTACAAAACTCGTTCATAAGCTGTTTTTAAGTCGAAGAGAGAGTATGGCATCACAAAGCTTTATCCTTGGATACGATGGTTTTCGAACCAGCTGAATCTTTTTAATGTCCTTCTCTAACTTGAGCATTGAGTTATTCAACTTCATATACACCCAAGCCTGTATGTAGCGTAACACTAAATAGATATATAAATGCTTGGAATGCCAATGTTTATTTATTTGTTTTACAGTGGCCTCCCTGGCTAAGTCGTCTCTCCTTTCCACCACACGCTATGTAAAATAGAGGTAGCGGATTTGAATCCCACCATACACCCTGGATGCATAACAATAAATAAATAAATTTGGTTTAGATACACATGCAGGCTCGTGTACTCAATACAAATAATGTCTTGTCGATTGATAAACTGAAGAACAGATAGCTCAAAAGTAGGAAAGACAGCACAAAGATATTGAACGCTTATACGCTTCAGAACATTTGATGGAAGGAAAATACCCATCAGAAACACAGGTCCTAATAATGTATGGTTATCTTACTTGCAATAAATCTTAGGGGACTTCCACGTCTAGCGTTATCGCTGTTCTGCTAACCGCTCTGAAGATAGGATGTAGTGGAATCGAATCCCGCTATAGAACTGGATGCATATGTTTGCAGTCCTTCATAAATTTGTGATATTTGCCTTTTAAATTGCAAAGACCTTTTAAACCATTCTTTGTTCTTTAACCATTCTTTGTTAAACCATCTTTTAAACCATTCCAAGTTTAGTATCCTTAACACTCTGGCGGTTTAGTAAATGGTCAAAATTGGGAGAATGTTTCTCCCCAATACAATATTTCTCTGTCAAATAACATTAAATTCCGGTTTAGCTATGCGGAGAAGACTGCAGGCTAAAATACGACTTCTTACGTACAGAACCGTCAGGGGGTTCAATCACTTGAAAAAATCATTTAGGCCTATTTTCCCTCTATTATAATTATCGAAGGATGTATTAGGAAAATAAATAATTAACCATATCCTAACTCCCTTTAATCGTTTTAAAAATGACTAAATTTAAATAAGTCATAGAAATATAAGCAGATAGAAAGATATTTTACCATTCTATTTAGTAAAAGGCATGGACATCAAAAGGTAAAATTACCAAATAAAGGTAAAATAAATGATAGTTATGAAGAACATTTTGGTAATTTTGTTGTGATACCTTAAAACCTGGTATGAAATTAATTATTTGGTTATATTTACTTTTCAATTATGTAATTTTATTAAATATGTGGTAATAAGAACTATAATTTTGAAAACTAAAATTTCATGTAAGCCGTTACCATATAAAATGGAAAAATTACTAAACATATGGTTTAAATATCGAACATTTTGGTTCAACTACCAGAGTTATGCTTCTTTTTACCAGAAATGTCTTTACCATACCGAAAGTGTGCGGTACTGGTCCTCGTAAAACTGTTTCTCGACATCGCGCGCAGGTCGTCGGGCTTCCGGAGTGGGAAGTGGAACTCTGCAAACTTCTTCACAGAGGACCAAAATTGTGAGGGCATGTCTTCAGATTACCCTCGGGGATATTTTCCAGACGGTCGGAAATAATCCACATGGGCACCTCTAGTTCAACGTGTAAATAAAGCTCTGCTGCAAATTCTCTTTAAAAACAAGATTTAATCAATGATTTTTAGCAAGAATTTATTTTCAAATGCAAGTGATTCAAATCATAATTTAAATCTCTGATTGCAATCATTTGATATAAAGCATTGTTTGCTACCCTTATTTTAAATGAAAAATAGGTGCAAGAAAATGATTATTTTACCTTGATTAAATGAGTTTTGATGAATATCTGAACCAGAAAAGTTAGATGAGCTGGTTGGTTGTATTGATACCAAAAACATATCTCTTAGTAATTTAAAGTAATTAACGTCACTTCTCCTTAAAAAAATTATTACAGATTTCATTAAGATTCTAAATTTTAAAATTAACTTTTTTTTTTGGTTAGATATTATTTGTAACAAATCTTCAAACAAATGTTTGTATTTTGCAGGCTCCATTATTACTTAAATTAGAAACTATTATTTATGTACATTGATAACTCTGACAGACTGATAAAATAACTTTAAATCCTTGGACATTAAATGACATTAAAAAAAAATACAAAATTCTTCATCGTTTATAAAATTAAGATTAGTGGATTTTTTTTCGTAATCAAAGTTAGTATGCTGTATATTATAATATCAAACTATAAAATGTAAGTAGCATTTTTCAATTATTATATGCATTGATATAAAGTAATTCTCCATATTTAATATTTAGTAAAATTTCGGTATTTACTATGAAGCATTCAGTTTACTATATAAAATGTTAATTAATCCGAAAAATTCACTTTTTTTGTTTTAAATTAAGTTTAAAATCTGTGTTTTCTTAGATTTTAGTCGTTTTCCCACTCTTTTTTTTTCTTCTTCGCGTTATTTGGAATGAATGAAATGCGTAATCGAAAAAACATCACCATAGCGAAAAAAAGAAAACACAGAAAAATCACCTTTACGATGACCGTGAAATTTACTGGCACGTTGCCAAGCTGTCACGTGACTGATAAATACAATCAATAATTTTCTTTCAAGCACGGCTTCTGTATTGTTAGGCAACATTCTGATATTATTTTTATTCATAATAAATTTTATTCATTTCACACATTTGCTCGAGCACATTACTTTATTTATTATAAAAAATATTGACTACTATTCAAACACTTCATAAATACTGACTCCAAGAAGAGACTCGGAGCTCTAGGCGAGTTGTTTCCACTATTCTAAAATCTCATTCATAATAATTACATAATTACATAATAGAAAATAATAATTACATTTTAAAATTTTTGTGAACTACATTGAAAATTAACCGAAAAATAGAAATTTATAGAAACAGCTTTTTTTTAAAAAAATCTGAGTTTCTTTTATAACCATTTGAAACATTAAATTTTATCAAAATGAGCTGAACCATACTACTTTTCTAACAAAAAAAAACATTTCATTGAGTAAAAAAAGAAAGTCAAAGCAAACTTCAAAAAAGTCAAAGCAAACAGTAGCTATCTTTAATTTGGAATGATTAATGATTCTTTATTTAGAGTTAAGAAAATAAACATAAAATTTCGATTTCAGAATAAACAAATTAATTGATGTCATTAAAGTATTCAGTTCACACTCGCTTCTAGATCAAGAAGATAACATCAATGTGGAGCAATTTGATAGAGATCTCTCAAAATTAAAGATTAAGTAAGTTTGATCGAGGATAAAACTTGATACCTAAATGTATTTTATTTCGGTTTTTCACAGAACATTAAATCTGGTTTCGATTCTAAATGTAGGGTATAGAGTTCGCATAATTTAAATCAAACATTTGCCTTTGAACTTTTATAATTACCCTCTTACAATGAAAAGAAAATGCAAACGTAGACTAGAAATCGTTTTTGTTACAATCAAAACTTATTATTTAGCTAAATAAAAAATGATCTAGTTTTCTAATCTATAATCTAATTACTCTTTGATTGATAACCATATCTTTGTTTAAAAAACAATTATTTGATTTTCATTTTCGTGTGAAATTTATGGATAAGTAACAATCTTAACCTAATCTCGAAAATCCTTTATCATTTTTTAGTCTATTTTTTCAGTAATAAAAATGTTCTAAATTTAAGTGATAACCCTCAAAAATTTTAAAAATAAATAAATAGCAAAGTCGAAAAAATGAAAAACGCGTTTTTAGATGACAAAATGAAAATTAATAGAAAATGAAACTATGGCTCATGTAGAGCTGTATAAAGTTAGTTTTAAGGACTTTAATACCTTCTGAACCTCTGTACCGGTTTTCATTTTCAAAATGTTACGATAATATATCAAAGAATTCTTATAAAACATGTATGACAGTGAATTGCGACTGTGGCGGAATATGCTTATTTTTACTCAAAAAAGCACTTTTTTAAAACTAACACACTGTTAGAAATTTTTCGGAAAAATGGTTTGAAAACAATTTATTTAATTATTATTTTACCATATTCAAACAAAACAGTCAAATAACCATAAATTAGAAGTTTTTCAAACCATTTACAGTGAGAAAACAGTATATTAACTTTCACCTAATACGGTTAAACACACAGAATTTCATCGTTCCAACTAAACCCACCTAATGAAGCCACTTAGTTCCTTGCAACTGAATGCATATTATAACCCAGAGGGCTAATCTATCAGTCTCATGGCCGATAGAACAGGGGTTCAAATCCCAGTGTAGACTCTATTTCCTCCATTTTCTTCAACACATGAAAAGTTTCCATTGTCTCACAGTGTCCAATTGGTGTGTCATGCACTCTCCAATGCCCATTACCTATGCAGTTAAACTTAACACATTTGCCCTCGAATCCAACTTTGATCGGATAAGATTTAGTTCTTTATTCCAAAATATAAATATACTCATAGCATAATTATTTCATGTTTAGCTTCAATTTTGTTGAAACAAAACATGCATGGTCACCGTAATATATAATTTCTTCCTATATTCACCAAATTGAACCATATCAAAAACTGGTAGTTAACACAGTAAAGTGACTTTTTAACATATGCATTAATATACTGTCATAACAGCACTTCCTTATTATCACAATGTAAAAAAAAAATAGTTAAAAAATCAACTGAAGAAAAAGACATTGAACCGGAGATGGAGATGAATTGTTCATGTTCTTAGAATTTCCAGTGAAGATATTATATCAGTTACGATTACATGAGTCCTAGATGAAAGAAAGAAGACCTAAATTTACCTTCCGGCATATGATTTAAGATGAAATTAATCCTTTTAGGAATATTCTATAAGATTTAAATGACTGTACTCAATATAGAAACAACGAATACAAAAATTTAAAATACAGAATTTACAAAGATTAAATTTTCTTGATATGTTTTCATTTATTAATCTATTTTTAGGAAGAAAAAAATAACTGATTTATTCCTAATTTCTACTAATATGTCCAAAGACTTAAAAATGTTTAAAACTAAGTGAAAGCTAAAATGACTCAATCTTGAATATTTCTTGCATATACTATCAAAGATATTTTTTTGCTCAGGGTGCTAGTACTTTTTACCGTAAAATCCATTTTTACCGGAAAATGTTAAGGAACAAAAAAAAATCTTATGTACCGTATTTTTTAACCCAATAATTACCGTAATCACTAAATCACTCTAATTAAACAAATATGGCTGTAAAAATCACTACATAATATGCTACGGTAAAAATGGATTTTTCCATAAAATGAATTTCACGGATGATGCACCTAAAGTGCCTGTACTTTATACTGTAATTTTTACAGTGTATAATGTAGTTCTAATTTAAAAGAAAACACTATTTAATTACCTTATTAAGTAAACAGCGAATTTACATTTTGTTTCAAGGTGTCAGAATTATTGATTAACGTTAAACATATTTTTCTGAGACCATAAGGTTCATTTCACTATGTATTACTGTAAAAAAAAAATCACAAAATTGAGCTAAATATATATACCCATTAATGAATATAGTAACATGTTTAAATATACTATTTCACTTGTGCATACTATTTCAAATTTTAGTATGTCCATATGTTCAATAATGGGGTTTTTCAAATTCGACTAAAATTGTTTTGGAGCTATTTTGACTCAAGGTGTCAGAATTATCAAGTTTCAAGGTGTCAGAATTATTGATTAACGTTAAACATATTTTTCTGAGACCATAAGGTTCATTTCACTATGTATTACTGTAAAAAAAAATCACAAAATTGAGCTAAATATATATACCCATTAATGAATATAGTAACATGTTTAAATATACTATTTCACTTGTGCATACTATTTCAAATTTTAGTATGTCCATATGTTCAATAATGGGGTTTTTCAAATTCGACTAAAATTGTTTTGGAGCTATTTTGACTCATTTTTGGATAATTTTAGAAAAATCTTTTTACAGTGTAAAAATTGAAATCGAAGAGCGGTTCATCTTGCTTCATGTTCAAATACAATAACATAACCCATGCGTTATTGAGACAAAAGTTTTCTCAGACGAAAAAGCAGCTTAAAAGTATGGAAGAGGAGCGTCAACAGTGACAGTTATTGATCGAGGTGGAAATAGGGTGCTGTGGAAAAGGAGAAAGAAGAGTAAGAGGGATTGTTGGAAGCAGTGATGCGTTTAAAAAGTGAGTTCTGGCTGGTATGGGGGGATAAAGGCTAAAGGACAAAAATCACATTTCCTTCACTTGATGGGAGATGATGATTGGATGTCGGTCTCCGTCCATTTCCGGAAAGGGTGAGTTTTCTACGTTGATGTGAACTCAACACTTGCACATTCAGAATTAGATTCCAAAATGGAAAATTTTATTCCAAGCACAGAAAATTTTTTGATTATAAAGCTGTTGGTCTCGGATATTCAAAGTATACGAAAACTACATTTGTAGGAAAGTTTGCATAGCTACATGTACGTTTGGCGCGTTTTACTTCATACTAAAGCGAAAGTTTAAAATTAAAAATTAGAAACGATTCTAAAAAGTCTATGTTTTGTAATTCAAATCACTTTCTTAGAGTACATTTTCTAATTTTAAATTGCAGTACTTCATTGTATTGCGCTTATAGAGGAACAGACAAATGCGCAATACAATGAAGGACGAAGATATTTGTAAAAATAACACAAACGATAAAGTACGCTCATATAAGAACAAGTTTGCTAATAAAAATAACTAGAAATTCTTAAACGTTTTTTTCCTGTGTACTACAATAGTATGTGGTCTTCAACAGCCATTGTCACCCTGAAAGAACAGTGAACTCTTGTTGATATGAATGGAACTCTTCCAACCAAATTGCAATTAATTCATAGGAAATGTTAATAATATCAGAATTTCAGATTTTTCAAGAACATTTTATCAGTTCTTTTAAAATATTATTCTCTATCAATTGTCAAACCTTGTTTGCTTTGTAGCTAAAATTTATTCGACTGTCATTTTATTAAAAATAAAAAAGGTATGCAAATGAATAATTATGAAAGCTTAATTCACGCAAGGAATGTATCTTTCCATAGCTTCTTTTCTTGTATAACATTCGAAAAAAAATATTAAATTTTTGCAGAGATATGGCAAAATAAGAGAAAAAGGGAAATAAATAATAAAAGTAGTGCTAAAACAACATAAACAAAAACACAAGCATAAACTGACACATAATCAGTACTTATAAAGTTTCAAAACATACCATATTAATAAACTTGGCAACCACCCTGTAACTGCTTTTAAGCTATTGAGAATCCGTCGAAAAAAAGTATGTTTATTCAGAGAAAATACGATTTTGTGTCTCATTTCTGAACATGCATATTTTGCTTTAAACCCTAAATTAGATCTGATACTAAGTCGCAGTACCAAACTTTTTAAAGTTTTCGTTTATTGTGCATTAGTGAAAAATATTTCCATAAGTAGGATCATTATATTGTTTATAGCAAATTCAGCAGAGTATTAAATTGTTAACCTTTCTTATTTCGTCTTTGAAAGTTTTTTTCAGGATGTAAAACTTACTCTTGTAGTTATAAATATGTTTCGAATAATTTTTTCGATGCAAAATAGTTTTTATATTTTTGTTTACAATAGTTTTTTTTAAACTAAGAGGTTCCAACCTCTGTTCACTTCGCTCACCAACTACCGTGCTTGTTCGTCATTCATCATTGTTTTTTTTTCCTAAAAAGTTTATAAAAAAGATAATTTTGTTTACAGAATGTGCTTAATTACAATAATTTTATGTAAATACATTTTATTAACATGCTGATCATAACGAAGCTAAAGAGCATCTTGACTTGAAAAATAATTAACTGTACTTGAAAATGGAAATTTAAACTTAGGAATACAGAATGTGTGGCAAAGTACGAAGTAATTTTACTTGTTAACAATATGTAACGATAACCTTATATCATATAATAATAACATTTTTCTACACGCCTTAGATATTTCAAATTTCTGAAACTTAGAAATTTTCCACCACAAAAACAAAATGTAACGTTAAGTTGAACAGCCAAAATAGCGGCGGAATCAGCAGCCCTTACATTTTTTTTTAAAATAGAGAAATTATACACGTCAGAAAAATTTAGTTCAAAGCTTAACTATAATTTCGGCATTTCGAACCATTAAATTTATAAACTTGATCTAACCTTAAAAAAAGTTAAATTGAACTGTTGTATGATTTAATATGGATTTAACATAGTACTATACTAAGATTGCGGTAACTTAGTACGATATTTTTTCATCACTAACAGTATAGTAATGTGTCAAAAATATTTTAATAAAAATTAATTGTAAGTAAGTAATGTAATAAAAAGAAAAAGATAAAATAATGCTAAATATATTTCTTCAATTCTTTTATCGACTTGTCAATTCTAAGAAAAAAGTTTTTGTTGAACCATATTTGCATTAGGGATTTGAGGAAATTACTGAGGGTGCTACTTTCGCTAATATCCAGAACAACTTGAGGGAAAAAACCACTGTCGGCCACTTTATTTTGAACATTTTTCCTGTTGCAAAGTAAAAATCGTACGTAATTCTTTATTATTGGCCATTTCACTCCCACTGTAAGCAATAAATCAATACACGATGTAAGAGATTGTGAGAACCCCTTCCCCCATTTACTCTCTTTCTCTTTTATCGGGATTCACATTGTTAAGCACCCCCACCACCAGGAATGCTGCTCTGTTATATTGGATGGTTGGAGGTAGGAATGTCAATAATAGAACATTCAATGGAGAGATATGGCTGAGAAATTCCAGATATAGCAACGGTTGCCAAAGAAACGGTGCAGAAAGGTAGATAATAAAAAAAGGGAAAGAAAATGAAAGAAATGTTTTTTTAAAGAGCCATATAACATCAAACAATGCTGAAAATCAGTTCCAGCAAATATGGCACAAATAAAGTAAATATTGGCTCTTTAAACAGCGTCAGTATAGTATTAGAAGAGGTTTGGATAAATTAAGTAATAAAAAGACTTAAATAATAAAAAAATTACTGTTAAAAACAGGCTAAGTTCCTTCAATAATGAAATTGAATTTAAAAAAAGCTCTTAAGAGAACAATAAATAATAAAAAAGTAATAATAATATAATAAAACATAATAATAAAACAATACAAAATAAATTTTCAATAATAAAGAATAATTTGAAAAAATTTTTTAAAGGTGAACAAATTAACTCCATAATTGAAAGTATTTTTTTTTCTCCTTTTTTCTAAATTTATGATTGAACTGAAATGAAAGATGGGCTTACATGACTCAAATGTGATGATTCTCGTCAGAACGATTGAACATAAATAATGAAAACAGAGGCAGATTAGAACACGATAAAAGACGCCATTGCCAATAAAAAAATGGAAGGGATATTAATGAGGAATGACAGAAACTACAAGAGTCAAGCCGATTCTCTACTAAATGATTTCAGCTCTGTCCCGCTCCTAGATTGCACATAGAAATGTAATTAAAACTTATTTATTTCAATCGGCCACTGCTGCATCCACGGTGTCTTCAGATTCTTTTCATTTTTTATTCACATCTTCTCTTTCTTTTATTAGTTTACAAGCATGCCTTTCTTTTGTTTTAACCTCCTATAGCTTTTTTCCTACCGTATTCTCTTTTTTTTCCCTAACTATTTTCTGTTTTAATCTTTCACGAGGTGTCGTCGAGCAATGCTCAAAACGTGTAGACCTCTCTTTCATTTCAACTCTGCAACAAAAGTAATATTTTTTTATCAAGCGTACTTTTCGATTCAGTTTTTTTTGAGATTGCTCATATCCCATCAATTTCATATTTGCACCCAAAAAAAAATGTTTTTTTTCTTATATTGATTAGTAATATTGATTAGTTTCTGTGATTATTCACTGATACAAGTAATACAATTGGAGATTTTTGAAACACTACCATTATTTGCTGATGTCACGCTACAAGAAACAAAACTTTAAAAAGTAGTTAAAAAGTTGTTTTCTCGTTATGAATATTAAAAGAAGTTCAATGACGTAAATAACGCCCGTACAGCCCCTGCGGTGCTGTACGATGTTTGAGGGCGCATTCGACAGAAAAAATAACACTATGAGTTAAAATAATTTTCTATATTATATTGATCAGTTCACTTTATAAATAATAATAAACCCTAACAAATCTTTGAATATAATTGCTATATATAGTGAGTTATTTTCTCCTATTATTAAAAAAAATAATTTCAATATGGTGAGTTCATACAATGTTTCAATTTACCTTTTCATAGCAATTACTATTCCTATTTTCTTAAATTTATATAAAATTAATGATTATAAATATCCGAAGTGTTTTTGGTTGTTATTAATTTCACGTTTTTACAGTAAGTCTAAGATTGGGCGCACTTGTAAAACTATTGTAAAACCGCTTAAAAAACTATTATGTTAAATACAACGGCAATAAAAATAAATATAAAGTACGTACAATACAGCATAAAAGAATTATACCGAAAATTTTCATTCTTTCCTTAAACAAAAATAGTGACTATTTTCAGGAAATTCTATTTTATATTTGAAAAGCGTGAGTACATGTTGAAAATGCAGTAGTGAACGATTTTACGTGAAATAACAAAAAAATAACACGGAAGTGGAAAACGCATCGCGAAGTTTCGCAATCCTTTTGATTATAGAACAAAAGCAGTTGGTTTCTATGTTTAGCTTGATATTGATTGAACTCCCTTGAGTTTTGTGCAGCAGTTCTTATCGATCCTACCTGCAAAGACCCTTTGAGACCGCGTGGCGCTTTTGCATTCTCAAAATAGAACACGTCGACAACCCCTTTTGCTCTAAAGTCTTGCCTCTACCAGAGATTTGATGCATAAGATTTCAAAAGAAGACTTAATTATCGGTGACTTCAAAGGCATCCACTTTCTTTTTCTTACTACCCTTTGGTTAAAATTTATAAAGAAACTCTTTTGAGGGTGAAGATGAAAGTGTGGTTTAAAATTAATTTTCTAGTCACTTGTTTAGCAGAAGATATTTTTTTCTTCATTTCATTGAGATTTGCCTAATTAAATCCTCATTTGTTTTAAATAAACTGAAAATAAGTTTTTAAGTAACATTTTAGGATACTCTCTGATGACGTGATTTAATGTCTGAAGAAGTTGCGAAATAGGCTGGATTTTACTTAGTACTTTGGGCAACATAATTTTACCATTTAATTTTATAAAATGGGCATAACATAGTGATTGATTTTTTATGTATGGAAAGTTAGTAATGGCATCTTTGAACGTTTAAAAAAACTATTAGTAAATGCTGTATTTTGTAGTAGATGACAAGTTTTTTTTGCTTATTTTTTATATAAAGGAAACTGTGATTGTGTGACTATTTTTTAAACATATTTAGTTCAAAATAGAACGCTATTTAGACGTGAACTACTTTTGAATTGAGAATTTTTATTTAAATATTTTTCGATTTAAAAATTCTATTTTCATCAAGTAAGTAAATCCCTATTCGTGGCGCGAATAGGGATTTACTTAACGTGTAACTTAAAATATACTAAGTAAATAATGATTCTATTTATACCTTCTCTATTATTTATATTTGTATAAATCTTTTTCAGTATAAATGTACAAAAGAATAATTTCAGTAAAAAAGATACGCATGAAAAAAATAATAATAAATAAAGGACTGAGTTTTATGATTCGCTTATGGAGAGTCACTTATGTTGAAACTGATCTTTTTCGATGTATCTTTTCCAAGAAACTACTTATGATATCACTCTGAAATTTTTTGGAGATATTTGAGATTATATCAGTTGTATGCTGTAATAATGTGTCAGCTTAACCAGGAATACTTTATGAGTAATGAAAGATTTTTGCTCAAAAATGATGAAACGTTTTAAATAATTAAAAGCTTTCAGTTCATAATTTTTGAAGAAAAAAAATTCTGCCAAGAATATATATTAACAGTTATCACAGTGTAGATATGTATATTTAAATATTCTGTGGAAAAAAAACTGAAGCAGTATCTTGTTTACATGCTGAGAAAAGATACATCGATAAAGGTCATTTTTAGCATTATTGTTACATGCCCTACCGACTCCCCTTAAAATTTTAACATGTAGTTAATACAATAGTTAGCATAGTTTCTGAAAGGAAATTATTAAGTTATTCTTTCCTATAATTCAATAATTTGTATTTTTGAAAAACATAACTACGTTTGTATCTCCTCTGTTCCAGAAACAATGCCGCACTGCAAAAATTTCCGGATCAAAATACGGTAAAAAAGTGCCGGCACTTTGTACCGTAAAATCCATTTTTGCTGAAACATGTAACGGAACAAAAAATCTGATCAAACCGTAATTTTTACTGTAATAACTACTGTAAAGCACTGAATAACTCTAATTTAATTACTATTACTGCAAAAATAGATATTATGGTAAAATGGCTTCTATAGATGATGCAACTAAAGTGCCGGTACTTTATGCCGTACTTTGATTTGGAATTTTTTACAGAGCACATATATCAGGATGTTAATTATCATATCATTAAAACAAATCAAATTTTACTTCTGAATATTCTAAATTATTTTTGAGACTTCTTATCAGGTAGTTAAAGAAGCATTTAACAGTTTTTAATGTGTTTTTTTTTCCAGAAGGATTTGGTTTATTCACTGTTTTTTTTATCTAAATATATAAATGAACCTCATAAGGTTCTGAATATGACTCATTTTAATGCCTTGAACTTCATATTCACGTTTGATGAATATATTTCATATTCAACATCATTTCATCAGTTGTTTTCATGTTTATCGTGGTTCTATCTTTGTTTGATATATTTCATTGATATAGGAACAATGGAATCTACTTTACAGATTTTTCAGAGTTTTCACAGGAAGTTAAGCACAAAATTTATAGAATAGATAAAAAAAGAATCGGATTAAGAGACTAGTTTTTCTCTGAAAGTTAACCAAACAGTTGTTTTTCTCGAAATTTTTTATAGGATGTTGTAAGTAGCACTGAAAAATTTAAAGCATCAATTTCTTATTAAAAATAGTGAAGATAAAAAATATTAACATCGTTATTTAATTTAGAATTACATCACTAAATATAGGCTCACATTATTTAATATAGACAGAAAATATGATATCCACAATGAAGTGATATTATCAAATCAAAAATTTTTAAATTTAACCAAACTCTAAACAAAATGGTTAAAATTTCATGCAAAATCGGTAAAAGAATCATTTCATTTAAACAAGAATATTTAAAATAAAGAAATGCTTTAATTTATAAAATAAATAAATATTTAAATAGAAAAAATAAATGCTAAAATTAATTTCCATAAAGTAATATTTCAACTAAAAATAAATATCCAATCAAAGAATGTTAAATTATATCAGCCAGATTTGAATTTTAGTGCAGAAAATCAATTTGAATTTCCTTGAAATAGAGCATAAGCTTTCCATACCGAGAAGATAATAAATACTACCATGGTCCTTATTAGACGAAAATGAACAATTGAAATGACTTTAACCGTAACTTAAATAGAAATAAATAAAGTTACTCACAAAAATCTTGAAAAAAAGGTCATATGATAAAGAACAGATATATGCGGTTTTGTACACTAAATCTTTGTCAGACCATTAAACTTTAAAACTAATGATGTGGACTGAGCTATTTAAGAATTAAATGAACAATAAGACCCCCTGACGAGTCATTTAAAATGAAAAAGACAGTTCTGCTTTGCTGTTTTCTACTTTAACGATTTCTAAACAATTGTTTGTTATTCAAGCGCGTAAAAAACACATTTAAACTGTCCATATATCTCATTCTAAAACAATACAGTTTAAGAAATAAGATTTTGTCAAATTGAACGGGATTCAATCTCGCCCCAAGTGTTGTACACTCTTTTTAAACCAGGAAGTTGTTTTTTCTTTTATGTTTAGAGCTTTTCGATCGAATTTCTTTAGTCTGTGAAGAAAGCCGTTCCAAAACAACTCATTTTTTATTCAAAGTACTACTATGATACGTGTAAAACGGCCTATACCTGGAAAAAAAATATAATCGAGCATTTTTTATGAAGAAGAAGTGAGAAATAGGGAGTTCACAGTTGCCAAGCAACGGATGATTTCTTCTAAAGTTAGATCCTCTTTTCCAAATAAATGGGGGGGAAATGGTTTAATGGTAAAATTTTATAATGGACCCTCATTGGAATTGAAATCAAACCACTAGTTGCATTATGATGCTTGGTGTAAATAAAAAAGTGCTTAAATTATTGAATTGATATTTCATAAAAAAAAAACTTTTAAAGAACATTATTTAAAAAAATAATAAAAAACCTCTGGAGTCAATCTCAAACTGTGGTATGTTGTCGTCTTTTACTTTCTATCGCTGTTTGCTCTTCGATGTGGCGATGAGTGAAGTTAAGAATGATTTCAACAATAAAACAATAAATTTAATTAGAAAATAAAAGAAAACAAACTACTTCAGCAGTTGAGTACATTGCTGCTTCCTAATCGTTTCATATTAAGAATCTCTCTCTTACATTTGTAAACAGACACAATAGTTGTGGTGCTGCGCCACCTGCTGGACAACTCACTATTAAGGGGAAATGTTAACAGGTATAAGCGTTTGAAATAACATCTTTATTGAACACATATACGGGGGGAAAAATTTATATAATTTTGTAATAAACCGAATAACGTAACTTGTGAAAAAAGGCAAAGTTTAAAAATCCTCGAAATTCAAAAAGCTGTCGACATTCCAGCTTTCGATTAAATGTTTTCCTTGACGTAGGAGGATTCAGCATGTACTCCTGTCTAACTACAGTTGTACTGTAAAAAATGTCATGAAACTTTCTTCGTTTTTGACGAAATTATTTCCTAATGTATGCTCCGAGCGAAAATTTCGCTGAAGTGACGAAATAACTATCGTTACTTCTTCAAAAAAACAAATTTCGGCAAAATTATGGAAATATATTCGATTTTTTCCAACAAAGAAATTTTAAAGTGCATAATATATTTACCTTTTCAAATAACCACTTTATCATGGGCACTAGATAGGTGGGACAACGCAACAAGGGCAGATAGAACATAGATTTAAATTACTTCCATGTCCGATGCGGGTTTCGAACCTTGAATTTTCCTGGCCAACTCCTTGCATACAGTCGACCGTCTCAATTTGCCACTTTATTTTCGATTGTCTAGTCTTTATTCAAGTTTCATCCTTCTAGTTAACAATCTCCCACAATGCACAACGATGAGGTTTCGAGTTAAGGAAACATTTTCGTCATATATTTGAGACTTCACGTTTCGTCACATATCACGTGATTTTGTGACGAAATGATTCTCAAAACTAGCGAAATACTGCTTAATCATCAAAAGTGAGAATTTCATATCTGAGAGTGTATCGTTTCGAATCACTGGCGCATAGCTGTTAAGTTAACCATGAGAGGTTTGAGTTGTTCACCTCTCAGTTTGAAATAAATACGGGTTAGTTCACGAAATTTTTGCTTAAAAGGTTATTGGTATATTAATATTTTACTTAAACACTCTCTTTAAAACTCTTGTTTTCTAAGGTTAGTTATAAATTATAGAGTCACCCTAATTTGAAAATCAAAAACTGTAATTATAATCTAAAGATCGGCTTTAATTTGTGTCATAATAGAAAAACATTTAAATAGACCCCCTTCCATTATTACAGGGTAAACGTAAATAGTCAAAATTTACCTGATAACAAAATCTAAAACCTTTTAAAAACCTTTTTCGTAGATAAAGCCTGAATGAAATAAAAAACCGTTTACTTTAACAAATTTCTATTGTTAAATCCCATTCCATTAAAATAATGCTTCATAAATGTAACACTCTAGCATTATCTGATTATATTTTCCTTTTAAATATGGTTCTTCAAAAAGAAATAATAAACGATTTTCAATCTTTATATTTTTGACAACCACACCCATGTGAACAAACTCAGAGAAAACCTTTATTTTTAAAAGAACGGAATTATCAAACAAATTGAAACAAAATGAGAAACTTAAAAATAATATCATTAAATATTCCTCAAGTAAGGCAATCTAGGCACCTTCATAACAAGTAGGGTATGTATATAATTAGGGCTTCTTTCTCCTTTATTTTAGGAGTGGCATTAAGATTCAAAGGCAAGATTGAAAGAGGCAGATGATTTCGGATTTGAAAAGGAGAGAAATAGGAGAGGGCGTCTTTCGAACAGAAGATTAGAACACAGCCTATTGTTAGAAGTCACGATCATCAGGCTCTGCAAAGAGATTCGACTTGACACCGTGACCGCTAGGTGTCGCTGAATGATGTTTCATTGTTGGGAGACATAAAGGATTGATCTTAATCCTCACTAAAAAAGTATAATGAATTATTTGCTCATTTTTTAAACTTGTTTCTATTTTAATGTGAAAGACTGTGTTAGAAACTATTTTTGCTACTGACCATGAAGTTCGTATTTGCATGTGAAAAGTGTACTATAATTATAGACCTCGGGAGTAATAAAGTGATAACCCACATTTCAGAGAAAAAGATTTAGAGATTTTTTTTTAATTCATATGACAGATACTGCAGGAATGTTTCATCTCTTGTGAGAGTGGACCAGTATGTGTTTCCGTCTCTCGATTGGGACTCCTATTTCTTAAGCAGAATGAAATCTCGTGCTGGACATAATTATTTACAGTGAAACTTTTATGATAAGCAGAATGAACGCTCGTGTTGGATGTAATTATTTGCAGTTGGAATGAGAGATTGTTATAATAAGCAGAATGAAAGCTCTTATTGGATATAATTAATTAAAATTGGAATGAGAAATTTTTATGATAAGCAGAAGGAAAGCTCTTGTTGGATATAATTATTTACAGTTGGAATAAGAAATTTTTATTATAAGCATATTAAAACACTTGTTGAATATAATTATTTACAGTTGGAACTAGAAATTTTTATAATAAGCAGAATGAAAACTCTTTTTGGATGTAATTATTTACAGTTGGAAAGAGAAATTGTTATAATAAGCAGAATGAGAGCTCTTATTGGATATAATTAATTAAAATTGGAATGAGAAATTTTTATGATAAGCAGAATGAAAGCTCTTGTTGGATATAATTATTTGCAGTTGGAATAAGAAATTTTTATTATAAGCATATTAAAACTCTTGTTGAATATAATTATTTACAGTTGGAACTAGAAATTTTTATATTAAGCAGAATGAAAGCTCTTGTTGGATGTAAAATTTACAGTTGCAATGAGAAATTTTTATAATAAGCAGTTTGCAAGATCTTATTGGATATAATTATTTACAGTTGGGAGAAGAAATTTTTATAATATAAAAGCTCTTATTGAATAATTATTTACAGTTGAAATGAGAAATTTTTAAAATAAACAGAAAAAAGCTCTTGTTTGATATAATTATTCACAGTTGGAATAGGAAATTTTATAAGATATGAGTTACCACTTTTTAACCCCAACCGGGGCTCTCAATTCATACCTGGTTTCGTTCGATTTTTTTACTTTACTGTAAAATAATTTTGGAGTACATTTTAACATGCATCCTAATTCCTTGCTTATGTCTTTTAAAAAAGACATAAGCAAGGAATTAGAATATGAATATTTCTTGCAAATATTGATGCTTTAATTATTTGATTTGTTTTATATTCTTCCAAGCACATAATTATATCCAACGACACAATTTAGCCATAACCTAATATCCTAAATGATACTCTTTGAAACATGGCCTCTTGATACGATATTGCAAAGGAGCGCGAAAACTGAATTTGTCCCCGGGTGTTATAAGCCTTAGGTACGTCTCTGACTATTATAGTAAAAAATCTCTTCTTCGCTGTAAACAATGGATACTCAAATTTCAAAAAGCTTTCTCTGTGTTTGACGGAACCATTTCCTGGTTTAATGCTCCGAACGAACATTTAGTCAAAGTGACGAATTAACTATTGCTCTTTTTTTTTTGAGAAAATAAATTTCGTGAAAAGTAAATAAAAATTTCGTCATTCTATCATATTTCAAGGAAAATAAATAAATAATAATAATAAATATCATGAGGCATATCTAGTGTCTAAAACAATGCTGCCCGTTAGATACCATAAGGTACTCGTAGTGCCTTATGGTATCTAACGGACGGTACTGTTTTTCACTTTTACGTGGGCACTATATAGATGAATCAACGTCATCTTAACACAAGAAGGACAGATGGAGCAGAAAGATAAAGTTCATCCATGCCCGCAGCGGGATTCGAACCGGAAATCTTCCTGGTATGAGGAAGGTAATCCAAATTAAAAGTTTCACGTACTGTGCAAAATGCGCATGTATATAAAAGTCATGGTAACAGCAAAATTTCGTCACTCAAGAATCTTGAAATCTACCTCTTAAAAAAAGCTCCAATAAAGTAATAGGCTTGGTAACACGAGAAATGTGTTTACCAACCCTTCAAGATGAGTTATCTTTCATTGGTTAAATCCACGACATTCTCAAATTCGAGGCCGAAGTTGAACGACTTTCAAGGCAAAAGAAAATATAATAAGCATATGCTCCTGATGAGGAGCATTACTTACTTAAATTTCGAGTAAGATGAAATTCAAATCACAAGCTTCAAATAGTAATACATTAATATTTCGCATTCATTATAATATATCCGAGAAGGGTTTTGTTTCAACTCAAATTTTCAGATTCTACCCTTAAAAAAGCTTGCAATTGTACTATATCTTCAACATTTATTTAAATATAACATAGCAATAAGATCATATTTCTAGATTATTTAAAGATGCCAGTAAAAATATCACAGAGAACAACTAACTTAAAGTGAAAATAAATAAAGCAGTTGCTGATATATTTATTCAAAAGAGTTTTAATTATCAATGTAAATTGTATTTTAAACCGTTTATATTAAGTCATGAGCAAATATTATTTTAGTGTTTTGACAAGGTTGTTCCGATTTGAATTAATTGTTAGATACCATAGATTTATTTTCATATTCGACATGTGTAATTGATAATATTTATGAAATTGTATAATAATGTTTAAATAATGATATTGTTTTATAGTTTAGGAATGTATATTCTTTGTTTTTTAAAATGTGTAACTGCTTAAAATATTATAGTCTTTTAAATTTAATGATTCAAAAAATTGTTTTAATATTACGCAACGTTTAATATTACAATGCAATTGAACTATTTTGCTTATTAAATATATACCGGTAATAATATTTAGGAAATTCCATTATAGTTCAGAAATGTTACATGATGAAATGTAACATGCAAAGGTATTGTTTTTATAATTTAAGAATGCATGTTCTTGGTTTTTTAATGCGTAAAAACTTTAAATATTATAATATTTTAAATTTAATGGATCAAAAATTTCTTAAATGTAATAAAGCGTTAAACTGTTAGATATTACGATGCAATTGAATTGATTTGCTTATTAAATGTATTCCAGTAATAATGTTCATGAGATCGTATTATAATTTAGAAAAAGTAACAGTGCTTATTTGCTAAAATACGCAATTGCTCTAAATAGGAAATTTAAAAAAAACATTCTTAATCATTATAGAGTTATAAATTAGATTGATATTTCCACATCACTAATTTTTTTATCTTTTAAATCTTATCAATTTCAACAGCTTTAGTAAAAAATAAAAAAAAGAAGAGGAAAACCGAAGACGTAATCTTTTTTCTATCTTCACACGTGCTGAAGACAGAATTATACTTTTTTCAGCAAAAACTACTAATTTAGAGTTAAGATAGCCTTAAAATAAAAACAATACGAGTCATTTAAATCGTATGAGTAGACAAAACTGTTACGCGTGATGCGGTATATAACTGTATATTTGTTATGCGATTGGATGCTCTTGAGCGAGCATATGTGTCGCTGAGAAAAACCTTCTAAATATCGTACTCTTGTTCTCACTCCTTTCATCCTCATTTAAGATCAGAACTAAGAACCCCTACTTAATTTACCTAAACTTTTATTTTAAAGTTGAATGTAAATGGTGCAGTTTCTCTTTTGTCTCCTAGTACTGTCTTATTACACGGTCTGGTAAAATTACTGTACTATATAGGAACGACATTTCTGGTAATAAAAAAACAACATAATTCTTGTTAATAAAACTAAAATATAAGGTTAAAACATTCGTACGATAATTTCATTCATATAATGATGGTTAGTTGGAAATTCTAGATTTCAAAATTATGGTTCTTATTATATTCATTTGGAAAAATACAAAACGGAAAAAAAGTAGTTTTAGCCGAATAAATGATTTTTTTAACCATGCTCTGAGATGTCTTGAAATAGTTACCAAATTTTATCGCATATTATGAAACCATATTCCATTGTTAATTTTACCAAAATCATTATCAAAGCTCTTTGGTAAAAATTACCGAACATTTTGGTGATCCCATAGAGCCAAGTTTCAATTGCAGATTGATTCCAACTTTAATATATGATCTAGTAAATTCATTATATAATTTTGCTTATTTTTGCTTATTTACAGCATACTAACTAAATTTCCCCTTGCTACTACTAGGGCTTGTACAATTCTTATATTATATTATATTCTTATATTACACCTTTGATTGAATAGTCCATTTTAAACTGTATAAGGACTAATTTATCACGGTCTCTATTATGATTTTTAATTATATCACGGGGAAAAAGTTAAAAGTTTAAAGTAGTAATAAACAATTTAATATTTATTATTTTTGTAAAACTATAGATCGGAAGCCCCCGAGAACCAAACATGAACGTGACTGATTCGAGAGTTGAACTCCAATCCATCGGATCTACCAAGTGATATTCATTTCATTTCCTGACACTAAAGAAATCATTTTTCCAAGAAATCAGGGAAGGTGTCACGAAATGATTATTGGTTCTATCGATTGATGAAATATGCGATTTCCGGCAAAGAAATCGGGATAATAAAAATCGATTCAAACATCTCTGAAAAAGTTTGGGTGGGAGGAGGGGATGACATAACTCGGGGCTCAGTAAGGGCCAGTGCCCGAGTCACGAAACAATCTGCAGCTAAATCGTCATTCCGCCACTGCTTAACCAGAAATGACCATTCCGCGGTCATGCTTGGTGTGGCAACGACAAGTACTCCTGATATACGAACGAGGACGTTAATCAGTCCGTGACGAAAAGTAATAATAATATATATAAAAACACACACTAGCAATGACTTTGTAACTGAGGCTGGGATAACGCATATCAAAAAGAACATACCGGCACACTCCCTGATGAGAAAATTCTACTGTTTTTTTTTCTTCTTTTTTGCATAAATAAATAAAGAAAAAGCTTTTGCTTTTCCAGTCGTAATTTCCCTACAAATTAGAATTGAAGCTTGTTAGGAGTACTTTTTTTTATATATATGTATCAAAAGGAAGTGCATGATGTTCGATTGTTTGGGTTAGAGTAAGTAAACTTGTTAGCTTTGGACTGAAAGGTTAACTGAATGGTATTGCGGATGTGTTCAGGACTTCCTATTCATTATACACACTCAGAGTTTACAGAGAAAACTTCAACAAAGGATTCTAGTAAATCCATAAAAAAAATGCACCAATAAAATATATGAATTTCACGTGCTATAATTTAAAAAGTTTTAAAATGAAAACTTATGAATGTAATGTATATAATTCCATTATAAGAAATTTTATCGGCGAAAATTGTAAAATTTCTTATAAAATACATTCGTTTTTAAATGCATAAAATCAATTAAGCAGAGTCAAGCAATCATCTTCCTATTAGCAGCAAAACAATATATTCTCAATCTCATTAATATAATATTCCAATAATAACAGCAATTCTTATGCTTTAAATGAAAATAAAGACAAAATTTTAAAAAAAATTCTCGAAATAAAGTTATTTTTAATAAACATTTTGTATATACATTAGATCAGTGTTCCCCAACCCCAGGTCCGTGAACCGGTACCGGTCCGTGAATCAAATGGTACCGGGCCGCCCATTTCATTGAAACTGAATTTAAATTCCTAGGTTTATACCAAAAATTAAAAATAACTGTGTTCCATTAAAATTTTATTTATTTAAAAAAAGGGGCTCCCGAAGGTAGTGACATAAATTTTTTAACGTTTTAAAACGATTACCCCAGATGGAACCATCTTATTACAAAGAAACAAGTTCAGGGTTCTCATCGTTCTAGTAAGTTAAAATGTTAAATCACTCTAAATTTATTTTTTAATGTAACTGTATTTTATTTTGAAGGCATGTTTAATATAAAATTAAATTAAAATTAATAAATCGAAATAATTTAAAATACAAACAATCAACGTCCCCCCCCCCCAAGCGGGCCGCGGTAAAATTATCAAACGTTGACAGGTCCGCGGTGATAAAAAGGTTGGGGAGCACTGCATTAGATTACAGAAGCAAGAGGTCATTTTTTTCAAATGTGATAATAATAGTTCAATAATAATTATAATATAATAAAATAATTAAAATAATATAATAAAAAATGAAAAATAATAATTATAATATAATTTAAATGATAAATAATATAATAAAAAATAAATAATAATAATTATAATATAATTTAAATAATAAATAAATATACTACTAAATAAATAATAATAAATAAATATAATACTAAATAAATAATAATAATTATAATATAATTTAAATTATAAATAAATATAATACTGAATAAATAATAATAATTATAATTTAAATAATAAATAAATATAATACTAAATAAATAATAATAATTATAATATAATTTAAATTATAAATAAATATAATACTGAATAAATAATAATAATTATAATAATGAATAAATAACAATGCAATAACAATGAACAAATATACATTAATTATAATAAACTAACAACCTTTGGTGGCATACTTAGTCACATTTCAAAATTATGAACTCACATGTCCAACAAATGAACTTTAATAGAAACCAAGCATAACTGTAATTAAATATTCTAACTCTTCGACCTCTTCTCCAATCCTACCACTTTAAATAGTTTTAAACAATAAATTAACTAAATTCTTTAACCGTCTAGTTTTTATCGTGATTTAGCGGTCTCGGAAGTACTTTGAATTCAATTTAAATTTTTTTCAAGAGATGTCTGCACTATTGCCAAAGTTCCTTCTACTGAATTTTAGAGATGATTTAGAATCTGTTCTGCAGTCATTAAATCACACAAACTAGCATAAGAATTAGTTCTGAATATTTCAGCATAGTCGACAGCAGAAGTATTAAAATTATTTTCATTTCTGTTGTGAGATAAGATAGAAAACTCATCCCAATGTCTCATTACATGTTGTACTACTTTCTCATGTATGTAACTTGAGTATCATAATATATATATATATATATATATATATATATATATATATATATATATATATATATATATATATATATATATATATATATATATATATATATATATATATATATATATATATATATATATATATATAGGTGCTTTGACAGTATGAGGCACACTCGCACCCATTTATGCTTAAATATTTTTTCAGCAATTTTAAAGAGAATTAAAATTAAATCTAAATATGTACTTAACATAATACTAATTATAATCTTCAAATTGATATTCAATTGGAATTTTTTTTAATCGAATTGTCTTTAAAAAATCAACAGTGTAATTAAATAACAAAAACAAAATACTTTAAAATAAGTGTTTTTTCTTTTTTATAACCATTAAGTTTGAGGAATAAAATGAAAATTCTTCAGCTGATGTTAATAAGGAAAATGCTTTGTAGTTACTTATAGGAATTTCATTAGAGAAAAAATGAAATAAAAATTTTTTCTTGGTGCACGAAAAATCTTCGTTTTATTTTCCGGGATGCATTCACATATTCTTAAAACACAATCAGCGCATGCATTTACGTGTGACCCAAGCGTTGCTAACTTTGATAGAGAAATATCTTCGATTTTGGTGTCACGTGAGACAAATATTGATAACGATAACAAATTTCCTTTGCGAAATAATATCCAGAAGAATGATGTAGAAGAGTGTATCATAATCCCTTATTTGTAACATAATTTCCCCAAGCTATATAACAGCATCCCTTACATAAGAGTGTGACTCAGAAAAAGTAATCTCGCGGGACATTTCCCTAACCGCAGAATAATGCGATATTTATTGGACTGAACATTCCCATCCCCGATGAAAATAAATCTCATTACACAGAGCAACAAATCTTCCCCCTTCTGGAATTTGTTTTTCAGTGAGGATCATTTAACAGATTTTCTTAAACGTGAAATAATTAAATTCTCTGTGTGCTCTTATAAGACGAGATTACAATTTTAACACTTGAGCTATAACTCAAGGATTCGAATGAAGAGTTCTCTAGTTGCATCACAAGATCCCGCAAAATTACCTTAATACTGTGCCAAATTGAATTACATTTTTGTGCAAATTAAAAAACTTCAAACTTAATGGTTCATCTTGAACGAATGTATGGCACTTATTAAGGTTGCAACAAATCCACGCTAATGGTTTAAAGTTGGATCTATTTTTCCAAAGGAATAATAAAGGGTTTAACACAATGTGCAACTTATACTAAACGGTTAAAGTGTATACGGAGACTGGTGAAGTAACCGAACTGTATGGTAATATGGTAGTAAAATTTCTCATAAAAAAAACATAAGTTCGATAAATAAAACCAAAATTTATGATATTTAAATTAATAATTTAGAAATTTTTCCGATCATATGGTAACGGTTTATCGGAAATTCTGGTTTTCTGGAGTTCTTATTAACAGGCATTTCGAACAAAATACGAAACTAAAAAGTAAATTCAACCGAATAAATGGTTTTTATGACATGCTTAAAGATATCATGGTAAAATTTTATCACATATTATAAAATCATATTTTATTGCTAATTTTACCAGAAACATTACCAAAGCGCTTTGATAAAAAATAGCGATCTTTTTGGTGTTCCCCTAGAACTAAGAAACATGTTCAATTTTTCCATATTCAGGTATTTTGGACCATACTTTTTTCTCAGTGTATGAAAATTCAAACTATTTTATTGATTATATAAAGACATACATTTAGCTGTATGGTATCTCTAATAAAATTCTTGAAATCATTTATTTTTCTACACATCTTACTAAAAGTTTTGAAAAATATAAAATCTTTCGGAAAAGTTTGAAACAATAGCTTTATGAAAAAAGTTTAAAATACTAAAAGCGTAAAAAACTTTTTTTCTACTTAATGTATAATACAGATCCTTAAAGCATGTATTTGGTAAAAATACTTGTTAAGATACTGAAGGACAATTCATTAATTAATAAAAAAAGTAATGCAAAATTATTAAAAAAAAATTCTATATCGGTATATTGTTAACTTATGAGTGTAAATCTTATTATACACTTAGGTAGGAATTATTAATATCAAATTAGCATTTTTTTTATAAGAGTGTTTATCAATGAGGTGGTGCTATTCAGAAACTTACCTAAATGTAAAAATGGTGTGAGGGTATACATTGAAGCTCATTTGCTTAAGTGATTTATTTTATTTTTAGGGATTTTGTAAGATTTAAAAAATTTAGCCTCAAATAGTTAAGTAAACAATGTTTTTTGTATATAAATTATCCGATGTCTAATTTTCTTTTACTCCAATGAAAAGTTTAATTTGAGCACAAGACAATTTGAATCATTTAAGAGTAGGAAAAATAGTTTCATATTGTATCGCACACTCAATATAAACTCCTTAAATCTAACATAAAATGTCATTAAATGTTTCATAAAACACTCAAAATTGATGAAGAAAACAATTGTTGTTAAGTAGTTGAAATAAACAAAATTATAAAATTTATTAAATGACAAGCCAACTATTATTCCAGTTCTTTTCTTAACAAAACAAATTTAAAGAAAATCTAATATTCTGTTAAGTAATAATTTGCTTTGATAATTCACAGGAACAATAAAACATGGAAATTTATGAAAGTAACTATTATCGAAGTCTTGAAATAAAATGTTCTAAAAAGATACCAAATGAATTTTATTTTAATGATAAAAAATAGTAAATAAAGAGAGATAATTGAAATTCCAAGAATAAAATGTATTAATTTTGAATAATTGTGTTTAAAAATGTAATATCCCATTTTCAATTCAAATACCATTCAATGGTATCAGTTTTTTGCGTTTGTTTATGAGCAATGCCTCTACAAACGCACTGCTATAACTTAAGAGATTAGTTTTATTTTTATTTTTTTTGACTAAAAAAAGAAACTCTTTTTTTTTCGAATACAATTCCATTTGATGGAATATTTATGAATTCAAAGAAGACAATAAAAAGGAAGAACCGGCGGAGAGTAAGAGGCTGGATCTTCGCCAAACCGGCAGTAAAATTCGTAAGGTAATCCCAGGTACTTTTTGGCTGTTTGCATACAAAGTGGATTCATATGACGGAAGAAGATAATGTGACGAAATGACGGTTGTTTTGAAGTAATGAGAAAAAATATATGAAGCTGGAAGAGTTTTTTTTTTTCTGTAGGTATTTCTTGGAAACCGATGCGTCATTAGCGTTCAACTGATAGTAAACCTACTGATTTTGATGGTATAGGCAATAAATAACTAAACTTTTCCGATTAGTTTGTCAGTTAAATTAGGATAAATATTTTTAGCGTCAAATATCCCTTTTGTTATTTTAGATTATCATTATTAATTATTATATTATTATATTTTGATTATTATATTTTGATTTTATATTTTGATTTTATATTTTGACTTTATATTTTGATTTTATATTTTGATTTTATTATTTGATTATTATATTTTGATTTTATTATTTGATTATTATATTTTGATTTTGATTATTTTTTTTAATAATATTCAAATCGTCGTACTTTGATTTCAAACTATAGAATTGCATTATGTTACAATAATTGCTGTTTTGTCCTTAACGTGTTGAAATGGAAATCAAATAAACTGAAATTGAAAAAATTCAAATGAATATTAAAAAATTTCGAAATAAAAAAAGTTTAGAATAAGAATTTAACAGAATTTAAGCTAAGATAGAAATATCCTAAAACGCTACACATTGCAGTGAATCGAGATAATAAATTATATACATTTTTAATTGGATGTTTCAATGCAATTCGATTTATATTTATACATTATTTATTGCCTTTAATTGTGTTTCACTTAAATTGGTTCCCTCTTTAAAAAACTTCAACTGTATAAGATTTTCAAAATACATTAATTTAATATTGTAAACATTTATATACCAAATCATTCATACATTTAGTGTGACACTTGTTGCTGTACAAAGTCAATTCACTTAATTGCCGGCCAATGTCATTTATATTTGGATCATAACTTGTTGTCATAAATTATTCTTACAAATTTTATATCACAATTTGAAAGAGCGTAACATTTTACAGTAGACTATATAGAGTTTGTTTTAAAAACACCGAGTTGAAGAGTTAGATGAAGTTTCAAATATTCACAACTAAATAGTTCTATTTAACTAAAATAATTGAAAAGAAAAATTAGAAAAAGCAATGTTGGTAAAACCAAGACTAACTTAGCACGAGAATACCTCCTCCTATTTTTTGAGACTGTTATTAAAATACTTCGTTTAAGCTAATGGAACATTTGAGAGCCGTGGTGGCTCAGGGAATAGAGCATTCACCTCTCAATGATTTCACCCAGGTTCGAATCCCAGAGGTGGCTGGTTGAAATGAATTCTGCTCCCGGCTCACACCGACCACAGTGCTTACGTAAAATATCCTCAGTGGTAGACAGATCATGGGTTAGAATACTACTTCAGCCTAACTGGCTGTAAGAAGTTTCGTGGTTTTCTCTCCATCTCACTCAAATGCGGGTTAGTTCCATCAAAAAGTCCTCCACGCGAAGGTGAGTTTGCCCCAATGCCTGATCCAGAGGTTCCCTCGTCTTCTGGATTGAGTTCAAAATTACGAGGAAAATATTTGATAAGAAAAGCCTCAAAATGTTTTGTTTCGCCGCCAAATGTTATATTCGAGTATTGTAGGAACCTTAAATATTGCAGAATTCGAGAAACTTCTTTGAGTGCCAATAATCAATGTCAGTTACGGTTTGGGGAGGTTAAAAATGATTCTGAAACAGTAATGGAACTTTTTGTTCTGTGTCTTTACCTCCTAAAGTTTATTTGTCAACGTAATCCTGATCACATTATTAATTTATCTTGATTTTATAGCTCATATCAAAAGCAACGGTGGGTGGTCTGAATAAAACGATTAATTATTTAAAACAGCAGAACATGAAGCGGCTCTAATTTCGATCGATAGAACCATCTGTACACTGCATTGGATTCAGTTCAGTTCCTTATGTGAGTCCAAAAATATCATAATAATTTAAAATAATTTGAAATAAATTTTGAAAATATTTACATCGCTCTTTATATTATTAAAAGTAACGTTTACTCATTAAAACTACATTATTTTTGAATAATATTTTATGGAGAAAAAAACATTAAACCTAATAAAAAATGCACCGACCGTTTGTGTTGTACAATGAACAAGAAAAAAAATAGAAAACCCTGAGTAATTTCTGCTTGAATGACTGGACTTGCAGGAACTAAATGGCCCATGTTAAATGTTCAAAGAGGTGACCTCATATATGCCAATTTATTAAATCAGACGATATGTTAAATTACAGAATTAGACAAAATATTGCATTATCTCTGAATAAACATTTTGAATTTTTTATTATTAAAAATAGGGGGGGGGGGGTAACCGTAATTTGGGAAATATGATCCCCATAGCTTAATAAGAACAGCACAGGCATAAGTTTAGGCCTCTTAAAGATAATTTTGCTTTTTACGTATTTCGCTATATCTCGCGAAATTTTTAAGCGATTTGATGAAAAAGTTTTTTTACACGCAATTATTGTAATCCGCTTATAAAAATTAAAAAAAATTAAAGCAATATAATAATATATTTATAATAAAATAAAAACTTAGAAGGAAAAATACTACTTTATTTACAACAACATAAGAAATATTTATAACAGCAAAATTTCGTTTAAATTTTATTCATTTGCTATTTAAAATTATAAAATTTAAGATGGTGGGAAAATTCATATGTCCTACACTTTAAAACTTTTGGATCATTATCAATTTTAAAATAATAATTAATTATTAAAAATTATTTTTACATGTAATTTTTTTCTCGAAAAATCTCGACTATATATATATATATATATATATATATATATATATATATATATATATATATATATATATATATATATATATATATATATATATATATATATATATATATATATATATATATATATATATATATATGATAATTTCAAAAATTCAAATTATCATTAAAGGGATATCCCAATCCCCTGGATAAACTATTAGTAATTAGCACCATATTTTTCATATTGCTTCTACCACCATAACTTGATATCCAAAATTAAAATTTCAGAGAAAAAAAGGGTTCGTTTATTCGAAGAAAACACGATTTTATGTCAGACTCAGTGACTCAGTTAATTATTATCACCGATTTATTAGCATATTTAAGGCCGCACCTTTGAAACATTAAAATTGGCACACAACTCCTGAAAATTGAATTATTAGAGAAAATGTCATTCAAAGTTATTTCCGTTACACACTGTGCATAAATAAAACTAAAATATTATTCGTGTTCTTACAACATTGTTTTAGCTTTATTTTTTTAAACATTGTATCGGTATTGTTTACTTATAACTGATATCACGGAATGTTGTTGATTCCAACTACTTAAAATTGCTCTCTTCAACAACGAAATGATTAGACAATATAAAGCTAGCAGCAATTTCTTTTTTTTTATTTGAAGAAAAAGATATAAAAAATGAGAGGAGTTACCATAACGAATATTCAGCTGATTGTTTGGGAGACACTTTTTTTGTTAGTTCCTATTGGTGAGTCATGTTTCAATAGAATGAGTCACCACGCATGATGAAATTGAAAGAACACGTTTTTAACCTTCAGTTCTGTTTTGTCTATAAGAAAAGTTCGGCTTCCATGAAGCCCTGGTCTGCACTACGTATAAAATTTCGGATTCTTCTTTGAAGTACTCCTATAGCTAATAGTTTTTATTTTTCATTTATACAGAACTTTTTAAAGATAGAATACATTGAAAGATTCTTACTGAATAAATTTTATAAACAGCGTTAAATAGTAGACCCAATTTTGAGTTTAAGACTATCAATATTCAACTTCGCGGCCTTGTTTTGAACCCAACCCAAAAAACAAGGGAAATCCTAGATCAGGCATTGGGGCAAATTAGTCTTCGTGGAAGACTGATGATTTAGAATATATATTTTTTATTTATTTTATAACTGACGTTGAACAGCCGACCCAATTCTGAGTTTGTGACTATCAATATTTATCTCCGTAGTCTTGTAATTTTGAATCCAGAAGACATGGGAACTTCTGGATCAAGTATTGGGACAAACTAGCCTTCGAGGAGGACTATTTGATGGAATTAACCTTCAGTTGTATTACATGGTGAAGTAAACCATGAAAACCTCCCATGGTTAGGCAAACGACAAAGGGATTCTAACCTATGATCTGTCTACTTCTGAGTGAAATTGAGTTTTCAAATCTTTGGTATTCAAATACAAGTTTTTATTCCAAAATATCATTTCACACTGGCTAGTTAGGCATGATGCCTTTATGGTGACTTGAATCGGAAATTACAAGTACGAAGACATTTAGTTGAATATATATGATACGAACCAAAAAAATTGGCTTGTTAGTTTAAATACTGTTTCAAGCATTTTTTCTTCTAGTAATTACGACGGAGTGCATAAGCCCAAGAAAGAAAATACCCCTGAAACTCAAAACATCATGCTCGATTTCGTTCAATTTATTTTATGTTGGAGGCATGTACGAGACATAAACTTATAAATGGGATAATGTAGAACTTAAAAAAATAAAGTGTTATCATCAAAAGGGGTGTAATGTCTACATTGGATACAATGTGTATACCACAGCATAGATTATTAAAATTGTATGCGTCAAACTTAGAATTTTTATGGTCAAAGCTATTTGAAACGTCTATTTTTCCATTTATAAACATGCATTAATAAACACAAAAACCTCCATTTATAAATATATTCATCTCTTTCTTTAATTATCTTCAGGATGTAGAAGATTGCAAAAGTTAGTTTTCCATTTTGAATAATCGTAAGTTTTAAAATGTTTCATAAAATGCTTAATGTTATTTTTTCATGGAATTATATTATCGTACCAATAAAATTTAAATAAAAATTCTAGCATTTCCTGTATTGTATATTTACACTGGTTATCATAAATTAAGGAAAATTCACAAAAATCGCGATAACTCAAGAAATTACACATGGAATTTTATGAAACTTACCCACAATATACAACACATAGTAAGGTATTAAACAACATAAAAAGAAATTATCAGACATTAATAGTAGTATAGAAATTAGCACATGTATAAAATAAACAAATTGGAAGTATCGGTTTGCAATAGAAAAAGTACCTTTAATATGGAATATGATTGCCTCTAGAAGCAATACAGCACAAACAGCGATGTGTGATGCTTTCAATTATGCGGTCTATCAGTTCAATAGGAAGTGAGAGCCATTGCTCTTGTAAAGCAGTTGCAAGCGTGGCAAGGGTCTGAGGGGGCGGATTGATGGCAGATACACGCCTCCCTAGAGCATCCCAAACGTGCTCGATAGGATTCAAGTCCGGGGATCGAGCTGGCCACTCCATGCGAGTAATTGTTTCCTGTTGAAGATAATCATCAACAATGCGAGCTCTGTGTGGTCTTGCATTATCGTCCTGTAACAGGAAGCAATCACCAATTGCCCCGGCATATGGGCGCACATAAGCATCAAGGATGTTGTCTCGATAAACCTGAGCATTCACGGTTCCCCTTGGAAAGACATGGAGGTATGTGCGCCCTCCTAAGGATATGCCTCCCCAAACACAGACACTGCCTCTTCCGTATGCATCTCTTTCACGGATGTTTGATGGATGATAACGGGTCCCAGGTTCTCTCCATATCAAATAACGTCTACTGTCACTTTCTAGACTAAACCTGGACTCATCCGTAAAGAGAACAGGCCTCCATTGATCTGACGTCCAGTGGACATGTTGTCGGGCCCACTGCAAACGGTCTCTCCTATGGCGTGATGTGAGCGGCACGCAAATGGCTGGTCGTCTCGCATACAGACCACCTTCGTGGAGCCTTCTGCGCACAGTTGACGTTGACACCAACCTTCCGGTGGCTGCAGCAAGAGAGGATCTAAGATGTGTCGGAGTAGCGGTTCTATTCCTGCGTGCACTTAATGTCAAATATCGGTCATCGGCACTGGTCGTAACAGTTGGCCGTCCTTGACTGAACCTCCTAGATGCCGAATCTGTGGTTTGAAATTGCCTCCAAAGTCTATGAACCACAGATGGACTCACATTTAGCCATCTGGCCACTTCTGATTGACTCTGCCCTGCCTCTAGTCTCCCGATGGCTCTCCATCGTAGTTCTTCAGGCAAATGATGCCTAGAGGTCATTATTACGAATTGGCTATCTCAGATTTTCAATGTCGCAATCACAGTAAAATTTGTGTGCTTTCTCTCAAACTTGGACTTTTATGCTCCAGGCAGATGACGTAAGCCGAGTGCAGCGCCACTAATTTGCATATTGCAATTTTACTCAGCTACTCTTAGTGGACAACATATGCAAATTTTGCACGGTTTGGCTTACTTTTGAAAGAGTTATCGCTATTTTTGTGATTTTTCCTTAATTTATGATAACCAGTGTAGTATGCGACCTTAGTCATAATTCTTATTCGGCTCACAATAATTTTGTGATTATCATTTCACATAAATATTCTTGAAGTATTTTAAAACAATGCTATCAAACAACTAAACATTCCTTTAAATAAAAAATAATAATAACATAATGAAATAACGTATTTTAAACGTATGAAGAACTAAAATAGCACTTACGAAAACTGAATTATATCTAAAGATGTGTACTTATTATTTAATTACTTTTACGGCTCCAACACAGGGTCAGATAACAAATGTCAAAATATGAAATTTAATTTGAATCATTTGAGTGTTAAGCTTTGTTTAAATGTTAATAAACAAGTTCGTTTCTTTTGGTCTCAAATATTTTTACGTTCGATAAGTGCTACCCGTAATCTTTCTTCTCGGCCGGAAACTCCTTTCTCACGCGAACATCTTCACTGATCCGAAACTACTTAAGTTTTCTTTATTTTATACCGTCTGAAAAGTTTGTTTAAAAAGAAATGATCCTAACTTTTTCTTTCAGTTATTATGGAAGAAATTTAGAAAATATATTTTACGTTATTCATTTTTCGCTTTTAACTTTAGATGCTTGTCTTTAATTGGCTCTTTACTATTATTATTATATACATTTTATTTTTCTTTAAATCGGGTGAAGAATATTAAAAAAAATGGGGAAAATAAGTACTTAATTTTTCACTAGTACTAAAAAAAAATTGCATGAAAATTATAATAAGAATCTCATAAATAATAATCTTAAGAAAAAAATTAAATGAGTTAAAAATGGTATGTTGTATATTTATTAATGATTTTTAATACATTTGCAGGTGCTGAAATTAATACTGAATGCTTACAATTTTAGATATGATAAGTAATCTATACTTAATGTCAACTTAGCAATGATGTAGAAGCTGATGTACTTAATGTTGTGTTAAAAAATTATAGTTTCATGAATTTTAATGGTGATTGAAACTACTTATTACAAATACAAACTATAGACAAAATTGCTTCTGAAATGAATATAACTGAATTTTAGCTATTTTTAGAAGTTTCTTTTCACACTATTTTATTTATGTAAATTAAGTTATATTTTGCTTTATTTTTATTATAATCATCAATACAATATTGTATTCATAAATTGTTACATTAAAAACAAGTTCAATTATAAAAAATTGAAGTTTTAAATTCATTTGATTTTTAGCAACCCTAAAATTTGATTTTATAAATTTGCTTAGATAAAAACAAAGTAATATTCATTTTTTATACTATTATCAAACTTCAAAATGGTTTTATATGTAACATTTTATTTGACTTTCAAGTATTTATTTTTAAATTGAAATAATTACGATAATATTAAGATAAAAACTGTGAACTCTTTAAGCAGAATCATTTGTTGTCAGAATCAGTTTTTTGCCTTACGCAAACACGCATTTTTTTATTTCAAATTATCAATTCATGCACCATATTATAATAATTAAAATTAAAAAAAAGACTATGAGAAAGTAATCATAAATTTTCTTAAATGTTTGATTTTAATTTATGCTGCATACAAATACATTGTCTCTTTTTGGTTTGCAGATGATAAAATCATTAAATTATCCATTTTCTTTAACTTCAAAATATTTCAATAATTTTATAAGGCTTAAAAAGATATCTTTCTAATCACTAATTTAAATATTTAATTTCAAAATATTTAACATGAAATGAATTGTCTTGTTCTGTTATCCTTGGCAGCGGATGAAACTTTAAAAAGAAAAGAAATTTTACGATTGTTTGAACATACGCCCATGACGACTATATAAATGTTGATATCATTTTCGGTGCATTGTATATTTTTAGAGTATAACAGAAGTTTTCTATATATTCATTGTCCTTAAAGTGAAAATTATTTTTTCCTCAGAACTGGTTTAAAAAAAAAAGCACCACATTTTTGAATTATAAATGATGGATGAATATGAATGATGGATCTCTATGTCGTATACTCCATCTACTAAGGGTGTTATTATAGATCAAAATGGTGAATTTATTTTCATGATAGCATTTAGATTTCGTCTAGATCTCAATTATGCATATTTTCTTCTCTGACGGTATATATAATTAAAAAACTATTTCAGAGGAAAAAAGTTTATTTAAAATTCAACAACGAAGGAGTATTTACAGCATTCAGTTTAGATTTTTTTAGTTTTCTAACAACGTTTCACTGGTCCAATTTACTAAGTGTCATTGAGAAATAGAGTTGCTAATTAATTAGTGCAGATTATATTTTAAGTTACGAAATAAAACGCAAAAATGTACTTTCTGGAGAAAAAAAAATTGGGGCGGATTTTGATTTATGATCTCTAAAATATAGAGGATAGCCGCAATTTGAGAAACAAGGTCCGAATACTTCGGTCAGGAGAGCGGTCAAAAATTTGCTTCCCTTAATGTTAATTTATGTGTTTTGTGTATTTCGCTCTATCACTAGAACTTTTTTCATGAATCGAAACAATTGTAAAGTTAGAGCCGCGTTGGCTCAGGGGATAGAGCGTTCGGCTTCCAATGAGGTCAACCGGGATTCGATCCCGGCAATGGCTGGTCTATACGAATTCCGCATCCAGCTTGCACTGACCACAGTGCTGACGAGAAATATCCTCAGTGGTAGACGGATCATGGGTTAGAGTCCTCTTGCCGTCAGGCTAACCGTGGAATGTTCTCGTGATCTTCCTCTCCATGTAACGCAAATGCGGGTTAGTTCCATCAAAAAGTCCTCCACGAAGGCAAATATCACCCATTACTTGATCCAGGAGTTACCTTGACTTCTGGATTTGGTTCAAAATTACAAGACTACGGAGTTGAGCATTAATAGTCGTAAACCCAAAAATTGGGTCGACTGTTCAACTTCGGTTATAAAATAAAATAAAATTATGAAGTTAGTTTATCCAAAGATTAATTTTATGCAAAAAGTAATTTTGAATAATTATTTATTATTTTTTGTTATTTATTAATAAAATCGAAGAATTTTGTAAGTAAGGCATACAATTTTTTACAGATAATGCAATTTTATAAAGCGAGTTATAAAATTTAAACGAAATTTATCGAATAGTTCTGGAAAAATAGAATTTTAAGAAAGTTGTACTATTTATATATTACGTTTCCTTTTTCTTCATAAGAATTCAATAAATAATATCAACGAAATGACCTTCAGCAGATAAATTTTAAGAATACTTGAGTACTTGATATTTGGTACTTGGTAAATCGAATATCATATTTGACAATTTAAATCTCAAGTTTTTTTATAAGTGATATATATTTTTATTTCGCTTAAATAAACGAATAGTTGCAACGAAAATAAATTAATTTTGTAACTGTTTATACCTTACGTTTGATATTACATTAAATCTTTATTCCACTAGTTTAACCAATTTAATTTTTTATACCGCATGATTTATAGTAAAAATAGTTAGAAATAGTAACTGCATATTAAGAGAATTGTAACTCGCATTTTAGCATCTATGCACATGCGATATATTATGAACAAAAGCCTTCTTTTAAAGGCTATAAAGTCCAGTATCCCTTTAATGAAGAAATTCCCTAGAATGAAGCGTAAAGGTAAACATTTACCATATTTAAATTTATTATGAATTTTCATCTAGGTAGATAACCGTAGTGTGACAGTCATTGAATGGCCATCCATCATGAATTTGGGATATTTACTTTCTCAAGTGTCGAAATAGATCGTTTTAATCAAAAAGTTAGACTGCAACTTTAAACTGGAAAGTCACTTTACGAAGTAATGACTCCCATAGTATGGTCCATTGACCTGTCCTTCCCTCGAAAAAATATAAAATCTTAAACAATCACTTGCAAGGTCAAGGAGTTGATGGAACTGTTGAAACCAAATAAAAAATCACCTTTTCATTGTTATGAATGAGATGGGACAGGAAAGTTTTAAAAAAAAGTTAGATTATTGTTGCATAATATAAATTAATGACTTCGGTTATGAAATTAAAGTAAACAGAAGAAGAAATTAAACGAGTATAATTAGTTTGGATTAAATTTTTAATATTATTTTGAATTCTCTTTCCGACTGAAGTAAACAATTATGTATCTGAGAGACTTTGCGCACAAAATAACATGACACTCGTATTTAGTTTAAATTACAGATCAACCTGAGATATTTTTAATGAAAATTACCATGAATTAATTAATTTCATGAAAAACTAATATCAAATTACTTCCTTTACTTTATATATAATGAAAAAATTATAAATTAATTATTTTTGTAAAAGTAATATTTGTTTACATACCTGAGTTATTTTAAATCAGGTTTTAGTTTTTAGAATTTTATTTCTAGTCGTAATAGCTTCCTGGTTTCAATTATAATCTAAAACATATAGCAATTTTAGAATTAAAATAATACTATGTTAGGCAAAAATCTTTTGCCTATGAACTAATGCTTTTGATTTAAAAATCCTTCAATGCTCAAAATTCTAGTTTTTAACAGACTAATGAAAATATTATTTTACTAAAATAAAAATTTAACTAAATATTTGAACTATTTGAACTAAAATATTATTTTACTAAAATAAAATTTGAAGTTTTTTTAACGGTTTGCTCCCTTGTTTTTAGTTGTTTGTCCAAAACTTACATTTTGTTATGCTGAGAAAAAATATGGTCAAAACTACAAAAATATGGTAAAATAGCGTGTTCTTGCTCTATGGGAACATCAAAAAGCACGGTAATTTTTGCCGAGGGCATTTGATAAGGATTTTTTGCAAAATTGATACTTTACAGTCTGACATAAAAACTACTTACTCGGTTAAATTTAATTTTCAGTTTAGTATTTTTTACTAAATGTGTAGTAATAAGAACTATAATTTTGAAAAACAGAATGTCCTGTAAACTTTTATCATATAAACGGAAAAATTTCCAAATGAATGGTTCAAATACCGTATATTTTGGTTTTATTAATCAGACTTAAGGTTTTTTTGCCAAAAATGTCATTACTATACAGTTCGGTAATTTTATCAGACTTTTTTTCTCAGTGTATTAATATATTAAGATTTAAAATATATAGTATTTAACTAGGTTATACGGTACAAATCCGATGATTATTTAAATTAAGTTCGATGATAAAATACTTAGTAGGTATATGCAAAAATAATAGCAGATATAATATAATAGAATAATTAGAATTATATAATAATAGAATAATATAATAATTAGAATAATATAATAATTAGAATAATATAATAATTAGAATAATATAATAATTAGAATGTGATGTTTTGAAATAACGAAAGCTACATAGGCCTAAATATCTTTATATATTTTTCTTAAATGTGCCTTTATACTGTGATTCATTTGTGATATAACGAGATTTAAATAATTAAAGTTAAGTTTGATTTATAAAAATAAAGAACTACAAAGTAATTAAGTTTTAATTAAGAAATTATGATTAAAAAAACCGAACTTCTTTTTTATTCCTAAAAAATGTCTTGAAACCGATAAATACATATGAATTGAATAAGTATATCGTATTAAAAGCAGTTTTAGTCATAATCTCAACCTAATCTTTGATTAAAATGATTGATTTATCTTTTATTAAAGATTGCTATTAATTGCAATTTTGCGCTGTTACTTTTGAAACCATGCTGCTTGAATTTTAAGTAATAACAAAAATCAGTAAGTCAGTTTCATAATATAATATCAAAACTATTAATTTAATCACATTTTATTAATGTATAGTTTCTGGTATTAAAAATACATTAGGCATGTGAAATTAATTTTACGTCTATTATTTTAGTAATATAAAAATACTTATGATATAAAATTACTTTATCACATACAAGATATAATTTTAATATGCCTTTTCCTTTTAATTTTTCGTTAAAATTATAAAAAATCTAGCACTGCATTGTAATTTTCACACTAAGAAAAACATCTGGTAAAATTACAAAACTGTATTGTACTGGTCAGAAAAAAATTTATTCTGGTAATAAAAACTAAATTATATGGTATTTTCTGTTCATATGGAAATGGTTTACCGGAAATTGTAGTTTACATAATTATAGATATTATTACCACATATTTAGTAAAAAATACAAAGCTGAAAGGTATTTAACTGAATGAATGGTGTTTATGCCATGCTCTAAAGTACCATTACAAAATTACTAAATTTTTACCACATTTACTAAATTCTATCCCATATTATAAAACAATATGTAATTTTTAATTTTACCAATGTAATATGTAACAATATGTAATTTTTAATCATAAAGAAAGCTCTTTGTTAAAAGTTACCGAAATTTTCGGTGTTTCCATAGAGCCAGAAACATAGTAAATTTTGCTATATTCTGGGAGTTTTGACCATACTCTTTTTATCAATGCATATATTCTCAAATTTGGGTAGATATAACTCTTAAACAAAATATTTTAAAGCAATAATCACTGTACTAAATTATTTAAAATTATAGATGAATAATTTTAACAAGTGTAAAGCTATAAAAAGTTACTAGTCGAGTGAGATGCTTCTTTGCCTTTGGAATTACAATGTATTCAAACAAACCAATGAAATGCTGAAAACGTGTGTGGGGTAGTTATAGCTTCAAAAGAAAGTTATTTTGATTTTCCTTTTCTAAGGCTGTGGTGAGTATACTTATGAAAAATTTCACCAATTTTATATGTCCATGATAAACTATTTTAATTGTATTGCCATCTCTTATCTTTAACTTAATAGCAACGATTATTTAAAATATATACAGCTAGGTGCCAAATTTAGGAAATGCATACAAATTATGTCGTCTATGTTCCATAAAATTTTATCAAACAAGAACACGACACATATGCTTTGTCCCACAATGTGTTTCTTTTTTTTTTCACACATTTCATGAAAAATAATTTTGTAATTTCAACCATATATGAATAAAAAGTTATAATTTAGTCAGATTTGCAGTTTGTTTTATTTACTCAATTCATGTTAGAAAAACTAAAAATCATTTCATTAAGTTTCCTACGAACTGTATTCTACATTATGATTATCAGATATTTTAAGCATGTTATATTTTTTGCATCCAAATTTCCTCTGAAGTATGACTCTGAAAATAAAGAATTTTAGTCTATATAAAGAACGTTATTTTTATCTTTTTTGATATCCCTATAACCTTGATGCTCATTACTGAAGCCCTGAAATTTCTAAACAAAAAAATATATTCAAGGTTTTTTAAAAGTAATAAAGTTTCGATAATTTGTGAAAAGTCAAACCAGTTTAACAAATCAGTATTCTTACTAAGTGCTTGGAAACATTCAATGCTGATAAGGGTTTCTTAATTTAATTGCATTCTTTATTGTATTTTTTATCATACTGTCTCACGCATTTAAACACCTTGTTAAAGCACTTAAGGTAGGCACACATTTTATTTTAAAATATAAGGTTTCCATATTAAGTTTTATTTTAAATTTCTCTTTTTAAATAAGAGGGATTTTGAAATACACCATGCCAATATATCACACTGAAAAGTCCAAAACCGTTGCCCTACGCAAAAACTTATAATGCGCTATTAGAGCATTTGTCGTTAAAATTTGACTTGAAATATGATTAAAAAGTGCATGCGTCGTAAAATTTTAACAATTCACATTAAATTAAAAGTAAAATTTAAAAGCAAAATTATTATTTAAAAAATGTTCTTCCTTATGATTCAAAACAAATATTATTGATAAGAAACTTTTTTGATTTCTTCATATTTCGAGAAATATTTATAATATACGTTTTAAATAAATCTAAACAATATTCGAAATTTAATTGAAATCTAAAATGCACAGTGCTCTAAAACTGAAAAAAAAAAGCGAAAACCTTGAACAACTTTTGGTTTAAAGATCAGATTTGCGTGCTAGGATTCAAATGTAATGCTTTGAAGCCCTAACTTTAAATATGCTGAGTTATTTGTGCAGACGATATTTCAAGGTTGAAAATCAAATACAAGGAAAAATATTTGGCGAAAATGTGACCGTTTCGAATTAGGGGCAATACTTTAAATCTGTCGAAGAAAATTCTGTTCATTTCAAGAAACCATTAATTAATTACATTTAAGGTTAAGCCGTTGAATCATTATTATAGAGTTCTTGTTGGTGAAAATCTGGTCATTAGATAAAAAGTTGTGCAGAGCAATTCGTCTTCACTTTTGTGCAATGTATGATTTTGTAATCATGATTAGAAAGAAAAAAATAATTAAAATGAAATATTTTTTTTAATTTCATTTTTGTGATAATTGTTGCAGTCCACGAAGCAGCGGTTTAAATATGAATGTTCTAAGCAATGATTTTATCAAACGATTTTTATATTCAGTAATGAAAATTATTTCCTTTTTTTTCAACTCTTTGAAATGAAGTACATACAGATGCGGATAAAATCTACTTTAAAAAAAACCTCCGAATTGTATTTTTAAAAAATCTACTGACGCCTTTTCATCCGGTTGGTGTTATTATAAATTCTAACAAGCAACAATTGATTAGGATAAAACTGGAGAACACGGGCGGACATTTTACGCTTCTAAATCGAAGGATAAAGTTACAAAATTAATGAAGATGGTTGAAAGGAGAATGGAGATTATATGATGAGAATCTCATTTTTTTTAAGCGGTCAAGGCCTAGGCTCGTTTGTTAGTAATCTATTTCTAGGTCAAGAAATAAAAAATATCTTTCCGCCGCTTTTAAATCTCTCCTCCTACTCAATGTTTTCTTAGTAAAGTTTATATCCAACACAAATGCTGAGGGAAATGATTGAAAGGTATTGTATTAACAAAATAATGGGTAGTTTAGACGCGGCAAAAGATCGTTTCTTGTGAGTTACTGAGTTCAATGTCCAAGTAATTGATTGGTTCTCTAAAAAAGGTAAATAGAGATTCGTAAATAAAAATATATATTATTTACAATGCGAATTAAAATGAGAGCAGAAATTTTACGACAAATAACTTATTTCTGTCAAAATAATTCAGATAAATTACTCTTTTTTTACTCTTTGATAATGAGTTGTTTTTTTTTCAATTTGAGACGTTTCCTCACACATCGAGTTAAATTTCCTTGCGAACAATTAGAAACAAAAGTTAGCTCACACTTATATTAGAATAGTATTCATCCCTTAATACGGTGTTAGAAATTTTACAGCTGATCAGGGTTGAGTTAAGGTATGATGGTGCCTGGACACTAATAAGTGACTGGGGACCCTACCTATACCAAATTTTCCAAAATTCAGAAATATAGAAACTTCTTATGAAATTCAGTTCCAACTACTCTTGTTTTACAAAAATTCAAAAAATCCTTTGGAGTTTTTTTTTCTTCTATTTTTTACAAAAATAGTTACATTTAATATCGATTAGATGTCCATTCCAGCAGAAACATTCTGCAAGAACTACTGAACATACAAATTTTGAAAGTTGTAAAAAAATTAGAATTTTCCATTTTTATTAAATTTGTTATACTACCAACAGAGACCCTAGAAAATTTTAAGGGTTTAATAGATGAATACTGAAAATTAGTCAGAAAAATCAAGAACTTGTAAATTATAGCAGAAGTAGAAAATAGAAAAAATTAGGGAGTTGGGTGAGGGGAAGATTTATAATTTTTTATCAATTTCCCGAATTTTACACTTAAAAATACATAAAATTTTAATGATTGTAACAGAAAATTGTGAGATATTACACTTATATATATCGAATATTTTTTTTAGAAAATCACAAAAATCAATTTTACTTTTATAAACTTAAGCGGTCTCTTAAAAGTACAATGGCAAAGGGCGAGAGCCCCAGTAGCCCCCTCTTAATCTGGCTCTGAAGCTATTCATATCTAATTAGCCACAATTTTATTGCGAAACTGGACCTGCAAACTGGACCGTATCATCCTGCAAACTAATCTTAAGTTAAATTTGGTTACTTGAGACTAAGAAAGGAAAACATGGTTGAATTTAATATTATGGTTGCAATAAATTTGCACTACACAAACGTTTAGCGTTGAACCACTTTTACTGAGAGTGAACTTAGCCGGAAAATTTTCTGTTTCAAAATTGGTGTGATTATTTATTTAATCTCAACAGTTTTGAGACAGAAAGTCGTAACGTTTAAGTAAATTATACCTTCTAAGTTTATGAAAAATGTGTATACAGTATGAAACCTAATAAAGCAATTACAAGATTGGCACCTTTTTGAAAACCGCATAAAATTTTAAAAAATTTGTTCATGTCAGATATTTACAGTTATCGCTGTATAGTCAGTAAGCATATTTTTGACATTATATTTGTTTTCTATTCAAGCATAAAATAACCACATTTAACTCATTCTTTAAAAAACAAAAGTACTTTTAAAACTGATATTATTCGAAAAAGAACCATTCGCTTTACTGGAAACGAAATTAGATTTTAAACAAATTTTGCATTGAAATAAAAATTGCAGAGTCTTAAGACTTTGATCATGAATTTTCAAAGCATTTTTAATATTTTAAAATTAGAATTTTACATGAAATCGTAGGGCAAAAAATGGCTCTTCTCAGAGGAACACAATTACAAGCACTTTTAATTTTGACTTTTGTAATTCATTGCATTTGTCAGAATTCTAATAATAAAAATTTATCCCTTGGGTTGCTGAAAGTGATGAAAACCAAAGTTTATGAATTTTCGAGTGAAAATGGATATTTTTATGCTAACACACTTTAGGTATATCCTTCTGAACTATTTACTGTGTAAAAGCAGATTAACTACTTCATTGGTTGCAAAAGGGTATAGACTGATGCTCAAAATACTTTGGAGTGAATTTTATATAATAACCATTATTAACTTTAACTTATTTTCATTATCAGCTTTAAGGAAATTATATGTTTGTTCTGGGGTGTAAAAATTACTAACAAAATTTTCTAAACTAAAATATATCTAATTATTTTTTAACTTATGACAGCATTCATCAAAAAAATCCTTTTTTAATAAAGAAAGGGAAACAATTTTCAACTTCGTGAAATATTATGATTTTTTAAACGCAATCAGTCCTTCAATTAATTTAATGTAAGGTATAAACGAAGCCGGATTTCTTTATGCACAGTTTAGTAGGCTCAACTTACGCGATATTTTTAAAAATTAGAGAGATTAATTAAAGCGATAAATAAAGAGATAAGATAGAGAGAAATAGAGATTAGAGAGAGATAGAGATTTAATGATAGAGAGAAAAATTAGATTTTCTAAAAATTACAGAGTAATCTGAGATTTGTAGATTGAAAAAGATGACAAATTAGAGCAATATTTTTTTTTCCTTCACAATTGTGACATTCTGTGGGAATTCAAGTTCTTCCATGCGTAATGAGTTATTTAGCTGTTTTTTAAACATCTAGAAAAAGGATCATTTTTCGGATTTTTTTTCAGAAATAATTAGAAAATTTAGAAGAAGAAAGAAAATGAGTCGTTTTCGAAAAATAAATTATTTGAATAAAATGACTAGCATTAACTTGTCACGGTTGCAGAAGTTTAGAAGTTAATGTTTGAATTGAACGCATCACAGTCATTGATGTCAAAGTGATTCCCCAAATGTGAATGTTACAAATTATTCATGGTTCAAATGATTTTAAATCTGCATCGTTTTGATAAAGATTGCACTTTATGATTGCATCTCTTATTCAAGGCTATTAGACAGAACAAATAATTTAGATTTAACGATGATACTCAATTAACTACCATTCATTCATAGGCTTTATAGTCATTAGAAATTACTATAAAGCGATTTTGTACAAAGCGATTGACATGGGAGATATCAAATAAAATTTTGCACCTACAAAGGAGTTTTTTTTCTAAATTAGTAAAATAAACTAGTAACACCTTAAAAGGTATTATCAATCAGTCTAATAATATGAGTAATATGCGTCCTTTAACGGAGAAAAATAATGAAGTTCTAATTTATTAAAAAAAAAAGTTAATTGTGCAAATATTTGAGTTTTCATTTTGTACTACTATACCTGTGCGACATAAGCCTTTTTGTTTCATGGTGCTTTGAATAACTCCCCATAACTAACAAATATCGATCAAATTTTTTTAATAACCATATAATTTTAAAACTTATTGATGCAAAACATTAATTACTTTTAAGAGTCAACAATTTTGAAGTAGATAAGCATTGATATTTCATTGATTTACGATTACATATTTTTCTATTAGCCCTTTTTGCAGAGTTAACAGTTAATAATGAGTGGTGTCAACAGCCAGTTGTGATTTTTAAATTTTGTGTGATTTTTTTTTAGTAAAAAATTAATTCATTTTTTTATTAGTGGTAAAGCGCAGCGAAAAATTTTGAAAGGGTACACAAAAGTCATAAGTTTACAGTAATGTAATTTTACCAGAATTTTTTTTTCCATGTAGATTCCTTTAAATAGATATTTTTAACATATTTAAATTACAAGTATAAAAATCGTATTAAAAGCTAATTGCCATTATCTTAATTCTTCTTTAAATCCCAAATGCAGATTTTCTACACACATTTTTTGTGATCCCATTATATTGCATGTGACGTCATGGACGTCCTTCTCCTGTTGGCATCCGTGCATATTTGATACAAACGTGTGTAAAACCACCTGCTCTACTCTTAGCCCACAGTTGGTGATCACCACCTGCCATAATCACGAGCTGATATTGTTTATTGGGGTGATTACGCGCACAGTCGCCTCCGCACGGCCGCGGACGGTTATGAGATCACGAATTTGTTTCCACAAAAGGTTAAAAGTGTTTTAATTGTAAATTTGTGCAAGAGGCTGCACAAGAAATTGCGCAAGTAAGGAGACGTGCCAGAGCTTTTTTTTTTCCCTTTCGTCGTTCTAGAACCTGATCTCATGCTCCAGACAAAAATTATTAAAAATGTTTTCATTTTAAGAAGGTGAATTAAATTTGTATGATGAGAGTATAAATCTTATGAGTATACATCTACCTTAGTTAAATTATTCAATTGCAGTTTTAGCATAACATAAAGCGATTAGGATTGCTTTAAGTGAAACGTGTGTATCATATAAGATGATGAAAATACGATAGTTTTCATTTAACATTTTTGAATTACCCATTAGAAAAATGTATTGCGAAAAAGTTGTTCTAAATTCTATTGGAAGAAGTTGCTCTAAATATTTCATGTTATATCTAAATATTTGACGTTATTTCAAAATAGAAATGTTATATCTTTATAATTCATAGTTTTAAATAAAATTAAAAAACGTTTCCTTATTTTTAATATTTGTAACAAAAAATGTTTAATTTTATTTACACTTGAAGCTCGTTATGTCAATTTTTCTGAAAATCAAAAATCTAAAACAACAAACACTTTTTTTTAAAAATATATATTCTTTTGTTTGTAACACACAAGGTACACTTTATTATTTTTATTTTCCTGCAATGCGTTACTCAGAAATTCAATTCAGCACTCTAGTTCGACTTATGGAACACACATAATCACCTTAGCTTAGAAAATTAGAAACTACGAGAAATTAAGAAAGATTCCAATGCTCTTTGCAAAAGTTTTCATTATAATATTCCATAATAGATATTTTACCCTAGCAACAATTTTTACCTTATAAATGTAGAAATAAAATACTTATGTTTGTGGTTAGCATGCAATTGTATAAAGTGCCAGTTTCAGTAACTGACAACTAATTGAACAGGAAAAAATATCAATATAAACAAGGTACCAATACAAATTTTCCACATGAAGAAATTTAGCTTAGATTATTATGGTTCGTATGAGCCGGAAGTCACAAGTTAAAATATAAAAAGCATTTCGATAACAAGAATAATTGCTTAAGCAAAATGTCATGACAGAAATATTGATCCATAATTGAGATAAAATTCAGCTTTTAAAGTTTTAGGTTACAAGAGTGTATTTAAATATTATAGAGTTACTATTTATATGCGGGTATTTTCTTAAGCTCTAAAATCGGGAAATGATAAAGACAATTTCAAAAAAAAGAAAGAAGTAATAATGAACTGAAAACTCTGAATAACTTTTAATCTAGCGATTGGATCTTCGGTATTAGGACTCAATCTTAATGGTTTGAAGTGACCTCAAATATGCTAATTAGTTAGTATAGGTGATATATGAAATCAGACAAAAAACGTACTTTCTTTGAATAAACATACGAACGAATTTGGATTTCTAACCATCGCATTATTTGATACACCTGTCATCTAGAAAATATGCTTCCAGGAGTTTGGTCGAAATTTTAAATGTTCATTTTACTTTTTGTGCATTTCGCCATATCTGAAGAGTTTTTTAAGAAAACTTTTCGAATTGTAGGGTATACAAATTATTACTTCCTTTTAAAGAATGTAATTTAATGTGACAAAATTAAAAATTTTAACAAAATTGGTCGAATAGTTTCTGAGAAATTGAATTTTAAAATCGATTTCTCATTAACTATTCGATTGATTTCGTTTAAATTTTGAATTATTCTATATAAAATTACTTTTTAAATTCAAAATTTTTCGACTATTATTAAGTAAAATAAATAATATTATTATAAATTTATTTAATAAAATAAATAATAAACAAGTATTAAAAACCATTTTTGCATTGAACTATCTATGGACAAAAGAATTTTATGATCGTGTGTAAAAAAAACAGAAAAAAATTATTTCGATTCTCTTAAGAAGTTCACTATATATGGCAAAATACGTAGAAAAATATAATTGACATTAAGGGGTCCAAACTTTCGAGCGCTCTCTTGATTAAACTATTGGGACCATATTTCCCAAATTGCTGCTACTCCCATTATTCTGAGTATTAGAAATCCTAACTCGTCGAAGTAAATTATTGTGTCTGGTTTAGTAACTTAAAATATAGTCTTCACTAACTAATTAGCATATGTGAGATAAAAATTGAACCTTAGTACATGAAAATCCGGTGACTTAGTCAAAGTGTTCCGTTTTTTACCCCACACTACAAATCACTTTCGTGCAACAGAAAAATCTTGCTCTCAGTTTTAAATAAACATGAAATAATTTTTTTTTAGTAAATACCATATATATATGCTACGGCGAAAGACCGAAATCGGTGGTTGTTGACTTTCACCGGTGAATGTCGACAAACACCAAATACGTCGGTGAAAGATCGAATATTTCATTACATTCTTGTACATTCGGACCCTCACCGGTGTATGTCGACAATCACAGATATGCTTTGGTGAATGTCCGAAATATTTATTACATTCGATTTGATATGAATTTATTCGTGGATATAATTACATTTATTCGATATTTTAACCCTACACTGATGTTTTTTTTAAGGTAAAGTGCCACTGTCCGGTATACATTTGCCCGATATACCCTACACTGATGTTTTTTTAAGGTCAAGTGCCATTGCCCGGTATATATTTGCCCGATACTCCAAACACTAATGTTTGTTATAATCTATCGTCAGTAAGTATTAAAATATAGAATAAATATAAACATATCAAATAAATATAATAATATTAACGAAAAAATTAATGTAAAATTAGATATTACAAATATTTCGGACATTCATCAAAGCGACTACGTTTATGTTGACATTCACCGGTGAGAGTTGACATTCTCCAGATTTCGGTCATTCACATTCACTGCAACATATATATATATATATATATATATATATATATATATATATATATATATATATATATATATATATATATATATATATATATATATATATATATATATATATATATATATATATATATATATATATATATATATATATATATATATATATATATATATATATATATATATATATATATATATATATATATATATATATATATATATATATATATATATATATATATATAAGGATTTCTTTCTCTAAGAAAAAGAAATTTTTTTCCTTATACGCATCTTTGCTTTCATAAATACTGTGTAAATTTCTATTTCGAATTCCATTTCCAAAACATTTTTCTCGAAGGTTGAGAAATCGTGTTATCTTACTTTTCAGTCAGCAGGTATTCGAAGAGTTTCCTGACAGGAAGGAACCGTGTCGATTTCTTAATGCGCCCACAAGAAATCGAGTTTACCTTGCCAATCACTTGATCTTGTTTCCTAACTTTTCAGTTTGCCTTCAATATTTGGTCACTTAGGGTTTATCCGGTATTCGATAGGTGCGAACGTGAGAAATATATTAACCATTCGGGTCAAAGAGTCTTTTTCTTTTAAAGCATTTCTCTTTGATTACTCAATCCACCCAGATTATGGGCAAAAGTGCAGAAATATATATCTATAGTTTTCACATTTTGAACGGGACTAGTAAGCGTTACCATGTAAGATGTCTGACTAAATTAATATAAGGTTTTGTTTTCATTTAACCTTTTCTTTTCTATGATAGTAAGTGCTATTCTGAAATATCAGTTGTATTAGTCGTAAGCAAAATGTCAAAAATATTGAGGTTTTTTTTCTGTTATTAAAAAGCAAAATAACGTCTTAATGCTAAATAATAACAGTTCCGAAATTATTGAACTATGCATTAAATTTTTTTTGCACTAGAATTTTGTTTTTTTCTCTTATAGATATCATTAGCTTAGAGAAATAAATCAACCACATCCGACATGCATAGCAAACCAGTAAAAAAAAAAACAATATCATGACTTCTAACATTTTCCATTACATATACCCTTAGGTATTCTTTGGCCAAGCATATACCAAATGCTTCAATACTTATATAAGAAATAGATTTCAAACTTCTAGTCACTTTTCTGTTATATATTCGATGATAACTTTAAGAAAAGAAATATTATTACAGTTAATTTTTAATACTTGTAAATATTAATTCTTCTAACGAAGCAAGGAATGATAAATATAAGGATACTATTCATCACTTGAGTAAGTTTTAAGAAACAAAAGATTAGTATTGTTATAAAAATGACACACTTACTTTTAAGAAAAAATTTATGAATTGGAAAATTTCATTTTGATTGTCTATGAGTCTCATGTGAAAGTCATTTAACTTCGTTATCAAGTAAATGCACGTTAAGAATCAAAAAAAAGCTTATCATCCATGTCCTTTTATAATTTTGAATGAATTGTAAAAAAAAAGTAAACGAAAAAATTAGAAAAGCGATCTTTTGGAAAACATTTTTAAAAAGAATCAAAAATAATAAATTTAACACCTTTTTTACAAGTTTAATGTTTAAGAAAGGAAGCATAGAATTTTTGATTATTTTTGAGAAAATATTTATTAATTCTCAGAGATAATCTTATATACTTTTATAACATTTTATACCAGAGTCTGATTTATATACAAACCAGTTTAATATTTAGATATCCTTACAGAAATTATTTTCGAAAGCAATTAATATTGTATTTAAAATAATAAAAAAATTTCTTGCATGAGAATTTCGTTGATATTACACGGCGAAAAAAATTCTTGTATAATTACTGTGGTGTATGTTAATGATACTTCCGTTAAAAAGAAAAAAAAAAGAAAGAAAAAAACATAATTATGGTTTATAAAACTAAAATATACGGTATCTAAACCATTCATTTAGTAATTTTTCTATTCATGGGATAACAGTTGGCCGGAAATTCTGGTTTTCAAAATTATTATTCTTACTACCTCATATATAGTAAAAAATGCAAAACTAAAAAGTAAATTTAACCAAATAAATAGTTTTTATGTCATGCTCTAACGTATCGTGATAAAATTACCATATTTTATCATACATTACAAAATTATATTTTATTGCTAATTTTAACAAAATCAGTAGAAAACGCTTCGATGAAAATTACCGATTTTTTGGTGTCCCCACAGAACCAGAAACAATGTAAGTTTTACCATATTCTGTTAAGTTTAACAATACTTTGTTTCTCAGCGTAGAAAAGGATTAACACTACCATAAAATATTCAAGTACTTGATGCTTGAAATCATGTAAATTTATTGAATAAAGCAAAACTTAAAATGCATGTACAGAATACAGTTATGTTGGAAAGTATCTGTTACTTTACATATATTTAACGAACGTATATTTAAGAAACATATTTTTTACAGAGTCTCAAATAAGTATGGGAAAAACAATACGTAAACAAAAGCTAATTTATTTGATATTTATTATCTTTAAAGCATTGCGATAAACTTATTTATTTTATTTGCTTTATTATATAAAAAATAATGCATATGCTTTAGAAAGTGATCAGTATAAAAATTTATTTAATTAAGTACAAAATATTTTTGCTATAAATAAAGGATATTGCGTGTTATATTACCTAAATTGTATTCATGTAAAAGAAAAATGAATGACAATAATCACATTCATTATTACATTTTATCAATTATCATTTTTCGTATGATATTAAAACCAACATTCTATCAATTATCACTGTTCGTAGGATCTTAAAACTACCTTAAAACTTCTTTCTATGCATTTTAAAGTAAATAAAGATTATCTGATTTATGTTTCGTTTTAATATTTGCTACAGACTATTAAAACATTTATGAGAGGAAAAGTATCGTAGGAACTTAAAAAGATTTCACATTGCACAAAAGATCTCTCGAATTCTTTAATACGTAACATTTGTATCATTAGATTTGTTCATAAAAGTTTTAAAACGTTTCTGAAATATTTAGTTACTCCTTAAGTGGTAGACTTAACTACCTCTCTGTAACCATTTTATGAACTTTTCGTTTATATTCTTTAAAAATTTCGAAATCACTGCAAAAACATTTCAAAAGTCATTACCAAAGGTTGGTATAAAAATATAACGATGATATTTACTTATTAAAGAAGAAATAAATCTATACATTGGGAAAAGATAAGTACTATAAAATTAATGGTAGAACTTTATTTTTTGCAAGCATAAAATTTAACCAGGTTCATCTCACTCTTTCTTGTGATTCTCCTTCACACCATGTACGCAATTTCATTAGTCCATTACGGACATCAAACTATGTCTGACGAAACTTGACGTCGCCTCCATAACCGTAGCAACAGAAATTTTAATAGTTAGAAAGAGAATTTTTCTATCCATTCCTATTGAGTGCCTATTAGACATTTCCAATTTTCGTTAATTCTCAAAAATATCACATTTGCAACAAAAACAAAATATATCGATGGAAACATCAAGGAAATGTTTCATTTACCACCGAACTGTTAAACATTCAATATTTACTAGAGAAAAAACTTCAAAAGAAGACATTATGATGAGTCATATACATTAAAAGTATCTCTTAAACATAAATAATAGGTTCTTTGAACCTTTTGAGCAACAGAAATGAAAACCAAAACTCAATTTAATGAATTATATTTTGTTAAGAATTAAAACATGAAAGTGATTCGAAATGCTTTCAATCCTTATAAATCAAGTAAATCGCAAGCAAATATTTCTATATGGTTTCATTTAGAAGAAAGAAATTAATCTAAAATAGTGCCATGAACATAATCTACGTTAATATTAAATCTATCATCAATCCAATCTAATTTATATCGTTTTCCCTTTAAAACATCTAAATCAGGTTTACAGCCTTTGAAATTTTTTTACAGAGGGCAAGACAATAAAAAAGTAACCTCATAAAGTTTTAATTGCATTTTTATTTAAATGTTCACTTTAGGAAAAAAGAATGGTGCAATCACACTATGACCTATCCTAAAATGTGAAGTCCGTTCAGTTTAATTACTGGTATAGCGTGCATGCCCATCTATCTTGTGATCAGATATATTTCTTTTAAAGATGCTCTTTGAAGCGTCACACACTTCCTCTTAGGTAGGGAAGAAAAATTTTGGGTTGCACATACCTTATATTCATTAGTGGGAGCTTTTATCTTGTTATAGATAAATATCTGATAGACGCTGAGTTTAATGAGGCATCCTGCTTACTCGTGCCCCACGTGTGACAAATCCGCAACGGTGCAGACGAAAATGGAAAAGGTTGAGGTTGACAGGAAAAAATTGCTATCTAGAACTTGTCATGAATAACTAAGTGCTTTATTTTTTTTCCTTAAAGTTATCATATTTTTACAGCTTTTTTAAATGCTCTCTTCTATTTTTGAGGGAATTTTCAAAAGTAAGTAGTCAATCGGTACACAATATTGATAGTTAGTCGAAACTAATAATTAATCGTTATGAGCTATGAACAAACTTGGTGTTGTTCATTAGTATCAAATGAACAAACCTGTCCACAAATCAAATAGTACAGTTATTTGATTTCGGTTAGTTATTTCACTTTTCTTTCTTATACAAATAATCACAAATTACAGATAAGCAATGCTTGCCTAAAATGTTAATTTAAAAGAAATGACAATTACTATTCTAACAAATCTCCACATAGCAATGTTTTTTTTATATAACATTGCAATAATTAGACATGAAATATAAATGAATTGTAACAAATATGTGTTATTTATGTCAATTATGATATTCGTGTTATTCACGCTAATAATATTTGAATGAATTTAATTTTAAAAATTACGCTAAATGTATAATATTTTAATAATATGTAATACGCAACCAGATTGTTCTTTTAAAAATTCAGTTGGTAATTTTTCAACTGGGTTTGCGACTTTTAAAAGCGTTTAAGCTTATATCTACGCATTATGAATGCATGCATAATTTATTAGCATCCTTTATGTCAATTTGCTCTTAATTCAATGAAGCTATCATGGGTATAATAAGACAAAGTGACTTCAAAGCTATTGTTTTCTTTAAATTATGGATTTCTTTAATATCTCACATATTCGACGCAGTAATAATGACTTTAGAAATGATAGGTAATTTTAAGAGTTGTTAGTGCTCTCTTTATTACACTCTATAAGCAAAAACACTTCTTTTCAACAAAATGTTTGGGCAATCTTTAAAGAAAAAATTATTTCAAACTACGAAAGTATTAGATATTAAAAACTAAGAGAAAAAATTTCCAAACATTAAACACCACTGAAAAATAAAAATTAAAATTCACGTCAAAAACTTAACTTTTACATCCGATCTTTATATAATCATGATTTAGTTTAGCGTTGTAATCATATTAAATATCAATAAAATACTGAAATAAATTAGGAAACTCTTCTCCTTTTCTTATCAACATGAAACTCAATTAAGACCAGAAAAAAACTCTAGTGAAGGTATGATGCAACCTTGAACCTTTGGCGTCAATGCTCCCAACAGATTTATGGCAAAACGATGCAAATGAAGTGACAGCGTTAGTGTCAAATCGATGTAGGATGGTTTCAACTAAAGCGTCATTTACTGCGACTTTAAAAGAAAAAAAAATTTGCCTGGCACTTTAAAGCTTACACATTCAAACATTTATATAATTTTATCTAAATTTTTGTACTCTTTAGATTACCTCTTAACGTATAAAACCCTTTATATGTCAGAACAAATTCGCTAATACCATTTATGTTCGTATATGATTGAAGAAACTTAACTATAACTAATATACGGATTCTTCTGTTTTCATGCATTCTTGTTTGAAGAGTGACATTGAATTAAATGTAAATGTGTCACAGTAATATCAGCTGCAAACACAAGCGACTCAAGGTATAATGAATTCAGTGAGTTAATTCAAAAGTTATTTGTATATCTTTCTTAAAAATAGCATTTTTATTCTCCTTATATCATGTCGAATAACTCTTATCGTACTAAATCAATTTATTTGTCAGAACAAATTCGCCAATTCGGTTTATGCTGGAATATTTTTAAAGAAAATTAACTATAACTGAAATAAAGATTCTTTTGTTTATCATGCATCCTTATTTGAAGTTTGGCATTGAATTAAATATAAACGTGTCACAGTTATAACAGCTGCAAACACAAACTGCTCAAAGAATTATGCATTCAGTGAGTTTATATAAAAGTCAGTTTTATCTTGATTAAACGAATTTCATTTTTTTTTTCATATCGTACATAATATGAACAAAAATATTCTTCCTACATTAAGTTATGCTCAATTTTATGTGAAAACGTTTTCAAAAGTAAAAGTGGATAAAAACGTTTAAAAAACGTATAATTACTAACTTCCTATATGAACGTCAACAAGAGCATATTTAAGCATTTTTAATAAATTATAGTTAGATTATACTTAGATTAGATTACACTTACAAAGTACTTTAATAAGAGGAAAAGTTTGTCTCTATCTTATAACTCCAAAAGCGCTTACGCTAACGTCCTGATATTTGAACAGTGAGTGAAAGGTGCTATTTTAGTGTTACAGGTGTTACCTAAAATTAGTTTAAAAATTTCTATAAAATCGTTCGAGGCAAACATTTAAAAGATTGAATTTTCAAATTGGTTTAGCATTACCCATTGTTAAAAGTTAAACTATAGATGATTCCATTTTTTCCAATATTTTAATGGAAACATCATTGATGCTTGTTTGCTTACAGAGCACATTATTTAAAAGAATAGTTTATTGCATGTTTTTTAATAATTAGTTATCTATTATACGTTATGTCAGATAAAACCAAACAATCGATGTGAACGTGGGAGCAAGCGTGAACTATGTTACTAAAGTAGTATTTCTAAAAATATCTGAAGCCACGAATATTGTTATTTATATATATACTTTTAAAATGTATTTCTAAAAAACTAAATGATTTAAAATAAGTGGTAATTGAAATAAAAGAGTAAGCAATTTAATAAAAAGAAAGAAAAAATAATTGGAGGAATCGAGCTAATTTGTTTAAGAGAAATGTAAAAAATCGCCATACTCTAATTGTCGCCAATCATGCTTAATTAATTTTGGTAATTGCTGCTAAAAAATTTTTTTAAAAAATAAGCTATACGTTCTAAAAAGCAAAATTAATGGGGAAATGTACAATTTCGTTCAGGAGATATGTAAAAAAAAAATTGCCATACTGTTATTCACTCCAATGATGCTTAATTTTATTTGGTAATAGGTGCTACTCCTATTATTGAAATTGGTGCAGTTTTAATAGGTAGAAAATATACTAATATAGATACAATGTAATATATTTGTATATTTGGTACCTATTGAAACGGCATCAATATTTTACGGTTTTGCAATAGATATTGTGGAAAGGCCCCTCGAAAGTGATAAGTATCAAAGAAAATTACTTGATTGAGATAAATTTTATCTATGAATGGTTGGCGTTGAGTAACACATCAAACCAAATGATATTGAACGCAGTTTCTTTATTTTTGCTGGTATGAACTACTAATACGTGTTTTGCTCAATCTAATTGCGTATAGCCAGGAAATACAGCGTTCGTCTTCCAATGAGGTGAACCGAGTTCGAATCTCAGAGATGACTTGTTGATATGAATTTCGCCCCCGGTAGCAATAGACTCTATTTTGATTAATTTACAGTTTTAATATTGTAGCTATTGTTTTTGTTTCAATTTTTCATTAATAATTTAGAAAAAGAGTTTTAATACCAACTAAAAATACCAAATACGCTTAAAGGAATTTGTTAACCTTTGTCGTATTCACATGAATATTAAAGAAATATTAGTAAAGAATCATTGTAAAATATGTAACTGTGAACAAAATTGAAAAACTTGAATTGATTTTCTATTTAAAAAAAGACATGTAAGCATTTTAGAAAGCAACACATTGTCTTATAGAGAATGGAATAGAAAAAGTAACAAAATAATAATGAATACTAAATACTTAATTAGAAAATAATTCGAAAATATTTATTAAAGTTAAATAATTTTTAAAATTTGGTTAATGATCAGTACACTATAGGAAGTTTAAAGTACTTACATAGAGAGACTTATGCTATCATGAAGTTGAAACAATTCATAATTAAAGAGGAAATTCTTCTTAATTTCAGTTTGTAGTCTCATAATAAGTATTACTTCACTTCAGAAAAACAATGTGTAGTGATTCAGAATTCTTCTAACAAGAACCAATGCACTAAAAACTTTATATTACAAAATATTATTCTTTTCATTAATGAATGGCGCTCTTTTTTTGTTGAAACTAAAACCAAACGATTTAAAATACCGCTCATTTCATTTATAAAACACCAAATTAATTTTTTAAACTGTCCTTCGTTTTATTAATTCTATTTTAAGAACATAAAATTGACATGCATCACTACAATAACTAATGTATAAAATCAACTGAGAAACAATTATTATTGAATTCGGAAAATTCTTCCTTGGTATAAGAAACAAGCGATTTTGTTTGTAACTTATTTCACGTATTTTTTTTAAACAATAATCTTTACTACGCACGAAAACCTGGAGAAAAAAAATCGTCTGCTTGAGATAAAAATGTGCGACCTTCTAAGTAAGGCATTACAAGACGTCCCGATTTAAGAGTTACAATAGAACAGAGGTCCCTTGATACATATCTACCTCAATAAGAATAATTTAGGTAAGCACAAGAGCTCTGGAAAAATGATGAAATGAGAAGAGGAGGATACTGACCTCATAATTATTATTTGCAGTTAGCGCGAACAAGGGGTTGAAAAATAACATTGTACTCGTTTGTAATATTTTGTATTTTGTTGAAGTTTACAGATGAATGATCTCACGAAATACTCGTTTGAAATGATAGGAAGGTGAATAATTGTAGGAAGAGCAACCACAGAATTCGACATTGAAAAAGAACTAGGCTGATAGGAAGAAAGACTCTTCTGAAGATAAATAAAACACAATTTCCTTTTAATTTCGAACTATTTTTAGCGATACAACAGAAAATCGATATTATAAAAACTTTAAAGAATGGATTATATTGAATTTCATAGTTTAACTATGAAAACCATAGTAAAGCTATGGGTGAACATTAATTTAATTTTCACTTTGTTATTTTAATAAAATTTATTTGCATGATAATGATAAATTAATAATTTATGTAATGGATTTATGACGCTTAAATTTACCTCTTGAAAGCCGTGTATGAATACGAATACAATTCAAAAAACAGGAAAACTCCTGACAAAAAGCATCAGAACACATATGCATTAGAATGGAATTTAATAAATAAAACTTTTCTCAAATTGCATTGCATAAGAGATTAGCTACGCAGTGATGAGACCTTAACCCAGAACACATTTTAAATTCAGAATGTTTAGTCAGGGCAGCTTTTAATGCATAATGTTGTACCAGAAGCGCATATAACTGCTGGAGCTGTAAACTTAAATTGTCCGTATTAGTGACAAAACTTCGGAACTGAATTCGGAAAATTCTTCCTTGGTATAAGAAACAAGCGATTTTGTTTGTAACTTATTTCACGTATTTTTTTTAAACAATAATCTTTACTACGCACGAAAACCTGGAGAAAAAAAATCGTCTGCTTGAGAAAAAAATGTGCGACCTTCTAAGTAAGGCATTACAAGACGTCCCGATTTAAGAGTTACAATAGAACAGAGGTCCCTTGATACATATCTACCTCAATAAGAATAATTTAGGTAAGCACAAGAGCTCTGGAAAAATGATGAAATGAGAAGAGGAGGATACTGACCTCATAATTATTATTTGCAGTTAGCGCGAACAAGGGGTTGAAAAATAACATTGTACTCGTTTGTAATATTTTGTATTTTGTTGAAGTTTACAGATGAATGATCTCACGAAATACTCGTTTGAAATGATAGGAAGGTGAATAATTGTAGGAAGAGCAACCACAGAATTCGACATTGAAAAAGAACTAGGCTGATAGGAAGAAAGACTCTTCTGAAGATAAATAAAACACAATTTCCTTTTAATTTCGAACTATTTTTAGCGATACAACAGAAAATCGATATTATAAAAACTTTAAAGAATGGATTATATTGAATTTCATAGTTTAACTATGAAAACCATAGTAAAGCTATGGGTGAACATTAATTTAATTTTCACTTTGTTATTTTAATAAAATTTATTTGCATGATAATGATAAATTAATAATTTATGTAATGGATTTATGACGCTTAAATTTACCTCTTGAAAGCCGTGTATGAATACGAATACAATTCAAAAAACAGGAAAACTCCTGACAAAAAGCATCAGAACACATATGCATTAGAATGGAATTTAATAAATAAAACTTTTCTCAAATTGCATTGCATAAGAGATTAGCTACGCAGTGATGAGACCTTAACCCAGAACACATTTTAAATTCAGAATGTTTAGTCAGGGCAGCTTTTAATGCATAATGTTGTACCAGAAGCGCATATAACTGCTGGAGCTGTAAACTTAAATTGTCCGTATTAGTGACAAAACTTCGGAACTGAATTCGGAAAATTCTTCCTTGGTATAAGAAACAAGCGATTTTGTTTGTAACTTATTTCACGTATTTTTTTTAAACAATAATCTTTACTACGCACGAAAACCTGGAGAAAAAAAATCGTCTGCTTGAGAAAAAAATGTGCGACCTTCTAAGTAAGGCATTACAAGACGTCCCGATTTAAGAGTTACAATAGAACAGAGGTCCCTTGATACATATCTACCTCAATAAGAATAATTTAGGTAAGCACAAGAGCTCTGGAAAAATGATGAAATGAGAAGAGGAGGATACTGACCTCATAATTATTATTTGCAGTTAGCGCGAACAAGGGGTTGAAAAATAACATTGTACTCGTTTGTAATATTTTGTATTTTGTTGAAGTTTACAGATGAATGATCTCACGAAATACTCGTTTGAAATGATAGGAAGGTGAATAATTGTAGGAAGAGCAACCACAGAATTCGACATTGAAAAAGAACTAGGCTGATAGGAAGAAAGACTCTTCTGAAGATAAATAAAACACAATTTCCTTTTAATTTCGAACTATTTTTAGCGATACAACAGAAAATCGATATTATAAAAACTTTAAAGAATGGATTATATTGAATTTCATAGTTTAACTATGAAAACCATAGTAAAGCTATGGGTGAACATTAATTTAATTTTCACTTTGTTATTTTAATAAAATTTATTTGCATGATAATGATAAATTAATAATTTATGTAATGGATTTATGACGCTTAAATTTACCTCTTGAAAGCCGTGTATGAATACGAATACAATTCAAAAAACAGGAAAACTCCTGACAAAAAGCATCAGAACACATATGCATTAGAATGGAATTTAATAAATAAAACTTTTCTCAAATTGCATTGCATAAGAGATTAGCTACGCAGTGATGAGACCTTAACCCAGAACACATTTTAAATTCAGAATGTTTAGTCAGGGCAGCTTTTAATGCATAATGTTGTACCAGAAGCGCATATAACTGCTGGAGCTGTAAACTTAAATTGTCCGTATTAGTGACAAAACTTATAATTTGTTTCAAACTACAGTTCAAAATGTCTAACCTCGAAGTCTAGTAAAGAATTTTTATTTCACTGAATAAAAATTTTTAAAAAAATATTAAATTTTTGCTCTTTTAGTTGCCAAAGAACCATAAAATACTCTTATTATTTTAGAAGTTGTAGAAACAGTGAAATTCTGAAAAATGGATTAACATTTAGAGATATTGAGTAAAATAGAGCATCTGAAATTCCGTCTCGATGAAATTTTGCTTTTGCGAAGATGAACACTCAACCACATCGAGTCCTGGACTCACACAAGCCATTACTGTGATGCATCATTCTATTAATGAACAATTTCGTTCATCAGTAATTTTAAAATTCCAGACTTATTTAAATTTGATTCTAACCTTTTCAAACTTGGAATCAGTTTTATAGCGCGTTAACAAACATATCGAGAAATTTTTATAATTGCATGCGCTTTTTAAGAAGAAAATGGCAATATTTAAATATAATTATTTGTCGTTATTATTCCAAATAACCCATATAAAATATTCAAAAATTAAGAGGAGCGTAAAGGTAACACTTTTCTTGCGAATTCTACGTAATTAATAAATTATCTAACTATGAGGATGATGCTGGTTTGGTAAATTTGAATCATCGCAATTCGTTTATTTCAAAAATAGCTTAAATAAGCCCGTTTCCAACAATAAACAAGTATCCTCAGTATTGGTTACCTGCATTTACGTTTCTTTTCAAACTCAACTCTTCATTATTTAAATTGATTTATTTGAAAAAAATAATCATTATTTTAAAGCAAAGTCATACTTTACTATCTTTGTGACCAAAGTACTTTGACTATTTAACGGATTAGAATTTTTAAACTAATTTTCTAATAAGGTAATATATTAAATTTATTTAAATCAAGCAAGATTAAAAATATGAATCTAAAGACGTAGGGTGTAATGTCATTATTATAAAATCCACTTGCGAACATTCCCTGCACCCGCTATTTAATTGTCTAATGATTTATGAGAAAAATATTTATCATATTTTTTTATTAAAATCAGAAAAAAGAAATTTTTTTTAAAGAATTAAAAAGTAAAATATATTTATTACACTATACACACTCATCGCTCAACATGCAAATGAAAAGAAGCGCTACCTTTCCAAATTCTCGTTAACTTAACCTTTCGTAACAGCTCTCGCCATTCCTGGATGTAACTGTAAATATTTATATTACCAAACTCAACGACATTTATTTCACCATCCCACGCAATTTCTTCTCTCTGTAAATGGAATTCTTACATTTATTTGTTGTTCTTTTACACCTTGGTGACTTATTCTACCATTCAAAGTGCATGACTCTATGAAGAACGGACGATTTGATTTGTGTTGTCTGTTACGTTACTAGGCAAGATTGCTATAAATGATGATCTTGCAATTGTGTGTACCAGAGTCATAGAGAACGAAAAAAAGAAAAAAACAAGAGTTTGTACTTTCTATCTAAGGGATTCTAGATGGAAAAAATGTCAAATAACTGTATTTGAAGATATATGACAGAAGTATAGAAATTTTCCACACCCAAATTTTGTTTAAGAAATATGTAAAATTTATTTATAATCCCAAAAATTATTGATATTTTATTCCAATTATAAAACTTTAAAATTAAAATTTAAAAAATTATTTTGAAAATAAAATATTTATAAAATTCATTACTGGAAATAATTTTAAATGTACAGCAAATAAATTTTATACAAAAAAATAGTTTCTGTGATAAAATCAGTAATCAAATTAAAAAGAATTACTGATGAAGCCCAGCAATAGAAAATTTTTGGTACTGAACAAATTATTCAATTATTAACTAATTTGTTTCAAATAATAAAGTTACATGGATGTAAACAAACAAATCGAGATTTAATTAATGGAATCAAGGAACATGATTACATAATTATTTTTAATACTTAATAAAACAACAGTTTGGTTTTTTTTCCCTTCATTTTACACTCAACTGTCACATTTAGTTGAATTCTTTTTCTTTTATCAAACCACTTTTAAAATAAATATAGAACTTTCAAATAATAAAAAAATCACTTACGGGAGGCATAATAGGAGACTTAACTTGATTAGGGATATTTTATACTTAGTGCGCACATGTACATTCCAAGTTTAGAGTTAAAAATCAAATTTATTCTCCTAATATGTAAATAAGTAATATGAATTCTTATCAAGTAATATGGAATCCTAATATGTAAATAAGTAATATTATTTCTTCATATTAATACTTTCATTTTTATGTTAATACTTTTATTTTTATATTTAATGATCATCTCTTTTTTACGATAAAGACAAAAAAAATATTGCAATATAAAATATATAGAAAAAATACACACAGTATTCAAGTGTCGCTAAATAATGGATTATCAAAAGGAAAAAAGAATATTTTTAAATAAGGACAAGTTTATTTTCACAATGCCCGGCTACTGTATATTTTTAGTGTACAGTGAGCAAGATAAAAAAAAAACGGACCACTCTGAATAACTTTTGATATAATGATCGAATCTTCACGTTCTAGGACTCAATCTTAATGATTCGAGGGGCTAATTAACATGCTAATTAATTAGTGCGGAAGATATTTTAAGTTACGAAATCAGACACAAAAAGTACTTATTCTGAATAAACAAACCTTTTTTTTCAATTGTTTTGGATTTCTGACCTCCAAAATATAAACGTTAGCCGCAATCTGGGAAATATGGTCCCTATAGTTTGGTCAGGAGAGCGATCCGAAGTTTGGACTTTATAATGTTAATTTTATTTTTTGCGTATTTCACCATACCTCACCAGGGTGATCCGTTTTCTTTTTTTCTTTTTTTTTCCTTTTTTTTTGTTGCTTACTGTATATAATAAAGAAGGCGGGTATGATGACCAAGTTTTTAGATCATAGCACACCCTAAACAAACGCGTGTTAAACATCAGCAACATACATAAAACTTCCATATTGCAATTAATCAATTAAGAAAATATTCGGATTATTTCAATAATCAAAATCCATAGTTCAGACAAAAACCTTTTTTTAACAAAACATACAATTTCTATTTATAGTGGCGGTGACAAAAAAAGGTTGTTTTAAGATACTAAAAAATAAGATAAAATCTAAATAGCATTATGGGTCAGGACTGGCAAGGGAAAAGTAATTTCAGGGAAGAATATCTTGGATGTCTAGTGTCACAGTAACGTCGCTAATGATTGCTCTTGTGTGACCGCTTACAAGGTACTGATACACATTTACAACACGCAAATCGAAACAAAATAAAACCATCAAAAGAAGAACTATCTACACTGAGTAAAGAAGTGTGGCCAAAAAATACCAGAATATGGTAAAATTTACCTTATTTCTGGCTCTATGGGAGCACCAAAAAGCTTGGTAATTATTACCGAGCTATTTACCGAAGCGCTTTGGTAAAATTAACAATATAATGCGGTTTAATAATCTGTGATAAAATTTAGTAAATGAGTAAAAAATTTAGTAATTTTATCATGATACCTTTAAGTATGGCATAAAAAACATTTATTCGGTTGAATTTGCTTTTTATCTGTATGCAATATAAAATTTTCATTCAGAAAATATAAAAATTTATATTTATTTTAATCATTGATTTCTTGAGGTTAATGTGAAGCAAAATTTATTCCATATCTACAAGCGTTAATTATGATGAGAAAAAGATTTTAAATTATTAAATTTTTTATTTTTGTAAATTCATTTCTAAATTGTACATGTTTAGCATAAATATTACTGATAATCAAGGATACACAAATCCCGGTGTCTAAAAAAATATAGCTGGAGCCCAATTTTTTCTCAAAATTTAAATTGTTTTATTTTATAAACCTGAAAAGCAGAGTATTTCTGAGGAGTTCAGCCTCTAAAAATTTATCACTTTTAATAATTATGCGTATGATAATTACAATAAATTATGTAATTAAATATTGCATTTTACATTAAAACTTTTTATTGATTGTAAGTTTTCATTCATAAATATTTGTAATTACATATAAGGTAACGCACTAACCGAATGCATTCATATTGCGAACAGCATTGATGAATAAAAAAAGAGGTTTAAAAAATTATTCTGGTCAAGTCATTATCTATTTATATTTATTTTTATATTTATTTATATTTTTTATTTTTTCACTAATTCTTTTTTTTTTTCTTTAAATGCATCTCGTTTTATGGTTGATTCATATTGCAATTTAATGTTTGAGAAAGTAAATAAATAAAAGTCACTCCATTTTTTTTTATTATTATTCGTTTGTATGGTGATACAAAGTTCGCAAAATAACATTTTAAGTTTTTTTCTGCAATGCTTGGGTTAGCAACCTGAATATTTCGCTTTAAAAAATTTAACATTATAAGCGTGACCATTGTTGGTACTTCTGTTATGTAGCTTTCCTTGTACACCCTTTGCAACTCTTGTTATTTTTTATTTAATTCTATTTATTTTTTGTGTGAGTGCAAGATAAGTAAGAAAAGGGTTGATTAGAAATGGCGGGGTCGCCCTCTCTCACTTCAGGTGGAACAGAATAAATCGAAAATGAGTGAGGTGTATCGAATAGACCGAGGCCATTCCTCTGTAAATGACTGTTCTTTTGAGATACGTAGAAGGAACATTTTATGTTAATGCACATCTATAGAAACATATGGCATTAACACATGTGAACAGAAAAGCATCTAAGAATAATTTTCCGTTTTTTTTTAAGTGCTTAGAATTTTAAATATTGAAAGATAGAAGTAAATCAAGTATCACAAATATTTATGCTTTAGATTTTATCGCATTCCCTTTTAAAAATAATTTTCAATCATGCACATATTTTTGTTAGCAATTTATTCATTGTATTCCTTGATTTAATAGTACAGTGGCGTAACTCCCGTCAAGTAAATTTTCCTTGATTTTGTGGAGAAATTCGATCAATTATACTCTCAGGTACAAAATATCCCCAACAGTAGAAGTATAGATTAGAGATCATTGTAGGAGTTTTTCGTACTTTTACTCTCTGTTTAAAGTAATTACGGGCTCATTTTAGGCAAAAAGTTTAACACAGAAAAAACTAGTTTGTGTCGTTTTCGAATCCAGACATTCTTTTTTTTTTTCTAGCTTTGGTTAAAAATAACAATATTAAAGAATCGAATATTGAATTCTGCACATCCGCTGTATGGATCGGCTGTCGACAATAAAAAGAAATAAAAAAAAATATTTTATACCTCTAGAAAATTTTTGTTTATCAAATTTCCAAAGCTCATCTATTGTGCAATTTTTAATATATAATTTTCTCAATTTGTTTTAAAATCATATTTCCCAAACTACACTCAGCAAGACAAACATATTTAAGTTTGCAGCGCTTATGACTTTTTTCTAAAATAAATAAATATAAAAAAATTTCCTGCTTTTAACGTTCTTTATATTACGAAAGATTTATTATTATTATTTAACTAATATCCTTTCTTCAAATATTTCTGGAATGTCTCATCTATAAAGAATTCGAAAGTGTGACCTTGATTCTTTTGTTTGATAACAAAACGTAAAATCAATAGGTCGCATCGCCAGCTGAGCTTAGCCATATAGCAGCTGGCAGAAAGTCAGAAGAATTTTCATGCGATCATCTGATTGCGCTTTATATTATATGAGAAATGACAAAATAAGTATTTTATTGCAAAAGAAGAAATACCAATTATTTATTTTAACAATTCATCATATACAATGCTATTTAATACATTTATGACGTATTTATGATTTATTTTAATTTGATGGAAAAAAGTAGTTTTAACAGAAAGTGTAAAAAAAGATTTAGCACGATTCTCTAATTGCGTTGAATGTTATTTGTGATGCTTCATAATACGTTATTTGATGCATAATAAAAAATATGTATTGTATATTGGTACTTAAAATAAGCGAAATGAAGAATTATTCAGTAATTCACCTATAGATTTGCTCGGTAATTATTTTATTCACTATTTTAAACTTTAAAAAAAAATTATATATAGTTAAAAAAATAGACTAATAAATTATGCCACTTAATAGCATCTAATGTTATGTGAGATGCGTCAAAAAAAATTTTTTTTGACAAATTTTAAAAAATGCCCATTATTTATTTGTAATTAATTCATTATTTAAAATAATTTTTTATTTCATTTATGGGATTATTTGGTAATTGTTCTATTCAATGTTTAAGTTGTCAAAACATTTTTTATCTCATAACATTAAATGTTAATTCTGTATTTTTAAACGTGATATAACGTAGAATTATTATATAATTCATTGGAGTTATGTATGAATAGTTTTTATACATTATTTATTTATTACTAGAAATAATGCAAAAAAATAAATACTTTTATGCTGCTCTCAATTTCATCTCAGAGTACATTTGATGTGAGAATTAAAAGTAACACATAACAAAAAATGACAACTAATTTTTTTTTAAAAAAAATATATAATGAAGAGCGATAACATAATTTACACATGGGAATATTCATGAATTATTTTATTTCTTATTTAGGTTTATGAAAGATCAAAGTCACCTTAAGCAAGTGGTATTTATTATAAAGAAAGGAATCAATAATGAAATATCACAGGCATAATAAAATTATCTTTGAATATTAAGCTAACAGTGTAAAAAAAAATAACTGGAGTAATTATTGACTTATTTACAAATAATAATAACCTTGTATTTCCTTATATTAGTTTAAAAATTCAATTTTCTTAGTAAATAATTATGCAAATCATAAAACATCTGTACAATTTATAAAATACCATACATATTAGATCTAAAATTCTAAAACACAAGCACTTAACATAGTAGATATTAATTCTACCTTAAACCATCTCAAAACAATTATTAACAAATTTTAAATCCTACGTAAAAATCTAAGCAATTATATGAACTAAAAAACAATCAATAGGATTATACCGTAAATGTTCATTATTGTACTGATAAATACATTTGTATAATATGAAACAAAGACAGGCAAGAGAAACTGAGTATAAGTCTCTAATAAAAATTCTATTTCTTAATGTTTTAAAAATTTAAAGGAATTAAATATCCCATTATGAAGAGTTAAATTCTATGATGATTTTACAAAACTGCATCGACATAATTATTGCAATATTTACATGCACCAAAATTAGATGAGAATTGAACTAAAAATTTGGTATATATTGAGTAATTCACAGATATTGCCAGTGATTTATAAAAACATTGACTTAATTCTAATGTTGGATACCTTATCCAACTTAAGGGATTCTCAATATGAAGCAGAATATACATATATAAAGAAACATTCTACAAATAATAAAAATTGTAAATATAAACTGATATATATATGATCAATATATTAAAATATATTGAAATCAAACAAAACTCTTAACCATATTTATTAATTCAATTAAATATAATGCATAACTTAGTAAGGTATTTTAGATTGTTATGATCTCATAAGATTTGCTGAATTTTTCAACAAAATTTAATCCTTAATGTCGTCATACAATACTGCAAAAATTATTACAACCAATTTAAAAGAAAAAAATTAATTTCTTACCTTTTCAAAGCTCCGCTTCTCCCGTTTTTTCCGTTTCCTATTATACTTCTCCCAGAAACGGAGGATCGGGAGGGTAGACTATCCGGAGTTTCCACTGCATCATCATCCTTGGACGGCATATGGACGGAATTGCCGTTCACGTGATGCTGTTTTACGCTACTGTTGACCGTGCCGTTCACTGCACCGTTAACAGTACCGTTGATGTCTCCGTTATTAACACCGTTTGCTGCACCCACCATAATAGACTTCGGTTTTTGAGGGATATTACGTCCTTCGCCATCACCTTCTTGAACAACGTAAGGAGTCATATTTACAATATGATCCACCTTGATACTGAATTCAAGTAAATAATCTAAGTATTTACAATTATACAAATAATTGTTGCACAATACCAACGAGACGGTTTAAGGTAATAATTTGATATGTAATTTCACAAATTTTTAAAGTTAAAAAAAGGTTTGCTCTATACGAAATGCTATTTAAATAGCATTTCCAAATCTGAAAATAGTTGTGATGATCATCTTATCAATGATTGAGATAATAAATTTTTCTGTATTTATTTTGGAGACTAGACTCAAATAATAGGAAAAAAATCAATTTATTACGACTTATCCAGCTTCACACAAAAGTGTGGAATGGAGTTATCTTTTATCGTTAAAGATTATTTCTGTAGAGGAGTGTGTAATAATATACTTAAAATTCCTCTAGTTTCAATCAATATTTTATCTCGATTTTGTTTTTTCGAACTTTAAAGCTATTTGATTTTCAGCTGAAAACGCTATTTCAAATTTCGCAAGGTTACAAAAATAGATCTTTTACTTCAAAAGAAATAATTTCTACATGATCATATTTACTTTTTTTTTATCAATTTAATAGAAATAAAGGGTTTAGATAATTTAGTCGATTACTTTTAATCAGACTAGATTGATGTATTATTATATTTTATAGTGTTCATGTCTTTTTCAACCATGGCACAACTTAATATGCCTTCTAACATGACACAGAGCAAATCTCATAAAATATTTCGATTATCTTACTCCGTTATTGACAAATTCAGGTAAAATGCAAACGATATCACTAGTCAATTCGTCACTGATGAACCAACGAGAAAAAAAAATCAAATGATGTTTTTTCTTTCAAAATTCAAACGATAATGCAAATTCTACAAATAAATTTCACTGTATCTGAAAAAGGCACACACCGCGTCCACTTCAGATTAATCTTTAATCACAACAAACATAAACGATCCGTGAAGAAGAAGAAACAAGATCGAAAAATATCTCTTTGACAGCTCCGATCGACGGAGAATCAACCAGGCGAGAGAGTTCGAGCCATTTTGAGAGTGCCAGAGAGAATCGGGGAATCGTTTTCTCTTTTCCCTGATGATGTTTGTTGAGATGAGGGCGCTGGCGTAGAGATCATGAACCGGCTGGACTCACTTCCAGATTCAGGTGGGTGTGTGCGATGATGAGTGCAAGTGTCGCAACCTTTTGTTTACTTTTGAAGCTGGAGAGCTTCTGTAATTCTCGTAATCAACGAATACGCTTTTCGATACAAGAGTAATGATTTTCGGTGTCGGCTTCTTTTAAGAAATAAATTTCAATTAAGGAAATACCCACAGTGTTTTTATTATGTCTCATAAGCGAATTAAATTAAATCTGAGTTGATTTACTTGGCAAACAATAAAACAATAATTATTTAGAAAATTTTCTTGTGATCAAACTCCTGACGCATTTTTTAATTGACTTTTTTTATTGAAAAAAAAATTTTTTTTTTTACTTTTAAAGTATTAGAAACTCGTTGAACTTTTGCTTAGATTTCAAACATTTCATTAACTTGCAGTCCGTATAAGAATCTAAATTTCGTAGTTTTTAAATTGTCTAGAAATATAAATCATTGTTGCTATTTTTATGAGTTTAAGTGTTGAATAAAATTGTTAATAATAAATTAGTTTTCTATTTATTATTAAGAAATCAATATAATACTAGGAATAAATATTTTATTTTATTTATTTACTTCCTTATTATTATTTTTTTGATAAATAAAGCTGTTTTTGCATTATGAAAACAGCAAATAAAGTTTATAAAATACTTTAATGTTAAAACATCCTGAAGAATTAGTGTGCAAATGGTAACGAAAAGTCAGCAAAATAAAAGATATTAAAATAAAAGTTAATAAGAGATATCAGAGCACATAAAGGATTAGAGAAACAACTTGATAGGGACTTAAATAATTTAAACAACTCAGCTTTAAAATACCAGATAGTTATTTATCAGATACGTTTTTCTATTAAATTTTAGAACTTTTTAGATCTTTAGACATCAATTGTTTAGAACTTGGCAGAAGAAAAAAAAACAATGTTAGATGCCTGCAGCAAACAATAATAATCTCTCAAACATTGAATTCTTTTCCTATATTCTTCCACTAAATTGACACAAGTTAGCACATTCTTCCACTAAACTTTCCAATTCATACAGCAATTTTAATGTTTTGTTTTATAAGTCGTGTGGAACAGCTAACCCAATTCTGAGTTTATGACTATCAATGCTGAACTCCGTAGCCTTATAGGTTTGATCCTAACCCAGAAAATAAGGGATCAAGCATTGGGACAAACTAGCCTTTTAGGAGGACTTTTTGATAACACCTACTCGCATTTGCGTGACATAGAGGGAAAAACCGCGAAAACCTTCTATGATTAGCCCGACTGCAAGGGATTTTTAACTCATGATCCGTCTACCACTGAGGATTACCACAGCTGAAATTGAAACCTGGGGCACGTTCTATCACCTGCGACACCATAGCTTTCATACAGCCATAGTGATTTAACAGCCTAATTATGTCTCTAATGTAAACATAAAATAATTTTAGATTTATTTTAATACACGATGATATTTTTCACTGCCCATAAAATATCGATAGGTTCTTACCGATAATTTGCTCTTATTTAAATTTTTGTGTTTTGACCTTCAACAAACACCTGTCAGAATAATAGACTACGCAAAGCCTAGTATCTATGCATAGTAACGTGTAAAAAAAAAGATTAAAATATCTGACTTTTTCATAACTTTCACACTCGTTCAGAATCTGAAAAAAAATTGAAAACATTCAAAACGCTGATGTTCTAAAATGCGTTGAAGTCATAATCCGACGCGCCAGAATGACCACTGATGATTTAGATATGAACCACTTGTCTGCTGTTCTTTGTCATTGTCTTTCTCTTCTTCGTTTTTTGTTTTTTTCTTTTTTTACTTCTTCTTTTCACTGTTCAAGGGTCAAAGCAGGATCACTTATAATTCTTTTGAAATAATCTCTGATTTTACGGCTCATTTCTTACCAGTGTTTTTATTTGATTGTTGCTTTCCTCGAGACAAGTTCGTTGTCTGTTTGTTACGTTATAAACAAGGCAAATAATTCAATTAAGTTCTTGAGATTTTTTTCTTGTATGTAAAGATATTAATTTTGATACGGAATATAATAGCTAATACAATGTATCATTGATAAGTTTTCTCCCTAAATCATAAAAATCGCATCTGAGTGCGAAAGAACCTGAAAAATACTCTTACATCAAAAGGCCTATGTAGGTTCAGTACAATAAATAACCAAAGTATTTAAAATTTATTTGCATAATATTTTTTAAAAAAATAAAAAGTGAAAAGATCCGTCACATCGAACATTTAATAATAGTCGAAAAAATTTTGAATTGCAAGTTATGCAATCTTTTACAATTTTAATGAATGTAGCTTTGCAAGGCAAAATGTAAAATCTAAGCGAAAATCGGTCAAATAATTCTTGAGAAATAGAATTTTAAAAATACGATTTTTTTTTTAATATTCGATTTGTTAGGAACTATTCGTCTGATTTCGCTCAGATAGATTTTGTATTTTACCATGCAAAATTACATTCTTTAAAACAATATAAAAAATTGTATACATTAGAATACAAATTTTTTCCAACTATTATTGAATAAAATAATAAATATTTACTAAAAGTTACTTTTTTCATGGAATTATCTTTAAGTAAACAAATATTATAAGTGCGTTCAAAAATCTTTCAATTCTCTTAAAAAGTTCTCGAGATAGCACGGAATTCGTAAAAAATTGCATTAAAAAATTACATTAAATTATATTAATTGACATTAAGGGGTCCAAACTTTAGACCGCTCTCCTGACCAGGCTATTTGGACAATATTTCGCAGATTGCGGCTATCTCTCATATTTTGGGTATCAGAAATCTGAATCCATTAAAAAAAAAGGTCTGTTTATTCACAGAAAGTACATTTTTATGTCTGATTTTGTTACTTAAAATAATGTCTGCACTAATTAATTAGCATATTTGACGTCACCCCATCGAACCATTAAGATTCATTTCAAGAACATGAAAATTCAATCACTAGATCAAAAGTTATTCTAGTCGTTTTATTTACTTTTTGCGCACTGTACATTACGAATTCTTTAAAACTACGAGTATTTAAATTTTTATTTGTTACAGTTCATATCTCAGGGTTATAATTTTGGCCAAATATACGAGAAAGATTGTGGACCAGTGTTTGCGCAACCCTTCAAACAGATTTTGCATTAAAATTTGTAATTGTAACACCAAGCAAATGTCATTCTCTTTAAGACAAACTATCTTTTTTTTTAAAGAAATAATTCATTTTTGTTAAACCTAACAAAATCAATTAAATTCATGCGACTTGTACCTTGAACCAGTCTATTCTGCCTCAGACTGATCCAAAGTTTATGCAACAGGTCCGATCAGCATTAATTCATTTCCCTGGGGACTTTATCTCTCACGATGTACACAAATTTTTATGTTCTTAGTTAGCTGTAAAAGTTTGGAATTAACAATTAAGTATTAATTTGGTATTATATTATGCTTATGGATTACTCTTCTTATTTCTGCTCATCCAGAATACTTTAAGTTTTGATTTGCATGAATGTGCGAAGATTATCCTTTATTAGCTTTCTACCCTAATTTGTATACTGTGCTTTATATCAATAAAACTAGCTATAACTCGCGAAAGTGTCTTTGACTTTATGCTAAGTTTAAAGCGTCTAAGGGAGTTCTCACTCATTTTTAAAACATAGTCTGACTAATCTATTTATCAAAGGGAAAGTAACTAATAAATATCTTTATCATTAGCGCTTAGTAAAAACTTATATGTGTAACAAATATGGAAGAAAATAAAATTCATAAAAATGAAATTTTTCTATACTGCTTTGTTGCAAGAAAAAATGTTAAATATTTAAATATTCTTGCATAAAAATTATTTTAGAACAAAATGAAATGTTTGGAGAAAAGAAAGGAAATTAATATTAAAAAAATCTTTCTTTTTTTAAAATGCCATAACTCAAGATTGTAACTGCCTTTTTTGTTATGTTAATTATAAAAATCGGATTTATGTTCCAATTTGACTTTTTTTTTACAAATCTTACAATTTTTAAAATTTTAAAACATTTAAAAACATTTGCTGAACTCAACAAAAATATTATAATGAAGCGTTTTATTTTACATTAAAAATAACATTTCAGTATAGATTTAAAATAGGCAAAAAGTCATAATAATCAAATTTAATAATTTTATTTAGTAACGCAATTTCGAAATCGTTTTCAAACTTTCATTTTTAAACTTGTTATTTTGAAACGTAAAACACAGATTAAATTAGCGAATAACAAAACTAATTTTTTTAAATATGATAAGAAGAATGCAATTGCTTAGAGCAAAAAAAAATTACAAAATTTCAGACTCGTTCTCTAATTTTTAATTTTTGATTTTTAAGTATAAAACGCACAATTTTCCCCGTACAAAGAAAGCCGTCTTTTATATTCAACAAATAAATTTCAATATAAATAAATTTCAAATAAATTTCAAAAAGGATAAAAATTACGCAATTTTTGGTGCAGATGTAATTTTAATGGCGTTGTTTAGGAATCGGTTTCGACTTTTTAACTTTCATTTTTTGCTTCAAAATTTTTCGTCAAGCCAATGTATTGGATAAAATATTACAGCAAGCTTTAAAACAATTTCAAACAAAATTTAAAATTCATACTATTCGGTTTTCACATAGTTACAGAGATTGCTAGTTTAAAATTTAAAATTAGAGTACAACAGTCCATATTAAAAATACTTCAAAAACACAAACTTGATTAATACATTAAATAAGTTTTGTTAAACAAGCCCCACGTGATCAACACTGAGCAACAAAAACTATAATTTCACAACATTTTTCCTTTTTAAATTGGCAAATCAATTTTTATTGTGCATTATCACCTTTTGAAAAGAAAACTTTACGAAAGTGTAATATTTTACCATTAGAATACCACGCTCTTAGAAAAATTCCCTTTTTTAGAGAATGAACTATTATTTAATTTTATCACGTATTTATTATAGTTTCCTTTTTTTTTATCAGAACAAAAACTTGTTCTAACATTGCATTTATTTACCTTTCCACGTTTAACCTCTTTCGTAGAATTGCTTGCAATGAACAATGAAATCAAAATTCTCAAGACATTCAAAACACTTAATTTTGATGCGATGCCTTATTTTTAAGGACTTATTCTGAGATCTAAGATACCATTTCCGCATACCAGAAAAGTTATCTTTGTAAAATTCTTTAATAATTATATGAAGTTACTTTATCTTGCTTGATTGTCTTTGTAGTTAGTTATCTTATGTGAGATCTGTTATATATCTTGTAATAAGATGGTGACAGAGATTTGCCATTTTTAAATAAATTAGACATGTTTTATTTAACTTTAAAGAACATGAAACGTTTGCATTCATAATTCTTGATAGAACTATTTTAAATTGAATTTTAAAATTTTAAACCACTAACTATTTATTGTTGCGGGCTAATTAATTTGTCATCTATTTATGGTATGGATACGCATTACTTCACTCAAATGGGATTCTTTCTAGCGAGAAAAATCGTGATTAGTGTAACTTTGTTTCTCATAGAAATAAATGAACTTTTATCATTTCAGTTAAAGGAGAGTTATTTGTAGATGATTTTAGATTGACTTGCAGAACCACGTGCATGCGACCTATTGAACGACAATTACAACTTTCAATAAACAAGATTTTAAAATGGTCTGATTTAAATGGTTTCACCTTTTCACCAAATAAAACTTCTTGCATTCATTTCTGTCGAAAACGAGGAATTCATCCTGATTCTGAACTTTACATTAATAATACTGTTGTTGTCTAGAAAGCAAAATTTTTAGGTCTAATCTAAGATTCAAAATTAACATTTAAAGCTCACATCCAGAAAATACGAAAATCCTGTTTCACAAAATTAAATATATTAACGGTGCTGGCTAATACATCATAGGGGGCAGATACTACATCTATGCTCAAAATATATCATTCTTTAATCTGTTCCAAGTTAGATTATGGTTCTATAGTTTATGGATCAGCTAGAAAGACGGTTTTAAAATATTTAGACACTATTCATCATCAAGGACTCGGGATTGCCACTGGGGCTTTACGTACGTCACCTATCGAAAGTTTACATGTTTTACATAACGAACCTTCTCTCACTCTGAGGCGAAATAGACTCTCTCTTAACTTTTATTTTCACATTAAATGTCACCCTTCTCATCTGTTATACTCTCACGTTTTAACACTATCATATTATACTCACTTCAACAACAGACCTGCCACAATTCCTACTTTTGGATTAAGAATGAAAAACCTTTCAACAAAATTAGATTTAGATGATTTTTAATGTTTAGAATCAGCTGAGTTGATTCCTGTGTGGAATGACGTCATGTGAAAAGTGTTAACATTTTAAAGATATAACATCTGCAGTGATTTATCAACAGTTATTTTATTCCCATTTACATAATTTTAACTACTTTTATGTACTATACACAAATGGATCTGAATTCAATAACCATGTTGCTAGTGCGGTTGTGCCCAATGCTGGAGTAATATCAGAGAAACTACCTTCAAATTTTTCTGTATTTTCCTCGGAATGTTGGGCCATTCTTCTTGCATTACAATTTCTTTCAAAACGAATACTCAAAAATTGGTTTATCTTTTCTGATTCAAAAAGAAATATCGATGCTATAAAAAATTCTAGCAGTAAACCTCACTCTATTATCCCACATAGACATTGAACTCACTAACAATGACTACGAAATAGTAATTGGTTGGATTCCTGGACACATGGGCGTTAAGGGTAAGGAAACAGCAGATTCAATAGCCAAATCGACACACAATCTTACAAATAAACCACACTGTTTACCTGACATTCGAAATTTGGTGGCAGACTCTCTTACCCAACTCAGACAGATCAACTGGAATACTGAAATAAACAACAAATTGCATGAGATCAAACCAGATATTAAACCATTTGCACCATTCACTAACTGCAATAGAAAAACTTAGGTTCTTATCAACAGATTGCGCATTGGGCACATCCGCTTAACGCACAAATATTTAATTTTAAATGAAGCACCTCCACGATGCAATTTTTGCAGAGAGTGTCTTACAGTAAGACATTTTCTGACCCAGTGTATGAAATTTAAATCTAAAGGACGACAGTGCTTTAAATGCGACTTCCCGACTTTATCATTTTTACTTGGAGACACACCTCATCCAAACTTAATACTCAACATCAAACATATCGGGTTTAATAATTTGATTTAGTTCTATTTATCACTGAGTTGACAAATTTTAAATTAGTTGTTTCAATTTTGGACAAGTTGCTCATTTTAACCTAGTTGTTCTGAATTTAAGAAAGTCACACTAATTTTTACCTAGTTGTTATGATTTCAACAAAGTTCAGTAATTTTTACCTAGTTGTCATGATTTTAACCTAGTTACAGTAATTCTAACCTAGTTTTGGGTGCGGTATAGCCAAACAAAGGATAACAAACATGACTCCTGCGCCTAACATTTGCATCAATCAATCAATCTAGTGAGAAAAAAACTAAATATTTAAGGAGATTTCAAAAGTAGTTCCTTAAAATTATTTTCTATATTTTCAAATTTAAACTTTTGTTGATGATAACAACAAAGGATATTGAGGCTATTTACGAGCTTAAAACTATTCTACAGCAGTATATTGTAAATAGCATAAAATTTTGAAGCTTATTTTAATGCACACGTTAACTCAATCTTATTTAATTATTTATTGTGAGAAAAAGAACTTTGGAAAACAGGATTTCAAAAATGGTGACTTTTTAGAATCATTTTCAAATTGTTCTTGAATACAACAGAACACATTTAGGCGATTTAAATAAGCAAATTGTATACAGTAATGTATAGTAAGTTGTACAAAATTATAAAGCTTACTTTAATGCTCTCACTATCTCATTCAAATTTCATTCTCTTCAAGGAGAAGAACTTCCAAAACATAACTTCCAAAAAAAAAAAATTTCAAAATTAGATATTATTCAGTACCATTTCTTAATTTTCAAATTTTAGCTTTTGTAGCGGAAAAATGTGGGGACAAATTAACAACCAGATCAAGAATAATGATGAAGAGTACCATGATCAAAAGTGCTACGGCCAAAACAACAAGAATGTGGTAAAATGTACCATTTTTCGTGCTATGTGGGAACACCAGAAACCTCCGTAACTTTTACCGAAAAACTTATGTAATGATTTTTGTAAATTTAATAATAAAATAAGGTTTTATAATACGTTATTAAATTTGGTAATTTTTTCATTATCCCTTATAGCCTAGCATAAAGGCCATTTATTTGGTTTAATTTAATTTTCAGTTTTGTATTTTTTAAATGTGTGGTAATTAGAGCTTATAATTTTAAAGCCAGAATTTCCAACAAACGTCTACCACATGAACAAAAAAACTTCTAAATAAATGGTTTAAATACGGTATAGTGTTGGTTCTTAATACCACAATTATGTTTCTTTTTAACAGAAATGTCATTACCATACAGTACGGTAACTTACCAGAATTTTTTCTCCGTCTTCAAATTATTCAGAATATTATAAGTTGTAAGAAGTTTTAAAAGCATATTTTTATTCACAAAGAATGATTTAGAATAATACAGTAGGGAACCGATTATCCGGAACGATCGGAACCATCGCTATTCCGAATAACTGATTTTTCCGGTTTTCTGAATCGCTACAAAAAGCAGTTTTTTTCTTGTCAAATTCAACTAAAAAAAAATTATTTGGAAATAATCTTAAAAAGAAGAAAAAACAATGAAGTAATACACTAATGATTATTTCCAAAATGATGGTAAGTTAACATCTTTCAAAAAAGAAAGAAAAATCCTGAAATCTTATGAGGAAAAAAAAAATTTTTTAAGGAAAAATGGCCGGAAAATTTATCGAATTTCTTTCCGGTTTTCTGATTTCCGGATAACGGGTTCTGTACTGTACATTTTTTTTGCATATGATACAAATTTATGTTGACTGTCTTTTATTTCTTTAATTAGGGTTTTTGTAAGTAGTGTTTCGGATTTCTCAAAAATATACCAAACTGCTAAAAGCTGCTTAAAATTTTATTTTTTAAAAAATTATTCTAGTAGTATTCTTTTAAACTTTTCACACCGGGACTTAAATTTCTGACATAAAGGTAACATGAAAAATACCTCCCAACTTAAACCTAAAAATATTTTTTATCCAAATCAGGCTTTGTTTTTTTTTTTTGTTTTTTTTTTTCGTTTTTCTAAAAATAAAAGGCCGTGAAATTCCCTTTGTAACTTCAATAGCTCAAAAAAGATGCAATTCTATTGTTTTCATTTGATTACATCATATTTTTTTCTAAATCCTAATCTGGGTCAGTCAGGATGAACGATTTAGGATTGTTGGAGCGGAACTTTTGATTTACAATCCGACAAGGACGGATTATGTGAATTCTGTTTTGAGATGCTATAAGTAACTGAAACACAAGAAAGAAAGGGAAAACGTCGAAAAAATGAATGAATATTTACTGGATGGCTGAAAACCCTGCTCGAAAAGTTTGCAGAAGGTCGTTTTTTGGCATTAAGATTTTCTATAAGAATGCTAATTTGCCATGCATTTTAAAACTGATGAAAAGATGAATGGCCTTAAAATACCAGTTGCATATTTGAATCCCCTTGAGATGCAAGGCCGAAAATTTTTGATCGATAACCATCTAAGAATCTTCTTTATTTTCAATTTGTCAAACAGCAAAAAAAATAATAATAATTCTTCAAAGAATATAAATTTTTTCAACATTTAAAAAAAATCTAATTTGTTTGTTAATAATTTGTTGAACAAGAATTAAACATTTTAAACCATGTTTAGGAGGCACGACTCTTCAAACTAAGAAAGTGTTGTGAAGAAAAAAATTGGATGCAAATCATTTACAAAGTTTTTTGAGAAAAATGTAAACGATGGCCAGTCATCAAAAATAATAAATTCCGTTAACTTAAAAGCTTTAATTATTGGCTAGTATTTAACCAGTTTATTTCAAAATTTTCATGCTGGCATTTAATAAAATATAACTTCACGTGGTTCGAAAAAACTTGCCATCATAATTCAATTTAATGATATAAAAAAAAATACTGAATCGAAAATAATATTTTACATGACACTATTTTTATACAAATTAAATTTGTAATTATGAGCATACATACATTTATATTATTTTGATTTCTCAGTTTGTTTTAGAAAGAGTTAATTCATTGAGAAAAATAATTATGGAGAAAACAGAATATGGTAAAATTTACCGTGTGTCTGGCTTTATAGGAACATCAAAAAACTCGATAATTTTTACAGAAGCGCTTAGGTAATTATTTTGATAAAATTGGCAATAAATATTTTATAATATGTGATATGTTTTTTATAATATGTGATAAAATTTAAATTTTGTAAATGTAGTAAAATTCAGTAATTTCTTTATGATACCTTAGCATGGCATGAAAACCATTTATTCAGTTAAATTTACTTTTCAGTTCTGTATTTTTTACTGAACTACAATTTTGGAAACCGGAATTTCGAGTAAATCTTTACCATATGATTTATTAACAATGATTAAGGGAGGTTTTTTTGCCAGAAATTTCGTTACCATACAATACGGTAATTTGACCAGCATTTTTTTCTCCATGCATATTTAGCATATATAAAATTTTTCAAAACTCATGGCACGTGGAAAAAAAAAATATGCTTCCATAACTAAGTCATTCCATTATATAACCAGCATACATAATTTAGTACCTGTCAATACCAGTATTTCACCTTGCTTTTTGTTTTAAGAATAAGATTATTCATTATTTTTGTTATTTAAACAGAGTTGCTTTTTTTAATCTCAACAGTACTAAAATACAAATATTAACAAAAAGCAATAATAAAAACTTGGTTTGTTTTTCAATCCTTTCCAATTTTGTATCGGCGCTATAAACATGTTCTTAATAAGTTCCATACGGAAAACGCGTCAAAAAAACTCACTGATATAATGAAGTGGTAAAAAATTATCTGAAAGTTCGCTTCTAAACTCAAGTGCTGTCCAACTACAAACATTGGAAACGCTGTGACTCTTAATTAGCATCAGCTTTTTTTTTTTTTTTTTTGTGCACACACAATCTGACACTAAGTCTTACGATCAGTCTGGTTAGAGGAAAGTTTTAACTATAAAGGTTTTCCGTGGGCTGACATAGTACAAGATAGCAGAGTGACTACTCTAGTTAAAATAAGTTAGTTAATAAATAATTGTGCATCATCTGTTTCTGGAACCATTGACACAGAGGTGTTGTCAATGGTTCTGGCACAGGGTACCAGGGAAAAACTCCGTTATAAGGTGTCCCCGAAAAGGGAATTCTAATCACTGTAGGAAAGAAACTAATTCAAAAATTGAACTTTTAAAAAAAATCCAAAGTTCTCTCATTTTTCATGAATATAGAAGAAAATTATTCTTTGGTTAAACAATATAATATTTTCCAAAAATAATATTCAGTATTTTTCTTAAGTGTAAAGAATATTTAAATTTTAAATGACTTGAAAATTCAATATTAAATTCGTTTGTAAACCACATTTTATTATTAGTTATAGATATTTTGCTTCCAAATATTTTTTTTGTCGAAAAAAAAATTTTTCATAATCGAAACTATTATAAGGATTTAGTTTTAATGCCCCTAATTGGCAATTGGATGTCCCTTTTAACTGAATATCTAGAACTATTACTCCCCCCCCCCTCTTCTCTGTACGTCAATGTCTGGGATTAATGTTGTATTGTTTTATTTATTGAGAATTTATATTTTATTTATTGAGAATCAATTAACCTTTTCGTTTATTCCTAGTGCCTAAGTTATATCATGTATACCAAATTAATGACATACCATTAACTATTGTAATATATTTTAGCAGTTTTATTACTTTAAAAAATTTAATCAATCTCGATTTTTATCTCACTTAATGTCTACGATGAATCTGAGTTGAGAATCGCGAGTATTAATTACATAAATATGGTGATATTTGATTTTGATCTTAATGGTTATTATTGTGATTAGCTTAATTTAATAATCTTTGTATAGGAATTTAAAGATATTTTTTTTCTTTGATTCAATAATTTACAGAAAGGAAGATTTACAGAAAAATATATAAGACATTATCGTAAATCCTTAATCTATTTATAGTTGGCTTAAGATCAAGCTGAAAGCGATTAATCTAAATTGTAATTCAAAAATAAATTTTGACTATTGTTACCTTGAATGGAATATATCGAGCTTGCTAGTAATTATGAAACAAACGAAGCTTATACACTTTTTTTACTCAATTACAGATACTTAATTTTTGACAATTACAGTTTATTATATTGCTAAATGTTTATGTGACAGTTATTAGTTGAATTGTTAATATAAATCTTACTGTTTTAGTTTGTTTAATATAATGTTTTTCACGCTGTAGACTGAATCTTCAAAGTTTTCACTCTTAATTTATATTATAAAAAGTATCTATTTGTTACATGGCATCCAAGGACGCATTTGTCTGTATTTGTACCATTCTTTATGACTTCTTACTTCATGGTGGTCATCGATGTGACGAATCAAGTTTTCTCACTCATATTCACCAACGAAGAAAAAGTTTTATCCATAAATTTAACCACAGAATATAACGCAAAGATCTAAGGAAATAAATTCGAAAACAAAATTAAAAACAAAATGAATACATTTTCCTTGAAATACAATTGACACATAAAGTTACTTTGGGAAATAAATTTGCACTTTAGCATAAAAAGAGTAATAGCAAATGAGAAACCAATTTGTCATGGACAAAAGTGTGACGTGCTGGTTTCATTCAACAAGAATAACAAAGCAAAAAATACCCAATCGTAAATGGTAATGGATAAAGCCTTTATTGCTGGGAAACTCTTTTCACACAAAAACTCTTTGTTTCGGAAGACGTGATAAGCAAATTGTTACAACCCTATCTCTTAAAATATTTTTAAGTTGTATTATTTCAAGACACTTACAAGTAGGAAGATTAGTAATATCCATTACATGGAACAATTACTTTATCCCAACTCATAAAGCCACCCAGAAAACTTCATGTACATTCTGAAAAGATTTGAGTACATTTCCTCTACCATGCTCACAAAGACAAAATCATTAAAAGAACAGTTACAAGTCATTCTCAATGATCGAAAAGGAAGTTTCACAAAATGGAATAAAATGTTTTTTAGAGTGTAAACATCACAGTGGTGTTATTAACAGGTTATACATTCTAAAATGGCACGCGCTAGATAACTGTTTCTTCTGAAAAGGTAACTGCAACATAAAAGGAACAACTCCGTGCAACTGAGTAGGGCAATCAGTTTCCCTACAAACAAGGGCTTTAACAAAAGTGGGAAAAGACAATCAGTGGAGCGGTAAATAATTACTTTTCATAGAGACGGCGGAGAAAAGAAATTGTTTTCCTTAAACGAAAAGGTCCTGACAATTAAAATGTTTAAAGAAATGCTGGGACTATTGTGTTTTAGTACCGTGGAATGAAAAAGGTTTACCTAAAATTAGACTGAAAAAACTGCCTTTTTTAAAAGTCATTGCTCTTAAAATTGAAATTAATAAACATAATTTCTTTCATTATGATTAAAATTTTCATGAGTTGTCATAAAAGTCTTAAGCCAATAAAACTATCATTGTTGAAATCAGGATTTTTTTTCGAGTTTTCTTTCAGTAAGGACAACAGTTGAATTTCGAATTTGAAAAGGTTTGGGGCTGACCTTCAGTAGTGATTTGATTGATAATGATTAAGTAAAAAAGGAGAAGTAGAACATAATAGAATTATATTTATTTTGTTGTTATTACTAGCATTTTTTATTTATTTACTATTAATAAAATTATTATTATTATTTATAATATATATTATCCTGTCGGTGTTACAATACATATTTTTTTTAACCCTTTGATGCAGATAAGGCACTTTTTACGCATTTTTTTCTGACGCAGCAATTACGAACAAAAATATATTTTGGTATTTTAAAATTATAAAAAACAGTCTAATAGTTACTAAATCTGTTAGATTATCGGAATTATATTTGTACTGAAATATTAAATCTATAAAAAGTAGTTTGAATTTTTTTTTTCGTTCATATTCAAAAACTTAGCAATAATTGATTTTATAAATTAAAGAAATTTCAATGATGAATAACTCTTTCTCTTAGATCTAAATAACTGCAAACAGATGCAGATTTGAGAAATTGTTGTTTGGAAGTGAGCCGTGTTGGAAATGTTTACCATTTACTCAGTAAAAGACACCGGTATTTCATAACCATAAATTATTAAAGTATGCGAATAATATTTTTCATTTTATTTTAACCTTAACTAATACGAAATAATGAAAAAAGATATGAAAATTATGTTTAATAAAAATTCTGCGTCAAAAGGCTAAGCGACGTTGAACTGCCGACCTCTATCAATGATACAGTTATCAATACTCCATATCTTTGTAACTTTAAACACACCCCAGAAAATGGACAGCTCTTGGATTAGACATTGCGACTTTTTAATGGAATTAACTATTATTAAGTTGTGCATATTAAGTAAAAATATGAAAATCTCATGCAATTATTCAGGCGGAAAGTGGATTTTAATTTTTAACCCGTAATATGTCTACCTCAGGATATTTCATATCAAACAAAAATGTGATCGGTGAGAACCAAGAGCAGTAAATGAATCGCACAACTCTCAGTGGAATTTAAACTTGGATAGACTCATTGAGAAGGCAAGATCTCTAACCCCTGTATCATTTTAGCCCAAATAATTTATTTGAGTTTGTGTGACTAGGTCGAATTATATCTTAACTGCTTGTTAAAATATGTACAACTTACAAATTCTTGTTGCACTGGAATTCTAACATGAATCGACTCATTGAGGGGCAATTTCTCTATCTCCTGTATTATTCTGCCTCCAATAATTTATTTGAGGCTGATCTTTAAGTTGAAATGTTTCTTAACTGTTAGTTAAAATATTTACAAATTGTTGTTTCAAAATTTTTTAACGATCCAAAAGTCGTGTTGATTTAACTTTATAAAAAGAAAGAAGAAAGTTTTATAAGGAAAAAAAAGTTCTTTGTTTATTAAAATAAAAAAGAAATGTTTTATGCTTATTGAAGTAAACATTGATAATTGAACCAGAGAATGCGAGAAAGAAACTCAAAATTAGACACTTAAATAATTTTTTAAGAAAAGCAAACAATTTTAATAGTAATGGTAGGTAAGTCCGCATGCATGTATGTAAGCAATTTAACAATATTTTAGAAGAATTTAAATAATAATTCACTTTTAACCTCTATGAAACAAACCACTATTAAAGAATTTCCTTTAAAATCTTTTAAGAACTTTCATCCAAATGCCTCGTAATTAACATGACAGAAATGTTTAAAATGTGGAGTCGAAAAGATGGTGACGCCATCTATTTTGCTGAGAGTTCAAAGTTCTATTATGGGGGCAGGAAGTAAATTTTCTCTCAAGAATTCCTACATTATTTCCGCCTTTATCAGGATTTGAACTTCGGTCTTAAAGATTGCAAAAAAACAAGTGTGCAGTCAACGCAATTTTAATACCATACTCCCTCGATAGCTTAAAAAATAAATAAATAACAATGTAAGGAGTACCGGGCATTAATCCTTTACCTAAATAAGAAAAAGAGTTCAGTGACAGATATACGATTTATTCCACACCGTTTTTCACCTATAAAAGAAAAGAAACAATCTATTTCCATTGGGAGGGAGCTTGGAATTGAAGGGTTATCTCTGTGCTTTTGTTGTTTTATAATCTTGTTCCCAGTCTTGGTGACGTACGAGCCTCACCGTCCTTTCTATTATATAAGACGCAACAACGAAGTGTTCAATGTTTATATTTCTTACTCAACTACTTTTGAATTAATGTCAAACAGTGGGCGGGATAGCCTGGTTGGTAGGGCACTGGGTCCATGTCCAAGAGCTCGTGGGTTCGATCCTCGCAGGCCGAAGGCTCCCCGTGTAGTGAATGGTGAATGAAACAAGCTAAATCTATCGACTCACAAAGTTCTCCAGGTTCACATAACAAATCATTCCTCTTGGGGTACTGATCCAGGAGTTTCCGAGTCTTCTGGATTGGCTCAAAATTACAAGACTACGGAGTTGAACATTCGAAGTCGTAAGCCCAAAATTGGGTCAGCTGTTCAACGACGGATATAAAATAGAAAATTAATGTCAAACAGATTTTTTAAAAAATGGCGCTACAAAGACGAAATATTTAACAGAAAACATCTTAAAAATCTTTCATCTACACTGGTGTAAGAAATTAAGAGAATTTGCAGACTTGGTCAATTATCTCTAGAACTAGTCCGATTTTAATGAAATTTGATATATGTATACATTTATACGATACAAAGAAATAATCATTCAACAATTGTAATACACACGTGATCGTGCGTAACACTCGCTGGATTCGGAAGGTATGAAACAGCGGTTGCAAAATAAACAAAAAAAATGGGTTAATAAAGGGTATGGCCCCCTCTTGCAGATATACAAGCCTTACAGTGTGATTTCATACTTGAAATAAGGCAGTTTTTCATTTCCTGTGTCAATTCGCCTGAATTGTCCTGTGGTAATTTCATACCTTCCGCTTCAACGAGTGTTATACGCATGATCATGCGTATGTATTACAATTGTTGAGAGGTTATTTGTTTTGTATTGCATCAATGTATGTACATATCAAATTTCATTAAAATCGGTTCAGAAGTTCTAGAGATAATTGGCAAATTCTCTTAATTCTTATACCAATGCATATAGTTAAAACATTTTTGTAGAATCTAATATAGATAATTCTCTTACGTGGCTCCCAAATTTTGGCTGTATTTCTTTTCCGCCGGTGGCAACGTTTGCTTTGTTTTGTTTACGTTACTATTTCTCTTACACGGCGACAAAAAAAAAGCCTCATTACAAATCCCCGAATGGCAATGCTAGAAAATCGACCAATGATTGCCTCTAAAAATGTCACATGCCAAATCTAGCTGAGGTGGCTCAACATAGAGCGCTTTTAAAAACGGAAACTGAAATAACCAGAGAGCATCAGTTGCGGCAATCTCATACTATTAAGCTAGGCAGAAGTGAGTAGTCTTTGCCGATAGATCTTTTTTAACGCATTTATATATTACGAATATATTTGACGATTTTTGATTTATATCACGAATTATACTATAGCACATTTCTAATAGGTTTAACGAATTACATGTCATTTATTTGAATTCAAATTTATTTTAATGACTTAGTATTTACTAAAAAGATGTAATTTTTTTTAAAAAAAAAAAGTTTTTATATAGATTTGAATGATTGCTTTGAATTCTTAGAATTTTGTGCATTTGCAATGTGCCTAAGTAAGTAGCGAGCAAAGCAAACCATATAAGACTGCGTAGCAATTTTCGGGGGTTGGCGAGCGTTAGCGAGAAGTGGGCGCAGCCCACTAGTATAACAAAACTCTGTAACGTATTGGGAATTTGAACTGTAAAACACAAAAGTGACATTGTTGGAAGCTACTTAATATCACGTCAGCTGTAATATATAAATGAAAGATTTCAAATGAAAAAAAATTGTTTTTATTTAATTAGAAATAGACAAAACCAATGATCTCTATGTTATTTCTTTAAACCACTTAATGATTCTGCAAGCATTATTCACGCTCTTATGATGAATGGTTGAACTGACACTTTCATTAGCAGCCATATGTTCATCAGTACGTGCTTAAAATATCAAAAAGAGTAACTGGGTGTATGAAAGTTATGCTCATCCCATTACATTCTGAGTCATCAAGCTATGTGGAATATCGGTGATTTAGCATTGTTCACCGGTGTGCTTCATTTTAAAAATAAATGATTTTAGATTTGAAGAAAAGTTTTCAAAAAAAGGATTATATCTCAACGATTTTATGGTGATAAGAAATCTGAAACCCACCATACTCAGCATTAAATGTAGTCGTAGATGAAAATAAATAGAAAGTAGAATCATTGTCAAGATAAGTTTCGGTTTATTGAAATAAGATCAAAGACAAATTTTTGAAAAATGCGATTTTTAAAATACGTCGTATCATTTTAATTCTTTCAAGTATAACTATTATGGAGATTTCGTACTTTTAAGTTGCATTTCTCATCCTCCTGTACACTGTAACGAATTACGGCTCAAATTACGGTAAAAAGTGCAGAAGTTAGGCTATCTACCATGTCAACCGTCATTTATCTCAAGGTACCTTCAGATAAAATCGAGTTTACGTGTTTTATGTATGGGAATTTAACGAATGAAAATTTAATAATTGCATGAATGGGAATTTAATAATTGTAATAGTAGATACGCTACAAAAGTACTGACACATTGGGTACATCATCCGTAAAATTAATTTTAACGTAAAGTCCATTTTTGTCCTAAAATTTTGATCCGTATATTTTACAGTAATAATTATTAAACTACTATGATTCAGGAGTTTTACTATAAATATTATTGTTATGCGTTATAATTTTTAGTATAAGTAACGGTTTTATCATATTTTTTGTTCCTTGAAATTTTACAGTAAAGAATACCGTCACACTGGGTGTCAGAACATTTTATCATAATTTTTTACAGTGTACATAAGAATTTAAGCAAATTGCACGCGCGCACTTGAAAGCGTTAATTCTAGAGAAATGCGCATGCACTCTTGAATAGAATATCTAACTTACGTAAATGAAAATAAAAGATTTGGCAAAAACATTTAAGTTAAAAACGATAACGTAGTAGAATATCATCTTAATTTCGATCAAGAAATCGAGACAAACATTTACATTGGATGTAGGTAGTTTTGAAGTTAAGCCCCTTCGAACTAAATTGCACAATTAAAATAATTGTATTCTACAATTTAAATAACGAAAAAAATACTTAGTTTCTTAAGGACCTAGAGCAATTAGGCAACAATAATTTTAGACAAAAATCTGTAAAGCTTTTTTTTAATGAAATCATCGGATTGCTGTAAAAACACACGATTCATTCTAACATTTCGTAACTACGAATCCTTTATTTTCATTCTGTGTTGGTGTTCTTCTTGATCTATCTATAACGTGTCCATATGGTTATATTTATATTCAATCTGTCCTTAGCGTTAAACTAGCTACAGCTATTGCCACGTCTCCAAACGCATGGCAACTAAATACTTCGTGTGCTGTACACTTATTGGTTTTAATAGTAAGTGGCTATTTTGTTTTTATTGTAAGTACATAGGATACTTGAATACCAAATGAACTCCGGATGAGGATAATATCATGTAATTTTAAGACTCTAAATTATTTTTCGACAAAAAGTAGAAAAAAAATAATTTAAATCTGGTAACTTAGCCCTAAAATCACTTAGTCTAGAAATATCGGTCGCCATAGCACATAGAAAATCGTAGCTGGTGCCTAACATTTTGTAAAATTTAACATTGAGGCAAAAAAATTACACTATTTTCTATTCCAGGGGTTTCCAATTTTCTTTTCGGGTACGGAACCCTCCAAATAATCAACCTTCTCTCGGCGGAACTCCAACTTTAAAGAAGGTAATTGTCAACTTTATGTTATAACCTATAAAAGACTATATAAGTTTTAATAAAGAGGTATGAAGATTTTTCATCGTTTCATCATTAACAATCTTAAATTAGGTTCCATGTCAAACATTTAAATTTGCAGTCCTTAAGTCATATCTAGTTTAGTAACGAATTTCCTTCTGGTGTATATAGTTCTATTCCACGGAACCCTAGGGTGTCGTGGAACACTATCTGGGAACCACTGTCTATTCCATAACATGCTATCTCCAGAAAATCGGTCAAAATTATTCATTTTTGCTGACCTTTGATCATTGAAACATGCTTTTTATTGATTGAAAAATTTCAACTGAGTTTGCCTTGTACAAACTATTTTTAATACCTATCTATTTAGAAAAGATGAACCAAGTAATACCTTACAGAATATTAAACATTTTCACTTTACAAGAAAATTAACTTTTTGGTAAAGATTATTTGGGAAAAACAATTAAAAATGAGAAAATGTCAATATAGTCATTCAAACTTTAAAACTTCATTTTTCAAAAACTGCGTCAAAGATATTAGTAAATCATAACATTTAAGAAATAATTTAATTATTGGTTACCATAATTCATATTAATTAAATGCTTACTATATTTTCCTACATGGATGACTCTTTTGTGCAAGTTCGTAGTAAATCTTTAGTCAGATATGTTAACCGGGTTCTCTGAACCTAAAATGTAATGAAATTAATACTTGTATGGAATCATTGTTGCCCTAGTTTTTTTAAGGAACACCAGTATGTCATGATAATTGTGCAATGTATGAATGAACAGCAGTTGAGCAGTACTTAAAAGATATCTATGCTGTCTTGGAACAATGTAATAAGAAATAAGATGTTGGAAGGTATTACGTTGCTATGGTTATTTTCAGTGTTTGGTTAGAGAAAGCACGCGAATCTTTTGGTCCCCTATCATTGAACCCAAGAATCACTAAGAATATACATTTCTTTCATAAACTAAACTTTATACCTTGGTAAGCATATTGTTTTGAGTCATTCTAAATAGTGAGTTGATTAATGTGTATGTGCTTATTTTCAATTCCTCTTATTATTATTTTGATTATTTTTTCCACTATATTGAAGAATTTATAAATTGTAAACTAATCTATCACTGTTGTTTAAAGAAACAATGCGAAAATAAGTTTCTCGTGATATTGAAATTGGGAACGTTAGAATGTTAAGGATGATAATAATGTTTATGGGAAAATCGTAACGGATCTATGCTCCCCATCTTTTTTTTTTTTTTTTAAACGTTGTATCTTAGTTATTGTAGCTTATTATGGAAAGAATGATAATATTTTTGTTTAAGGAGGGTCCACAGTATATCATTCAGTGACATGTTCACTCTTAACAAAACGTTCGTATTTTTAAAGATTCAGCAATTCAAATTTTGACAAAACATTAACATTCAAATATTCAATAAAGCGGCATTCTCACTCGTGTGTCATTTCAATGCATTTCGAGAGTTTACCGACATTTTTTATAAAAGCTCTAAGATATTTCTATTGCATGATAGAACGGTACAAGAGTTAGTGAGCTGAATTATCAAGTAGGTTTCCTGCATTTGATTCCACTCAGCGACTGAGTACTTATTATTCGCATTTAATGCTACATTTCCTAATCAACTCTGTTAGCCGGGATAGCCTGGTTGATAAGGCACTGGGCCCCATGTCCAAGAGTTCGTGGGTTCGATCTCCGCCGGCAAAAGTAGTAAATGGTGACTGGTGCACGTTAAATCTGTCAAGTCTCTAAGCAAGTCGATGTTCCCATAATAAATCAAGTCTGTAAGTCCATGTTCCCATAATAAATCAATACCTCTGGGGGTACTGATCCAGGAGTGTCCTTGTCCTTCAGATTTGTTCAAAATTACGAGGCTAAGGAGTTGAACATTAGTAGTCGTAAACCCAAAAATTAGGTCGGCTGTTCAACGACGGATATAAAAAAATAAAAAACAACTATGTTAATTTATATCTTGAATCAAGTCTAAAGATATTGGTGAAATTCGTATCATCAAGCAAAGTGAAGATAGTATGTTTATTCGAAACATTTCTCTTGAAACTGTTCTGTCAACAACAAAGAAAATTTCGTAAATTTTGAATATTCAATTTTTACAGTATTTTTTTAAAAATCTTTCGCGCTCATTTTAATCTGGGTCTCCGTGCAATTGAATACCTGCAAGTGACGCAGTATGTGTATCGGATGCTTTGCGCGTACTTTCGGATAATATTATAAGCGGAATTATCAATAAATCAGCTTATGATATTATAAAACTCCCTACAAGTAGGGAATTATATAATAATACAATCTGATCTGGAGAAAATTCCGTTTACACTTTCATCCCTAAGCATGCGAAAGCATTCGAGACGTCATGTATCTGTGTATTAATGATCTTCATATTTTTATCTTTCTTCTTCTTAAGTTACAAGTACCCAATTGGGTACTTACAATCAACTTGCAGGTACCTAATTGGGTACTTGCAAGTTGAGAAGAATACCTATGAAATCCCATGGTTGTAGCCTAATCACATGGTTGTGGTTAACGTTGCAGTGGTTTATTATCATGCTGAATCAATTTTTGGATCAGATATAATTAGAAAGCTACAAGCGGAATCACAGGTGTGGGGCGAATTTGATTAGCTGCTGTATCATGGCGTAAGCAAAAGCTACAATTAACTCAGGTGACGTTTCTTGCAGATATCTAACTCATTTACTGCTATTCTTCAACATATAAACACTTATGATCAAACAGAGAGATTTCTTTCTGCACCATTCATCGAACAAAAACCAGTTTTTTTTATTATAGATTATAAATGTTTATGAAAGTATCATTAATATTTACCAGCATTTAGAAAGTTGACATTTAATATTAAAGTATCCTTGTGAGGGAAGGGTGCCATCTTTCAATTAAAAGGGCTTTAAACAATATTTAGTAGTGAAACCAAGTACTATTGTTAATATAAGCTTTAAAAAATTATTTTATGATTTTATTTTATAACCGTCGTTGAACAGCCTACGAATTTTTGGGTTTACGACTACTAATGTTCAATTCCGTAACTTTGAAATTTTGAACTCAAAATAGAAGACAAAGGAACTTCTGGATCGAGTATTGGGAGAAATTTGTCTTCGTGGAGGTGGATTTTTGATGGAACTAACCCACATTTACGTTTCATGGAGGAGAAAACCACGAAAACCTCCCACGATTAGCCTGACAGTAAGAGGACTCTAATCTATGATCTGTCTACCACTGAGGATATTTCACGTCAGCACTGTGGTCAGTGCGGAATTCGTGTTGACTAGACATCGCTGGGATTCGAACCCAGTTCACCTATTGGATGTTGAACGCTCTATCACCCGAGGCATCACGGCACCGAAAATTACTTTTCATTTTTCGGAAAATTAGTGGAATTTAATTTAAAGATTCTAAAGACTGTCTTGAGAAAAATAGCTTTAAAGATCCGCGTGATGCATAACGTGGTTTGTCTAAAATTTTAAAGCGTAAAAAAAGAATTTCTTTTTGAAAGTTTGAGCCACGAATTTTGACCCTTAATCAAATTTCGAAACAATTATGAAAAACAAAAAATGATCGGGAGAAAAGATCTTATAATAGACCTAAAAATAAAAATCACAAAATAATTTTTTATTCATCTAAAAATAATGAATGTCTCCTTATAATGTGAAGAATAAAATCAGAAAAGGAATTAAAACTAATCGAGTCCAACGCACGTTTTCAAAAGAAATAGTGTTGCCATCAAGAAAAATTAAATATTACAATAAGAAATCAGCTCACGATTACAAGTAACAGCATTTTTTTAAGAAACTTACTTGATTTAATGTAAATGAAAATACATATGAAAGCAAAATAATGTCTTAAAATGAAAGAGCTGAAAATATAAAAATTATTAGAAGACAATAATTCATTTTATTTATATAATATTAAACTCTAATAAATGTCATCATAATAATAACTTTATTATGATATTTTTAAAAGAATAGTGTGTGGAGTCCCTCCGCGCGGAAGAAGTTAAACTTCGCAACTTGCGACTTTAATAGTAGAAGAATCAGCAGTCGTAGAAGGATCACTAGTTCTATTCAACGACTCTTTTTCCTGCTCCGCTCGCTTCCGTGCTCTGTAATCACGGTAATATTGTGCATTTTCCCTCGTAGCCCACTTGAAATAGTGGAAAAGCTTGTGGTTTGCCTCATTGTCTCGCCCTGGAAAATGTATTTGTATTAATAATTAGAGATGGCTAATATTTTCTGGAACAGGTATTTTTCACCTGTTATTTAATCGTACCTGTTATAAAAATAACAGGTTACTTGGAAAGGCCTGTTCCAAAATACTAGGCAAACAATTATCTTGCCAAAAATTTATTGCTTGGCCACCGTAAGCACATATATATTGTAAAAATGAAGAATGGCAACAGCGGTTATGTTTTAGTTTCAGTTTCGATTTTGTGATATAAACATTATTATTTTGTAGAATAATACGATATGTACGTGAATGTAGTAAGTTACGAGTGAACTTATATTGTCAATAAATATTGTTTTTGTTTTCTATGAAGGCTTTATTAGTCTTAATTCAGCAACATTCGAAGCCAACACACGCTATATCGAAACAGCCTGTTATTTTATCACAGGCTAGTATTTTGGAACAGGCGATATTTTGTCACAGCTAGTATTTCGGAACAGGCAGTATTTTGTCACAGGCTAGTATTTTGGAACAGGCGATATTTTTTCACAGCCTAGTATTTTGGAACAGCCGATATTTTGTCACAGGCTAGTATTTTGGAACAGGCGATATTTTGTCACAGGCTAGTATTTTGGAACAGGCAGTATTTTGTCACAGCCTAGTATTTTGGAACAGATGGTATTTTGTCACAGGCTAGTATTTTGGAACAGGTGAAGCAGGTTAGTATTTTTGAACAAATTTGTATTCAGGAATAGGCAAGAATTTTATGATAGCTTTGCCTACTATTTTGCAGGTTAAGTTTATTTGTAAGAATGTCACCCCTGCCCTTTTGATGCTCCGGCATATGGGGGGGGGAAGGGCGGTTGCTTATAATTGCATTTTCCTTGTTTTAATTTTTTTTCTGCAATGTAAAAAGTTGAAGCATTTAAATATTTTTCCTAATTTTTTGATATTGATACATATTTTCTACATGTAAAAATTTTCTACAAAATACGAGTCTTATTGTCTCATTTCTTCTCTCCTAAGTCTTACTCTCTCTCTCTCTCTCTTTTACCTTCTTTTTTTAAGGCAAGAAATATTTTAACTTTTTATTTCTTTAAAAGAAGGATGTGTTAAAACTGTTAAAACTATATTTAGTATGCGAATTCAAACTATATTTAAACACTTTATTTTCTTTGTATCAAACGCTATATTTTTTCTCTCAATCTTTATCCTTTTTTACATCTACTTAAATATGCTGAACTTATGACGAAGCATGAAGGGTAGTACAATAGTACTGAGCAGATGAAAGGTAGTAGAATAATATGTAAATATTTTTTAAGCAAAATATTTTATGAATGTGATTTAATAATGAAGCTTAGTTATAAAGTTTAAAGGGTCATTAAATTTATATATTTTATACATTTAATGAAAAAATCAAAATATTTTGTTTGAAATAGTGAATTGCTCACTATAGAGTAACTACGGCCTACATATGCATAAAAATGCTGCAATTTTTTTTATTGTCTCTTTTTTTCGCCTACTGTATTTACTGCATTAATTACAATCGTCTTTTGGGGGACATCTAATCAAGTAGTTTACTTTGAGAATCCAGACAACTCTTTACGCCAGTGTTTCCCAAACTCATGACTTTTGTGTACCCTTTCTAAATTTTTCGCAACGCTGTGTACCACTAATAAAAAATTAATGTATTTTTTACGATATAAAAAAAATTGCACAAAAGTTAAAAATCACAACTGGCTGTTGACATCACTAATTAGTAACTGTTAACTCTGCCCATAGCCAATAGAAAAATACGTAATCGTATATTTTCATGGCTAGCTTTGTTTTTAAATAAAATTTTTTGAAATTTTCGTTAGTTGCAAGATATTTCGCATAAGAACGCGTACCCCCGCTAAACTGTTCTCGTACCCCTGGCGGTACGCGTACCAAACTTTGGGAAACACTGCTTTGCACCATTGGTCCCCTGACTTTCGGACCACCTCCCTGGCTTTCGCGCTATCGGCGGGTTCCTTTTCGAGGTCGAGATCGACCGTGACCTTCGAGGTTACGAATTGACTCTCTGGCGTGTCCTTTATTTCCCTCGTAGTTATTTGTCGTAATAATTCAATCAATGTTCTCTGTGAAGAGTGATTTTTGCGTTGAATTTTGTCCACTCGCATAGAAATAGATGTCCCTCTGGCATTGCCTGTTATTTTGTTGCTTAAAAATTTTTTTTACTTTGAATTTTTGAAGAAAATAAATAATATATTTTTAAATGATGATATTCTGCAGTAAAGAGAAAAATCCATTGCAGTTAATTTGGCGAATTTCTTTTTTTTCTCTTCTTTTTCTTGTTTTGAATTTTTCTTTGACATTAAAATTATCATTAAGGCTACATAGTATGTGATATTTTGATATTAATGTGCTAATTGTTTTGAAAGAAAAATATTGTTGAAATAATCCAAGAAAAGTTAAGAATTGTTAAAAAAAAAAAAAGACTGGTTTCTTTAAAAATTATGCTAAATTCGTATACTGATGTTTATTTTGAATATTTACTTTAAAAAAATGTTTAAAAGTCTGGGATTATGCTCTATTTATATTTAATTTGCTAAATGTTTCATCTGGTGCAAATTGGTAAAGCTTACATTTTAGTATAAATACTTTTTTAGGCTAAAACTGTCAAATGAATTCGAACTATTTAAAAAATTGTGACGAGGTTGCAATGCATGCAGTTAGATTATTTTTAGGCATTAGGTTATATTTAATTTCATTTTTGTCAACTTAAAATTCTAGAAGACAACTAAGCCCTATTTCTTTTCTTTATATAACATGAAAAAATGCTGGTTATTTTGTCAAATATACAGAATATAATGTGCTGTTCCTAAATTGTTTTTATTTAAAAATAATAATACACTATGTTGTATTTTAAATTCAGAGATTAATTTTTTTTTTTTAAATTTCTAATTTATCTCAATATTGATGAAGTTCCATTTCTTTTCCTCTCGTAGAAATGAAAAGATTCTGGTATATCGTCAAACAGAATGTAATAGGGAACTCCTATATCTTTTTTATTTAGAAACAAGTAATAAATCTGTTTCTAAATTATTTTATGCTTGTTAGAAAGAGGCAAATTTTGTGAAAGAATTTTTTTCTGCTTCACTCATTTCTCCTAAAGATGCATTAAAAAGAACTATATTTTGTAACAAAAATTATTGTATCTATTATTATTCATTATATTTGATTACACTAACGAAAATGCTTTTCAAGTGTTTTCAACCAATTTAAACTACCTGATCTAAAGTATAATCACAAAAAGAAAAAAATATATATACATAAAAAAGGACGAAATATAATTTTTTCACCGAGCCTAAACAATAGAGAATAAGAGAGAAATTAATGTGTAACTGCTTTTGTTTTGTTTAAAAAATAACTGGAAAAAACTTCGCAATATTTTCTTACTCTGAGAAAGAAAAATATGTATTTCCTAATTTTGTCAAATTAACAGAAAAATATGTATCTGCTACAAAAATACTTGCCATTCTAAACTGTATTTCTGGCTGCGGTCAGTGTGGGGGTGGGTGACCAGTTGGATCAGTGTGCGTAGGGACCGAGAGTGTGCGGTATTGGTCCTTATTAAACTGATCTACTGTAAAGCGCTCGACTTCGCGTGCAGGTCGTTGGGCTACCCAAGCAGGGGTGCCACCCCCTCTGCAGAGGATCAAAATTGTAATGGCTTGTCTTCGGATCATTTTCAGGGATGTTTCTCAGACCGTCGCCAATAGCCCATTGTGCAGCTCTAGTGCAACGTAAATTAACTACAGCAACAACAAATAAATTATCTTTCAAATGTAAAAAAAGTTGAATTTTTTTTCCTTGGACCTGTTATTTTGGAACAGGTATTTGGAACAGGTATTATTTTGTATGGTAACAGCTGGAACCTGTTATTTGAAAATACCTGTTATTGCCCATCACTATTAATAATGTATTTGTATTAATAATGTATGTGAATGCGTCATAATGTAATTTCAGAAGAGAAACAATCAATTGATATTCACAAGAGACGTACCTTGACATAACCTTAAATCCGTCGCATTGTCCGTGGGATTGTTTTCACTCATTTTTTACAATTGTTATCCACTAAATTTGAAAATAAAAAATACTATCCTATTAAATTATATGTGTATCAAAACAAACTAAAAAAATATTAATAGAAAAACAATACTTTTATTATTTTTATGCTAGTGAGAACCAAAACAATATGGAAATGAATGAGGGAAAACTGGATCCTACCACGTGATTTCCCGGCCAATAAAAATGTAGCGTTAAACGTTTAACGCAACCTTGTTGGAAGTCGCATAAGAAATATAACTTCAAAAAACGAAGTGTGTTTTCTATTTTTAACTCATAGTTAGTCTATTCGCATTTTTGGAGTAATATGTTAAATTGAACCAAAACATTGCGGGTTAGCTTAGGAATTAAACAGAAAAAAAGTAGTGAGGGGTTCACGCATGCAATAAAGTTAATTTAAATAGCAAAAATTATTATTCATGTCTTAATGTTTGAAAATCTTTGATTGCATCAAACACCGTTTTCCTTTTTTCTATACGAGGTAAAATTATTTATAATCATTAACTAACTGTTAACTAATATTACATACTATTAACTAAACTTGTAATAAACTAAATGTTATTTATAATGATTTCGTTAGGGTAATTACACTGAGAAATTTTATTTTTAACTATCTTTTATTAATGTTGTTCAATATCAACAGGCGAAATAGCTTATTGCATATTTAATTCTTTATATTTATTATAAATTTATCTACAAAAATGCAAAAATCTAGGCTTGAAGAATGCCATCTAAAATCAAATTTTAACTTTTAGACAATAATGCACTAAAAAATGCACAGTATATACCGTATAACAAGGCCCCAAATTTTTTCAAAAATCAGGAGTCCATGCCACACCAGTTTCTGTACTTCGTAGAGTGAAAGGAGTTCCTACACGATATTAAGAGGTATTCCATAACTTTTGTCACCTCAGTGTATACCAGTATCAAGTAATCCAAGTATGTGGTCATATTTTTAAGTGATGAAGAAATAGAAACACTTCTGGGTAAAAATATACTTGAAGGTGCCCCTTGGCAAAATTGGCGACTTATGTTTAGCGCCATTCCTGTTTGCTCGGAACACCATTGTAACAAGAATGGCGGTGAAAACATAATGATATTTCAATAAAACATACGAAAATTTCAACAAAACATCGACTAAAACCCTATAAACTTGCAATGAGCCCAATATAAGCAAAATTAATAAAACCAATAAAATGCATTTTGAAACGAAACAAAAATTAATGGAGTAAGCGCAGAAAGAAAAGGAAAAATAAAACTCACTTCTTCATTAAGCGTGAATATCCTCAGATTTAGGTGCACAGAATTCTTTAATAGCAGTTAGATACTGTCTAAATTTATCATGAATAGAATCTGTGTACCGCCATAGCCACATAAATTCGTCGAAATACGAATCGAAAATGGAGTCTGTAGTACCGGAATGGCGGTGACATTTCTTTCTAAAGTCCCTTTTTATGACTACCCACATGCCTTCAATCTTATTGACCAGAAGCAAAAGTAACCTCACCAGCCGGTATCCAACTTAGAACTAACGGACCTCTAAAATTACATATATATACCATTGAACATTTAAAAATAACGCTAAAATCTAAACCAATCAGAATCACGATTAGGCTTCAACATCGTCCAGCTTGGCTATCAACAGCTACCACAACTTGGCGGGAATCAAGGGGCACCCTCAAATATAGTCTACCCCACTTCTGGACTCAAATGTTACTGAGCAAGCGCTAATGAATGTATTAACACTCTGGAAAGTGGACTTTTAAAAAAATTTCTTTCTTTTTTTTTTTTTTTTACTGTATTGGATACTTTTGATTTATTTTGCACAAATGAGGTAAATACTTTTAAGATTATTCCTTTCAGGTTTTTTTACTCCAGAACACACGTCGTGCAATAAATTATGTACAGTCATTTTCAAGAGAAACCCTCTCCTCATTTCACGCCGGGTGACTGGCATTCTTACAACAAAAATCTAGATACTGTCACTAGGAACGTAGCGATTACTGGAAACAATGTGCGCCAAGAAGCTGCGCAATGCAGAAACTCGGTCAACAATACCATGGCGTGGAAACTTAGGGTAAATCTTTGGACTTTATTAAATTGATTTTTTATGACCTTCTAAATATTTCAGACAAAATATTTATTACATTATTTTTAGGCACTTTTATGAGGGAGTTGTTAAAGTAGCGATATCATTATAGAATGAATCAAATTGAGCACTAAACTCCTGTTATATATCTTGTTATATATCCTTATCTATCCTGTTTTGTAATCACAGTCTAGAATATAAATTTTGACAATTTTCGTCGAAGAGGAAGTAAATAATGAGCACATTAAGGTTCCAAAATTAATAAAGCAAAGAAGAAACGTTCTCAATACCTGATAAATCATTAGCCAAGCCAAATATGGTGAGGATGGGATAAAAAGGTTATAACAAGTTTGATTGTTTAGTTAAAACTGTAATGCGATTTCTAGTAATCCTTCTCCATCTTCTTTCAGTTTCATTCAACAACCAAACTGATTTTGATGCTTTAAATTACCCTCAAATTGTCATTGACATCAGTAATCATTGGTTAAAAATTATTGAGCAAGCCGTTTTCAGCTGACGAAAAGAAATTTTCAACAGTATCAATTAGTTTATTTTCGTATCTTACTTTCTTTTTGAATAGCATTAAATTTTCATATTATTTTTCTTTTCCTACTTTTTATTCGAATAATAATCTCAAAAGTGTTTATGAACATGAACATTTTTAGAATAACAGTTAATTAACATAAAGCTGAGATTCTATTTTACCGTACCTTAAAAACCTTTAAAATTGAGTACAACCTTAAAAATTCACTTTTACTAAATTCTCTGATGAATAGTAAATCACAAAGGTTTTGTAAAGGTATATTGTTCCTGTATCCATGATAAAAAAACATGATAAAAAAACAAAAACATATTTAGGACACAAATAACAAATTAGCTGACCGAATCAATGAAGTAGAACAGTGGTTTCATAATTTGGACCGGAGTTTAAAAGAAGTACAGGATGCTGTGGATCAACTAGCTGAAGCCAAACAAGAGGTTGAAAAGAGTATGGGTGAGAGTTTACCACTTTTGGAAACAACAAAAGAAGCCATTAGTTTGAGGGATCGTCGCAGAGACATTGATCTAGTTGAAGATGAAGTCTATTATGAGCTCAGAAAAGTAAGATTTCCATTATCTGTTTTCAATTACTTGTACTTATATTGTTAAACAAATCTAAACGTTCAGATTGGATTTGCAAAAAGAATTTCCGAAATCAAATAGTTTTCACGACAACAAATAGTTTCTAATTACAATTTAAACGGTAAAAAAAAAATTTAAAAAATAATAAAAAATTTGCATATAACTTTGTTGAGATTTGTACTAATAACCATTCCTCTTCGCATCATTTAAAAAATATCTCTTTAAAACGAGGTTTTTTAAAAATAAATTTTTTCAGGTGAACAGAACCGAAAAAACAATTTTCTTTTCATCGCATATCTAAAAGGAAAAACGTTGGGCACATTATTTTCATAAAACTTGTAGGAGTTTTAGGTAGCATAAGTGAGGCGCCACACGTTTTCTGTTTAGGTGTCGAAAAAAAAAGTTTTTTTCAAATAAAAATAAAATTATTTTTCGAAAAACAGTTGGTTTTTGTAAATATTTCTTCTTTTATTATTTTCCTCATTTAAGTTTTGTGCCACTGAATTTATGCTGAAAAGTGGCCAAAATTTCTGCGATAAATTCAGCACAGCGAGTTTGAGAAAATTGAAATTTATGTTACCATCAGACACAAACGAAACTTAAATGAATCTGGAGATTTGCTTTAAAAAAAAATTCTGATGAAAATCAGAAGGTATTTGACTGACTCTTAATTCTACTTTTTTTCACACTATCTGCAATTTTTTTTCTACAGAAAATCTTCAGAATGAATTCTCTAAATTTACAAGGAAATTCTTAAAACATTTTCTAAAGACTGTCATTTATCGTTAAAGAGTGGAAATACTTGACTTTTTTGCGTCAAGCAGCTCAGTGGTGCTGTCATCTATGCGTGAAAGGAAGTTTCATATTCTAATAGTCCAGGGTCCCCAATTAAGGAGTGCAGGACACTGGAAACTCCTGTGTTAAAGGAATTGAGAAAATATTGTAGCGCCAAAGCAGGGATTCGATACCCTCATTCACCCAGCTTTGAAAGTGACAGATTAGTTCTCTCGGGTAAAATGTGTACACGGCAGCGTTGAACTATGTGGCTTCATAAGATGTTCACCACAGACTTATTCAGATTAAAAAATTTTGTAATTTAATCTTAAGATTTCTAATAACCTATGAGATTATTAGATATCTTGGTTTTAAAATTAAGAAAATTATTAAGATTAAATTAAAAAATTAAATTAAGAACGAATTAAATTAAGAAGAAATTAAATTATTAAATCAAATTAAGATGTAAAATCTTCAGAATGAACCCTCGAATTTTCTGTAAAATTAGGCTTAAAAAGCGGGTCAAATGCCTTCAGATTTTGACTTCTACAGAATATCTTCAGAATGAATTTTTAAAATTTTTTGATATAGGCTTAAAGCAATTACTTTGAGTATTTATTTTCCTTATAATTAGCACACATACAAATTTTCTCTTTTTTTTTCCCTCGAGGAACTTGTGCGTACACATTTAGGATCAAAGATATATTGCATTGTACATTAAAATATCTATTTTTTATGGAAATTTTATGTTATGCTTTTATGTGTCCAAGTAAGAAAAAATTTGCTTATTTTTCACTATCACAGAAAATAGTATCATTTTAATATCATCAGTATCATTATCATCTAATATAGTAAGTTTAATCTTTTCACTCATGTTAATTACATCTGTATTTTCGACCTGGGAAGTCAAATAAGAGAAAGCTAGCATATATGCCAATGAAAAACACATGTTTTTCCAAATATTTAAATCCTGTTTAATCGGAAGAATATTTATAGAAGACAAGTTTCACTTTCTTTTGATAATTCAATGTGATTATTGCCTAAGAAAATTCCGCAGATATTTTAAGGGAAATTTAAAACTTTCAAGATTACTATGAAGCGTGTTCAAAAAGTTTACAGTTATTTTTAAGGAAAGTTAAGTCTTCAAAAATGACTATGAAATGTCTACAAAAAAAATGCAGATATTTTAAACAAAAAGTAAAATTTTCAAATTATCTAAGATTTCTGAAGAAACTCTTAAAAAAGTTACTTTTCTGACGAAATTCTTATATTATTATTCTTCTTTCGAACATATTTTTAGTGGGGAAGTCTCACTCGAAATTTGAGTAATCTAACTTAGAGGAACAACTATAAAAATTTCGATTTAAAAATTTGCCCCTCAAAACTAGATACAACATTGCGTTTAATAAAACGTAATTAAATATCGGACAAAATTCGAAAAATAGCACCCGAATTAACATTTTTTACATTAAATTGGTATTATTTTTAAATGTACTTTCAGGAAAAAGATTTGATTCAGAATATAAACAACTCTCTGAGTGAAGTAGCAAAGCATGACTGGGACCACCTAATCGAATTGAAAGAACAACGAGATCAGTTGGAAGCAGACCTCAATGATAAAGAATTAGCCATGAAAATTGATCGCTTCCAGCTCTCTTTAACTCCTACATCAACAAATGTTATTAGCTTCAAACCATGGCCAGCCGATGCTTGCTCAGCTGGACAATGCCCGGTCAGTTTGGAAACTTGGTTACAAAATTGCCTTGACAAAAGAAGAAAAGCTGAAGACGCAGTAGCTAAAGCAACACGGGCAACTAACGATTCGTGGAACTTGGTTCGGAAGTCCAAAGAAGACATTCGCCAACAAAGAGAGAATACTCAATTCGCTTTAAGGAAACGTCGCCATGAAACTTTGCAGGTAAATGAATGCTAACTCTAAGTTGTTGTTTTCTTTTAATTTTAATTATAGTTAAAGGTAGGTTTAAATTTCACCCCTTTTTTAGGATGTTTGAAACAAATACGTATTTTGCCTTAGACACTGGAGTTTTAAATATAGTTTTAAATTCCAGCCAAAAAAAATTTTTTTTAAAAATGAAAACATAGAAGCAATTTACTGTTACGCTTTTTTTTTAATTACATTAACATAGATAAATAAACATTTGAGAAACAGACTATGTAACCGTAGCACTTAAATGTCTTCAAAGATTACAAAGATTAATTTTTCCATTTATATATTTATATTGTGATAAAAATTTATCAGTGTATGCTGTGAAGTTTAAAAAAGCTCTTTTACATTCAATCAACTTCTGTATCATAAAATTCTATCTTCTTTCAATCAGGCACGTGATAAATTAGCTGCCCAGAGAAAAGACTTAAAAGATGAAATCGACAGGTTAGACAAAGAAATGCTAACAATTGAGCAGGATATTAATACTTCCAGAGGAAATCTGAAACTAGTTCAAACGAGACTGGAGTATAGGAAAGCAAGGCCCGGAGTAGAATTGGTAAGGGACCAACCAACATTTGGCCTCGAAGGGGAACTCAGACACGTAGTAGAATCGAGAGAATATTTGGCTCAGAGATTAAGAGATGTGAAGTAAGTACAGTGTTCCTGATTAATAGTTTTATCCAATTGGGTGCTTGCAACTCGAGAAGTGAAGTGATTATGCTTAACCATGTGATTTATATCAGATTTAATTGGATACCTGTAAGAGACGTCACAGTATGTGTCGAACCTGATTAGTTTCTGAATACACAGGAGCTACGATCTACCAAAAGTTGACGTCACTTTAAGATATCCAATGGAATACCTGCAAGTGACGTAGGGTGGGTATCTGGATCCTGTGGTTGTTGAAACGCGGCATTCGTCTTTGTTAGCAACTGTTCCTTCTACTCCATTTCGAGTCAGCTAAACCCGTCAAGCATCAATTCTCTTAAATTATACATTTTATATTCTTTCACAAAGATTTCTATTCCTTCACTATAAATTTCTTACTTAACGCAAGGACAGGCATGAAGCCATGCAGCACATAAACTAATTATGCATCGAAGTTGCCAGGTGCACAAAACAAAAATACACTACCCTACAATAATCGAAAAGACACTTTTAGTCTTTGAAATTTTTTTAAATTTCCCAAAAAATGCTTAAAGGATTATTTTGTAACTTCAGATGTGTGATTTTTCATACTTAGCAAAGAAAACAAGCATTTTTGAACACACAATGCCAAAAAATAAAGCAAAAATCTTTTATCAATTACTTCCGCTGTTATTTTTAATAACAGCATGAAGTTTTGTAAACCTAGAGTAAATATTTATGGATATATGGATATTTTTTATTAAAATATTACTTTTTTCTCCTTACGTTTTTGCTATAACTTCATAAATATTCAATGCAATCTAACAAAATTTTTGGAGAAATTCAAGATTAATTACAAATTTGTTAATTTAAAATTTTAAAAGCATTCGTTTAAATCTGCTCAACATATGAGTTATTAAGCTACTTTTTTTATACAGTGCAAGCACAGAAAAAATTTTCATAATTTTGCTAAAAAAAATTTTGCTAATAAAAAAGTTTTTGCATATTTGGTATGATAAAAATTTTATTTGAATATCTTAAAAATTTAAAAAGTTTCAAGTAGTTTTTGTACATTTTAAAAGAAAGCTCAAAATGGTAAGAGGAGAAATTAAAAATGAGACCGCCATTGTGGGGGATCCACACACGCCTCCATAAAATTATGTTTTCGTTCTCTATTCCATTAAAATTTAGTTTTCGGACGATTATTGTAAAGTATAATCATTTGTTATAAAATTTTGTGTAATGATACTACAAAATGAAACTTGGGATAAACCCCTGATCGTTTTCATTTTTTTTTTTTTTTTTGAAAAGTACAACTTGAAAATTGCTTGAAACTTTTTAATTTAAGGTATTCAAATAAATTTTTTTTATTAGTTGCCAAATACAATTCACCACAAAATTATGAAAAAAACTTTTCGCGGATTTTTTTAACATTTTAAATCGAGACTTTTGAAATTAATCTGAAATTGCTCCAAAATATTTGTTTAATTCCATTGAATATCTATAAAGTTATAACGAAAAATCGCAAGGTGAAAAAAATTAACTATTTAAAGAAACAGATATAATCAATTATGTAAACGCAAAGAGAATTCAATGGCTAGGTTGTTGTTGATGTTGTTAATTTACGTCGCACTAGAGCTGCACAATGGGCTATTGGCGACGGTCTGGGAAACATCCCGGAGGATGATCCGAAGACATGCCATCACAATTTTGATCCTCTGCGGAGGGGATGCCACCCCTGCTTCGGTAGCCCGACGACCTGCGCGCGAAGTCGAGCACTCAATGGCTAGGACACCTTCAGAGAATGGAGGAAAACAGAGGGAATAAGAAGATATTCAAGGGGCAGTGCCAGGGCCAAGGGAAAAGAGGAAGGCCGGTCAAAAGATGGTATGACGAGGTGGAAAAAGACCAAAAGACTCTTAAAAGTCCGAAATTGGAAACAAAGAGCTAGAGACAGGCGACTGTGGAGGAAAATTGTTAGTGAAGCCATGGTCCAACATGGACTGTAATGCCAGGCAGTTAGCTAGTTAGTTAAAAAAAATTAATTTTTTATAAAAATGTCCATATTTTCATAAATATTTACTCTAAGTTAAGGACATTTTATGCATTTATTAAAAATAACAACTAAAGTAATCGACACAAGTTTTTGTCTTGATTTTCTGGCACAGTGTTCAAAAATACTTGTTTTCTTTTGTAATTTATTGCAGGTCTCTCAAACCTCTGAAAGCTTTAAATTTTATTGCTAAGTTTGAGAAATCGCAAGAAGTAAACAGCTCTGAAGTTACAAAATAATCCTTTAAGTATTTCTTGAGAATTTTTTTTTTTTAATGTTAAACACTGAAAGTGTTTCTTCCATTACTGTAGGGTAGTGTATATCATGGTTACAATAAGTCCCGCAGTGGACTGATCGTTAAGACACGGTTCCCAGCAGATCACCGAAATCAAGCATCATTGGCTTCGGTCAGTGTGCTGGTGGGTGACCACTTGGATCAGTCTGAGTAGGGACTGAGGGTGTGCGGTATTGGTCCTCGTTAAACTGTTGTACCGTAAAGTGCTCGACTTCGCGTGCAGGTCGTCGGGCTACCGAAGCGGGGGTGCCATCCCCTCTGCAGAGGATCAAAATTGTGATGGCATGTCTTCGGATCATCCTCAGGGATGTTTCCCAGACCGTCGCAAATAGCCCATTGCGCAGCTCTAGTGCGACGTAAATGAACTACAACTACAACAACATGGTTACAATAAAATACATAAACAAATAATAAATCTGTTACGTAAAAGAGAAGGAATTATATTTCAATAAATTCGATGTGTGATACGGCACTGTATTTAGTTAACTTCACGTTAATTAACATTCTAACTTATGTGAAGAAACTTAGCTCAACTTTAACACGCCATTTTGCTTATAAATGATCAGCTGGCGCTGGCGTCATAGGTCACATGTGTGGGTATCTGTGCTCTTCTTCTTGAAGTGCAAGAAACCTAGTACAGAAGTTTAAGTATTAAAAGGGTAATTTTTATAAATGGTAGGTATGTACTTTATTTACGTCGCACTAGAGCTTCACAATGAGCTCAGACAGTCTGAGAAACATTCCCGAGGGTGATCCGACGACATGCCATCGCATTTTTGATCTTCTGCAGAGGGGATAGCTCTGTGCTTTGGTAGCCCGACGACCATCATGCGAAGATGAGCACTTTACGGTAGAACTGTCTAACGAGTACCAATTCCGCGCACCCTTGGTCCCTACGCTGGCTGATCTAAGTGGTCACCGACCCACTTAATGACCACAGCCAGAGGTGCTTGACTTCGGTTTTCTATTGGGAACAGTTTCTTTACGATCAGTCCTCTATGGGACTTTTATAAATGGATTTCATATAATGTTAATAATGCTAACAATATAAATACTATATAAAACTTTTAATGAAGGAAGAAAAAAGGTTTTGGCTACAATTTTGTTTAATAAAAATTGTAAATGCTTCAAAATCTTTATTGTCTATTCCCTGAACATGTAATAAAATACACCGAAGAGCCATTACATTATGACCACCTTTAGCCCTCAAAACTGCTAGCACCCGCCGTGGCATTGATTCCACAAAGTGCTGAGAGTTAGTCTGAGGTATCTGGTACCAAGCGCTCACCAACTGGTCCTGCAATTCCCTCACATTGCGAGGGGGTAGCGTGGCAGCACGAATTTGGTTTTCCAAGCAGGACCACAAATGCTCTATTGGATTAAGGTCAGGTGAATTTGGAGGCCAAGACATGACTTGAAAGTCACTGGAATGTTCCTCGAACCAATCCATGACGATTCGACCCTTATGGCATGGTGCATTATCCTGTTGGTAAACACCATCCCTCGCAGGAAAAACTGTTGCTATGAATGGGTGAACCTAGTCTGCTGTCTGCAACTATGTTCAAGTAACTTACAGACGTCAGGGATTGTTCTATGAGGATTATGGGTCCTAATGTGCCCCATGAAAACCTGGGCGAGCCCATTGTTATAGATGGAGGGTGGTCATAATGTAATGGCTCTTCGGTGTATTTTAGTGATAAGTTAAGCCAGAATGACATCACGCATCTCAGCAAATTTTCTATGTAATTATCACAGTAACTTTTAAAACTTTGTCAGAAAACAGACGTCTGACTTTGTAGGTATATTTTATAGATTGATTTATTTTTTATTTACTAACAATCAAAATTTCACTATTCGATGAATGGATATGATGACTGTTAAAGCCAATCACACCAAAAATGTTTAGATTCTTAGTAGACTAATGAATAATGCTTTAAAACAATAAATCGTGTTTTTAAAAGATTTTTTTCCCCTCTATTTTCTAATAGAAACATGCTCAACAGAACGCAGCATCATTTGCATGAAATCGAAGATGACTTGCAGCGGAAAGAACGATCACTAGCAATAGAAATGACAACACTGGATTTACATGAGAGACCTGCCAAATCGCCTTATCAGATGGACATTGCATGGATGGCCCCGCATAATACAACCAGTTCTAGCTACTTGGGTGATTTGGTAAAGCGGGGTACAAATCAGCGAATCATGGATAGTTGCCGTTGCATGCCCGGTGATATGAAACTCGAACAATGTGTAATGACCGAACCAACAGATGTAGAATGCTGTCTCGTTGATTAAATAGTCCTATTTGAAATTATTAATAATATTTCCAAGATGATTAAAACATTTCTAGTTGGTTTTCATGACTGAGACTTTTGCATTGAATAATAAACGTTATCTTGATGTAATTACTATGATTCATAGAATATTGAAACAAATTTGGTGTCTCATATGAATTTTGCAATTATAAATAAGAAACTGCAAATATCTTTTTTTTTCCCCACAATGAAATTGAAATTAATAAATACACTGTTTTTCATGCTTGTCTGAAAATTTCTTAACAAGTTGATGGACCTTGTATTAAATTAGTAATAGTAGTAAAATTTTATTTACGTCGTACTTGAGCATTATAATGAGCTATTGGATATGCCATCACAATTTTGAACCTTTGTAGAAGGGGTGTCCTCCCCATTTTGGTAGCCCGATGACCAGCGCCAAAATCGAACACTTTGTGGTAAAAGAATATAAGGAGGACAAAAAAATTTATTCTACTTTAGCTTCTATAGTCTTAAACCCTGATTGCATGAGTGTAGAAATTGAATTAGAATAGAACACTTGTTCTGTTTCTTATCTCCCCTCTTTTATTATCTCGTTGAAGCTTGTTCCTCTTCCTCTAATAATTTAATGATTTTTTAAAATTTTCATTATATTGTAATTTTGAACAAAACGCCACTCTAAAAAGAAATCACTTTCTCCCCAATCTGAAAATAATCCATTACCCTTGAAAAGTTGACATATCAAGTATTTCAGTTTTCTAAACAATTTCAACATAAAAGTTTCAGATTTTCCTTAATCCTTACATTAAGTGTTTTTCCTAGCCAGTTATTTATATATTTCATTAAATAAATTATAATATTTTAGTAAAAATAATTATTAGCATCAATAAATTATATTGTTTTAACAGCGTTTACATCAATTACAATCAAATATATATATATATATATATAGTCGGGTATTTTACCACCAAAGAAACTGCTCCTGCACTGACAGCGTGACAATGATTAGGTACTGTTCATATTATTCTGTACTGTTATACTGTACTGTTATTGATTGAATTCATATTGGGTAAATTACTTTGATTTAAATTTTCTTCTAATATATAAAGCAACAAATTTTCTGAAAAATTATTTGGAACCCCAAACATTATCACCCAGCCACATGCCTGTATAAAGTAAATAAGTTTTACTGAAATTAATAGATCAATTAACTTTCAACAGTCAACACAGAGCAGAAAAGCAAGCAATAATATAGCTTACGTAGAAAACCTATATAAACCTATAGAAAAATAAGAATGAAAAATTTTAGTTTTAAGTTTGCTATTTGTCTTCACATCGCAAGATAGTTCAATAGATAGATATCCTTCCTGTGTATGTATGACAGTTAGGTCCACACAAATATCTTTTAACAGGTAAGAGCAATATATCTCGGATTAACCCTATATCTTGGCAAGTAATTTACTTTGAATATTCCTTCCCTTTTCCCCTCCTGGAACATTCTCTAATTATTCCTCCTGATAACATCCAATCATCTTACACATACAGAAACCTCTCTCCCTTCAGTTAAACAATACACACCATATAAATATTTATATACCATGAGATGTACCTTTAAATTCTTTCAATAAACAGGTACAAAAGGTTCAAAATATCTTGAACAACTTTAAATAGTAGGACAGTAAAATAATTAAATTACTCTTATGAAGATGATCATTCAGACACATTTCTCAGCAATGCTGATGCTCAGTCAGCATTCCTAACAATTACACTCCTTGAAGGTCTTCTCATTAAAATCAATGTTTCACATGCATGTTGATAAACGTATCTACCACACTCTTAAAACCACATAATATCTGGGTTCCCTGTGAACATTTTGCAATGGTATATGGAAAATTCAATATTCTCTTTGAATTATGATGTGCTCACATAAATCTGCGAACTTATATGTTTCAGGAGGCCATAAAAAATCACTAAACTATTATTAATACAAAGGATGTGTAATTGACTATGGCAACATACATGATTGGTATTGTTGTAATAGGTACCTAATAAAGGTACTGTTGAAAGGTTTAAGATTTATCATTCTATTAATTCTCACCTTGCTATACTTCATCATAAGTGGTACAATACCTTCAGTATTCCAACTATACTTCACTGTATGATAAATACATAATTTAATCATGTATAAATGAGAAGAAAAAAAATTATCTCTTTAATTAATATCTGTTCTTCCATACTGAGAAGTAAAAGAATTGAAAATGAAAAAAATGAACATTAATTTGAAATAAAAATATATTCACATTGGGGCAAAAAATTTCACATGTCATATAGTTACAGTGGCAACAAACATTCAGAAAAAAATACCCTGACTTTTCCTGATTTTATCGAATTTCTCTTTTCTTGCTTGCCAGCAGTGACATAAATTTTATTATTTAATATTTAGATATGCCTTAATATATAAATATGTGTGTGTGAGTATAATATATATGTTACTGGCAAAGTATGAAATCATCCGGCATTGTATAGAGCGACTAGGCATTGTATAGAATGCCTAAAATTAGCCGGCTAAATATGAAATGATTTATATTTCACACATTTCCTAGGCATTCTGTAGATTGCCAAATGAAAAACCAGCAAAGTATAAAATACATCTCCGATTCGTTTCAAATATCACTTGGCAAGGCTCGTGACTTTTGACTAATAACAAAAATTATTTTTTTACTGTGCTACATGGAAATGGAGGAATTTAATGAAATTTACACGGAAAAATTTAATGAAATGTAATTCAAAATGTCATTCAAGCCTGCCATGTTGCAACAAGTAGGTTAATTTAATATTTTGTTTCCCTTTATAAGAAAGGCTTAAATTTTGTTTTGCATAACTTCTTAATTTTCTTTCCACATTTTGAATAAATGTTTTTCAATGGCACTCTCAGTATTTTTTCAGAATAACATTTTTATTTTTGAGAAACGCATGTTACTGTGAATGACCGAAATCGGTAGTTTTACATTTATTCAATATTTTAATACTTACTGACAATAGATTAGAACAAACATCAGTGTAGGGTATACCGGGCAAATGTATACCAGGCAGTGGCACTTGACCTTACAAAAAACATCAGTGTAAGGTATACCGGGCAATGGCACTTAACTAGAATTCGTATGACTGGACCGTAAATGTCCGAAATATATACTAGGTCTAGTTAAGCACCATTGCCCAGGATACCTTACACTGTTTTTTCCAAGGTCAAGTGCCATTGCCCGGGATACCTTGCACTGATGTTTTTTTAAGGTTAAGTGCCACTGCCTGGTATACATTTGCCCGGTATACCCTACACTGATATTTTTTTAAAGTCAAGGGTCACTGCCCGGTATACATTTGCCCGATACTCCAAACACTGATGTTTTCTCTAATCTATCGTCAATAAGTATTAAAATATCAAATAAATGTAATTATATCCACGAATAAATTAATATCAAATCGAATGTAATAAATATTTTGGGCATTCACCAAACCGACTATGTGATTGTCAACATTCACCGGTGAAATTCAACAACCACCAATTTCGCTCATTCACAGTAACATGCACATCATTTTCATAATAACTTCATCAGGACGTTTATTTCATACTTTGCCTAAATAGCATCCGACATTGTATAGAATGCCTAGACATTCTATACAATACCTAGGCAAAGTATGTAATACTTCTCACATTTCATACTTTGCCTAAAAACGTCAGGCATTCTATACTCATTCTATACAATGCCGGCGTTTCATACTTTGCCGGTAACATATATATATAAATAATTTTGTAGCGTATCTACCACTACAAAATTACAATTACAATTCACTAGTATATAAGGCATGTTAACTCGACTCTATGTCGGGGTACCTTTTCATAGATGATGGTTGACATGGTCGATTACTCCTCATTACCACATTGGTGACCCTGACGTGATGTGAACACGCCTACCTTGGAAGTAACGCCCACTTCGATATGAATACGCCCACATCGACAGTAATGCCTACTTCGATGGATGATCCACATTGAACAGTTGACTTGCTACTTGTGACTGCGACATTATCCACCTCCTCGCACTGTTGCTACTCAGTCTCGTCTCGATCACGCACAACGTCGGCTTTCATACTTGTGATTACTCGACTGCTAACGGCAACAGAGGAGCGATAACGACCGTGAAGTTAATACACCTCTCACATTCAGCACTCAAAATATACGGTGATCTTAATACAGCTCTCCCGGCTTCTCACAAAACAGCAATGAATCAACTAGTGGTATTCGTTCATCGAATTCTATCACAGATATAATTCTAGTGGGGGAGTACTGTAGCGTATCTACCACTACAAAATTACAATTACAATTCACTAGTATATAAGGCATGTTAACTCGACTCTATGTCGGGGTACCTTTTCATAGATGACGGTTGACATGGTCGATTACTCCTCATTACCACAATTTCAATTCTTATGATAAATTCAAACTTTAATATTGATATATTTTGCTTTGGCTACATTAATACAATATTAGAAAACATTTTTTTGAGAATATAATTGTGTAAGCAGACAGCGAGATTATATTTTATTCTTATTTTGTTTCCGGGCTTTTTTATTTTTCTCTTCCAAATTTTATTAAATTTTTAAAAACAATCTATTTAGTAATGATTTTTCTTCTTCTCTTTAAAAATATTTTTTTCTTGTTTTCTTTTAACTTTTACGTATATATATATACATAAATTATAATTAATGTATAGATATATACATAATAGGAAGAAAAAAAACAGTGGATTTTTATGTACTTCCAACTCAAATTAATTCACTTTCCTTGATGAGTTAGTGAACATTTTAAATAAATTCCTAATATATTTTTTAAAATTATTCTGACTTTTCTTCATTTTTCCCGATTACCCTGATTTGAGGTTATCCTGATATTATAAACTTTTTCATTGATACACTTATTCTCTGAAATACACGAGAAGCATATTTCTTCAACTACTTGTTATAACATCAATGGCTGATACATAAAATTTATTAGAATCAACAAAAAAATATAAATAAGTGATCAATAAATATTTTAAATAAACTCTGTGTTCCAAACAATCCCATCCAAATAAGGTGTTCACATTATTAAGGAAAGGTATTCATTAATGTCTCTTAATATCATTGAGAATTTTTCAGTCTAACACTTATATCCTTAAAATACATGGGAGGTAAGAGTCCTTCAGCGTTTCCACTACATAATATAACGTTATTATCTGATATATAAAATTTAAACTCGTCTTCTATTGCTTTTATTGCATCAACTGCAATGATAACATCACAACTACCACGCATTCCGCTTATTATTTGTCCTTCATCAGGTAAACATCCAGTGAAGTGAATATGATTTCGATTCATTTTACTTAAGCCTTTCTCTTTTATTTTCTCAAGTTTCGTAAGATAACTTCCATGGTATACACAGGATGGGATAGTATCTTTCGTTAGCAACGTTAATAATTTGTCTTCATTTACCGGAATTGAATGTCCTTGATTAGCTCGGATTTGTAGAGATTTATCATCTCCTTCTTTATGGCGTAAAGTAAAACGCTTTTTGTCATTATTGTTGACAACTCTTACGATGTCGTCAAAATTATATCTTTTAAATTGTTCGAGTTTTAAGATATTTTGGATGTCAACATAACCGCCTTCATCAAGATTTAAACCATTTTTAGTTGCACCATGTCTTAAAAGCCATGACAAGGATTTCGAAAGCTGAACATCACTTGAAGGTTTTTTCGATTGAATCATTCTTATAGGATAATTAAAATTTCATTAAAACCATGAGTATTTAATTTTCTGCTTGGAATCGATGAGACGTAGAGAACACCAACGTCAATGTTTATAAACAATGATGCTCGCTTCATTTCACTTTACGTTGCATTTCGACAAAAAAAAAAAATTTATTTCAAGAAAAAAGTATTGGCGATCGAAATGGTCTGCAGGTGGCGTAGAGCAGAACTCTTTTCCTATGGCAACACTTCACATGCTTTCCCCATTAGCGTGTGGAAAGTCATAGAGGAAGGAACTACGTTAGTTTCTCTCTTGATTTTCACATAGATTAAAATTTTTTAACTTAAAAAACTATATGGAACTGAAAACTGCATTAAACATAGTTCTAAAGAAAAGTATCATAGAAATTTAAAAAAATATTTTTATTAAATAAAAGGGAAAAATATTAAGAAAACGGAAATTATCGTAGTACATTCCTATACAACTGAAAAGAGGAGGAGAGGGAAGGGAGAAGGGCTGAAAGCATGAAACCGGTCTCTCCCCAGATGGCGTATTCGAGTGTTGCGATCGCGAATAAATTAAAAATAAAAATTCCTAGTTTAAGGGAATTCTCATTTTAAAAAAATAATTAAAACATGATGAAAGATGGACATAGCGTTACTGCTTCCGCTTTTAATTAAATAGATACATCTTAATAGCTGATTATATCATCTTTGGAATCGTTATCGCTTCATCATTGCTTATGTTAACTAGATTGGGCTATTTATACCTTTTTTTTTTAGCATTTTTTAATAATTTTTGGTTTTCATAAAGTCCTGTAGTATTTCCTTCGCATTTGACATATTGGTTAGGACGATTTTAACATTCTAGCGTCATAAGGAATCAAGTTTCAACTTCTATCTAGCTTATTGTAGAAAAGGAATCTGTTTTCAATATATAGGCGCATCTGAATCCATGTGATTCTTCTTCTTCTTTTACTATTCATTACATTTTAAAGTAAAATGATTCTTTAACAAATATTTCTTTAAAATTATTTTATTTATTACATTATAATACTTTTAAAAATATCCATTGATGGAAATGTCTCTTGAAAAATTCTTCTTGTAGAATTCCTTGATTTAAATTTAGCAGAATTATTTTGTTCTTGCTAACATGTTTTTGTTTTGTTTTTTTGTGTGTAGTTTTTAAATTACATATTAGCAATTAAATAAGTGAGGAAAACCTTAAAAGTAACATTTTTGATGCACATTAGTTATTTAAACTCCTATATCATGGGACTTAAATCAATAAATCACTAACACAGACGGTTGGAAAAAATATACTACAAAAAATGAAATGCGCAAATGTTCCAAAGTATAAATAATAACATAAAAACGCGACTCTTTTTTTGCGTATAAATGTTTTCCAGTTTACTTTTTTATCTTATAAAATATAACTATTTATTGAATAAAAGGTAACAATTGTACCTTTATCATTAATGATAAAGGTACAATTTACAAACTGTGCTAAAGTGACAGACACGACGAAAAAACATAGCTATAACTTTTTACGTAACTCAAGTCGATTCTCATTGAATTGGATGGATTTTTACTCCTTTTTTATTCTAAAAATAGCTTGATCTAGATACAATCATCAATAAAAAAAAAATTGTTAAATAGTCCCAGATTCTGGCTTTGCACCCCGACCTTCACGATTTGTTATGCGACTAGTTTTATTTCTGGACGATAAACAGAATTTTACATTATGGTTAGAAACTTTTGAGTTAAAAAGTCCCATATTCTGTAGGGATAAAATTTAAACCTAATCATACGAAATTGCAACTCCATCTGTAATTTACTTTTGTAAATTCCTTTTTTATTTTTGGTTACAATAAAAGTTCTTCAAATTGTTTCACGAACAATAATTATTTAGTAATCGTGTCAAAAGTTAATTCCAAATTTTATTAAAATAAACAATTCCTAATTTTATTTAAATAACTAATTTTATAAAATTTAGTAAGTTTCTTAACATATAACACTACTTACACTTATTATTTAACAGTTACTGTTAAGTAATAAGTGTAACTTATTTGTAATCATTACTATAGTAATGATTACAAATAAGATTTATTCGATTTTATAAAGTTATTTGAATTAGAAAATGTAATCACTGCTGTTCAGTAAAGGTAAATAGGTAGGATTGAAATTAATTTTTGATAAACATATATACGTTTATAGCGACCATTCTTTTCATTCAATAACAGATGATTAAAAAAAATAATAACATTTCACCTACTGACTTTAGATTTTTTAAAAATACTTTTGGTGTCTAACAGCATGATTTCTACATTTTTTTCCTTCATTGTTTATTGAATTTGAAATACATATTTTCTTTTTACCAAACATTACGTGGCATATCAAAAAATGTTACTTGAAACTTTATTCAAATTTTTCCAAAATTAATTCTAAGTAAAATAAATTATTCCCGCATATTTTTACTAATATTAAAATGAAAAATTGTATAATTATTTCTTATGTACATTTTATATTGATAGACATTACATATATCTTAACTACATTGTGCCCCGCAGTGGACTGATCGTTAAGACACGGTTCCCAGCAGATCTCCGAAGTCAAGCATCACTGGCTACGTTCAGTGTGCGGGTGGGTGACCACTTGGATCAGTCTGCGTAGAGACCGAGGGTGTGCGGTATTGGTCCTCGTTAAACTGTTCTACCGTAAAGTGCTCGACTTCACGCGCAGGTCGTCGGGCTACCGAAGCAGGGGTGCCATCCCCTCCGCAGAGGATCAAAATTGTGATGGCATGTCTTCGGATCATCCTCCGGGATGTTTCCCAGACCGTCGCCAATAGTCCATTGTGCAGATCTAGTGCGACGTAAATGAACAACAACAATAACAACGTAGTTGTTGTTGTTGTTCATTTACGTTGTTGTTCATTTACTCTGCAGAGGGGATGGCACCCCCACTTCGTCTCTTAACTACGAATTAAAGTTTTTTTGAATTAAGGGAAATCAAACATTCCCGCTTGCACGCGTGAAATTTGTTTCCAGTGAGAATGGCTCTTTAGATATGTGTTTCATTAGGCCAATCAGGTAGGCACTTTCTTTAAAATGTTGATGGTATTTTTAAAGAACCGTTTACGCTGTATGCAATTTGCGCCCTTCGGATCGCTATCCAGAGAAAGGGAAATCCTGATTGGTGAGAGTTTGAGTGTGAATATGTTTCATCAATAAAGGTTCTCATTCGCCCTTGGTGGCGATCGAATGTGTGAAATCACAAGCAGTGCGAACGGCCGTTAATGGAACCGTTGTCAAGGGCGTAGGGACGTTTTAGGGAAAAATCAGTAAATAGTGTAGTGGAGTGGTTTTGTTTGTATACAGAACGATTTGTCTATTTTATGACATATCGCTAAAAATTATATCACAGGTGTTGCGATTGCAAAACAGCGTTTTTATGTTTCTTACTACATTTATCTTGCATTTCAATTGATTTTAAAAAATCTTAATCAGTTTGTTTTATAATTCCTTATAAGTTTTAAAACTTTATTTTACCTAATTAAAGACGATGGGTGTAATTAAAAAATCCCACATCAGTAATCCATTTTCTGATTCTATTGAAGATGTATTGGAAAAGTTAGTATTTATTATTTTTATCTTTAATAGCGAAGTTAATAAGTGATATTTCAATTGTTATTCAAATTATGCATTTGAAATAACTTTCACCTTTAATTTTTTTATCTAATGTTTCGCATTTTGAATATTGTTTGTAATATAATGAGAATGTGTCGATTTATCTTAAATCTCATAAGGCAAATTTTGTTTATTTAGAATACAATAAAAAGTATATGAATGATTTAAATATAATAGTTTCGTTCACAGTTTCTTAATTTATAACTCTCTATTTTTACCACCACTTTAAATAATATTTCATGGAAGTACAATGTTGAGTTAATTGTATTTGTTTTTCTTTTCTTAATGTTTTTTGTTACAAGTTCGTAAAATTTATGAAATTCCAGTACACAAAGTTTTTTTTTTTTGGAAATTCAATCCTGGAATTTTTTATTTTATGCTTTAAAATTGTAACTTATTTTAAAAAATTAAAGTCATCTGAAATGTGTTGTGTAAAAAATATGTAAATGCGATCTTATGCAAATTAAAGTGAAAAACAAAATTTTCTTTAGGCTAAAATCCTGTTATCTATTCTACATATTTGGTTCAAAATCTTGAAAATTTATAAATAAGTGAACATTTCTTGAATAAATCACAGTTTTTTTAATAATCAATCTTCCAAAACCTGTAGGTAAACCAAAAGAAATGGAGATTGTTTAAAAAAAGTAAACTTATAATCAGTAAGAAGTATAATTATAATCAGCACCTCCAATAATCAATAAGACCCCAATCAGTATTTGGCAACTAGTTTTGCACATGTACGGATTTCTAGTATTAAATTAATGTATGTAATTTTTTTAAAAAATATATAAGCTTTGAATTTGGAATTTATAAAAATGTACCGTCGCCTCCCAAAATATTTTGGTATTTATAGAAATTTTCGGTCCTCAGCCAAAAATTAGCATTAACTGAGAAGTGTAGCACACAAGAAACTAGAAAAAAGTAATAAATTAGTGAACCCTTTATAGATATTTTTTTAAATTAATTCTAATTACAATAATCTAGAAAAAGCACTACTGATATTAAATTTGAAGATAATATACATTTAAAATATTTTCATTTTAAGAACTGATGAATAATTTAATGAAGCTAATAAGCTTCTGATTAAATCTTATATCTGAATTTTCTAAATCTGCTTCTTATAAAAAGGATAACAGATATAATTTTGTTTGCATGGTTTAATTTAAATGAATTTTTAAAAACTTAAATAGACGTCCCCTTCATCCCAAAAAATAACTGGATTTAGACTTAAAACAAAATGCTGAAAATTTTTTTTACAATAAATAATAATATATACATTTATATATAGACTCTGTGTGGTAAGATTTTTGTTATGGAATAGTTATGTATAAAAGTTTTTGTTAATTTTAGTTCAGTGCAAAAGAATATATAAATATATTTAAGATTTTGTTTTTTTCAACTCATTTCAGTAAGCTTGTATGTTTTGTTTCTTTTTGACATATTTATGGCATTCGCATCTATATGGGTACTTTCACCACATGAACCAGCCCAGTCTGATTGCAGTTGGAATACCCTATAAACTTTAGTTTTGAAAAATTTAAAGCTGTTTTGGGAAGAGGAAAGAGAGAATGGGGCTTAAGTAAAATACACAATTATTGTAGTTTTTTAAATTTCACAAAAAAATTGAGAATTTGTTTCTCCCGGTTTAAATTTTTTTTTCTCCATTAATATTTCTTATCTTGTTTTTAACATCGCTAAATTGAAATAGCTGATGGTTCATGAAAATTTTTTTATTAATACAAAATAATAGTAGAGAGCTCTTTAGAATTTTCCAATTTATTGAGATCTTGCATCCCCTCTGATTTATATATCAATCTGATTTATTAACTGCAAAAATGTAGTGTTCTAAATTATTTTTTAGAACATTGCAAAAAGTAAAGAAAATAGAAAGCTTTGTGTAACTGAGAGCCATTGTAAGGCTAAGACATTATTGTAGGTTACTTTAGGGGTATAAAGAATTTCTTGAGGATCATAAACAAACTATGAAATTAGTAATAAGTACATTATAAATTGATTTTTTTTTTCATTTTGTACCGAAGAATTATATAAGGTTTGAACAGTGCCAGGATCTTTGCATCAATTTGAAACTTTTGTATTCTGCAGCTTTCTTAAACTTTACCAAAAAAGCTGATTTATTCTTTAGCTTGGGTAATTGAACATGTATTTTAAGTCAGAAATTTATAATTTGGAAACATTTAAGCTTGTAAATTCTTATATACTTTTCTCTTATTTTTAACTTATTTATGCTTTGCACTGAAAAATTTTACCAAAAAATTATAAGTAAATATTTGTATCCTTTTCCAGCATTGGTGATGAGGAACAGCAAGAACATTCAGAACCCGAGATTCGTAGACCACGGAAAATAAAGCATAGAGCTCCCCGTCCTCATCCAGTCGGAGGCATCCTTGTTTCCAATGGCAAAAGTGGCAAGAAAAAGAAAAGAGTTGAAAACTGTAATTATAGTTACCATCTTTATCATTTGCGTGAATGAGAAATCTTAAATTTTTTTTCAAATTTTTTAAAAAACTTATTAGCTTTTTTGCTGATATCAGATGATATTTAAATGAATTTTATTATTTATCTTTTATAAAGATTGTTGTTATTTTTTTTATTTATTACTTTCTAGCTACTTTTTTGCTGTCATTGGCTGATCCAGATGAAATTCAGGAACTGTCCATTCACGATTTCATCAAGCCATCTATGTCTGTCTTCACTGAATTTTTCATGAGGAAGGATGACATTGAAGTAAATGAACTTTTTTTTTCACACTTAATCAGTAAAGTATTTTTATTGATGCATCACTGAAAAAGTTATCAACCAGTGCTTTGGTAATATTACTACATGACAAAAGAAGATACAATTAAAAGTAATTCACTTATTTATAGCTAAAATTACCAATTTCTTCATTTTATTAGTAATTTTCTCTTATAACCTCCATAAATTCATATGAGCCTATTATTAATAATAAAGAATACTTCAAAATAAATCAAGGATTTTTTTGTTATGAATTTTTAAAATTTTCATGAAAAATAACTTAAGGTTTTTGGTGTTTCTTAACAATGGAACAATAGCCCATATAATATGGTTTTGTGTTAAATTTAATGCTGTGAAATAAAGTCACACATAAAACATTTTTAGAAATAAACCCTAACCCTTAAATAGCTTTAGTTTTTAGTGTTTTTTTAACAGTGAAACAATTGCAAATAGCACATGCTTTTGTATTAAATGTGCGAAAGTCCAGCTTTTGAAGGGGACAAAATAAAAATACACAGTCATAATAGCTCTCTAAATTCCACACATTAAAAAAAAAAAAAAAAAAATTTCTTATATCGACATAATGAAAATTGTGTATGTATATAAAATATTGATATCAATGGAACATATTTAATGAAAATGTGTATGAACTTCTATAGTATATCTAAGATTGGGTAAAGAGATTTTGAGCGAACTGCTTCTGTACTGTAAATGGGTCAACTCTAATAACAGATAAAATTAATCATGATTGGTGAATTAGAAAAAATCAAAAATTCTTATGTGTATAATTAAATCCAGTAAACTTTTGGACTTTTCAAATATTACACATACATATTTTTACTGAACATATTTTTAATAGTTCTAAATTATAAGTGTATATTTAACATATTGTTATTTAAAATATTTTTCTCCCATAGAAATGTTTTTACTGTCTATTTTTACTTTATAACAATACAATTTTTATTTTAGTTAAATGATTTTCAATACTTTTTTTAAACACCACTTGTTATCCTTTTTATTCTTATGAAATAATTAAAAGATATTGTATTTTTTTGCAGAAATAATTCAAATGTTTTTTCATACTCTTTTTTCTGATTTACTTTAACAGGAAAGTTTCTTTGGATAAGATTTAATGATGACTTGATTTTTTATAACTTTCTGTATTTATATACAGAATTATATATATATATATATTTTTTATCTTAAAATGACTATGCTTCAGTTTTTTCTGTTTTAATTTTAGATTTGGAATGAATTTATTAACTGCACACAGGATAATGAAAAGTGGTTTATAAAAAATGTTACTATAGAAGTTGAAGAATCTAATGAGAGTACAACAAATTATGATGGTCGTTGTGGTGAGAATGTGTGCATTTAATTTTAATTCATTTTTGGAGTGCTCTGCATAAAATTGTTTTCAATATAGACTCAAAGTTTAATTCTTTCTAAAAATCATAACTTTCCTAAAACGTTTTTTTTTCCCAAAAAGAATTACTCTCTTTAACAAGTTATGCTTATAGTTTTGCAAAAACACTTGAAAAACTTTTTTATTCATTATACAGTTGAAAATCTTTAAAAGACAAAGCATTGCATTTTATAGAATTTTGCAATTTTTTTTTTTTAACATCTTTTTGCATATCTTTAAACTTACATTTTAACAACATTAGTCTGGAGCAGATCAATCTTAAAATGTTTTTAAAATAATTTTTTGATACAAATAATGAAAAACACAAAAATATGTTCTTTAGTATTTCTTATTTAAAGAAACAAATTGAAATTTTCTAAAGCATTAGAACCGATAAGCAAATTTATAATTGATTTGTTTAGCTTTTGAAATTTTTACCTGTCAACAAATAATGTAAGAACTTAACAGTTCTTGCTCAGTAACAGAACTTTCTTAACTACAATTTTCATTGTTTACACCTTCAAAGTTTATGGAGAATTGAAGTGTATCTTAAATTACGTTATATAGACCTTCTACTGTCAATAAAAATTGCATTTATAAACCATTATTTAAGGTGATTTTTTAATTATTTATATATCAATAGATCATCCTGCATATTCTGCTTCCATCTGCTTTCGAAAAATTGATGGAGATCTTAGATTGATGCTCAAAAAAAAGCATGTGCCTATGGTAAGTATATCATTTGATGACTGCAAAAACTTTCGTTTCTTACTTAGGCTTTAAATTCTTTGCTATAAAAGTAATACAGTACAGAACCCGTTTTCTGGAAATCGGAAAACCAAAAAACCGGAACAAAATTCAATAAATTTTCGCGCCATTTTTGAAGAAAAAAAATTTTTTTCCTCATAAGATTTTAGGATTTTTTTTTCTTTTTTGAAAGATGTTTACCTTACCATCATTTTGGAAATAATCATTATTGTATTCCTTCATTGTTTTTTCTTGTTTTTAAGATTATTTCCAAAAAAACATTTTTTTTTTAGTTGGGTTTAACAATAAACAAACAGCTTTTTGTAGCGATTCAGAAAACCGGAAAAATCAGTTATCCAGAATAGCGATGGTCCCGATTGTTCCGGATAATCGGTTCCCTACTGTACCTTGAATCATTTAATGAAGTAAAGATGTTTTTGAATCGTCTTATATCAACAAAATATGAATCTGTGATCTTTCCTCAGCTAGTCCACCATTATTATTTAAACTAATTTGGGAGTGTGATTACAATGATATATAATAAAATACTAAACTCTCAGTGATGACCAGGTTTTGATCCACTTGGGACAGCTTTACTATTTATTTTATGAATATTTGTTGAAAAAAACACTAGTACTGAAAATTTAAATACTAGTATTTTTCTTGCTAAATGTGTAAAAGTATAATCGTGACTATTATTCTGGTAGAAAATTCATCATAAATGTCAGTTTACAATGAAACCTGCTTATTGTAGTGCAATAAGTTTAAGATCTAATGTATATTTTAAACGGATGTTTGTATACATAGACTGGATAGAAACTTTACTTACACAACAATATTCTCTTTAATGCTTCGTGTCAGGCATTAAGTTAAATGATAAAATTTTGTGTCTACATTCTTAAGATAGTATATGAATTTCAACTTAATTTAAAATAACGCTTTATTAGACCTAAAACCTAATGAAAAAGAAAGATTTAACGCTTAATTCAAATTTTTACTTAGGGCTAAGTTTTTTAGTATAGATTTTTTTTAATAAATAGAATACACATAAAGTTTGGGGAATTGAAACAAATCACTGAATTTAAATTTAATGAATTTCATATTTAAATTTTTTAATTAAACTCACTTTTTAATTTGCTTTAATATCATGAAAAATGTAAGATAATTAATAAGTAAAGTCAATTATTAGAGATTTAAAATAATTTTAACTTCTATGAACAAAAAAAAATGTTTTTAATGTTCAAAAATTTTAAATAAGTTTATTTCATATTTTCTGAAGCTTATTTCATATTTTCTTAGTTACAAGAATTATTTTGACTTTAGAGTTGATTTTTAATTCGATACATTAGTTATACTTTATGTGCATGTTTTTTAAACAAGTTAAAGTAATATTAGGATTACTTTGTGCAAATATTCTTACAATTGAAAGTTTATGTGAGAAAAATGCTTAGTACTTTTTTGAAACCATTTTCATAAATAAAATATATATCAAACAATTTAAATTACAAGGAAAATAACATACTTTAATACAATATAATCTAGTGTATACAGCAATTTCTATTTATACCATATTGCTCTTAAAAATTATGAAATTTTATTTGTCTTAAATTGAAAACAATAGTATTTATTTTCATTCAAAATTACTGAAAAAAAAGGTTGAAATGTAATTTATAATTATTAATGTTGCAGGGAACATTAATGCATTTAGAGAGAGAGTTAGTGACATTTTTTGTGAACCGTCCAAATTCCATATATCATTGCCAGATTCCCAATAGCTTTGAGAGGCTTATGATTCATGCTTTGAGTCAATACATGGATTTGTCATCTTTAAGTAAGCTTGTTTTATATAGTTTAATACTTGCTATTTTTTATGTGTAAGGTGTATGAATAAATTTTAATTATGTTCTTTGGAACACTTTTTGTTCAAGGAAAATGAAAAACACATACTTGCTTGCTAGAAACAAAAGTTTACATTCAAACTTTACTTACAAGCTTGCTAAAAGGAATTTTCATTTTTAAATGGATAAATAGTGAAAATATTTATAAATTGATTTGACTTTTATTTTGACCTTTTCTGATTTATATCACCTATTTTACAAGATTTTACCACCTAAATTAGATGAAAATAATTAAAAAGAATACATAATTCTCAATCTTTGCATATTTTTGTGATCCCAAACTATAAAGTGTTTTATTAACTTCAAAAATATTAAAAAGTTAAATCAAACATTTTTCTTTTCTAAGAAACTGCAACTTTTCACATATCATATGCATTTTGCACCATTTTCATACAAAGGACAGAAGACCCTGGCAAAAGATAGGCAACACTTAATGTAACATTCATGAACATTTGCCACCCAATTCCTTCAATTCTTCCTTTTTTAGCCATTGGATACTAAAAATATTTTCACGTCGTACACAACATTTTACAGCATTAAACTTATTTTTCTTTAAAATCAATATTTTGTACAATGAAAACTCTTTATGGAAAGCCTGCATTTAATGTACCACACACTAATAATTTTTTCAACACACTTTGCATAGTGTTTTATAGTCATTATCCATATCCATAGCTACAAACACAGAAGTCCTAGCCTCCCAGAATATTTTAAGTGGTAGCTAAATAATAATTAAAGGCAAACTTAATTTGTTTCATTTTACTCGCATTTAAAAACTGCTCATCCCAATTCATATATATGTTTAAATTGTGTGATTGTAGTTGTGTACAAATTCATTCCAAATTAAATTTATTAAATCAGTAATAAAATGTAAAATCATAAAAATTGCTACCACTCTAAATATTCAAATAAATCGGAACAAGTTACAGTTATGCATATCCTTGAAATGATTCATTCCATTAAAGATCAAATCATTATTTTGTTTTGGCATACAGTGGTGGCCAAAAGTGTGGACACTTTTTAAAAGTTTCATGTTTTTCAACTTTGTGTGCTTGTAGAATATATTAATTTTCACTTAAATATAAACGTTTATATATCAAATTGAAGATAATTTAATGTAGAATTTAATAATAAATACAGTATTACAATATCTGTGTTACAAAAACAGTTATGCAATTAATAGTAAGATCTATCTTAGATTTGTATTTTTTTTAAAGTGATGCTTACACAATCAATACTTAGTAGGAAGACCCTTATTTTTTAAGACAGCTTCACAGCGTCTTTTCATCGAGTGAACGAGTGTTTAGAGTTCATCTTTCGTAATCACATGGTGCAAAGAATCAATTATAGCTTCACTTAGTTGTCTTTTACTGGATGGACGTTTTTTTCGTACAAGAAAATTTTCAAACGTCGTCACAAATTTTCAATTGGAATGAGATCAGGGCTGTTTCCCGGCCATGGTAATATATCTATGCCTTTATTTTGAAAGCAAGCTTTGCATACTTTTGCTGTGTGGCAAGGAGCTTATTCCTGCTGAAAAATAAATGGTTCGTTGTTGGGGAAGAGATCCCTGATGGAAGGTATCAATTTTGGTTTCAGGACAGTTTCAATGTATTTTTTGGCATTCAGGATGCCAAATCAGGCCGAAAAAAATGCACAAGTGCTACTACCGATAGAAAAATTAAATGGCTATGCCTTCAAGATAGAAAAATGTCATCAGATGCCATTAGATGTGAAATGAATGCAGCTGGTATTGCAGTAAGTTCAAAAACAATACGAAGAAGGTTATCAGGATTTGGACTACAATCTAGAATTCCAAGGAAAAAACCATATTTAAATCAAAAGCAACGCGAAAAACGAGTTAAGTCGGCAAAAGAATACATTTAATGGTCCGAAAATCAATGGAAGCAAGTAATCTGGAGTGATGAGAGTAAAATATCGCTCTTTGGAAGTGATGGTAGAAAATACGTGAGACGTAGAGTAGGCGAAGCGCTTCATCCTGATTGCATTGAAGCAACTACAAAAAATCCAACAAATGTCATAATTTTGGCATGTATGTCTGCAGATGGTGTGGGCCGAATTCAAGTAATTGATGGCATCCTGAATGCCAAAAAATTCATCGAAACTGCCCTGAAACCAAAATTGATATCTTCAATCAGGGATCTCTTCTCTAACAGCGCACCATTTGTTTTTCAGCAGGATTCAGCTCCATGCCACACAGCAAAAGTATGCAAAGCCTGCTTTCAAAATAAAGGCACAGATATATTACCATGGCCAGGAAGCAGCCCTTATCTCAATCCAATTGAAAATTTGTGGCGATGTTTGAAAATTCTTGTTTGAAAAAAACGTGCATCCAATAAAAGACAACTTATTGAAGCTATAATTGATTCTTGGCACCATGTGATTACGAAAGAGGAACTCCAAACACTCGTTCACTCGATGAAAAGACGCTGTGAAGATGTCTTAAAAAATAAGGGTTATCCTACTAAGTATTGATTGTGTAAGCATCATTTTAAAAAAATGCAAATCTAAGATAGATCTGACTATTTGTTGCCTAACCTTTTTTGTAATACAGATATTGTAATACTGTATTTATTATAAAATTCTACATCAAATTACCTTCAATTTGATTTATAAACGTTTGTATTTAAGTGAAAATTAATATATTCTACAAGCACACAAAGTTTAAAAACATGAAACTTTCAAAAAGTGTCCACACTTTTGGCCACCACTGTATATTCTGTTTGATGGAAAAGATTCAAGCCTTCTTTTTTAATGTGTATAAATAATATTAAAATTTCTGTAACAATTTATATTTGAAATAAAAATATACTATTTAATTATTATTGGCAAGTTTATCATAATCTAAAATTTCCTAACGTTGAAGATCCTCTTTCATAAGCCTTTTTGGACACATGAATATTCTTCTGAACTTTGGGGGAACATTTCATTGCTGGCCATATTTCATAATTCAGCTGTTGTTAGCTTTCAAAACCACCTATTTTTCATTCAAAAATATTGAAATTGATCAATAAATTAAATAATACCATTATAATCAAACTAAACCTTAATGCAAGTAGCAGTGTGTAAAATAAATTTTAATATATTATTTTGAAAAAATACTGAACAAAGAATATCCTGAATCCCCAATGAAACCCTAAACTACAAGGATTATCATGATTAATAAAAAAATAATCAAACTAACCAGTTAAAAATTTCGAAAGAATAATCTGAATTTTAAAATGCGGAAAATAATCACTTCATACTTACCAGTGCAAAATATTGCTGTGTAGAACAGCAGGCAATTATGAAATTGGTTAGTAAACTTTATTTCAATAAGTTAATAACTGCTTTAATGACATGTAATTTATGCAGAGCTATTTTCAATTTGGCAGTTTTCAATTCAAAATAAAATTATGAATAGTCCATATTAAAAATAAAAATTCTGTAAGTTTTTCAAGGTTTTATTGGGTTTTTCAAACTTGAGTTTTTCATCATTTCTTTTAATCTTTATACTCTTGCTGCATTAATAAATACCATTAACTTTATAATTAACCAAGCCATTAATAAATACAATTATTAATACATTTCATTGTCAATGTCATTTACATTGATAAATTAGCAATACTTTTAATGACAGTAATAGGGTCCAATTACCTTTGTTGATCATGATCCCTCATCTGAAATTTTAAAGTATTTTGTATATAATTTCTTTGTTCAGTTCAAGGCATTTTTTTTTTATTTAAATTTTTTTTTCAAACCCCTGTAATGTTTTAGTGAAATGTTTGATTTTGGAACAATATTATGGTTTCAGATCTAAAGTACATTTTATTTCACAAAAATGTATTTCTTGATTGGAAGCACTATCTGATTTTTTATAAAAGCCATGATTTATTTTTTCCATTTCATTACTTTTTAACTAGAAGAATATTTTAGGCACCACATGTAAGCTAAAAACATAGGGGTGAAATTCAAGTGAACTTTGCAGGGTCTCTTATGACCTAGAAACTTCAGTTTTTACATAATTATAATTTTAATCATCATTAATTGATAGGTTACAACAGAAGTGGGGAGCGTTGGACAAGAGTGAGAAACAAGCATCTGGAATTTTACCTTCCACCCATTTTATTGTCAACTTATCTTGAGAAGAGGCATAATCCCAGAAATTAAGTTCTCACTTTCCACTTGCCTCAGCTTCGTCCATTATTTCATAACCATCCTTCGTCCATTATTTTTGTACATACATATATTTATATAAATTTTTAAATTATGTTTTTGTTGTAATATATTGTATATTTTATGTTATTTTAAATATTAATGATCAGTGCATTTTAAATTTGTCTGTCACAAAGCTTTTACTGTTTGTAACAGCCACCACTTTAAAAGTTACGGCTCAAAAGGTTAGTTTTTAATCCTCTCTAAATCCAGTTGTATGCTTTCATATACTGCATTACATGTGTTAAGTTTAAAATTATGTCGTATACAAATCTTCTAAGATGCTCTTTTTAAATGCCATTCACTCACTGTTTTGCTGTAACTCATTTGCATAGTAGAAAAACATAAGTGTTTGAATATTATGTTAGAATAATTTTTTAGAATTCATAAATTCAATGTGTCTTATTGAATGTTTGTAACCATTTCTTTTATTTGATATGCTTTAAAATTGTTACAAGTAACAACGAAATTATTCTACTTTAAAACTGCCATAAATAAATATACCCAAGTGCGGCATGCATTGTGTTTGCTTCAATAAATTCTCAAACAGAATATAAAATGTATTCATTATTACATAATAGAACACCCCATATTTGAAAATCATTTAAATAAGTTAATTCAATGTAACATCTGTATTGAGGTTTCAAATAATAATTGAGGATGTCGTTGGAACAATTCATTTATTGCTGTACAACAATTTCTGGCCCAAAATGTGTCTTAGCATATTAAATTTTATTCTAAGTGCTGTTTGAAGATTGGTTCAATTATTACTTTAACTTTTAAATATTTTTTACACAATAAGGCATAACTTTATAAACTTTTTTTTTTTTGGGTGAAAGAAATGTTTACACAACTTGTAAATTCTGTAAGCAAATTTAACATGTTTCTAATAGAGATTGAAACTGTTGGATTCTATTATCATTAGTTGGATTCTATAACTGTTGGATTCTATATAAAAGATAATAAAAAAAAGATGGAGGATTTCCAACTTGGGAAAATTTATAATAAAGGAAATCAGAAAGGAGTAATAATAATAGTAGAAAAAATATTTTCAAGTACATAAAAAGTTAATTTTAATAGAGTTAATTTAAGTTTCTGGTTTTTTTTTATATTGATACAGTTTAGATTTTTCATGTAGCTGATTTATATAAGGTACAATTTAACTCACTTTTGGAAAATGTCCTGATTATTAAATTAATAATTGGGTTCAAATGCTTTTAAATTTAATGTTTTTTATTCAATGAATCTCCAGCCTACACGATTTATTTTATGCATTTGCTGAAAATAGCTTTTCTTAAATCACCATTTTAAAATTTTTGATTGTGGAATTTATGTTTTCAAAAGTGATTCCCAGAAAATTCCGATACAACAAATCTATCTATAGTTCAGATGCAAGAAACACATTTGCACATTAGTGAACAATCCCTTAATTTGCCATATCAATTGTTTGTGATTTCAAAATTGTTAAAAAATTTAAATCGACTATATAAGGTGGGGATAAAAGTTTTGTCACTACAAAGATCTCTGATATTTATGACACTTGAAAATAAATTATTATTATTATTTTACTTTTTTGGAAGTTAAAATATTTTTTAATAGGCAGCAGCTGCTGGAGAAAATCAATAAATAAATAACTAAAATAATATCAGCTTTTTGCATTACCTAATTTTCTGAAGAAAAAAAAGGCAACTTAACAAAAACATAATTTAATCACTTACAAAAAATAATAATAAGGAAGAAAACTATAACAGTAACGCATGAAAATCATTAAAAATGAATTGAAAATTCTGAAGTTAGGAGAAAAGACATTAAAGACGGACAAGAAAAGATGCCATTTTCAATTCTTAACTCTTACTAGAGTTCCAACTGCTTTAATTTTTAAAAACCAAAACTCTCAACTCCACACTAACCTTATTGTTATCCACATTTACGTAAACAGAACCCTTCATTTTATTTTTTTCCTGGATATATCAGCAGATGGGCAGACAAATAAGGTAGCAAAATAGCTTCCTATCGACATTTAAAAATTAACAAATTTAGCTTAATTTTAAAAATTCCTTTTAGAAAAAGTAAAATCTAAAAAAAAATTTTTTTCAATTTATTAAAAAATTTTATTTTCTGAAAAGTTTAAATTAGAAAGTCCAGCTGTTACTAAGAAGAAAAAAAGAATATTGATAATTTAAATGTTGCATTCTATTTTATGAAATAAAAAAATTTACTTCCAAAAATTCGTGTTACTTAAGCTTTTCAATTAGCCAAATTAGTTAAAATTTAACTATGTTTTACTAACAATAAAAAACTAACCACCTTTATTTTAAATATATACAAAAATTTTCTCACCATATACAAATATTATTTAAAAGTACAGAACTCATTTTGAATATCATGAGACAGGAGAAAAAAATATTGTAATACTTTTTTTGTTCAGACTTAGATTTAGAATTATACTAAAATCAAATTTGTATCAAAAGATAAAGCAAACAAAATGGAATATAAAAATTCTATAATTATTAAAAACTCAGAATTTTAATCTAATTAATTAGTTTAACTTAATTTACTCTAAAAAATATTTTCAATTACTTTTTCTTAAAATTGAAGAATAATTAGTTGTGTGATGAAATATTAAATAGTTTCTACAACCCTATCAAGGTGACACAGAGTATAGTTAATCAAGCATTATGATTTAAATTTTCAACATTAATATAAAACAGGAATGAAAATTCAAAAGTAACACAAGAAATAAGACTTTATTTACAAATAGCTATACATACAATTTCAAAAATTAGCTTTCTTTTCTTGGTAACAGAATAGTTGCAGTAAATTAGAGATATAAAACTTTTGATCATTAAAGCATAACTATTTCTTCATCCATAATAAAATAAATACTTACTGGGCCTGACAAACTATTGCTATAATTATGTACAAGAATTTAATTAAAATGTAAGAGTGTTCAGTCTTACACTAATACATAATTTAAAAATTAAATTCATCATTCAAAATTAAATTAAAAATATTTCATACATTAAAATTCAAAATATCTTAACTATATTAATAATTTTTGCAGACTTTTTGGAGGAAAATTTTTTCTTTTGTAACTTATGTCATAAAAGAAAATTTTGATGTTTTTAGTAATTTAGTTAATTCTACTAATAATAAAAATAATTGTATTGCACTAATAATGTAGCTAGTGTAGTAAATAAAAACGTCATTTCTAGATTTATTTAGATGCTGAATTTATTTAATGGCACAAATGCCACATGCAGCTACACTGTACCAAACCTAAGTTAAAAATACTTAGAAAATCGCTTAACATGATGTAACAAAATTGCATGGTGCTGCATACTAGATTTGAGACTAAAACAAAAGGATAATGAAAATAATATAGAAGATGTTCACTTCAGTACCTCAAGGTTTTAGAAATAGTATTTACCTAAAACAAAATCCTCATGGAGCCCAATAGCAGAAAACTCTGTATTGATCTGCAACATCATGGAAAGATTCTAGAAATTTATCCTCAGAGTGTATGTATTGAAATAGACAAATATTGCACTTCATGGGTTAATACATTTTGCAATGCAAGAATGTCTTACAATAGGAAAATAGCTGCACTACTGCTAAAAAAAAATCTAATTAATAGAAATGTTTTTAGTTTAAAATTTACAACTGAAAAAAAAAATCTTTTACAGTAAAATTGATTCTTGATTTCAATAATTTTTACTTTATTGAAATAAATCAACACTAAAAACAAAAGTTTTTCAATAAATGAATAAATCCAAAGTAAACTAATTAATGTATAAAATGTTCTTAAGCTTGAGATGTTAAAAGTTTACAAAAAATGAAACAATTCTATGTTTCAAACGATGTTCTAAAAATTAAAACAGGACACAGGAAATCTTTTGAATCTCATACTCTTAAAAGTTGCCAAAATTGCATCTCACCCTTACAAATTTTTCGTAAAAACCAGCTATAGCACGAACTCTGCAAGATGGGTAGAAAAAAGAACTCTACATAAGAACATGCTCTTTTTAGTTTAATTTAATTTTTCAGCAAGCAAAAAAATTAAAGGTTCGTTTATTTTGTCTACAAGACCAAAATAAATTTGTAGTGCATTTGTGTCTGCTACTGGGCTCAGAAATAGTTACAAAAAACAAACAGTTAAAACATTGAGTAAAAAAATGCACTGGAAAATTGAGCAAGCAAAATAGGAACATAGTGAAAATCAATGATAAAACAAATGTGGCCATTAACCATCTAAGCAAAACATAACTTCTCTATCTAAATGAACTTAGTCTTATAAATACATTTTCTTTTCTTCCAAATATATCAATTTCAGCCAACACACTTAGTTATATTGTCAATAAATTATTTATAAATATAAAATTTTCAAGTCTATTGCAAATTTAAAATTAATATTCAAATTTTCAAAATAGAAATATGAATTTTGTCACATCTCATAATAATAAATGTATCTTAACATTTTTCATTATTATTACAGGGATGGAACAATCTAACCAATTTGGAGCAAGTTAATTTGATTTTTGGGGCCGATTAGAGCAAATATTTTTTATATATAGAGCAGCAAAGCACTTGTAAAATTAAAATCTTATGCAGATTTGAACATATAAATCTTCATTTCATTACATAGTTAACAAATTTTAGAAGAAAATGCATTAATAAATAGAAAGGATATAATAAAAACGCAACAATGAACTACATAAATAAAGATCCTGAAAAAAAAAACTCATTAAACATAGTTTTTCCAATTTTGATATTTTTAATAAAATGTGATAACTGATTTTTGCACACAAATTCAGCATTAAATTGGGCCAAAGTTGCACTTTTCCCTCAATAAAAATGTTTTTTTTTTATGGGGGGGGGGGGGGGAGAGATTGGAACAGAAATTTCATTATGAAACAATTTGGTGCAATTAGTGCAGCTGCTCTAACCCGTCATTATACTAATTAAATATAAGCATAACAACATAACTATAATGATAGAAATAACAATTAAATAATAAAACAATGAAATAATTCTTGAGTATTGTAATTGAATCATTGAACAATTCTTTTAACAAATTCAACTTGAGTCATTTTGTTAGTTTTCAAAGCAATTTTTTCATTTTCATTATGCCTTAATTTGAAAACAACTTTTCGTACAGTCTTTCTATAATTTTTGGATATCAAACGCTTGGTGACATGAAAAATTTCTTTTTCCAATTTATCAGCAATTTTTTCATCATCCTAAAATTAAAAATAATACTAATTAATAATAATTTGACAATGAATATAAACATGATGAAAAAATAGTATGGATTCTAAAAGCAGAATTAACTGAATCAATCTGCAGCACAATCTTTATAAATTCAAACTTGTCTGATTCCAGCACAGTCAATTAAAGACTATTAATATAATAATTGGGCTCAATCTAACAGGAATAAAACAAAATTTGAACATGAAAGAAAAATTATAGTTCTACACAAAAAATTTATGTTTTTTTTTTCCCTTTAATTTATATAACTTAAATTATGATTGTATACATCTGATACAGCATGAACCCAAGCAACAGAAAAGTATGAAGATTAATGAAAAATAACTTAATTTTTTTAAAAATTTCATTAAATTCCAGTTAGTTCAATAAAATGATTTTGAATATTTGAACACCAATTCCCTTTAGCTAAATATCTGTAGACTACTTTTTTTAGTTTCAAATTTCAAAACATTTTTTGATAGTTCTGAAAATCAATTAAACAGCCAAATTTTTTAACAAAAAAAAGGCACTTTAAAAAATATAATTTAGATATGCACACTATAAAAACGTTTTCTTCCTATTGTTGAAAATTCTTCTATCAACAAAATGCAAAAGCATTTTAAAAGACTTCAGATGATCCTAATAGAATAACTAGTTTCTGACTTAGAACTTTTTCCTTGATTATATTAGCTACTATAATAACAATTTATGCACTATTTTAAATAGATTCTATATTGAGTAGCTCATTCTATTTTTAAAATGAATACTTACTTTATTCTATTAAGTAAAAAAAAAAAACTATATTTTAATTCAAAAGTTATCAGGTGTATTTCTCAGATTTAAATAGTTATTCATAAAAGTATATTCAACTTAACAAGATTAATATTATTAATCATACTGAATTTATAAAGAAATGAAAAGACTTAGATGCAAACTAAGATTACAAATTTAGCGAGTGGCCCATATTAAACTTTTATCAAAATTCGTTTTTGGTTCAATATTTCTTTAATGAAACAATTGAAAAAATTTTCAATAATTTTAAAATGTAAGTATACAATGAATATTGAAGCAAAACATTTTTGTGAGAAGTAAATTATTATACGGTTTCATAATATTTAACAAATAAGAGATTATAGAATTTTCTATTTTTGTTTTTAAATTAATTCAATTCAATTGCGAAAATTAAACTTTTTTTGGAATGATAGATCTGAATAACATAAGATTTTTTACTGCATTTGCTAAATGTTAAAATAGCGAAAAGTTTCTTACTTCATACTTTTTTTAAAATCTTGCCCCCAAATATTAAATTTTTAGAAAATAAATTAAGAGCACTGAAAATTTTAAAAGTAATAATAGTACAATAATAAAAGTAATAAGTAAAAAAATAATAAAGTAAAAAAAAAGTTTTAAAAAAATATGCAATTAGTGGACGGTCCTTCGGGTAAAAAAATACATTGTTGAATGCTCTGGACCCACATGAAAAATGTAATTAGTGAATAATCCTGAAATCAAGTTCAAGGACTATGGTACAGAGCTATAAACAAAACAGCTTGAGAATAACATTGGCTTGTCAGTAACAAAGACAATGACGATTCACCAGCGATGAAATTAACAAGAGAAATAAAATTTTCTTTTGCTATAGGGAAAAACATGAGACAATGTTTAGTTGTTCCTTATGATCAGCAAAAATTTAAGATTCTTCATCTCAATTTCAGAGAGTGGAAAATGAAGCCTGAAATCTTAAATATCTTGCAAAATGCAGCAAAGCTGCACACGTAAATGCGTGACTCCTTTCGACAGAATCCAGTTCAGTGTATGCACATGCGGACCCGCAAGATATAAAATTACTTCGTCCTAATGAAAAAAGCACCTTTAAGGGCTTTTAAAAAATCAAAAATAAGCACCTTTAAGCCTTTTTTAAAAACACTATGCACCCTGTCATAGCACTTTCAAAAAGAATTTTAAAAAAATAATCTGATCTGCTATTCTTACAGCAATTTTTTTTTTGTGTCAGATTCCAAAAGAGAAAAATTCTCCCGTATCTTTTATCGGAAGGAAAAAAAAATTCTTTTCCTTCATTTTTTCTTATTTGATGAAAATCTTATTTCTTATTTGTTTTCAATTTTTTAATCTTTTCCTTCACTTTCCCGAATTTGAGAGGAAAAATAATTTGCAAATGCAATAAGCTGCCGAGCTGAAAATTTTAAGTTACCTGGTGAATGATTATACTACAAAACATTAAAATCAATAAAAAAAGGTATTATTTCTTTTCAACTGTTAAGAAAATAATGTCGTAAAGAACACTTAATAGTAAACATATAGTGCCCAACAACTGTTTAGATTTTTAAGCAGCTATCCCAATATATCTAGCAATGTATTTTCACTTATAAACGAATCAAAGAAATATTATTATTTCCAAAGAACAGATAAAATCAAACACAATTTCATAGATTAAGCATAAAATAAAGAATTAAAACTAAACAATAGTAAAATAGATTAGGAATAACAGGGTGGCCATGGCTACTCTAATCAAGTTTCTAATTTTCTTGATTTTTCCAGTCAAGAATCTTAAAATTTCCAGGACAGAGTGTTTTTTTTTTTTTTTTTTCATAAAGTATAGGATGGGTACAAGAAAGTGTCAATATTTTAAAGTATTTTATTTAAAATGTTATTTTTGTAATATATCATGTTGAAAAAATAATTAAATTTATTTTAACAATTTAGCAATTTATTTTCTAAACTTTTAATGTTTCGGTACAGCATTAATATTTTAAAAATTAAGATAGATGTAGAGAAAAAATATGTTTAGCTTATAGAATATATTGTTTTTATTGAATAAACAATGTTTTAATGTGTTACTTTAGTAGTTTTTGTACCAAATGGTAAATACAGAGTGGCCCAAAAAGCCTTGGAAAAGTACTGTATAATATATTTTCATGAAACAAAGGAAAATAATTCTGATTATACATCAATAAATTTTTATATTTATTTACCTTTCAACATAGAGCCATTTTATACTGTATTTTATCTAAAAAGAGTTTTTTTTAAAAATTTATTGATCATATTTTCTTTAAACCAATATTTAAAGTCAAATATTTAAATAATGTTGTTTCGTTTGAATGCTTCAACATTATTATTTTAAGAGATAGATATTCAGTATTCAAAGAGGAATGTAGCAAAAACAAAGTTCTTAAATTTCTTGTTGCATATTCTATAGAAAAAAACTAGATAAAATTCTTTAAATTTTAGTAATTTTCGATTTTTTTTTTCTTATTTGAAATTAAAATAATTATAGAATTCCAATCTAACTACATGGTTTCTTAGTTAAGATGAGTTAATTGCTTTTGCTTTTACAAACTAGAAAACTGTATCTGTACAGTGCATAGCATAAAAAAGAAGAGCAAAGTTTCATAAGCCTCCTTCCTAATAAACACATATGAATAAAAAAAAAATTATAAGAGTTTCTGAAATATCATCTCTGGAATGCAAGCAACATTTATAAACTTTCGACATAGTGAGAACTACAAAATTCGAATTTTGACTGAAAAATTAAAATATTTATTAATAAAATAGTAAAACTAAATGTTAAGATAAGGTTGGTTCTTAAGAGAACCTTTTGTTTTAAAAATAAAATATGCTACAAAAGGTTAAAATGAAATCAACAAAATTAGCGCCAATGCAACAATTGTAACAATTTGTCACAAACAAGGCTGTTAACGTTTGTAAGAAAATGAATTATTGATTGGATTTGCTGTGAACAAATAATCCATAGATTTCATTGGATGGGAGTGCAAAAGCTTTCAGAAAAAGTGTACAATATAAAATCAATTATTAAATTATAAACAACCAATTTTTGAAGAATTTTATAAAGTTAAAAATATTAAAACATTTTGAATCACTTTGCCAAAAAAATAAATAAATAACCCCAAAGCATAGGAAAAAACCTGAACGATAAATGGAATCAGCCAATGGACTAGGGAAAAAAAAAACTACTTTTATAAACAGAAGCAAATATTCTAACCCATTCTTTCACCTCCATCACAATTTTAGCCTTTCCTAAGCGCATAGACTCTAAAGAGGTCAAATGTTTCTCCATTCATTTAGCGACCATGAGAGAGTTCCAAGTGACAGTCTAGTTTAAAAGGGTTATATTTGATTTGATTTGTTCATTTACGTCGCACTAGAGCTGCACAATGGGCTATAATGGAGCAATTTTTAATGCAAGTAAAATATTGCTAAGTTGATATTTTCAACTTTTTAGCGAGAAATTTCTGTCAAACAAAAGTGGGTATAACAAAAGGTAAAATAATTTAAATTAAGAAAAAAATTCCAGCTTTTCTCTAAAAATTCCTGATTGACTTTTATACAAATTTCCCCGACTTTTCCAGATTATTAAATAGATTCAAAAATAATAAAAAAACTACAATATATAATTGTCTAGAAAACATACATTTTCTTTACTACATTTGATGCAAGATAAATAATTTACAAGCAAATAACATTTTTTTGTAATAATTTAAACATTTTAAGGCAAGGGAAATTTCTCCTAAATTTAAGTTAAATGACAAAACAAGTCAAATTTCCTTGTAAAAATTATAAAAACTTATTTATAAACTAAGTATACCATCGATAAAGATTGAACTCAAAGCAAAAATAAACTAAATAGTATGTAAATAGTGTTAATAATATAAATCTTCGCCTAATTTCTAATTTATTTATTTATATTTTTTGAAGAAAAAAAAAGTTTTAAAATATATTACTTGAATACTTCATTTTAATGCACAAAGTAGAAGAATTGGTCAACCTGAAAATAGGGTATTAAAATCATAACTTACTTCTTGGCCACCTAAAGCTTCAGTAAAAAGTCTTAATGCATTTCTTCTTATATGCCGAGTTAAATTATCATATCGAACTTCGACTGTTGGTTGAACTTTAGCATTTCCTTCAAGTTCCCAATATTCACATAAAATTTTGGCCTCTTGAGCAATATCTTTATCACAGTGATTCTTCAAGATTTTTAAACTTGGTTCTGTAGAACAAAAAGAACATTTCAATATTTGAAAACTCATACTTGTACAAGAACATTACAAATGAAACTTTCTTTAAATTTATTATGTAACATTTAAAAAAATGAATTTACATCATGCTAGATTGAACAAAATTATAATTTAAACAATCAATCCTATCATTGATAGTGTGAGATACATTAGAAATGCAAACAAGTTATGGTAGTTACGTTTAAAAATTATTCATCTCAAAGTATTTTATAAAACAGTGCATAGTATAATCATTGAAACAATAAAATATCGCAATAATAAGTCGTTTAAACACTCTAAATTATTTTAAAAATTAAACCAAAACCTGCATAAAAATAAGAAACTGATTTTTTTTTTTTTTTTTTTTAAAGGAGGGGGAGAACCTGAGAAGTTTATATGAGAAATATATCTCTTCCCTCTTTTCAGATAGGAAAAATTGTCAGCAAAATGTTTTCTAAACAGCAATTCTGATTATGTTTTTATTAAAATATTAAAACAACGTTTGCAACAAGAGAGACAAGTTTATTAAAACAAAATAAATAAAATCGCAAAATAAATAAAATCATAGTTATTGTTATTCAAGTTCAACATGTTCAAGAATTTATAAAAACTAAAACTTAAATTTTAAGTTAAATTTAAAATCAAGATTTGAAAACAAAGTTGTATTGACCCAGTGTTTTCATCATAGAAAAAAAATGGGTGAGCATTTCTCACCCTTTCTCAAAAACAGGGTGAGATTTCAGAAAGTTAAGTGAGATTTCTAAAAACTAAAAAAGCACAGATAGACTTGGAAAAAAAAATCATTTCTTTTATTATAATACATTTTTAACGTCTTCTATTTTTTAAAGCATTGAATATTCTTGCTGCATCATCATAGAAGATTTTGCCTTTACTAGGTATTTGCCCATCTTACATTAGTGCATAAAAAATTTGAACGTCTTACATGAAAAAACCTTACCTACGGTAAACACGTGGTTGCAGAGAAATGTGTTCTGAAAGGGGTTCGGTTGTGTTCTTATGTTCGAAAAGGTTCTGAACAATATTGGTAAATAGGGAAGCTAGATAATGGAGCAAATGTTGAAAATAATGAAAGATCCAGGAAGAAAAGTGAAACAGATTTTATTCTAAATAGCGTAATTCAAAGCTCCGTCCAAAATGCGAGAAATTCGCGAATTTTGAAATTGATTTATAGAATGCGCGAATTTCTCGCAGTAATAATTTTTTAATGCGAGAAAAGAAAAAAATATGCGAGATTCTCGCGCTGTAGTGAAAACACTGATTGACCAGTCATTGCTAGGATTCAAACCTAGGTCACCTCATTGGGAGGCAAGCACTATAACCTCCAAGTCAGAATGGCTTTTGAAGCTGCATTTATCATAAAGAAAACCATAGAAATCATAAAAGAACATTAAATAGAATTAAATATTCAAGAGAAAGAAAAACAGATTCAAACCTATGCCAATTTTTTCAAGAACTTCTTTAGAAGGTTTTTTCTTTTTTAGGTAACTCAAAGTTGATAAAACAACTTCTTTTGATTCAACAGCATTTTCAAGCACATTTTTATGTCTCAAAAAATCTTCCACAACTACCACACCCTACAAAAAAAAAATGAAGAAGTGACTTATTTAAGAAACATAAAAGAGGAATAAAAATATATAATAATTATAACGTATACTAATAATTATATAATATATAATAATTATAAGTAAATATATGTCATAAAAATAAGATACAATTTATTCTAAAATTTGCACAGTTAAGTAAATTGATTTTTCTTTTATAAGAATAACATAGAAGTATAATTTTTGAATATTCTGGTAAACAAGAATGCAAAATTTAGAAGGAGTTTTTTATTTGAAAATGGTGTGAAAATTCATCTTAACTTTGTGTGTATACAAGGGTCTGTCTAGGTTTTTCTGAGAGGTACATATTTTGTGAAAATTTAGACATAATTTGTGAAAATTGAAAATTATATTAAAAAATCAACACAAAATATGGATTTCTCGTTTCACATGGGATACAAAAATAAAATTTAAAAAAAAAGTATTTTGTGAAACTACCATTTTTCCTAGAGTTAAATTTGTAAAGGTATTGCTAAACGGTAGTAAATTTGGCATGTACAGACCCCTGGTATATATACAGAATTAATTTTGTTCGTAAACAAAATACATGATTTTTATGATCAGTAAAAAATTCTTTGACTGAAAATTAAAGAAAAATAATAAAATTAATGAGCAATAAAAGAAAATACCGACCTTTAGAGAAGATAAAGTTGCTTGCTTTAATTTTGCCATTGTTGGTAAGATTTAATAGGAATATTTTCATAAACCACAAAATAAATTACCATACTAGAAACAGAAAAAAAAAATTTCAATTAAATCTGTGAAGAATAAAACACAGCATGCAAGAAAACATTTTATTTTAAATCAGATTGTAGGTGATGTTAGAGGAAACCTTTAAGATACAAAAGAAAAAACAAATATGCACCAAACTTTTCATTTCTGCTAAGAGTTGCGTTCGTTTATACGTTTTAGAAAGAAGTAAGATTTCATTTAGAGGGGCTGTAAGCTAAATCCTAGCATAAGTAATGCCGTACATTTAGAGAGAAGCTGTAGGTAAGCCTAATCGGTATAGGTGGAACTGAAAAATCGTGAATGGCTGATTAAATATCCGGTTGGAATCGACCTTAACAATTAACTTTGTCATATTTTAAAAATAAAGATAAAAAAAATCACAAATAAATTAGGCATTTAAAATAAAAATTGCAAATTTATATAGCATTTCTAGAATATATTTACAATTGGAATTTAATAAGTTTGATTTACCATTTATTAAAATTTTGTTACTCGAATGAATGAGAATGTATTAAATGAAATGAGACAATATGACACAGGTTTATAAGAATTTGCCTAAAACGATCATTACTACTACCTGCTTTTGGGAAATTACAATTACTTATGAGAGAGTAAACCCAGTTCCACCAAAAAAAAAATTACAAATAATCATGAAATCCATAAAATTGGCTGTAAAATTTCTATTGAACTTTCTTTTGCGAAGTTCACAAAGTGTAGAGGGAAAGAAGGGTTTGGTTAACGTCATTCTCATGAGTTACTTTATTGATTGAAGTTCAAGGTCAAATTATCATCGCTTCATTCATTACCTTTTTTTTTTAACTTGGATCGTCCCAGTTTTAATTAGATTTTTTCAAAAATATATCACTAATTAAAAACTTATTGATTTATTAATTAATTTGAAATATGTTCCCATTCCCGATTTTGAACTTCAGCGATTCTTATTACTTTTTATTAAAATTAATGAATCAATAGTTAAGAACTGTTAAATTTCAGCAATTTGGGTAAATTTTGCACTAAATCATTTGAAAATAATAGTTTTCCCCCCTCCTTTTCATTTGTACTTCAGAGATTTGATTAGGAAAAATGTTCCATTTCAACTGAAATGTTTAAATTGAGTTAATTTTATTTCATTGAACGTTTGCCATTTGGATGTATTTTGAGTTTCAAGTGAAGAAACATTATGTCAGAACTGTTTCCTTCACTTTTTTTCACATTTCTAATTTGGATGTATTTTCCATTTTAACTGAATTATTATAATAGAAATGAGTTTTTTTTCTCTCCACCCTACAACTTCCACTAATTGGATATATTTTCCATTTTAACTGAATTAATTGTTTAGAAAAACTTTTTTTTCTTTTTAGTAATCTGGGTGCAATTGGAGTTTTAACTGAATTCTGAAATTACTATTAGGTTTCCTTTCCATTTTTTATTTTAATTGTGTCTCTCAGTGATTTGGACTTTCATTAAATTATTTAATTGCTTAGAGCACCCTTTTCCACCATTTTAATGAATATTGCATATTATCTAAATTATTAAGACCTGTTTTTTTTCTTCCCCGTTCCAATTTTGTAGCTCGCGTGTTGGATATATTTTGCATGTTAACAGGATTATTAGTTTAGAATTTTTTCATTTTTATTTACATACTTCAGTGATAGGAGGTCCTAATAATGTTTCACAGAATAAGCTGAAATCACGATTTAGAAACATGGATAGTAATAAATTGTATTCAGACTGCACATTTCCAAGAAGGAATAATGTGAAATATTTGAAAAGCTGAGAGAGTAAATGTAGCATGCTTTCACTATATTAAAATATAACTTATCGTTATTCAGGGTTCCCACTCTTTAAACAAAGGAAAAATTAAGGAGTTTTTTCTTTTTTAGAAAAACTAAGGACCTTTCTTTTTTAGAAAATATTATGATTGTTAGAAAATATTATGATCATCGAATATACCACCAGTGTCAGTGCCAATTATTTATCTTTCTTAAACAAAATCAATAAATAAAAAATAATTATAAAAAACAATTTTGTTATAACGTATATACTGATATAATTGAATTATTTAACAAGGTTCGCCGAAGTAGGAGCAGTCAATTTTTGCAAACCTGGGTTGTTGTTTTTTTTTTAAATATTGTCAGGTTGTTAAATGGTTTCTAAAATTAAGACTTGCAATTTTTTTTTCATACATTAAAAAAAAAAAAGAGTAAATACAGAAATTTGGGAAAAAACATCGAAAAAATTAATAAAACAAAATTTTATATTTCGCTGCTAGACATGCCTCACATATTCAGTTGTGGGCCAATCACTCTAAATATTCAGTTATGCCAGAAAGAAAACTCTCTAAAATGCTCTACCCTCAATGCATGGTTTCATTCAAGTGATAAAATAATGACTTTTTTAAAAAATATTTTTGTAAGACACCTATCAAGTACAGCCATACTAAAAATTAAGGACTTCTAAAAACCTTGTACAAAAATTATGTACTTTTAAGAGCCCTTATTTTCCAAAATAAAAATTAAGCAGTTTTTAAGCACTTTTAAGGAACCCATTGCTTACAATTTTTTTATTTTAAATTAGATAAACGAAATAGGAACAACAACAAACAACGAAACGAATAGGAATTAACAACATCCTAATAAAAAATAGACATAGAATATCTCCTTCTGATGATGAGGCAAAAATATTTAATGTATTAAAAAACAGAAGATAATAAAAAATTTTTGTATTAAGGAAATAATTTTTTTAAAGCCAATTCATGTTCTATAAAAATTTTTAAAAATCTCACACTGCCTATGGGAAAGTCTCCCTCATTTTTTTTTCAGTGATGCAAACCCTGTTAAAAATAGGTCAGGTTTATAATTAATTCATTTGTTATTTAAGTATCGAAAAGCAGCAACAGCAAAAACTAATGTGACCCCTAAAAAACTTGCAAGTAGTCTTATTTAAAATGTCTTAAATATTTTCAGATTACCTTCCACGCTTGTTTTCTTCTACAAAAACTGACGTCTCAATAAAACAGCCTCCTTATACATTTGTAAATCAATCCCGTCAACGTTTCTAACAGTTCTAGCCCTCAAAATATTGCCTGTGATTTGCCCAGCTATTTGATAGAAAGAATCTACATGTAAAGGAATTTCACGACAGTTTTTAAAATCTACATGTAAAATATGGGTTTTGCTATCCGTATCAACGAGTTCACCACGAGCAGTAACAGGAGAGTAATTTCTTAATTTTCCAACTACTCTGATAAGATGAAAGCAGGATTGAATATTGTTAAATGAACGAGTTTTTGACAGAATTTCACTTATAAAACAAATTTGGTGAAATTCTCCACAAGACATTCTTTGAAACCTTTGTTTTTATTTATACAACTCTCATTTTGAGATTAGAAAATAAAATAGCGGGAGAACGAAGTGGTAACCATTTCTACCCTACTTATGACTCTGGTGATTAAGAATAATTTGGCTAAGGACTATTCTCACTACAGCTCGTTCACCAGGAGTTGGCATTTGGCTCCGCCTTCATCACGTAGTAGGAACAAGGTTGCTATTTGGCGATCGTATGGCAAAAATATTTATTGCGCAAATTTTATCTGCATTTTTTTAACATCAATTATTTCATAAATTTGATGATATTTTGCGCCATTTTTTAGGATATTTATTTCTTTTGAGTGAATAGTTTATTCCTTTTGAGACATTTTGTTAGGAAAACGGCAGTTTTTAAATTTAAAATACATTTAATTAGCTAAAGAAACGAAAGTTTGTTACTTTTCCATTATACCGGCCCAGTCGAGAAAGTCGCTAATAATGATGTAACGAACGCCAAACGGAATATCGCTTCTGGTAACCTTCTGCTTCCGTATTTTTAAAACAAATCGCAGCCACTTTTTTTCTATCAGTCACGTCTTTTTCTTAATGCGAAAAATTAAAGCAAAAAGCAATGAGAATTTGGGATTTGCCCAAAACGGAGGAAGAAGCAGTCAGATTCTTTCAAGAGAAAGGGGATTTGCCTGAAATCGTAACTTGTGATAAGAATCATGAAATGAAGTTGTATACTGGAGATGAAATTCAATGGCGATGCAACTTTTCATCTTGTCGCTGTAAAAGAAGTGTTCGTAAAGGCACATGGTTTCAATCATCGAAATTGAGCTTTTTGAAATGTGTGAGGTTTATTTATTGTTGATGCGAAGAATTAACTTCAGTTAAATGGTGTGAAAAGCAGTTGGAAATCAGCCATGGAACAGTTGTAGATTGGAATAACTTCATGCGTGAGGTTTGTGTGAATTGTTTGCTGAAACGTGAACAACGGAAAATAGGAGGACCTAGCATGATTGTCGAAGTGGAAGTTTACAAAGAGAAAAAACAATGCATGACGGATTCTACCACAGCAATCCCTTATGAAAATTTAAGGTATATTTAAGGTTGATTTGAGGTATTTTTGAGGTATTAAGGTTGTTTTGAGGTATATTTGAGGTATATTTAAGGTTGCAGAGAAAACAGAAATAAAAATTATACCTCGTAAAGGTTGTAATTAAGGTGTACGAGGTTGATTTATATATACTTCAGCTTGTTTTGAGGTTGTTTAAAATTCACTTCAAATCATCCAGACTGATAAGGTGATTTTTAAGGTATACCAGGTTTATTTTCTTACATTTGTAACAAAAGAGGTATTTTTGAGGTGTAAAATTTTTTACCTTATTTCAACTAAAAAGAGTGAGATATTTATTGAGGTATATGAAGTCATTTTATTTATACCTAAGCTTATTTTGAGGTTGTTTTAAATTCACTTCAAATCAACCAGACTATAAGGTGATTTTTAAGGTATATCAAGTTGATTTTCTGATACTTGTAATAAAAGAGGTATTTTTGAGGTATAAAAAAATTGACCTTATTTCAACTAACGAGAGTGAGATATTTATTGAGGTATATGAAGTCCTTTTATTTATACCTAAGCTTATTTTGAGGTTGTTTAAAATTCACTTCATATCAACCAGAATCATGAGGCAGTTTTTAAGGTTCACCAGGTTGTTTTTTTTACACTTGTAACAAAAGAGGTATTTACGAGGTATAAAAAATATAATTTTTTTCAACTAAAGAGAGTGAGGTCTTTATTGAGATGTATGAAGTCATTTTATTTATACCTAAGGTTGTTTTAAGGTTGTTTAAAGTACACTTCATATCAACTAGCTCACTTCCCAGAGTTCCGTGCTAGCCGGCAAATGGCGTGTGTGTTTACAATCGAAAGTTTCTTTAAAATTCGGTAAGTGTGCTTGACATTTATTAATTTAGCTTTGTCACTTTTAATCAAATATGCCTCAACTTTCAAACTTAAATTTCATTATTTTTGTTTTAAAGACGCGTCCTGATCTTACATTATTTAAGTCGGAGGATATTCTTTGAGGCTAATGTTGTAGGCTTAGCAATAAGACAGATCAATCTAAATATTTCTCGTCGCTGTTTAGGGTAACGTTACTGGTGAATCGTTACAGCAGGTTACGCACAGTATATTTTATTGTTTGTAATTTATTCAAATATAACTATTATTTTTGTTTTGCTTAAATGTATATGTTTTAACGTAGCAGTATGCAAGCTGATTGAGTAAAAGGTTCATAATTTCTCTTATAAATAAATAACTGAAAATTGAAAGTTAACAGTTTCTATATATTGCAGGTAATAAAACAAATAAACAATACTATTGTAAGGAACGAAATGCATATTTGTTGCCTTCAACAAAAATCTAACATACATATTTAACTAATAAAATAAACATATACAATAAAAATTGCAATCAGGGTAAATACATCACACAAAAATTTTAATATTTCTTCAAAAGTTGCATTTTCATAAAAATATATATTTACAAACATGAAGAAAAAAAACAATCCTGTTTTTCGAAGTAAATATTCATTTTTTTAAATTAATGTTTACTATTAACAGGTGATTCTAAGGTAGGAAACAAGTTTACCATATCAAATCAACGAATTTCATTAAAAAATATATGAGAATTCCTAATAAAATCTGAAATTTTTTTTTAATAAAAATATATGTAATATGAGATAAGATTCAAGCTAATTTTAGTGAACTAATTTTTTAACCCCCCTCACAAATTAATAAAGCAAACTTCATAAATTTTCATAATCTGAAAAATATTTTGTTTTTAAACTCCAGAAATGATGAGAAATTGGAAATTCTTACATTATCGCAGAGAAAGAAAAGAATTTTTTTTATTTTTAAATGTGCAGAGTAAATAAAAATATAACGCTAATAAATAAAGAATTTTGAAAATTAAATTCTAATAACATTAAATTATGTAAGGATCACAGAAAACTATAATATCAATGAAAAAAAATCAGAACCGAATAATTTCGGTAATAATAAGTGATTGATATTAGCAGCGATTGCATTATATATAAGCGGGGATTACTGAACTTATATATACATTGCCTCTAGAGAGAAAAAAGTTATTCTAATTCTAGATTGTTCACCACATTAGCAAAATAAATTTTTCCAGTGTCATCGCACTGGATGGAAATACAAACAGAAGATATATTTGTCACAGGAATTAAGTTAAAGTTGCCAGAATTAGTTACTTGTGTAATATGGCTTAGTTCAACATTAAAATTAAGATTAAGAGAACGCATCTTTTCACCAGAAATCATTTCTTCAATAACACCATAATAATTCCAGCAACGGCATATTGAATTCTGACAAGTACAAGTTACTAAAATTTTTACGAAGAAATTAATGCAGCCTAGTTTAAGTTTACTTGCCCTTTTATACATAAGCTTGGTTTAGTTGAGTATCTTAAAAGTATTTGTATGTGTATCACCTATTAAATAATATCTGAAGTTAGTTAGCAAAAAGGCAACTGTAGGTAAAGGAAAACTGGCATCCACTTAAAAAATTCTCATGCAAAATTCAAACTTTTTGTCCGTTTAGTCCACTAAGGCAAGCCCCGCTCTTCCGTGCCACAGGTCCTGGGTTCGATCCTTGGGCCTGGCAAGGTTGACTCAGCCTTTCATCCCTTCAGTGGGTCGATAAATGAGTACCAAGCATGCTTGGGAACTAAACACTGGGGGTTCCGCGTTCGGCTGACCACCTAACCGGAACATCTGCTCCTGCATCCCAGAGCCCAAGGTCAAGAAAACTGAAATGGGCACAGTAGACCTTGGCCCTCTATGGGCTGTCGCGCCACTGTGTTTAGTTTTATTTTAGTTTTTAGTCCGCTAAGGCAAAATCTTGAATATTATTCTAGATCAACATGATGCAGTTTAATATTTTGGAATGATTTTCAATTTATTTTTAATAAGACTCGTGAAGACTCGTAAAGAGACTAAAAGAACATGAAAACTTTTCGTATAAATAGTGTGCTCTAATAAAATAGTTTTTATCTTTAATCCACAAAGAATATTGTATAAAACAAATTTACTGAGACAGCTATTCCAAAAAAATAATTTTATTATTTCAATTAAATATTAAAATCATTTTGGTGAACCTATACTTAATCTGCTTATATTGTAGTTAAAAAAGTTTAAAAGTATTATTGACTCTGGATTTTTGTTGTCAACATTAGTAACTTATCAAAGTTATATAAATATATATTTCAATTTCCTTCAATTTCTTAAAAAAAAATCTCATCTGAAAATTTCCAAATGAAACTTGCTATGCAACTTTTATATAACTTGATTTTACTCAACTTGAACATGCAACTTTTACAGAGCTGCTCCGTAAATGGCATCCAGAATTTCAAGGTTTGAATAAGGCTGTCAATAATACGTGCTCTGCAGCTAGGAGGAAGTGGAGACTAGTAACTGGAGAGCCTTCCCCTGGGAGTAACTCTAAATATACACCAAAAAGAAAAAAGACAAGTAAATTATTCTCCTTTGATTCAATGAAATCTTTTCACCTAAAAAATTACTGATAAAGTTTGCATGATCTTTGATTTTTGAAAACATTATTTTATAGCATTATCTTAAATTATTCCCTCAGGCAAGTAAACATATAAACTTAATGTTGCTTTTATTTCGATGGGGCATGAAAAACACAAAACATTGATGTTCTACATTCTTTTATTAAAAGATGATTGATTCTTGATCACATTAAATAAAAGGTTGAAAATGACCTTTTGTTTTTAAAAACCTTACGTGATAGACAATTATTTTCGGAATCAGCAGCATTGAGAATTGGTTTTAGTACAATTTCTTTTGCGAAATTGGACTAAAAATTTAAACAAGCAGGCCAGTGTAATTGAATTTATTCAAAATTTGCTGAGAAAAAAATTTAAATATCAGCATAACAATCCATAATTAAAAATGGTCGGTTGAATTATTGGAAAATTAAGAATTTCAATAAGCGTGTTATTTCTACAGCAGTTTTTATATGCATCTTATAGAAAAATTAGCTTTTTTAAGTGATATGTTTAAACAGTCAAAATAAAGAATTGAAATATACTGGGAGGAGAGTTTTGCAGGTCATTATTATTATTATTATTCATCTGCTGTTACTAAAGAAACCATTTATTTATTCAAAATTGAATAGAAATAATAATAAAAGGTGATTTATGCAACGAAATAAGCTTTAAAATATTATTCTAATCTTTTAAAATTTGTCATTATCAATGTAAATATGACTCTCGCTAATTCAAATTTTTTATTTATAGGTTCCAATGCTCCAAATAACGTAAGCACAGCAAACTTGCAGAAGAAGCAGAGTAATTGTCAAGAATTTTGATTTCTTGAACGAAAAATTAATTTTTTTTTGTTAATAAAAGTTTTTATTTGTAAGCTGGCTAAATTATTTAAAATTGCTGTTATTTCGCTTTTACAAAAAATTAGCGCCTTTAACATCTGTTCTATATAAATGAGTTCCCACATTTTTCTGAAACAAATGTATCCTCTTTTCACGATAGTTTAATTGAAATTATTAAAATTACAGAAACATTTGAAATGTTCTTTTAAGGTTTATGAGTCAGCATACTTAACATTATTCAACTCTACATGTTAATTCAAGATTAATAAATTTTATGAACTATTTAATTGCAAATTAGCACAAGGTTCACAAACTATAAATTAAAGGCGTTAAGTGAAAATTCCTATTCTGAATTGTGTGAGGAAGAATACATTCCAATGGGTTGTATTTCAAAATTAAAGGAAGATATATTCTTTGCATTGCATTTTACTTTTCTTTACACAATACATGGAAATCAGTCGAAAATTCTTTCGAAAGAAAGATTCATCCGTATTCCGCCTATGTGTTTAGAAAATAGTTTCTTAGCATCAGGATTAGCAGTGAAAATTAAGAGAGACCGTAAAAAGTTAATAAGTAATTACCTCCTAATGAGTAACATTAAAAACTCCATCAGAGTGATAAATACCTCTACAAGTGAAAAGATATATATTTTAGGTTAAAAATTAGCAGTCTAAGGAGAAACATTTTAATTATATTTAATTACCAGCATTAGCATAAAAAAATATAACCTGAAGGGAAAAATGGCATATTTTAGTTTGATTAAAAAAATTTCCTTTACAAGCATAAAAACTTATATTTGAGGTGAAAAATAATACACCTTACGTTAGTAAAAAATCACCTTTCCAACTATCAAAAATTACACCTGAGGTAGATTTGAAATAACCTGAAGAGTAAAATGACATGCCTCAGGTTGAAAAATATATACCTCTACAAGCATAAAATTAGATACCTGAGGTTGAAAAATAATTACCTGAGGTCGAACAACATACACCTGAGGTTGATTTATAATAACCTGAAGTGTAAAATGACACACCTTAGGTTGTTGAATAAATACTTCCACAAGTGTAAAAAAATATATTTCAAGCTGATAAGTAATAACCTAAGGTCGAACAAAATACACCTGAGGTTGATTTGAAATAACCTGAAGTGTAAAATGACACACCATACGTTGAAAAATATATATCTCTACAAGCATAAAATTAGATACCTGAGGTTGAAAAATAATTACCTGAAGTGGAACAAAATACACCTGAGGTTGATTTATAATAACCTGAAGTGTAAAATGACACACTTTAGGTTGTTGAATAAATACTTCCACAAGTGTAAAAAAATATACTTCAAGCTGATAAGTAATAACCTAAGGTTGAAAATGAAACACTTTAAAGTAGTAAATATCTACCTCTCCCAAGATGTAAAATTAAACACCTCAAGTTGAAACATATATACCTCTGGAGGTATATATTAAGGTATATTTGAGGTTGGTTTTGAGGTATTCATTTGCACCCTTTTCAACCTCAACGACGTCTTTAAATAACAACCTCCTTTATACCTTTAAAATATACCTTGTTTATACCTCATTTATACCTCGATTTTTTCATAAGGGATGGATCTTCGGTGGAGTTTGCCGGGAAACGAACGAATGTTTCCTTGTGGAGGTGCCAAATCGATCCATGAACACTTTATTGAAGGCAATTAAGGAAAATATCGAAAAACAAGCGATAATATATCCCGATTCATGGAAATCATACAGCACTAGTAAGCTGGAAGATGATCATCTTCCAGCCGGAAACTGGAACGCACGCTCAAAAAATAGAGAGACTGTGAGACAGAGCTAAATGGCGAAATAAGAAACAAAGAGGAGCGGCACACCATCATCTCGAAAGTTATCTTGCAGAATTCGTATGAAGAAGGCAAACAGAGGACCTATTTGAAAAGAAATTAAGCGATATTAAAATGTTTATGCCTCCGAAATAAAAAAATTTTTGAGCCATTTATTAACATTATTATTATTATTTATTATGTGACCAATAAAATCTGCTTCGTGTGATATGTTTCGGCGACTGTGTGCCGGCGCAAACTCGTCATAAAGTCTGCTTGGTGAAATATGCTCCGGCATAATGGAAAAGTACCGAAAGATTTAATAGCAGATGATAAAGCGAAGTAAGTGACTGAAAAAGAAGTCACTGTTTGTGTTTGGCTCACATTAAGGGTTGTCTCAATTTCAAGCACGGAGATGTTTCTCTTCTTACCGAGCTGAAATGAACTCTTCGTCCGAGGAGGTGGAGCCAAGTGCTAACTCCAAGGGAACTAACTATAGTTCTCCAAGTGAGAATCTGATTGGAAAGAGTTTTGGTGAGCATTCCCATTGAATGCGCTTTACGTTAAAGATTTGCAGCAGATTGGTATAAAATATTTTTTCCAGAAAATCTCACCAATCAGATTCTCCCTTATGAAAAAATCGAGGTATAAATGAGGTATAAACATGGTATATTTTAAAGGTATAAAGGAGGTTGTTATTTAAATACGTCGTTGAGGATGAAAAGGGTGCAAATGAATACCTCAAAACCAACCTCAAATATACCTTAAATATACCTCCAGAGGTATATATGTTTCAACTTGAGGTGTTTAATTTTACATCTGGGGAGAGGTAGATATTTACTACATTAAAGTGTTTCATTTTCAACCTTAGGTTATTACTTATCAGCCTGAAGTATATTTTTTTACACTTGTGGGAGTATTTATTCAACAACCTAAGGTGTGTCATTTTACACTTCAGGTTATTATAAATCAACCTCAGGTGTATTTTGTTCGATTTCAGGTAATTGTTTTTCAACCTCAGGTATATAATTCTATGCTTGTAGAGGTATATATTTATCAACCTGTGGTGTGTCGTTTTACACTTCTGGTTGTTATAAATCAACCTGAAGTGTATTTTCAACACTTGGAAAGGTTATTTTTTATTAGCGCCATGTGTTCCATGTTCTACCTTAAGTTATTATTACGTAACCTCAAGTATATATTTTTCTATTTTTAGAAGTATTAATTTATCAGCCAAAGATGCGACATTTTACACTTCAGGTTTATGTAGCTCAACTTAAATCTGTTTTTTTAGCACTTACGAAGGTGAGGTGTTATACGGACCACCTAGTTTAGTAATTTTTAGACTCACTATATAAAAAATATAATATATATAAAGATATTATTTATATTACATGAAGAATAATGTATATCATTGTATTTTTTTCACTAGTAGAGATCATTTATCAACCTGAAATTTTTAATATTAGACCTTCGGCAGTAATTGCTTCTTTTGTTAAGCTATAAAAAAAGTTTCAAATGCATAATTCTTCTATAATTTTGATAGATTGATTTAAATCATCTTAAAATAACACTTATCCAAATTCTACAGTTAGTAAAAATTATTTATGGGAACTCATACTCGTATTTTTAGAAGATAGTTGTCTAAGGTGCTTGAATTTTTAAAGCTATAAAACTACAAATTTAAATAATTAGTCAGCTGAAATTCAAAGTACTACTTTTATTTAAAACTGAAATGTCATTTTTTTTACAAACCAACGAAATTATTTTAAATACTGCTTCCGTCTACATGTTGAAACTTGTAATTATTGGAACCTAAAAGAAAAAAAAATGAATTAGTAAGAAAGTCATATTTACAATAATAGTGGCAGGTCTTAAAATATTAGAAATTGCTTTTTTATGATTAAAATTAACTGTATGATATTAATTTTCTTTTTCAGATAAATAATATTACTCTTCTGCTATTTCAATTCAATCCTCGTAGCTAAAAAGCAGGATATGTATCACAGCCACAAAATAAAATACACTGAAGATAGTATTACCATTAACAACATCCGACAAACAGAAATTGAAATATACAGGGTGTTTAAAAAGTCCCGGACCCATTTTGATGTTTAATAACTCATAAAATAATAAAGTTAGATCAAAATTAATAACATAAATGGTTAGATAGACTCAAAAAGTTTCATGACCCTTGTCAATGAACTTCCACGTGTGCCCCCTTCGTCGCACGGAGAATATCAAGTCGATAGTCAATTTCACGCCAGGTAGCGGCAAGCATGTCGGCATCCACAGAGGGTATTGCTGTTGTAATTCTGGCTTTTAGGTCATCAATGTTCGACACGATCCTCCTGTAAACATTGTCCCTTATAAATCCCCAAAGAAAAAAGTCCAGTGGCGTTATATCTGGTGATCTGGGTGGCCAAGGGATTGGACCTCCTTGCCCAATCCATCTTCCTGGAAAATGGTCATTCAAAGAACTACGAACGATGATACCCCAATGAGGTGGTGCACCATCTTGTTGCAAAAAGACATGTAGCTGAAGCTCTTCCAGTTGTGGAAATACAAAGTTTTCCAACATGTCTAAGTATACGACTGATGAGACCGTCTTTACTGTAAAAAAGAAAGCTACCTAGAGTGAAATTGACTATCGACTTGATATCCTCCGTGCGACGAAGGGGGCAAACGTGGAAGTTCATTGACAAGGGTCATGAAACTATTTGAGTCTATCTAACCACTTATGTCATTCATTTTAATATATCTTTATTATTTAATGAGTTATTAAACATCAAAATGGGTCCGGGACTTTATAAACACCCTGTATAATTCCAATCTTATTATGCAATTTTAACACTTTCTATTTACATACATACATCTGTAACATTATGGTACTTCTAAGTTTAATAATTAGATTTCATTTTTTTTTTTTTTTTTTAAAAATCTTTAAACTCAATAAACCTAGTCTATATTTTTAAACTTTTTGTCAGACTTCATGAAACTAGCAGCTTTTTTTAAAATTTTTGATGTTGATTCTGAAAAGGACTTACGTTATTGTCAATCACATCAGAGTTTCTTAAAAAATAGTTTTTTTAATAATTTTTAATCGATGTAATCAAGAATCTACAATCGTTTAATAAATTAAAATTTTAAAGTTATGTACCAATTTTTATTCTTTTTTTACACTCAATCGAATAGAACAAATTACAAGCTGATAAGGAGCATTTATTTTAAAGTTGTGAGTAATTTTATGTGAGGAAAATGTCTAAGAGAGAATGATTTGAAATAATACTTTTAAAATAAGTTGAGTATAATATCTCCTATATAACTTATAATACCGAGCAGAATAAAACTAATAGTTAGTTGTTACAAACACTTGCTTAAATATAAATACACATCCCATAGGATGAAACTCAAAATAATGCATATTACTTTCAACAATAAATGTTTTTATTTGCAATTGATTTTATTCAATTCAGGATTAAAATTGCATACTATACTGACTTATTTCTAAAATATTTAAGATTTCCGAAATTCGCACATTTTTGAAGTAGTGAACCATAAACAGCTGCATGAAAAAGCTCATAACCTTGAAACAAATTGTCATATAAACTTGAAATCGGATTTAATTTAATTCTGCGCAATATTCTAATAAGTAATAACAATTTGCTTAGTAAATAATTAGCGTGGGTAAAATGCGAGAAAATAACATGTAGTGAAAATAGCAGTTTTGTGATCAAACATGAAGAAGTGAGCTAGTACAGTTACTAGTTTTCAATTATCAAATATCTATCAAACTATTGTTATCAACAATTACATAAATTCTGTAGTTTATTAGGATAGATTACTTTTTCTTTTAAGTATAAATTCAGAACTATTACCTAGGGGAAGGCTGAGCAGCTTGCTAGTCTCTTCTTCTGCGCCGCTGCGCATGTGCTATTTACAACCTAGGTCATCTCAGCTATATCAGGGAACGGTGGATAAGCTCTGTAAATATATATATATATATATATATATATATATATATATATATATATATATATATATATATATATATATATATATATATATATATATATATATATATATATATATATATAAACTTTGTATATATATAAGCAATATAAACTTTGCAACAAATATCCAAACGATAAGCATACAGCTATAGTAGTATTTCAAAGCAAAATTGCTATTTTAAAAATCTTTCAATTTTCAATTACTTATTTATTAGAGAAATTATGAATATTTTTTTCAATTAATCAGCGTGCATACTGCTACGTTAAAACATATACATTTAAGCAAAATAAAAAGAATAGTTCTGTTTGAATAAATTACAAACAATAAACTATACTGTGCATAACCTGCTGTAACGATTCACCAGTAACGTTACCCTAAACAGCGATGAAAAATATTTCGGTTATTCTCTCTTATTGCTAAGCCTACAACGATAGCCTCTAAAAATATCCTCCAACTTAAATTATTTAAGATCAGGACGCGTGGTTAAAACAAAAATAATAAAATTTAAGTTTGAAAATTGAAACACATTTGATTAAAAGTGATAAAACTAAATTAATAAATGTCAAGCACACTTACCGAATTTCAAATAAACTTTCGATTGTCAACACACACGCCATTTACCGGTTCGCATGGAACTCTGGGAAGTGAGCTAGTTAATATGAAGTGAACTTTAAACAACCTTAAAACAAGCTTATGTATAAATAAAATGACTTCATACACCTCAATAAATACCTCACTCTCTTTAGTTGAAATAAAGTATATTTTTTTATACCTCATAAATACCTCACTATCGTTAGTAGAAAAATGGTATATTTTTTTATGCCTCGTAAATACCTCACTCTCGTTAGTTGAAATAAAGTTGCATTTTTTATACCTCATAAATACCTCTTTTGTTACAAGTGTAAAAAAAACAACCTCGTATACCTTAAAAATCACCTTATCAGTCTGGATGATTTGAAGTGAATTTAAAACAACCTCAAAATAAGCTTAGGTATAAATAAAATGACTTCATATACCTCAATAAATACCCCACTCTCGTTAGTTGAAATAAGGTAAAAAATTTTATGCCTCAAAAATACCTCTTTTGTTGCAAGTGTAAGAAAATAAACCTGGTATACCTTAAAAATCACCTTATCAGTCTGGATGATTTGAAGTGAATTTTAAACAACCTCAAAACAAGCTGAAGTATAAGTAAATCAACCTCGTACACCTTAATTATAACCTTTACAAGGTATAATTTTTATTGCTGTTTTCTCTGCAACCTTAAATATACCTCAAATATACCTCAAAACAACCTTAATACCTCAAAAATACCTCAAATCAACCTTAAATATACCTTAAATTTTCGTAAGGGCTTGTTTTCTTGTGACTTTCACGAAAAATTGTATTTAGTGAGAATGGCCTAAAAATATGGTTGCCGAGATCTTTGGAGATGCTAAGAGATCGCCAAGTCAACTACAAGCTTCACGGCAAATCCTTACGTGAAATTGGGAGAGTAAATTTGGAAACGTTGACAGCTACGCTTGAACTTCAGACAGCATCATTTTGCATGCGAACAAAAGTGAATAGGTAAATTTTAAAGCGAATAAGAAAATTACGAAAACATTTTTACATTGTTACTTATTTATAATTCTGTTCATTACAATAAAATGTTACTGATAAGCTTTTCATTATTTAATAAATCAACTTATACTTTTAGAAATTCAAATTTCACTTCAATCGGCTTGTTAGGTTGTTATAAATATCGATTTTCGTATGTAAGATAACCTTTAAGAAACATATTTGTGTAAGCTGTAGCGGTTATTGGCAATTAATCGAGAGAAAAAAACATCAGTGTACGATATATTTGGTAGTAGCAATTAACCTTAAAAAAACATCAGTATGGAGATCAGTATACGATAAATCAGTTGATGAAATCCATTGATTAAACCGATTATTAATTATAACCATATTCCCCGCACTAATATTTTCCTAAATCTTTTGTAAGAAAAAAGTACAAAATGAGCAACAAAAAATTAGCTTAACTGTAAATCTTATCCCAACAATAATATATATATATATACACATATATATACACCGAAGAGCCTTTACATTATGACCACCCTGCTAATAATATGTAGGAGCACTTTTAGCCCTCAAAACTGCTAGCATCCGTCGCGGCATTGAGTCCACAAGGTGCTGATAGGTAGTCTGAGGTATCTGGTATCAAGCGCTCACCAACTGCCCATACAGCAAATTTCGTCCTAAAGACATCCCAAAACATTCCGAACACTCCTGGAACAGTCATATCCGTAAAGTGTCAGAAGAAAGAATTTCGTAGGATGTCACAAATAGACAGCAATATGACAGGCCTTTCAAAGGAGTGTTTTAGGAGTCTTGTAGGATCATCGTTCAGCGCATGCGTGTTAACTTCAACTTTGCCGTTAATGTTATTTCTTTTATCCAGTGACAAGAGCAATTCTGCTAGTGAAATCTAAACAATAAGGTATTTATAAGCTCAAATATCTTATTAGTTTCTTTTTTGTTTATCTTTCTTTTTTTTATAATCTATTTATATATTTGATTTATAAAAGGTGTCTACACACCGAACGCAACAGTGATGCGAAACACGATTTTTCCCCTCTGTTGCAGTGTGTCTGTTGCAAGTGATTGCATGTACCTTCACACCGCATGCGACAACAAACCTGTTTCCTGGCTAGCGTATGCGCACTTTTCTTCTGTATCTAGTTTTTGTTCCACAGCTCATTTTATCGTTATTTTTTGTATTTAAAAAATTATTTTATACATATGAATTACTTTTTATATTTATATTATTTTTTATATTTATATTACTTTATGATTTCAGTACAAGATGCTTCATAAATTGTCGAAATAAACTTTGCGTCACATTTTTGCAAATATTGTATCAATAATTTATACGAAATTATTTATTTTTTATAATTTTTGTCTTATAATTTTGTCTACTAATTTTTAATACTTAACTAATCTTTTTATGGGAAAAAAATGCATTTTTTCAGTATAAATTTTTCCGACTATAACACGTATTTTTATTTTGTTAAATAAACTAAATTGCCGGAATACTAAATAATTCAAATTAAAAAAGTTAGGGAAAATGAAAAATAGAAATTATTTTATTATCAAAAGGTCATGTTAGGAAAAAAAAATTTTTTTTCAGAACATTGTTGAGAACAATATTTTGAATATTACAAATATATCAAGTTTGCAACTTAACATTTTATATAGACGTGATAAAAATGAATTTATTTCCATATGCAAATGCTTCAATATAGTTTTTTCTTACATTCGCAAGTTGATAGGAATTTATGAGGAATATACTAATAGTAGAAAAGATTTATACTATTAATTTTTCGCAATTAATTCAAAATACTTTTAGAGAATTAAAGAAAAGTACCTATTCAATGCATTTTTCATAATTAACAAAACGCACTAAAATAGCTTAAACCTAAGTGAGATTAGCAGATTAATCCCACTTTAGAATTTTAAAAATTTATCTCAGGAATTTATGAAATTAGAAACACTGTTTCTAAATCAAGACCTATCAATATATATTTTTAATCAATGTTCTTAAAAATTTATATTATTTTATATATATTTAATAAAAATTTCAACGAAGATTTTTATAAATAAGAACATTTAAAGTACATTTTTGTAATAAAAATGTCTTTTAATGTCTTTCAAATATATTCAAATATTTTATCTAAACATAAGTCACTATGCTCTGAATGACGTTAACATTAAAATCATACGTGATTTCATCGTATTTTCCCTTTGAGATTAGAAATATATAGGAATCGGATTGAATCTCTGAGAGTCTGCAACAGCGACGAAAATTGAACTCCATCCAATTCTTGAAACCAGTGCGACGGCGATCGCTGGTTGTTGCAACAGAGGGAGGATGAAAGAAGTGCGCATGCGCGAAGTCATTGCAACATGCGATTTGTTGCTGCTGCAGTCGGTATGGAGACTCCTTAAGTGTACTTGAACCCCGTCATTATCTTTAATATCTCATTAGCAATGTTTACATACATTACTAAATGTTTAAATGCGTGGTTTATTTAATTTTTCATAATTATTGAGGAAGTTTTACTTTTATTATTTCGTGAGGCAAATTTTTATCGGGGATATTATCATAACTACGGCAAGTTGGCGGAGAGTCACCGAAGAAGGAAGATAACGTTTCAGTCGGAGGAAACCAGTTTTCATATGCGCTTGTCATTTGCGCATCTTTCCACTCATTGGCTCCAATCTCCTGACTACTCCTTGAAACTTATCAGCTAAAATATGTCAGTTATAAAGTAACCGGTTCCGATTCCCCGTTCTTTAATAACGTGTACAAAATCTAGGTTCTTGAATAACGTGTGCGAAGTAACGGTGTAATGAAATTACTTCAATAGTTTGCAATTTCAGAAACTAATTTTATTTTATACGAGTCAAAAAGTGCAAATGTTTATAGTGTCACTAAAAATGATAAAAAATATAAAATGATATAAATACAAGAAATTTTTCACAAAAAATTTACATTTTTACACAAATAATAATAAATTATTGGTAACTTAGGAAATTGGTCTAAGAAAGCAATCCATAGATTTAAAATAATTTAAACTTTGAAAGTTACAGATGACTATTTTGATTCAACGAAGTAATATATAGAAGTTATTGTACATAATTTTAATTACTTAATAGATACTTATAAAATTAGTTGAAGTGCTATGACGCAACAGTTTCTTAGTCTTTCTTTTGAATCAGATTTTAATTACCTGCAATTCATTATTTATGAAATGACAGTGTATTTATATACTAAGGCAATAGAACTTTAACCAATATATTTGCTCTTTAATATTTATGCTATTTTTAACGAAATTTACTTAATCAATCATGATTATATCTTTAAAGAAACTTAAGTCGAATTGTTGAGATGCAATATCAGTTAACTGTCGGTAATATCGACTTTCATTTCACTTAACATTTATTTAAATTATTAAAAACATTTGTATTCTCGTAAAAATTTTGTTTCTGTGCATATTACTAATATGAGTCACATTGCCTAGATTTCAAGAATAAACTCCTAATTTAATAAATAAATAAAAAGTATAATCGTAAATGGCATAAAAAGAAACGGTTCTTCTTGCTACAGTTCTATTCAGCAATATAGATGTTGTTGAAAATTAAATCAAATCAAATCGGAAATAATTTTTTTTTTTTTTTTTTGACGAAGTTATGTCTGCGAGATTGGAAAAATAAAATTGTTTTGAGAAAACACCGAAGCCTATCAATGCTATGCATCAGATCAATGTAAAAGTACTTGTATTTCTAATTTAACTGAGGCTTCTCTGCACTGCAAACTACTATGCTGTTTGACAAATATTTTCTAGAGTGATATACAATTAAAAGCTAAAAACTGTAAAATTCTTGGTATCTTGCCAACATTTTAATATTATCACAATAAGAGGTACAAAGAAAAGTTTCATTTGAACTTTTTAATCATTTACATGGTGTGGAAAAAATCCTTAAATCAAATTTTCACAAAACAAATAATTATACCAATATGCGACTATATAAAAATAATTTTAAAACTTGGCTACCACGGGAAGAAATTTTCCCCTAAAAAGTAGAAAATTAGTATTTCTGAATTCACTGTCTTACATCTATAAAATATAACTTCATAAAAGAATTTAAATTTCACCTAAGAGTTTCAAATAAAATTAACTATGAATGATTTACTTAAACTTATTAATTAACCTCACAAATATAATCCCCAATATCATAATATTTAATTTTTATCCTACATCAAACTTGTGGAAAAATTCCCAGAATAATTATATTTATTTCAATGAATATTTTTAATATTATTTTTAAGGAAAGTAAAAGTTGCATTTAATAAAAAATTAATAATAAATAAAATAAGTCAAGTACATAGAGTCGTAATCATCAAAATTTCCAAAACATCAATATTGTTTTAAATGTCATCAGAAAGTCAATATTGTGACTAGCGTTATTTCTGCATAAAATACCAGAAAAGATTATCTCTTACATTTTTGGACAAAAGTTATTTTTGAAACATCTTGTAGCATTAAAGAAATTTTAACAATATAACATTTTTTAAATGAAAACTAATACATCGTTTAAAAAGTAAATAAATGTAAATTAAATAAATAAATAAAACTTCCATAAGGATACAAACATAATTTAGGGCCAAGTAGTATTAAGAGTAAAAAATGGCATTGGAAATTAAGAGAAGTGAAAATTTGAAATTTTATTTATTGTCAAGCTAACGGAGCTGTAAGTCACTCATGTACGTATGAGACAGATTAAGAAAATTTAATTCAGTTATTCAAGCATCAAAGATACATACGATTTCTGTTATTGTCTTTTAGTTGTAAGATAAATTTTTTAATTGAAATTTTGAGCTATTTCCGACGCAAACCTGCTAACATACACAAAACTAAAACGAGAAAAATAAATTAAAGATAAAAATACGTTTTTTAAGTTAGAAAAAAAGTAATAGAAAATTTACAGCGACGAAAAATTATTTTCGCCTCTCTCATAATTTACTTCTATTACCATCGTAAATTCCCTTATATTTTTCGAAATTTAGGCTCCCGAAGTTTTTGTTTGATGTCTGACAAAACTGATATTATTTACTTCTTCTCAATCTAATTGAAAATGCTTTTTAAATAAAAATTATTCGTTATTATATATAGAATTAAGACAATTTTAGTGAATCCATTCAAGAAAATAAATGTTCTTCTAGTATTAAAATAATTTATTTAAAAATGCGAGGTTATAGCATTATTTTTTTTTTTTTTTCATTTGCACTTGTTCATCGTATAGGGTATAACAAAAAATAAATTACATAAATCGTCATTAATCACCAATACGCAATCACGCACAAAACGGAAATGCAAAAAAAGTTAGTAATTACCGATGTATGTATTTTTTTTTCTTTTTTTACTAATATTCATTGCTTTTCTCGTTGATTTTACTTTATTAGTGAGAAAATTTATTATGAGTATTTTTAAGTGAGAAAATGTACGTTTTAACCATCACGAAAATTTTACATATTTTTCGTTTTTTAAAGCTATGTTTTTGATTTCTAATTTTTTTTCCTTTGTAGGACCTCTAGAAGCATTATAAGCACTTTGAAGGAAGTAGCAGCATCTTGTTTCATACTAGCGAAATTTTTGTCCTTCGTACGGGGTTAAAAATAAATAAATAAAACTGTACTGAAGAACACTACGAAATCAAGCCAAAACTGAAAGACAAAGCATATACAAATTATCAAGTTCAAATAATTTAAAGTTTTTTTTTTTTATTTATTTCTTTAATGTAATTCTTCTGTTGACCTTCCCAGTGGTTTAACGTTATTAGAATAAGCATAACTGCAAGCTGTGCAGAATTTAAGTTTACCGGGATCTTAAACTATTGTAGGTAGTGGGGCTCTTATATATTTAACTCCATTTTCAATATACCAAGAAGCGAATTGTTATTTTTTTATTGTTAGTCATTAAACATGAAATTGCCTTATTTGAAAAAAAGTATTTAAAAATATTACTTGGTTGACGAAAATATTATATATTATAATGACTATTAAAAGAATCACAAGGGTTACTACTGTCAGAGATCAACTTTGTTTTCCTGCTCAGAAGCTATAAGATATAGAAATTTCAAGTTATGATAGGCGTGTAGACAAATTTACAGTGAGAACAAAAGTTTAAAAAAATTAACATTTGGTGATTAGTTCGAAAGTTATTAAGAGTTGAACTTAGCAAAAAGTACTATGCGCTGCAGGCTAGTAAAATTGAATTACAGACTTAAAACGTGACATTTTTATATATGAACTTAATAAAAGATTTTATGTGCTTTTTTTTATTTTATAACTGTCGTTGAACAGCCGACCTAACTTAATGGGTTTAAGACTACTAATGTTCAACTCCGTAGCCTTGAAATTTTGAACCCAATCCAGAAGACAAGGAAACTCCTGGATCGAGTATTGGGAGAAATTTGCCTTCGTGGAGGACTTTTTGATGGAGCTAACCCGCATTTGCGATACATGGAGAGGAAGACCACGAGAACCTCCCACGGTTAGCCTGACGGCAAGAGGACTCTAACCACTGAGGATATTTCATGTCAGCACTGTGGTCGGTGCAAGCCGGATGCGGAATTCGTATCGACTGGGATTCGAACCCGGTTCGCCCGATTGGAAGGCGAACGCTCTATCCCCTGAGCCATCGCGGCTCTATGTGCTTTTATTGGTGAAAACATATATCTATATATATAAATAAAATTTTGCTTCAAATAATTTCACTTTCTCAAGATATATGCTTTAAGAGCTCGCGCTTGACTAGCTTGAATAACGTGACATTTTTATATACATGTACACATGACATTTTTATATTTAAAGAAGAGAGAGGAAAAAATTAGACGTTGTCACATTTAAATCTGAACATTTAAAGAAGAACCAGATAAATGAACCATTTTCGGAGCATCCATAACAGGGCTCATTCAGGGCTGGATTAAGACCTCTTGAGGCCCTAAGCACTGAAAATATTTTGGTGTCCATCTCTAACAATTAAAAATATATCTACTATTAAGTGACGAGTTAATTCAAAATAAAAAATCAAAATTTTTTTTAAGAAAATATTTATTCAAATTAAAACAAAAAAAAATTACATAATATAATCAATTGAAAACTTTGAAATTAATATTAAAAAAAATAATAACTTCTGTTTGTGTATATGTAATGTGCAAAAAAGTAAACACTTTGAATAACTTATGATCGAAAGTTTGAACTTTTATATACTAAGACTCAAAATACTTTAAATTAGAAAAACAGACACGTACTTTTTCTAAAAAAAGCATACCTTTTTATTTTCAATTTATTCGAATTCTTGACTCTCGAAATAAATAACCATATCTCGAGAATTTTTGAAACGAACTAAAAATTTTTTAGCACACAATAATAAAATTCATTTCAATTCATTAGTCAAATACAACTGAATTATTCAATTTTAAAAAAGTTATATATTTAACATTTTAATTTTTCAAGAACTATTCGACAGATTTCCTTCAAATTTTATAATCACCATTTAAATTAATATTCTTTAAAATTTAATTATTTATTCAAAATTGTTCCGACTATTAATAATAAATAATTTAAAAAAACAAACTATTTTTGACAGTGAATTATTTTTAGGTAAATGAATTTCATTATTAGATGCAAAAATTTTTCAATTCGTTTCAAAAGTTCTCGAGACATTGCGAAATGCAATTAAATGAAGGAGCCCAAACTTTCGACATAAAAAAAACTTTTGGGACCTTAATTTCCATATTGCGAATACCATCCATATTTTGAGGGACAAATATCCAAATTCAACAACAACATATCGATATATATCCATGTATATGAGCAATTCTACAATTAAACGCCAATTAGTCGCTATTTCTATATTAATTTTCTTCTTTTTTTTACCCTAAAAAAGCAAGAAAAAATCGTGAAAATGAAATTTTTTTCCTTGTTACATACTTTAAATGACAAAATACCAATTTCTAATTTTTCCCGATTTTTTCACTTTACTAACTTTGATTAAATTTTTTTATTTCTGTTTTTTATACTAAAATATAATCTTATAGTATGAAATCTCTATAATTACATTTTAGAGAAACATTATAATAATATTATATTTATGTAAAAATCGTTTTATCAGAAAAAATGACTCAGATAAATCTGCCAAATCAGATAAACAATGCGAAAGATGTAAACTAATCTAAGCACGAACGAAGTTGAAACAAAATACTGCAAGCTAAGGTGTAAAGTGTTTACCAAAATGTTTAATTTGTGTGTGTGTACGGGGGGGGGTGTAAATACGAGAAATTAGTTACTGATTACGTCTTAAATAATGTTATTGGTTACCCCCCCCCTTACACTCGAACATCCGGTCTTGAAAAGAAGACTATTTGAATTTTCTGAGTAACGAACCTTTTCTCTTTAAAAAAAAAAAAAAAAAAAAAAAAAAGGAAAGAAAGGAGAGGGAATGAGCAGGGCTAAAGAGAATAGTTGCCTGCTTAAAGATATCTGAGATGAAAGGATGTTCTCTGTTGTAAATCAATTGGTTACACTTGTCTTTAAAGTGGTTCTTATCATAAAATTTAGCTTTGTATTTCAACCCATATGTTGGAGACAATCACGATGGTCCTTTTCGGAGCCTTTGAATTCATGAAATCGAATGCTGGCAATATAACGCTTGTGTTGTTTTTCGAAGGGGTTTGTTACACACAGAAAGCAAAATCAGGTTAAATTGGACCACGTTTCCCAGTAGTCTTGTGCTTATAATAAAATAACAGGAACAACAATATTTTTCCCACTTGTTTATGAAGAATGACTAATTTTTATTTTAAGAAAAAGTTAAATGGACAATGGAAATAACTTAATCAACTATTTATTTATTTCAATTCGATATACACACGAGCTACAAGTAAAAATTAAGCACAACTATTAAATTTATTTTTAGTGCCAGAAATAATAATATTATTTCAATAATAGTTTTAATTGGCTCAAACTTAAATCATTGTCATTAAAGATTTTATTTATTAGTTATTAAACATATTTTTAAATTCAATTAGTAAAAATATCTTTCTTAAATTTACTATTTATTTTTAATTTGAAATTTTCAGTACTTTTCTTATTTCCTAATTAATTTTACAAATTTCGTTATAAGATGTACAAAATAAAGTTTACTTGCACTAAACCCAATTCAATAATTGAAAATTTGATTTTATTGTTACTTATTTCTTACATTTGATTTTAAAATTAAATTAGTTTTAATGGGCACTCTTTTTAAGGCGTTTTTCACCGTTTACGAACATCCGGTTCACATTGTGAATTGACATTGTATTTATACAAGACTATAAGAACTAAGGAACCTGTAATTCTTTCCTTATTAAAAAGCTAGCTTGCATTCATATTACATTTTATGTATTTTAAATCTTAAAATCTCATGTCGATATATAGATAAGAAAAATCATAAGTGATGCGAAGTATGTGGTCATATTTTCGCAAATTTATCTCTCTTCCACAACGAAATTTAGAAAAATGATACTTAAACACAGCTACTTTTTCTTAATTTAGTGAATAAAAAAATTATTTGACGTAAAATTTTGAAATAAATTTTTGCAAACAAAACCTTTACGTAACTTTATGACTTCTTTTTCCAGTTACAATGACAATGTAATTAAAAATATAGTATAATCAAATATTTTTTAAAAAATTTGCAGCACATAAAAACATGTACAAAAACTGCAAACCTGCACAACAGATTTTTTTTTCACATCAAAAATCACATTTTTTACATTATCAAATCATTGCATCAAAATTTTGTAAATCAAATATTTTAACATAAAAAAATCAAATTGTCGAAGTAATTACTTTGCTGCAACTGCGAAAAATATTCTGTAAACATGAACCGTAACAGTATGTTATAGAATCATAGTAATGGATAAATAAATAGAACTTTTATCGCATAGAAATTCACAACCTAATTTCATTATAAGACCAACAATTTTTGATACCTAACATCTTTCGTTTTTTTTTTTCTTTTATTATGTAAAATTTCGTACTTCTTAGAAATGCTTCTTATCTACTCTTAAAATGGAAACTCAAAATAATAAATTTATAAGTAATGTTTCGAGAAAAAAAAATATGTACTGCGAACATTAGCAAAGCAAAAACAATATATATGTTTTTTTTTTTACTATGAATTTGAATTGATCTGGGTATCTGAGATGAAACATACAATATTAAAAATAATGCCAGAAAGCAATCTTAAACATTGGTTACAGTAGAGATTATCATGGTCTAAATATATATATTAATAAAACTTTAAATTGCAAAAAAAAAAAAAAAAAAAAAAAATGGAAAATTTAAGAATGTTAGAGCAGTTTTGAAGTTTAGCTTTTTTATCAACTTGTTCCACTTATACGGTTTTAAAAAATCGAAAATGTGTTTAAAAAGGAAAATAAATTTATTCAGTTGATAGACAGAAGTAGTATTCATATTTTGAAGATATGATAAATTATAATAATTGTGGTGGGACGAATTTGTATGTATATTTTATTTAATATATTTTCCTTTTTATATTATTTACAAGAAAAGAAACAAACAATAAGATGAGAAATTTAGGTTTTCTTGGATCGCATGGTCCATATTTTTAACCATAAAAACTTCATAAATATTTACACAAAGACAACTTATTATATTATATAATTAAAAGAAAATTAGTAAAAAATAAAATACGCAAAAAAATGAAATGTAAAAAAAAATAAAGCAGGTGTTTAGAGAACTACAAGAATTGTCACTGTCACCCTTTCCTTCAATAAGCAATTAAACGTTCTTTCCGTCATTCCTTTTCTTCGAACCACACACGTAGTCATTTGATACCTTAAAAATAGCCGCCTTAGTTTAGGCTATGGGAAAATGGTCTTGGCAGTTTGAAATTGTCATTATCGTATTTATGGTCCTGGGATTTTTTGTCCTCTTTCTTTCTTTCTTTTTTTTAAATGTCGGATATCAACAGACCCATCACTTTGTTGGCTATCTATTCATAAATTGTCTAAAACAGGCAATTATCTCGAATTTCTAGGGGGAAATTTCTTTCAAGGGGAGCATTTCCTATTTTTTTTTTGTGACTTCATCAAAAATTTTTCTCTGATATACAATATAAATATACAATTATTCTAAATCTTCTCTCACAGTTTTATCCAGTCATTATTTAAATTAGCCATTTTCAGATCAGAATTTTTTTGATAAATATAAATACTCCATTTACTTTTATACCAGTGGCGGATCTAGCGGGGGATCATAGGAGTCATGACCCCCCCAAGGCATATACATCTAGGTAGGTCGGAAAATCAATTTTTTTCCATCTAATTATGTTCTTCACTGTTTCAAGATTCATAATCCAAAAGATTAAAACAAACAAAATAATTTTTGTTTTTGTGTTTGTTTTATTGAATAAAATGTTATTTATTCAATAAAATGTTTTATTCAAAACTCTTTACTAAATTACGAAATAACTTTTAGACGACTTCAGGGGAACCACCATTTTTTGTAATTCAAAAAAAAAAAATAATAATAATAAAAATAATAATGAAAAATAAATAAATAAAAAGAAGAAAGAGATTAGTTGGGGTGCACAACCTTTCTGATTGAAGGGCCTCATGCACAGCAAATTGACTAATGAAGGACCGCATTCTCAAGTGTTTCGACAAACATGTTGACAGCTATAGTAGGTAGTTCTAGGCACTAAATACTTTTTATCATTTAACACGTTGAATGCCATGGGGGTCACCAGAGACCGCGGAGCACATAATTCGAGTAAACACATAATTCAAGTAAATTTTTTATTGTTTTTATATTATTATCGTAACTAAAATGGTTTGAAAAAATTAATGCAATATAGAACACAAAAAAATAGTTTTATTTATATACTCAAAAATGGCAACTTGCTCCAGACAGCGAATAAATATTTTCAAGTGGAAGTTTATTTATTGTGATTCTTGGTTTAATAAACTCAATTTCGTAGATTTTTATCTTATTCATTGTGATTTCTAAGCAATTCGTAGGCTTATATAATTCACCATTTTTTTCAGATATGTCATGTTAAACCTTTTAAAAAACTAGCTAAGTTATTGCTATTAATTATGCACGGATTATTGCTGGCTTGAAAATTTAAAGAAGTATTACTAATGTCTAATATAGCCAGGGTTCGCCAAGTGGGCCCACCTTGAAAAAACCCACTTGGAATGATAAATGGGTTTTTTCAACAAAAAAAAAAATTTTTTTTTTACTAAAACTTATTGTTTCGCATTTATTTTTATAGAATTTATTGTACAGCATAAATTTGTCAAATAGAGTTACATGATTTATATGATTAAGTTTTTAATGTATTAGTAAAATAAAAGAAACTCGAATATTCACATAATTTTATAGCAGGTACTATTGAAAACTTCAAGTGGGTTTTTTCAAAAAGTAATATTTTAATAATATTAAATCAAATAAAAATTTAAATAATATAGTCTGAAAAGATCAATGTTTCAAATATAGTTGCATGCTTTATATATTAATAAACAGGTTATTATTATTATTTCATAAAAAAAAAGCTCTTAAAAAAAAAGCTAAACTTTTAATAAGAGAGCTTTTTAAAATTATCTAAAAATGAAATCATTTTCCTAGAGTTAATAATTTGAAAACAAATGGGACAAGTAACTGATACTCTTTATAACTATAAGTAGTTTCAATTTCACTTTCTATTAATCTTATTGTAAAAACATGTAAGACCATTAAATGTTTATTTCAGTTTTTTATTTAACTTAAGTCAGATGAAATTGTAGTTTTTACTGATTATAAATATTTACAGATTATAATTTTATAATAGGTAATATCCATATGTTTAATAAATATAGTAAATAAATGTGTGTGAAAACAAAAAGATTAATAAACTTGTTCCTTTTATATTACTGCATTTATATTTTATAATTCTTGAGTTAAAAAATTATGAAATGTAATGTACTTAACAATAAAGAAGATTCAAATATGTATTAGTGATAATGCGTTATTTAAACTTAATATAAAATATATATAACCAGGGTTCCCCAAGTGGGCCCACTTTGAAAAAACCCACTTGGTGGTTTTTTTTTTTTTTAATTTGGTTCAAAAAGAAGCATCTCCTAATACTATCATTGAACACATGGTTTAAGTTAACAAATATATTAGAAATGTGCATCAAGCACATGGATGGGCAAATGAAAAAAACTGCTTGATGACTAAACGATACTAGGTGAAATTCATATTGTGAGCGGGTAAAAACTTATGATAATAATTACCATAAATATGAAGAGATTGTTCTTGAACATCAAAATGAATCTAATAATAATATGTCAAAAATATTAAATAATGTTGCGCTTTACCAATAAACTATCAATTGGGAAAAAAAAGATATCAATTGTTTTTGAAGCTTTAAAAAAGCTTCAATCAGAAAACATTTCAATTTCAGAAGCTGTTGAAATATGAATTAGCTTACTATCGTGTAATGAATTAGAACCCCATAAACATTTTGTAAAAAAATTCAATCAGGCAGTTCAGCCACATCATTTATTAGCTTATGCATCCTGGATCCCGAAACAAGGGGACAATTTTTAAATGATGAACAAGACCAATTAGCAGAAAACTGTCTTTCTAAGCATCATCCAGAATTTCTGCCACGTGTTATGGCATTCAAAATTTCCGATCCTGAATAGGTAATATCCATATGTTCCAAAATCAATGATTATTCAACAGTTTTCATTAAAAAATAGTGGAAAATTAATAAAATTAGAATTAGAAAATTATTAAAAAAGAAAAAAAAAATAAGTAAATAAATAAAATTCCTAGCTTCCACAAAATTTCTGTCAATTCTTTTTTCTTTGCACTCAGCACCAGCATCCTCTGTCTCTATCAAAAGAAACTTTTCAACTTTCGGTTTGGTGCAGAGTAAACTTCGAAATTGATTAGGAATAGATAAAGCTACAAAACTCGTAAAAGTGTATAGAGAGAAATGTAGACACTTTGAATGTGTTGTATGATAATAATAATAAAGAAAAAAATTGAACTTTTTTTTAAGTTAACTCTTAACATCTGCTGACAATTTTTAACTATTTGGAGAAAGTTTAAATATTATTTTCAAGATTTCATTTTAATACAATTTATTTTGTTTCTTTTAATCATGTTTAAAAATATTGAAAGCAAACAAAAAATTTTTTTATTAAGTGATACATTAAACAACAAGAAACAAATTTAAAGTTTTATTTTCTGATTGTAAAAAAAATAAGCTATAACTTTTTATCTATGCTTTTTTATAATTTTAAGATCAATTTGTTTTTTGAAACTATGTTATAATGCATCAAAAAATGCATATATTTATCTAAATATTTGAAAAAGGGACAAGCAACTAATACTCTTTATAATTATACATAATTTTAATTTCACTTTCTATTAATCGCAATATAAAAACATGGAAGACCATTAAATATTATTCCAGTTTAATTTTATTAAAGGTAAAAGTCAGATGAAATTTTAGTGTTTACTTATAACAACACTATTTAATAAATAAAAATATTTTCACAGTAAAATTTATGAGCACTAAATGAAAAAACCCAATTTTCCCCGTGTTTTTTCAAATAAAACCCAATTTTCCCCAGGTTTTTTCAATAAAACCCAGGAGGGTTGGGTTTTTTCAAAAATCCCCGGGTTTTTTCAAACTCTGAATATAGCGAGCCTCTTTTACAGAAATCATTTTAAAACGTTTTTCCTTTTTGTTCTAAAATGTTTATTTTTATTCCCTTTTTAAATAAGTTAAAAAATCTTAATTATTTTCTCCTTTTTTTTATGAATTAAATGCCTATCACTATTCAAAATTACGAGTAAACATAATGCACAACATTTCAAGCATATTTTATGCCAATCATGACTTAAAAATATCATGACTGACATGAAAATCATGACTGACTGGTAAGTATAAAAATCTCTAATATTCCCATGTGTATAATTTTTAGTAACTTAGGTAACAATTATCATGAAATTTATTTTCGCTGAATCTACTGGATTTTTTACCTGTCTATTTTGGCAGCTATGAAATAGCGATGTGTTATATTTAAATTGCTGAAAATATGAATTGTTATATGTGATTTTTAAATTTCGTAAATAAAAAACACGATGCGTGGTTTTCGAATCGCGTGTATACCATAGAGTGGTGTATACGAACCGAGATGTGTGGTTTTTAAATTGCGAGAAGTCTCACAACGTATGATTTTTAAAACGCGTGAATATGAATCGCGATGTGATTTTAAATCTCGTGAATACGAATCGAGATGGATGATTTTTAAGTCTCATTAATGTTAATGCGATGTTGCAATTTTAAGATCCCGTAAATACGAATTACGCTATGTGACATTTAAATTGCGATAAGAATCAAAACGTATGATTTTTAAAACGCGTAATTACGAATCGCGATATGTGAAGTTCATTTGATTTGTTAGTCACCTAGGAGTGCGCCGAATTTGGATGTGCGCAACGTAAAAATATATTGGATAACTTAAATTTTATACTAATAAGGTTGAGAGAAATTACATGGTTGAGACAAATTACATTAAAAAATATAAAATGAAATAGAAAAGAGAGAGAGAAAGAAACATAAATTGCTTGTTTTGCACATAATTTTAGCCACGGATTTGCCCGAAACGGATTTGCACATGGTAAAAATTATATAAATTTACAAAGAACATTTTTAGTAAATTTATTTACAATAACATTCAAGTAACTCAATGATTTTATATAGAATTTGATTACTTCAGTTGGGTATCCATTGCTTTTTTTTTTTTTTTTTTTATCAAATTTTGAAGAAGTTTGTCTACTTGTTTTTTGGATAAATGAACATACATTCCTAAATTTTCTCTTAATTTCATTCATTTGATTGAAAATGGTTTTGAAATAGATGTTTATAGAAACATAAGAATTCAAAGTAATTAGTTTATTTATATTAAAATCAAAATCTGTTCAACAAAGTAGTTATAGTACCAAAATAAAAATAATTAAAATTAATGTTATCATAATAATTACGAAGTAAGATTATTTCCTCGGGGAAAATATCATTTAACATAATTGTATAATCTTGAAAATTGAAGATAATTAAATCATCAATGATTCTAAAATCAAATTTAATATTAAGAGTATAATTTTTTCTTAATAGTGTAAAAATAAGTTAGCTAAGAGAGTTGAAAAATTAGATAGTTGTAGTACTTCATTAAATTGAACAAAAATATTTTTTCCACTGTGAAGATAATTATTAAAAAAGACAAAAACTAATTAAAATTTTCCAATAATCTAAATCGCAATTAGAGCTATTTTTAAAATTGTAGTAGTAACTCAAAAGAACATCTTTTAGTTTAGAAAGGGGAATCCTATTTGAAAGATTCTGGAAATCAAAAGGCGCAATAGAATTAATCTTATTTTGTGAAATAAATTCTAAAATAGGTTGATTATTAGTGAAGTGTTAATAATTTAAGTAGTTAGAGAAAATAGTGCAAGGTTAGGTTAGGTAAGTATTAGACCCACATTCACATGTGGATCTAATACTAATTTAGGACTAATAATTAAGTATAAAATATATTGCAATATTAAAAATTAGATCTCAAAATATAATATTTAATTTCTTACATGAAGCTAAAAAGGAAATTAATGATGATATTGTCATTTATATTACTAAGCTTCATATTTTTACTACTTTTTAACTCCTTACTCAAAAGTTCAACAAAGAATTTTTTACAGAAGATCGCATAATTTTTGTTAGCTCGGTGTATGGGGTAATGACAAAAACATTTTTGTAGTTTCTTAATTAATCGATCAATAGTAGAAAAATTTGCTGAAATGTTACTGTTATTTAAATTTTCCTTGTTATTGAAAACAAAGTTTTTAAAGTAATAATAAATAGCCCATTTTCATTATGCTAACATACCTAAAGAGAATCAGTTTAATATTTTTGAAAAACTGAGTAGGTTGAGAATTTATTAAACTTAAAATATTTAAGATGTAGAACATATCGATTTCAGACTACAAAAAGAAAATTACTGCATGCTTTGATACCAAACAATTTTGCCGTATAGTCATTTAAATTATTTTTCAAGATAAATGTATTAAAATTGAAAGTGTTAAATGTGAATGATTATGAAATATTAAAAAAGCCTGATTCCGTGCTAGAATCTTTGTCAAAGTATGTGGTGATGCATTAGATCTGCAAAATTTTTTAGAATTATTTTTAGATCTCATATTAAAATTTTAACTTTTTATTTTAATAAAATGGGTAATAATACAAACCAATGCGGAAATTCTGTGCAATCATAGGACCCTTTAACACTCCCCCTTCTTCGTCCCTTTCTAGAACTCGAATTTCATTGGGTAAAAAGTAAAGGAGCGTTTTCAATTGGACATCACGTAATTTATCACCAAATAACTCTTGAGCTCTGCCCTGAGATTTTTCACATTCTGCCCTGAGATTTCGGTTACATTAGTTTAGTTTTATAGCTAAATCGTCATGCATCCAGCACTTGTTAATTTCAACCGCTACAGCGGTTTTGGCTCGATTTTAAGCGATTTCGCTTTATTAATAGAGATTTTGCAGTTTTACTGCCTAATTATAAAACCTGAGGATAAACCTCTTTGTCCCAAATGCGGCTGTTCAACTCGAGTTGTTAAAGACTCGAGAAGCAAAATTGGATATTGTTTCCAATGTACTAAACGCGGAAGAAAAGTGGATCCATGTAATGGCAAAGTCAGCCCAACGGATAACACTTTCTTCGAAGGATGTCGGATACCAATCGAAGACGTTTTCATTATAATTATCGAATTCGTTTGTAAAGAACGAATAACTTCAGTTTTAGAGCATCTAACTTTATTTAGACGATCGACGCAAGGGCAAAGGTTAGGAGGTCCAACTAGAAAACCAACTACGACCGTGTCGACCACAACTGTAGTCGATTATTTTAGTTATTTAAGAGAAGTAGCTGAAGTGATAGCCTCCCACAATTACCATCAATTAGGTGGAGAGGGTAAGATTTCATTCATTCAGGGTAAGATTCATTAAGATTGCAGCAGGTAATTATATTATTTACAACTCAAAGTTCTTGTTTTTTTTTTTTTTTTTTTTTTTTTTTTTTTTTTTTTTTAATTTTACAGACAAATTACTGCGACAATACATGGCCCTACATTTTTACCGAAGGATAAGGCTCGACGAGGTCGAAACTTTAGGCGAAAAAATAGACAGATTCCTGCGAGACATCGCCCTTGTCTACCCGGGGTATAAGGACGGACACCGCGTCGATGGATTGAAACTCCTGGAGATGGAAGTTCCCACACCTGAATCCGAAGGGATTGAAGCACTTATGCCTAAACCCAAAAAGCCTAAAGTCATCGAACTCAGTGATGACGACGATGTTCCATTTGTAGATGACCCTGAAGATGCAACGTGGACAGAAGCTGATTGGTGATATTTGATGTAATTATTAGGATTAACCTTACCATGTTTTTTTGCTCTAGATTTCATGTAAATTTAACATGGTTTAAATTATTACTTTCAGCTTATTTACAGGGAATTAGCAGAAGAGGCAATCAGAAAGGAGGTAAGTAAAGAAAAAGAAAAAAAAAAGAAAAAAAAGTGTGTTAGTGGTGGGGCAGACGCCACTTCACACAAAAAAAAAAACTTTTTTGGCGCAACAGGTGAGGGGGGTCCTCGTCCCTTGCGCTGGAAGCATGTTACAGTCAAATACAAATTTGCTTATCTGTTTGATTTATATAGCTTTTGAACACAAAATTTTAATTTATCTAAACCTTTCTGACTGTAACATGTTACTGACGCCTCACCAAAATGTAAAAATTTAGAATTCTTTTTACACAAGCCTCTTTTATTGGTATTTTAAAATGTTCAACCATATCAGATATTAAAATTCTTAATATTTCAAATGAAACAATCTTTTTGGGAAAAAATTGGAAATTTTAAGACGTTAGTTAAATTAGAGTAAAAAATCAGAGAAATAAAGGTGATAAAAATAAATTTCAATCTTAGATTGCAAAATTTATTCACGATAATGTTACATCTTTGACAATATGTTTTTTAGAATTCATAACATTTCGAACAAAATTAGGAAATTTACTGAAATGTAATTTTCCTTCAAACTAATAATAAATAAATAATAATGAAAATAAAATTCTATGATGCGAGGGAGAAATCAGATAATCCCTTAATCTAAACAAAAATGAACATACATTAGGAAATTTATATATGAAAGACATTCCTATTTTAAAGCATTCCAATAAGAAATAGAAAAGTGCTTCAATTTAATTAAAGTTTTTTCGTTTAAATTAAAGTTTCTTTTTAAATTATTGGCAAGTTTTGATTAGAGGAAAACTTACCTGCTAGCTAAGAAAAAAATCTTGTTAAGAAAAATAAAAGCAAATAGAGGTTTGACAATCACTCTATTATTTCGCCATATTCTTAAAAATATTTTGAAAATTTATTACCTATCAGACTATATTTCAGTGGTTTCAAACCAGGTTAAGTAAAAACACTTTCTTATACGCAATGATATTCATATTTTAAAGTTTCAGCCATAACAATGACCGTGACTGTTTTATTCTACTTTCCAATTCTAATAGTAGACGACAATTTTAGAATTTTCAATCCATAAGTTTTTAGACTTCAGTTTAAAATGGGAATAAAAATTATATGCATTGAAACTAAATTTTACGAAAAAATATAACTGTTCATCTTCTATATCTGAAGACGAAATCAATAAAAAATTCTATTACCATTTCTTAGAGATGTAAATGGATGATGAAACAAACCTACCATGTGTAGCGTCATGACTGCATTTCGTGATGAGGATGAGAGGCTTACGAAGCATTCTATTATTTCGCGTTGTCACCACATTCTTAAGAAAATTTTAAAGAAAAATTCCCCCGACGCACTGTCACATCGTCTCATTAATGAAATCATAAATAAATTATATTCCCCGATACAATGCGATGATTAGATAATATTTAATGTTTTTGCGATAATAATGTGCATTAGAATTACTATACAATTTACATTAAGGATTTTTTTTCTTTCCTTTTTTTTTACCTTTTTTTTCTGTTTCTTCAAACTTTCTTGCTCAGAAGACTGGATTAAAACTGCTGAAAATGATTATTCCTAAAATTTTGTATATAGTTATAATAAGTTATGTAAATTTAATTTTAGTGTGAAATACTGGTATATTATAAAGCAAAAACAACATAAAAATTCCAAATAATGCCAGATAAAAAAGTCAGCTTAAAAATTGTCTATTGCCTAAGAACTTCGAGGTATTTTCTATTAACTGTGATTAATTAAAACTCTCCGAGAAATCACAGAACATTACTTCAATTGTTTTAATAGTCTAAAATTGGTTGCTTAGCAAGCGAGTAAAATTAAGCATTCCTTTCTTGAATCAGTCGATGGGTTATCAAAAAGCAGTTATAACACATTATTAAAACAAGTCAGTAATTCATAGTTGATAAAAAAATAATTAAAGTCATGCAACAAGACAATTTCTGAGCATAAACTATTTAAAAAAAAAAGTAAACAAAATTTTTTTAAATTTACACGAATTTTTTTTTTCAAACCTAATCATTTGGCAGCTTTTTTTCCATAATTTAAACTGAAAATTATTAGAACAAGAGTATTTAAAGATACATTTTTTAAAAAAAGAAACTTTATTTAAAAAATGATTTTAGAATTTAAAATAAATTAAAAAATTTAATAATATACCTTCTTAAAAAATGAAAACTTATTTATAAGTCAGTAGTATAAATACAGTTGGGAATAATTCTAACAAAGTAAATAATTTGAATGGAAAGCACAATTAAACCTATAAACACAGATAATTTAATCAGTGTGTTATTATTATTTAAACAGTCAGTTATTTATATTTTTTAAATGGAATATGAGTATGAATTCCAGCCAAAACTATACAATCAAGCGGGTTATTCGATTAAAAGGGGAGTGCAATATTCAATCTTAAATTCTCAATTTTCGCGAAACTTTACTTTTTAATAGTATTTAATGCATAGTATAGCATTTTGATTAAATAAACTAAGTTTTATGATCAATAAACAATTATAAATGATCTGTGCAGGGCCGGATTTAAGCTTGGTGAGGCCCTAAGCTACTGAAAATGATGGGCCCTTATAAGTTCAATTCCATTTCTATACACCTAAAGTAAACTATCATTATTTTTTATTATTGAGTATTAACATTATATTATTAAAAAATTTGCTAATATTAGTTTATTGTTAAATATATTAATTGAGATGAGACTATTATGTAGAACCTTTCTTTTATTACACATATTTTTTGAACGAGGGAAAAAAGTTACAAAAGAAACACATTTTAAGCACAGAGTGAAAATTTGGCGTGCTGGGCCACTATATATTTAACAGAGTTTTTTTTTAGATTCATTTTGAATATATTTTATTTGCAATTTTTAATGATTTTTTCGCGAATTTTTTTCTCAATTGTTTTTTTTTTTTTTTACGTTACAAAATCTATAAGACTTAGAAACATGAAATTTTGAAAGTGCGTAGAAAATATGCAAAGAGTTAGAAAGAAAACAAGAAAATACAATTTGAATATTAGTTTTATTTTTTTTTATAAACAACCGACCCAATTTCGAGTTACCACTACTAAGATTCAACTCCGTGGTCTTGTAATTTTGAAAACAATCCAGAAGATGAGAGAACTGCTAGATTAGTACCCAGAGGTATTTCTTTGTTAAGAGAACTTGGATGACTTTGTGACCCCGACAAATTAAACATGCACCAGTCACGATTTTATACATGGGTATTCTTCTGCCGGCTGAATTCAAACTCCCATTCTCACGAGCACGAGTCCAACGCCCTATCAACCAGGCTATCCCGGCCACATTTATTAGCTTATTTTATAACAGTCGTTGAACAGTCGACCCAATTTCGAGTTTACCACTACTAATATTCTACTCCGTAGCCTTGTCATTTTGAACCCAATTCAGCAGCCCCTGGAGCAGGTGAGGGCCGTTACATTAATACTGTTTGTAAAAATAAAAAGACCATTTTGTAATTTGATATTATTTAATTGATGTTTATATTGAAAATATTTCTTCATTATTTATTCAATTCTTTTTAATTATTTTAAGTACATTTGTTAAATTTTTGTGCAAGAAAACAATTGTCATTATTTATGTAAATTTTTGGCTTACATTTTTAAGGATATATTAAAGGGTCTATTAAATATCAGAGAGAATAAATGTCATACGAGTTTAAAGTATCAGCTCTGCTCTTGATGGTGTATAGTGGCTAGGATGTGAAAGAGCAACAGTCCCGGGTATCCAGCCAAAACGAGCATTCGACATATCAATGGAACACACTAAAGCCTTATATCAATTAGCAATTAGTTTTAGATAATTACAATTGTAGAATAATTAGCTTATTATAGAATTAAATGTTTTAAAAGACAAATATCTGTTAATGTTTAACATTTAATCAACGAAAAAACAACCTATATTGAAATCTAACGAATTTATTATTTTTAATTACTGATAAAGTTTGTGACAGAAAAAAAAAATTAAAGTATAATAGATTTCAGAATATTAGAAACACCTTCTAGTTATACCATTACAATCAAATAGGTTTCGATGTCTTTCATCACGATCTCATTAGTGATTCAGCATATTTCGATATCATTTTTGTTTCGTTCTTACTTAATATTAATTTGTTTGCGACAGTTAATTTGTATACCTCTTTTACTACACTTTCGAGGAGTTTAAAAATATAATATTGAGGATTTTAACTTTTTTGTGTGCCTCTTTTATTACGCCATCATCACACCCACACGCAATTGTCTACTCTAAATAATGCTATATAGAATGTGATAGTAAATTAAACGTGTGTAGTTATTTAAATTCTTATTCAAAAGTATTAGTTAATTTTTTTTTTGAACTCACAATTTCTGTCCTTTTTTAGATATTTTAAAGTGCTACTTAAAACTGCTGCATATCACATGAAAGCATTAAATACATCATTTGTACAATTTTAAAGTAAAATAAAAGGGAATTCTGATCTTTAGAAACAGATATTAAATAGATGGGGCAAAAAAAAACTTTTTTACCTTTTAAATTAAAAAATTGTTTAAGTATAAATAATTTATTAATACTCAAATTGCTTGATATGTTTCCAACTATTGACAGCGAAGTTTTTTGTTTTATTCAGTCATTTATTTATATTTATTTTTATTCAGTCATTTATCCGACAATATAAAAAAGAGAAAAAATGCACTTCCGGCTTCTGAGGGCCCCAGCTCCGAATAAAACTGAAAAAAAGAGAGGGGAAAGTAGGATCTGGGGGCCCTTGTCATCTCGGGGCCCCAAACTACAGCTTATTTAGCTTATACGTAAATCCGGCCTTGAATCTGTGTTAGCATCAAAAACTGTAAATACCATTTAAAGTTACATAAAAATTAATCAATGTTAGTGAAAAGTATAATATATATATATAAATATATATATATATATATATATATATATATATATATATATATATATATATATATATATATATATATATATATATATATATATATATATATATATATATATATATATATATATATATATATATATATATATATATATATATATATATATATATATATATATTATATCTACTTATTTAAACGTTAGAAAAAAATTTTAGGGATCAAATTTAATTTAGATTTTACTCTCACCCTATTTATAGTTCTCACATAAATATTAACAATTACTTCAAGAAATCTCGACGCCTTGAAACATTCAAGTTTATTGATTATTTTAATTCCTATAATATATTTTTTGAACTTGTGGTACACAAAAACTATTATTTCATGAAGAAGAAAAAAAATTGATCTTCAAACAAATTTTATTATGAAGGTTTAGGGTGAGAGGGCAATAAAATTTTAAACTTATTTGCATTTACGAAACCAGTTAAGAGTATTTTGTTCGAATTTTTTTCTTCTTTTCTTATTCCATTTAAATATTATAATTTATCTTTGCATTTAAATTCATTCTAAAATATGGATTTTCATGGATATACACTACATCAACTTTTATCCTTTCCCCGTCGATATGATAATCCCCCTTGTTCCCCGCGAAAAGCTTTCGTCATCCACTCCTAAGCGTTAATTGGAAGAAATATATCACATGCTTCTTTGGCCAGTATCCCGCCTAAAGCAGAATTTCGGATATTCTGATTGGTTCAAAAGGAAAAGAGCGCCTTTTTCCTTTTATTTGCATCATCAAACAATCATTGCTGTTAATCGTCTTAGTGTAATCTATTTTTGTCGAGTTAATATATTGATTAATAATTAATATTTCGATAAATAACACGTTTCCCTAATTTAAAAAGCGTTAGTTAGTTGAGATTTAAAATTAAGTTATGAATTTTCAGTTTACGAATATTATTTTTATTTATCTTTTTTTCCTCCTGTGTTACTTCTTGTAACGTAAGTTTCCTTCTTTATTTTACGAAAATGTCATTACGTGTAAATAAGGCGTAATGTTTCACAAATATACTGTATCTTCTCTTTATTATGTTATTATTTTGAGATTTAAAAATAAATTGTGGATAGATACTGTATTTTTATTTATTTATTTTTACTCCGTTTTTATGCCTAATTATGTAAGTTTCTTATCTTTATATTTTGAAAATTTTATAAAAGAGCAACATTAAGAATTTAGAACTAATACAAGTTAATTTCAAATTTAGGTTTTAAATAATCACCAGTTATCTATTAATTTTTCGTAAATATACTGTATCTTCTCTTTATTATGTTATTATTTTGAGATTTAAAAATAAATTGTGGATAGATACTGTATTTTTATTTATTTATTTTTACTCCGTTTTTATGCCTAATTATGTAAGTTTCTTATCTTTATATTTTGAAAATTTTATAACTTGTAAATAAAACGAAATATTTCTTTATTTTTAATTACTGTTGTTTTCAAAAGTTTAACATTAAACATTTAGAATTATTATAAATTAGTTTAAAATTTATGCCTAGAAGAATCACCACTTATTTACCTATATATATATATATTTTTTTAATGTCAAAAAAAATCTTTTTAGAATGATTAAACACCGAAGAAAAAAATTATGCATTAACAATAATTTGTTTTCATATTAAAAAAAAATTACTCATTTAAATAAATTAATATAAAATTAGAAATTCCTTTGTGGAATTTAAATCCAATCTTTATTGTATCATATATGTAGTTATATTTTTTAATTATAAAAATAGTTGAATTCAGAGTACAGTAGAGTATATTATATAAAAAAAAAAAGTGAAATTAGTACGTTTGCTGAACCTTTATTTATAATTTCAACATGGATTACTCTCTTCAATGAAGATTCCAAAAGTAAGTCTTTATTTATGTTTATCCTATGATTTGCTTTTCTATTATTCTTGTTTCTTTTATTTTTTGATTTTATGCTTGTACTTGTTTATTCCCGTTTTAACATTCCGCATGCGATTTTTTTTTATCTTCCTTACCCGTTCTTTCGATTCTCTACCCGTTCCTGATATCACGACGGTAACACCGTTCTTTTTCGGTCCTCTCCTCTTAGAGAGCGCCTTTTCTTTCCCCCATCTTCCCCCTTTCCGTCGTGATGTCATGATCGGGTTTCTCTTTTTCCTCCTACCCCTTGGCGACCTATCTAAATAGGTCGCCAAAAAATTTGCGGCACTTGGCCTTGCCGTAGTTATGATAATCATCCCTTTTTATCTGTTCTGATAACTCATTCTTTCTATTATTTTTGTTTTCTTCCTTTAAGTTCAACTTGTTATTTGGCATGTTTTTTTGGTAACCCTAAATTAATCATTTCTTCTAATTACAAATGAAATGACATTTAAATTATTTCAATGTTGCTATTCATCTTCATTATTTAGTATATTGTTATTTTACCATTTTTTACAAAGTTTTGTCTATAAATTGTCTATGAATGGTGTTTTCAATATAAATGTAAACAATAACAATCTCCAACTCAATACTTGCTACTGCTTATTCTGCTAGGCTATATTTTCAAACTGATAATTTTGTTTTTAACAAAAGAAATAAATTATATAATTTTTAAGCTCAAATCTGTTGTATTTCATAAGATAGTAACGATAAGTAATTCTGGTGAGTAAGAAGTGAAAATTTGTTTTATTTCTTTAGAGATGCATTGCGAAAAAGGTGACATGGTTGCTAGATTTTGAATAACTCCCTTTTTTGGCAATCCTGATTTGGCCTCTTTCAATTTGTTTATTATTGTTTGTTCTTGTTGCAAGCTGTGCATCATCTTACGTTAGTGTTAGCACCTTTAGCATTGTAAACACAAGTAATAAGTAATCAAATACCACGTTTGCAAGAATCACAATGTTCTCTTGCAAGTTCTCAAAACACAATGATCGCGTTGTGAGCCAAATGGCTTTAAAATACACCCGAAACAGTAACCTGGAAGTATAGGCGTATAGAGCTTGCAGCGTTCCCTTGTGTAAAAAATGCGGTCCATAGGGATTTTTAAAATTAGAGATACTTAGCCAAGTAAATAACCAGGCAAAAGGGCTGCAGGTTTTTTTTTCCGTCCTAGTCTGAGTAAATTGCAGCATTTGCTGCAATGAATTCAATTTTTCTCCTTATATGATTGTTCATAATCAATCTGTCTTAAAATTAATAAAAAGTTGCAAAGTTATCTAACTATTATATTAAATTTAATCAGGCTATCAATTTTAACTGCTGAAGATAATTACATTATTTTCACTATCTCAGTAATTCATATCTTTTTAAAAATAGTTCATAAATTATATTTATATAAATATTAGTTAAGTTTATTATTTAAAAAAGAATCATATGGACGCGATCAAAATGTCTATATGTGTAACTAATTTTATACAGAATAGTGTCTACATTTTCTCATTTTAATGTCATTGTTTCAAAAGCAGTTATTAGAATTTCTCCTGCTTAATGCTTAGTTTCATGCTCACTACTTAGTATTTCAAGAAATACTTTTTTTTAAAAAAATATTGAAAAGTTAATAAAAGTATTGAAAAAAGTTATTGAATCTGTAAGGAGTTTATTTTCTTTTAAAAAGTTCTTGTAAATATATTTGTCATTATTCACCTCTTGCATTGTGAAGCTGGTTTAAATATATGCGTTTACATTTTAATTCTTAGTTTACTTTTATAGATATATTTTAGGTAGGTATCTTGTGTTTCATAATATGTATTTTTTGACGGGGTTAAAAAATATTCAATGATCTCTTAAGATAAAATATTTAGTGCTTTAAAAGGCATATAAAACTTACTTGTAGTTGATCTGCATATTTTCTCAATTATTAAATTTTTGTTAACATTTTTAACTGATAATTGTGGTTGAAACATTTAATTAGTATTTACATATTTGTATTTTTACAAAAAAAATTGTATGCTAAATTTTAGTATTGTCTTTTTCTTGATTCTCCAAGAGCTCGTTCTTTTACAAGGATAGATTTACGATAAACTATTTTCAGAATGAAATTTTGTTTTCTTTAAAATAAATTTTTATTAATTATATCATTTACATGTCAATTTGCTTTTTTAAAATATTTTTATTTGTATAATTTTTTTTCTTTCTCATAGTCTGCTAGATTGCAAAGTCTTGATGGAACTGATTTTAAAGAACGTACAAGACAAGCTATTCGTCACATCATGCCTGATGATGTTGTTGAACTCTAAAGCTGGATGGGCAATAATGAAAAAAAAGATTTTTTGGTTACAGAGTGTCAGGTGCAATTATTGGTAATATTTAATCCCTGTTTATATATATATATATATATATATATATATATATATATATATATATATATATATATATATATATATATATATATATATATATATTATTCCATTTGTAGTTTGACAGTATATAGTTAAAATTTGTGTTGCTAAAGTTGCCAAACTTTTTAATATACTATAAATTTAGTATTCCATGAATTTTCAAAGAGTTTATAAATTTCAAACATTGGAATAATTTATGAGTGTGTTGTTTGAAATAATATTGTTATTAGTATCACCATCTTCTTTTCCAGTCATAGTAGAATGGTAATCATACGATACTTCAGTTATCCAACACTTTTTTTGACTTGCGCTTGTGTGTACTAATAGCTTTATCATTATTACAGTTGTTGTTACTAGATTATTCTTATAACAATGAATCAAACATGTATCAAATCATTTTATTTTTTGTGAACTAGTATTAAGTTACGTATGATGGGCAATTGAAAAAGCAGCTTAACAAGGTTACCCCATAATATTTTCCCTGAGAGTAACAGAAATCTGGGCTTCTACTAATTTAGTTTGAGATACCTTTTTAATAGGTTCTGAAATAATTTTATGTTTATTCATGAAAATACCTACTGGTTTGTTTATATTTTCTTTTTGTTATGTTTTAGAAGCTGTTTGCAGTGTTTTCACATACACTAAAGTAAATGAAGTTGGAAGCATTATTAGAGGCTGGTTGCGCCATGCTAAAGAAAGAAGAGTTTATTCTGTAAAAAAATTAAGGAAATAATAGTGTAAATAAAAGTTTCACTTATGTGATTCTAATATTGTTTATTTTTTTCTGTTCTCATATTTATTTGCATACACTAAATTTATGCTGCAAAAAATAGATAAATCCTTAAAACAAGTTATTTTTAATATTTTCAAGATACTGATTTAAGTATGCCTTCAGCTAACAATTCTTCAGCAAAACATGGCAACAGCTGTTTTAGTTTGTATATAAAAACAGATAATTTTCTAATTTTATTTGTTTTTTAAATTGCATCATTGACACAATAACTAAACAATAAAGTATGTGATCCATAAACATCTATTTTGAGTTTTTGATAAAATAGTCACAACTTCATTTAAACTATTTATAATATAAAATGTTTTTTAGTAAGTTTTGCAGAAGAATGTAATGAGAATTATTTTGCCAATTAACTAGTTTCAACTGATCATACGAGAAATTTAAACATTAATGCGAAGTTCTCAGTATTAGAGCAACATTAAAATAAAAATTATTCATTATTTTATTATAAGATATTTAATATATCTACTACATTAAACAATATGAGCAATAATGAAGCAATCATAAATTACAATGTACATAAAAGATTCAATACGTCTCATAATTTAATTTAATAAGAAATATTCTTTCCTGAAAACTAACGCTAATTAGGAGAATGGTAACCTTCCTTGGTGTTCAAAGGGTACATTCAATTAGACTTTTTAATAATGGCCAAGTTTTTATTCCAAGCAATAGAAATGTGAAAACCAATTATCTTGCATATTTTTGTATTAAAATGATACATTATTCTTTTCTTTAGATACGTTTGTTTATTAACTGTTTTACTCCCTTTTCCTTTACTAATTTTCCTAAAAAAAATAGAGGAATAGCCCATTTTTCTGGAAAAATAGAGTGGTATACAAATTAAAAACTATCACCTTTTTTTTCATTTAGAAAACATTTTTCTGACCTCTAATTCAGTAAATTTAAAAGAAAAACCTTATTTAAGTTGCTAAAATTAATAAAAATTTCAAAGGTGAAATTTATTTCCAAAATAAGACACCCTCCTATTACTATCATACCATTTCCAACATGCATCCCACAAGTTACCTCAATCCTTACTAAACAGGTCTTATTATGTCCTAATGCCATCCTAAAGCGTTCTAAAGGTATCCTGAAACTGTCCTAGTTATGACATCATTAAGATATCTGCAGGTGGGACATTCTAACACGCAGATGACATCCGTAGGACATTTAGCGGTAAATATAGGACTTCCTCTGGAAGTCACAGAATCCTAAAGATGACAACTTTAGGATGTCATAACGAAGTCAATGTGCTGTATGGGTGGTCCTGCAATTCCCTCACATTGCGAGGGGATAGCGGAGGAGCACGAATTTGGTTTTCCAAGTAGAGCCACAAATGCTCTATTGGATTAAGGTTAGGTGAATTTGGGGGCCGAGACATGACTTGAAAGTCACTGGAATGTTCCTCGAACCAATGCATGACGATTCGACCCTTATGACATGGTGCATTATCCTGTTGGTAAACACCATACCCCGCAGGAAAAACTGTTGCCATGAATGGGTGAACCTGGTCTGCAACTATGTTCAAGTAGCTTACAGATGTCAGGGATTGTTGTATGAGGATTATGGGTCCTAATGTGCCCCATGAAAACATTGTTCCTGGGCGAGAAACCATGGCGAGTCCATTGTTATAGATGGAGGGTGGTCATAATATAATGGCTCTTCGGTGTATATATATACACTGGTGTGCAAAACTTAAGTTGTAACTTAACTTAAAACTGCTAGCTTAACTGTGCAAAACTTAAGTTGTAGCACTTGTTGCTTAATTAAGCAACAAGTGCGTTTTTTGTCATAACTCTACAAGAAATCATTCGATTGACATGAAATTTGAATATGATGTACATTATTTTGTACTTAAACGATGGTAAAAAAATAATGGCTCAGAAATGAATATAAAGCTTAAAGTAGGGTATGGAACAAAAAAAAGGCTTTATTTGACATATAGTGGCGTTACACATGATTGCCTGAAGAAGCGTAAGTACAACTGGCAGATGTTCCCTAGTATGGGATATGCCCCCCCTTACTGTAATTGTTGCTTGGCATCGTCTCTCCATGCTAAGCACCAGATTATTCAGGAGTTCTTGGGGTAAACGTCTCCATTCCTCATTTAACGCATCTTTCAGCTGATGGGTGTTACCAGGAGGATACTGTCGTGTCGCAAGACGTCTCCCTAAAGCATCCCACACATGCTCTATGGGATTTAGATCTGGAGAGTAAGCTGACCAATCCATTCGTGTGATATCTTCACTTTCCAGTAGCTCTTGAACATTAGCAGTGCGGTGTGGCCGGGTATTGTCATCCATAAAAATGAAGTCTGGTCCAATGGCCCCTCGGAACAGACTCACATGGGGTAGGATTACCTCATTGCAGTAGCGGTCTCCAGTTACAGAACCTCGGTCGAAGATCTGAAGCTCAGTCCACCCGTTCAACATAATGCCACCCCAGACGACAACTCCAGGACCACCGTAACGCTCTCTTTCCGCGTTGTTATTGGGATGAAATCGAGCTCCAACCTCTCTCCAGATCAACGGACGTTGAGAATCGCTTGTAGCACTGAAACGACACTCATCTGTGAAGAGGACGCGACTCCATTGATGAGGTGTCCAGGTTTCGTGTTCTCTTCACCACTCTAAACGGTGCCACCGATGGCTAACTTTTAAAGGTATGCAGCATTCAGGACGTCTAGCAAATAAGCCACCTTTGTGGAGGCGTCTGGCCACTGTAAATCTTGATACTTGTCGGCCTGTGGCTGTGCACAGTTGCTGAGATATGGCTCTCGCTGACTGAAAACGGCTTCTTTTCGCCTGGAGGACAATGTAACGGTCATCTCTTGGTGTTGTTTTCCTTGGACGGCCACCACCAACTTTCCGAACAGCTGTACCAGTAGTTTTAAAAGCATTCCAAGCACGAGAAACAACACTTTTGTTGATCCCGAACTCTTCGGCGACACTGGTCACACTACGCCCTCCTCTAGCTTCCCAATCATTCTTCCTCGAGTAAAGTCGTCTAAATGATTTCTTGAAGACATGTTTCACAAAACAAATCACTTGCACTTGCAGCGAATATCTTTAACTACGGTGCTGTTCATCCTTTTATCACAGCTTTGACCTGCGCGCGCCGACCCGCAAGGTTTACGTACACTTACATCACCTACGACGTTTTATTTCTAAAATTTGCATACAAATAATCTTTCTACTGAATTACGTGCATATTATACTGCAATTTCATGGCTATCTTATACTTCGATGGAGAGCTGTGGCCGAAAAACCACTTGTTGCATAAGTTTTGCACACCAGTGTGTATATATATATATATATATATATATATATATATATATATATATATATATATATATATATATATATATATATATATATATATATATATATATATATATATATATATATATATATATATATATATATATATATATATATATATATATATATATATATATATATATATATATATATATATATATATATATATATATATATAAGATTAATTAAGAGAATTTTTGAATACGATGCATCGAAATAATTTTAAATGTATTTCTATTTCTGAAAAAATTAATTCCGCTATATTTTGAAATTCTGAAACCGAAAATAAATTGCCATCTGAGTTGTATTGATTTGCAGAAAAATTAACGTAGTTGGGTGGCGATAATGATGTAGGCTTGTATGAGTAGTTAAGAGAGCAACTAAATAGAATTATTTTTACTATCGGTAAAAATGTGGCTCAGAGGAGGCTCAATCCCCTGAGCGCGCCTTCCAATGAAGTGGCTCAAATCCCAGTGGTGGCTGGTCGAAAAGAATTCCACACCCAGCTCGCACCGACCATAGTGCTGACGTGAAATATACTCAGTGATCGACAAATCATGAGTTAGAGTCCCCTTGGGATCAGGCAAACCGTGGGAGGTTTTCGTGGCTTTCCACTCCATGTATCGCAAATGCTGGTTAGTGCCATTAAAAAGTCCTCTACAAAGGCAAATTTCTCTCAATACTTCTGTTACCAATTCTGTTCCCAATACTTGTTGAGGTGTTACTGAGGATTTGCAATGAAAAGGTTATTGGTGAAGATAAATTCTTCATTTTGGCGTAGCTAGATAAAGTAAAATCGTCCCGGTAGCTTTTCTAAAATTTAGTAAAATTATCAATAAAGATTATTACTAAGGATAATTTCCTTATTTTTTCATTTATTCAAATATTTATTTCTTTTCTGATTGTGAATATGCGTATGAGGACGACATCTGTGCTTTTTTACTACATATATAAGAATATTTCCTTTTGATAGCTACTTAAGTTTTACTTCGGCTAGAAAACAAGTATATTAAAATTAAAATAATGAATCTTTCAAACCTAATATAAGAAACCTATTACAAGAAATCTTTGAAACCTAATTGCTATCATTGAAATAATTTTGCTACCACTTTTTATCTGTCGGGACCCATTTATTAATGTTTAACTCGAACAAAATCTCTTCGGTATCCAAAGAATTAATAAAATAAAATCAAAACGATTAGTATTTTTAACTCCAAAATGAAATTTATATTAAACATTCTAGTACTTAAAATTTTAGGCAATTGACGAGTACTGTTCTGAATTTAACACTATCGTGATATTCGATAATTTAAATAATTTCTTAAAAAATAAAGTTCAAACCAAAAATCGGTCTTCCTAGAGCACAAATTCATTATCCGCACAAATCATCAATCATGTTGAATTTAATAGCTGCCCCATCGCTTGCTCACAAACCGCCATCCAGATAATGAGACAATCACACAACTTCGTATTTTATATGCAGAGACTAATTAAATATTGATTATTCAAGTATTTAAAGCTTCCTAAACATTTAATATCAAATTATTAAAGTAAAAGTTTCTTTTCCTTTTTCTTCTCCCCACTCCCTTTTTTTTAAACCAACAATATTGACTATGCAATACATTTTAAGCTATTAATCCTCTGTAACAATCGATCGATTTTTAAACGTTCGGATTTTCGCTTAAATTTAGTAAATCAATGTTTATATCCTGTAATATAAATAAACCTAAATATGACATGAAATAAGGCTAATAGATTTCCACCGAAGATTAGACACCGAAGAGCCATTACATTATGACCACCCTGCTAATAACATGTAAGACCACCTTTAACCCTCAAAACTGCTAGCACCCGCCGTGGCATTGATTCCACAAGGTGCTGATAGGTAGTCTGGTACAAAGCGCTCACCAACTGGTTCTGCAATTCCCTCACATTGCGAGGGGGTAGCGTGGCAGCACGAATTTGGTTTTCCAAGTACGACCACAAATGCTCTATTGGATTAAGGTCAGGTGAATTTGGGGACCAAGACATGACTTGAAAGTCACTGGAATGTTCCTCGAAGCAATCCATGAGGATTCGACACCTATGACATGGTGCATTATCCTGTTGGTAAACACCATCCCCCGCAGGAAAAACTGTTGCCATGAATGGGTGAACCTGGTCTGCAACTATGTTCAAGTAGCTTACAGACGTCAGGGATTGTTCTATGAGGGTTATGGGTCCTAATGTGCCCCATGAAAACATTGTTCCTGGGCGAGAAACCATGAAAACCTGGGCGACCCCATTGTTATAGATGGAGGGTGGTCATAACGTAATGGCTCTTCGGTGTATATGGGATAATTCTTTGGAAACGTATTTACTTTGAAACCAGTTTAAGGACGAAAAATTCTCTGGTATTCTTTGGTTCGGCTAATTATTTAATAAAATTACGGTCTGCATACTCTTCATACTGTGAAGTATAGAATTATGTGTCAACAGCACAAATGCAAAATAATCGGTGGTGTAACGACGGGCTAGAATTCATGTAGTCGCAAGCTGCTTAAGCAGAAGTTCAAGAGTACTTGAAATCATATAATTTTTATTTATTTGAAATTTTAATAATGTCCAGTTTGTATAGGTTTTACATTACAAGCTTATTCAACTAGACATTTTTTTTTCTATTTTAAGTCCAAATTTGTGAAAGCTATCCTTTTATTCTCTCCTGTCGCTTTTGATTTGCTTTATCAATGTTGAAAAAGGAAATATAAATAACTAACAAGCTCACAATAAATTTTCACTATACTTAAACTATTTCTAGCTCAGCTACAATATGAACACTTTTCCTCATATTCTTCTTCCTATTACTTCTTCTTTACTGCTTTTTCTTCTACTACTTCTTCTTCTATTACCTCTTCATCTTCTATTTCTTCTTCTTCCTCCTCCTCTTATTTTTCTTCTTCTTCCTCCTCCTCTTCTTTTTCTTCCTTCTATTTTTTGCTAGCAGAGGACTGATCATTAAAATGTGGCTCCCAGTAGATCACCGAAGTCAAGCATCACTGATTGCTGTCAGTGTGCGGGAGGGTGATAACTTTTATCAGTCTGCGAAGAGACCAAAGGTGAGAGATATTGGTTCTCGTAAAACCGTTCTATCGAAAAGTGCTTGTCTTCGTGTGCAAGTCGTTAGGCTTCTAAAGCGGTGGAGTTATCCCCTAAGCAGAGGATAAAAATTGTGATGGCATGTCCTCGGATCATCCTCAGGGATGTTTCCCAGAACGTCGCCAATAGCACATTGTGTAGCTCTAGTATAAAACAAATAAAGTACTATTGCTAATAAATACATGGTTCACCGATTTGTTAAGAAGTGGTCCTTCAAGCATGCAAATCATTGTATTTATCAATAATTTCAATGTCATTGTGAAGCGAAAAAAATACATTATTAACAGTTTCTTTTCCCTTATAGCAGAACTCATATGAGACATCAAATTTGTTTAAATATTCTATGAATTATAGCAATTTAAGATAATGTTCATTGTTCAATGTGCAACTTTTAGTTATGAAAACAAACTAACAATTCTTAATCATTTGAGAAATTTTAATTGAAAATGACTTTCTGATCAACGAGGCAGCATTCTACATCTATTGGTACTGTCTTCACACATTAGTTTGAATTTCATATGACTGGTAGGCAACGGTAACGATCCATGAATCACCAAATCACTTAAATAGCTAGAACTGGTTGTTGTATGATGTGGGGCCAACCATACAATGTTCATCTCATAAGGAGATTTGGAAGATATCTCCTGTAAGTCCTTCGTAGTCATTTTAATTGCTAGTGATCATTCTTTTCACTGCAAGTCATTCCCGTAGCCAGGGGGGGGCGTCGGGATAAATCCCCCCCCCCCGAAATTCTGGGATTCAAACTTTTTAGTCTTTCTTTGATCCTTTCAGTAAAAGGAAGAACAAAAACTGTCGAATCAAACCTTTTATTAACTAACTTTATTAAGCATATTTCGGGATATTCTGGTTTGTCCTAAAAAAGTAATCGAGAAATTTTCTTCAAATCCCAGTCGCATGTCTTTGTAAACTTTGTTTACAAATTGATGATAATTATTATGTAATATTAATTGAAAAATAAGTATTATGTAATATTTTTTAATTGCTAGTTTAACTTTTGCAAACAACAGAATAAACAATATTTGTTACAATGTTTTTCCCCTACTTTGTCTGAAACTGTCCTTGCTTCTTACCATATCCCCCCCACCGAAAAAATATCCTGGCTACGGCCTTGCTGCAAGTCATCTTCGATTTCAAGCCATTGATGCTGTGTTCTGTTAAGCATGTTTCTATTAAAAATAAGAAAAAATGTATTTAAAAACACAATTCATTGTTTTATAGCATTATTCACCAATCTATTTAAACTCAAAACATTTCTGATGTGATTGACTTTACCAGTCATCGTATCTGTTAATAAAATAAAGTCAACGAAATTTTGCTAATAAATTAAAAATGATAAGTCAGATTACATACTTAAATTCAGTCATCTATTTTCTGTCAAAGTTGGAAAAGTTATTGTGACAATTATGCAGAAAATTTGTTAAGATATGTGATATTATTTTGACAAAAAGCATCTCTAAAAATTTTTATTACATGCTCTGGGAACTTAATTTTGGAACACTTAGAATTTTTATTAAACTAACCGTTTTTCGTACGGGGTGAATAAAAAAAATCAATTAATCAGTCAGTATTGAACTACACTACGAAGTCATGCAAAAAACAGAAAGGCGTATACCGACGCAATTGAAGAGCTTAGTGGAAGAACCAGGTAAGTGACATTTTAGGGGCATTTATGAATCAGTGAAAATAACAAAGTGGTTGCATCGATACGACTGTGTTTAATATAATAGAATTGTTTTTGTTTTCACTTTAATCTTAACATAACTTATCCACATTAGTTTTTAGTGTGCCTGCAAGATTTTTATTTTTAAAATAGGCAGTAGTAAATAAAATAAAACAAAGAATTATCTTTCCCACCTTCTAGTAAATCGGTTAAATCGGTAATAAAATAGTCCGAAGGTCACCTTTTTTTTCTATTAACCTAAATATAGCCTCTCTGAAAATGTCACTTAACTAATTTTTCATTAAGCTCTTCAATTAATAAAATGAAACAATTTCATTTCTTTTTATTTATTACTATTTCTTACCCATTCCGATGGTTTTAAGTGATTATATTAAGCAAAACACCCTTTTTATTGTTAATCCCATCAGAATATAGATAAGCTGTATTTAGCACCGCTGGGCGTGATGGCTTGGGTTTTTCTTTTTCTTTTTTTTCCAGTTCTTCATAGAAAACATGAGCATTTCATAATTTCAAACACTAACTACTTGAAAAAAACTCTACTTGAATGTCACATGCATAAGCTTAACATGAAGGATATTTTTTTAAGATGAAGTACATTTTTTTTGGATTAGGTTAGTTTGTTAATTTTAAATTAGATATAGTTTTTATAATTATATATGTGCATAAAATAAAATAAAATGAATAACTTTTAACTACAATTATAACCCAACAATAATTCTTGAATCTTTGAATTTTTTCAATTTTAATAATTAAAGAATTATATTGCTAAATTGCATATAAAGTATTTAAAATTCTTAATTTTTCATTAATTAAAAAACAGTTTTTTGGTTATCTGAAAAATTACGATAAAATAAAAAAAATTTCTGAAAATTTTTATTGGCGGGCAGGGCACTTGCCCTCTCTTATGCCCATGCCCAACGCTACACTTGCAGTCAGATGCAGATAGTTATAGATTTTATTTGTATTTGTATTCGTTGCTAAAAGATGGCAACACTATGGGGGCAGAAAAAAATGTCATTTTAAAAAAAATCTCACTTTTTTTTAATAACAGAACATTTCCGAGGTTTAAGGCATTAAAACAAACATATTATGCGTTTAACTCTCCTTATAAATTTTCTCAAATTAAAAAATTGCAAATTGACAGTGTAATTTCTCGCTATTTAGCCTTTAGAATATTTATAGTCATTACTGTTATTGAAATTACCTGAATTAAAAAAATAAACAAATATACCTTTCTAATTACTATAAATGTCTTTTCCCTACAATTAAATGTGATTATAAGAAATTCTTTTATACTAAAATCATGTGATAAACTGGTCTAATTTTAAAGTAAATTCAGCAGATTAAATAGAAATTCATAGCAAGGAGAAATACCATTTAACTTGCTACAAAATCTTATTTTTAGAAAAAGCGGGTTTATTAAGTTTTATACATTTTTATTCCATTTATTACAAATTTCAGGACTTAAGAAAATTGTCTTTAATACCTGTACATCACTCGGGGAAAAATCAACAAACACAATGGGCTTATTTACTTATTTATTTTTCACATTTTTAAAAAAAATACTGTGCAGGTTGAATTTGTAATTCAAGCCTGTTCGTATCATGCAATAAAAAAAAGTCTGTTCAATTGTTTCTGCTAATTATGCTTAAAACTGCAGAAACGGATACTCAAATTTCAAATTCTTCGTTTTTGACGAAACCGTTTCTGGTATACGCTCGCAGCGAACATTTCGTCAAAGTGACGAAATAGCTATCGTCATTTCTACAAGAGAACGAATTTCGTCAATAGTAAAAAAAATATTTCATCATTCTATTTTTTCAAGAAAGTAAATGAATAAAATATTCGTAGGGCCTAATAATAAATAAATCTAACTTAACACCAAGGGCGGGATTCGAACCCGCGATCTTCCTGGTACGAGATCGAATCATTGAGCACCATACAACCTCTCAGCTTGTTGACTTACTTTATTTTTGATCGTATCGTCTTCACTCTAGTTTCGTCATTCCAGTTAAAAATCTCTCAGAATGCACCACGTTGAGGTTTCTAGTTGAGGAAATGTTTTCATCATATATTTCAGAGTTCCCATTTCGTCACAAATCACGTGTTTTCGCGCAAATGGTTCTCAAAATTAACGAAATCTATCTCAAGGATTGCTGATTCGTCAAAAGCGTGACTTTAATTTCTCAGAGTGTGTCATGCATACTCGCTAGATTTGCGAATTCCAATACATAACCGTGCAGTCATTTCGAAAACTTAGCGGGTATATTTAAAAATTGTTTTTTTTTTAAACAAAAACTTACGGAGTTCTTCGTAATTCAAAAAATAATACAAAAATTCGAGAAAAAATGCATAAAAATTCATGATTATGAGAAGTGTCTTTTGATTATTATATAATTTGGTAGTCACCTATAGAAATCAAGACTAGTGAAAATAATTCAATAGAAATGTTGAAAAAATTTAAAAAGTCTTTAGCACTTTTTCTGAAATTTTTGAAGTTAGATTGAATAATAAGGGCTGTTTTCTTATTCGTAAATTCTTCTTTATCACAAAAAACAGAGATACATTAAAAATCAAATAAACGTTACTATTTGATATGTTACTGTAAAAGTCCGAAATCTAGTAAATCCTAGGTTTTATCATCACAACTTAGGATTAAAGGCAAGCATACTGGGCAAGTGAATATCGAGCAATAGCACTTAACTTTTACGAAAACATCAGCATAGAGCAGGGATGGGCAAACTACGGCCCGCGGGCCAACTGTGGCCCGCTGGAAGATTTTATCCGGCCCGCGGACCGAATTTTAACTTTTTACTTTCTTTATTTTTGTTCTACAAAACATAAATTAATTAAAATAGTTAGCATTAACAGCTTCAATTGATAAAATGTTGAAAGCAAAAGTCCCTTATAGAATAGCCGTAGATTAGCTCCAACTAGTATTTGTCTTTCTCGAGGAACAGACATATGGAATCTAATATAGGTGAATTGTACTTCACATGAGGCTTACTACGCATTTTAAGTTCCAATGAGCGGATTTTTCTTCCGGCGTGAGTTCTAACATTATTTACTGCGCATGGAAAGGCTGCACACATACAACGTCATTGTAAATAATGGTGAAATTATTAAATGTATGAAATGGCTACTGCCTTTTTGAGATATTTGTAAACATTTTTAATCCCAAAATGGCAACTAAAAAATGCAAAGTTGATGTAGAGTGCCATGCGTTCAATGATGAATTGACTTTATTTTATTTCAGAAGTTAGAATTTTTATTTTAAGTTAAGTGATTTTTTAAGTTTTTATTCGGCCCACCAAACTTTTTTTTCTAGATTTTTGGCCCACGACCAAAAAAGTTTGCCCATCCCTGGGATAGGGTATATCGAGCAATGGCACTTCACATCAAAGAAGAGAAAAAAACATCAGTGTCGGATAGGCAAAGGAATTCCACATTCCTTGATTAATTAGATCATTGAATATAATAAATACCGGTTATTATAAATTGATTATTATGTTTGGTGTTTCATTTGGCGGAAAAGATTTAATCATCACCTACGAGCCCTTTTTAAATGTAACATTACGGTACATACACTGCATACAGTGTGTGTCAAAAATGTTTCAACACGTATTAATTTTTTAATTGAAAATATAAATTATAGAAGCAGTGATCAAAATAAGGTATGATTTAAGATTATGTCGATGGAACTTTTTTACAATTTTCAAAGAGTTAAAAGAAAAAAATGCCCTATTTATGCCATTTTTCAAGTATGATCCCATGTGTTAAAGCTGAACGGATGCACAATTTTTTCGACAGTTACTGAAGAGATTTCAATAGTTTTTGAAGATATTCTTGGCAATAGTTAAAAAAAAAATCTCTTGTTAAAGACTTTCACCGGAAGGCCTTTGTAACTCCTAGGTCAGAGGCATATATGGCAACGTTACTTTTAAAAAGTAACGAGTAAAAGTTCAAGTATTTTTAAAAAAAGTAACGAGTAAAAAGTAAAAAGTTCTTATTTTAAAAAGTAACGAGTAAAAAGTACAAGTAAAAGTACAAGTACTAAACAAAAAAAAGTAACGATTTAAAAGTACATTTCTAGGAAATCGAAAATTCAAAGTAACCTGAAATTTTATTGAATAATATTCTTATGTTCTTTAATGTTTTTGCAAAATTGTTGTTATTTATTTAATTATTTTTAATTTTGAGAGTTATGGATATTAATTTATTTTTAAATTCGGAAGAATATTATATAATTTTATAATATAATCGTATAATATAATTTTAAAATCAAATATAATTTTAATATCAAACTTTTTATGGATTTGCACGAAAAAGAAATTTTATCTATTGATTTTAATTTTTAGTTTCTTATTTTTATTTATTTAAATTACCATTGATTTAAAATTGTTTTACTCTTTAGAAACGCGTTTTAAAAAGCACAGCCATAAACAAAGCAAACACGGGGTTTCAGATAACTTTGTGATCTTTGAGCTAGTAAAAAATAATTGAATGTGCAGTATAAGTTGAAACAGAGGATATTTAAACAGGAAATTAGCTGTGAATGCATATATATTGCACATTAATTTTATAAATTAAAAAAACATAAGCATTTTTTAATGTAATTTTTTTACTTCTTTTTTTATTTTTAGAAAGCTTACCGAGTTTTAGAAAAAAGTAACGATTTCATTCGACATTTCTGTTACAAATACTTGTACTTTTTCCCTGAAAAAGTAACGAAAGTACAAGTAAAAGTACTAAATTTAAAAAGTAACGAAGTACAAGTAAAAGTACGTACTTTTTACTTGTACCGGCGGTACAAGTAACGAAAGTAAAAGTACTGCCATATATGGTCAAGGGTGGCGAACCTTCATGCACCAACGTGCCATTTTTTCTAAAATATATTTTAATGAGGTCATAGACGTGCCGACAAATAGTTTTGACTTCGTGATTATTGGGTAAATAATAATACTAAATACTATCAACTCAAAACTCTTTATTTACTACGAAAAAATGCAATTCTCAACTTTTGCAATGTCTCAGTTATACGCGTAATTCAACTTAAAGTAACATCAGTGTGACTTTTGTTGTTGCAGATTAGATGACAAATAACTTATATTAGGGTTATAAGATGTTAGTTTAAGCAGAACTGTTAATTTTTTCTTGCTAGTTATTTATTGTTCGCTTGTTTTTTTATGGTTATTAATTGCTTTTTTGGCATTAATTGTTCTTTTTTTTGAGAATTTTAATTGAATTGTTAATATGCTTCATAGTAAACTTAGTGATCGGTGGCGCACCCAAAATATTGTGTCGCGTGCCATAAGTGGCACGCGTGCCACTGGTTCGCCATCCCTGTCCTAGGTTTTAACGCAAAGACTAGGTAAAAGTCCGAAGTGGAATCCTATTAAAGATACTTCCGACTTTTACCAAGTCACTTCGGTAAATCCCAAGTTTTACCGGTGACACTTAGGATCTACCAAACTTCGAGCTTTTACAGTTACACATATAAACTGAGTTTCATAAAAATGAGCGGTGAGACTTCGTGTAATTTTTAATTTACGAGCAAATTTTTGAGTCGAGCAAAATATTAATCTGTGATTATTGGAGAAAAAAAACTATCATTTAAAAAAAAACTGTTATTAAAAAACTCCAAAAATTATAAAAAAGACCTGAATAATTCCAATTTATTTTTTTTATTTTAATTTTGATGAAATTCACAAAAGAATTTTTTTCATGACATGCCCCAACAAATTATGAAAACAGTTATTCCCAACAATAATAATAATTATTAGAAAAAAATTACCTGTATTTTCGTACCATTAGAGCAAAATTCTGAACACTTTACTGAAATTTTTACATTTTTATAATAATAGTTTCGTAATAATAAAGAAAGTGTTGGGTGGTGTAGATAGCATGACATTTGTGTGATTGCCTAAAAATGCTGGTATTATGCAAAGAAAAGAAAAAAGGAAGAAGAAAATTACATATCGTATATGTCACTCTAATCAGCTATCAACTAGGAGATAATTCGTCAAAAGCCGTTAAACACAAGAAAGTAAAGAAGAGAAAAAAAGTGAGTTTTACTGATAAGTTTTGACTTAAACTACTAAAAACTCAGTGCTAGAAAAGTAAGGAAAAAAGAAATGTCGAAAAGAGTGTGACACGAAAGAGATAATGAAGCACGACAAATCACGTACGCTCGGAGAATACGCTCGCAAGCAACTGTCACTTTGACGGTACAAAGAGTCAAATGGCAGCAATCGTCATTCGTTCTGAGATTCTGTTCTAAGTGATCGACACCCCCATTCAAGAAAAGTTGCCAAAGGAGAGAGAAGGGGTGACCGAAAAGCAAAACAAGAAAGCCAACAGCGTCATCAGTTTTCGTAAAACAACTGTGGTTAAATTTAAATCTCTCACTTCTTGCGCGTTTACCGACGTCCATGTTTAACATGGCATTATCCCAAAGGTCTATCTGAAACATGAAATTATTCTAAGGAATGATCTTGAAGACAACAACGTACAATGCTGCTCGCTCTTTTGTTTTAACGTTAACTGAAGCAAGTTGTGTGTTCATAAAAAGTGAAATTGATCATTGCAATTATTGTAATAATTTGTGCTGACATTTGGAGTAAAAGTGCGATTTTAATTGTGTTTTCGGCCTTTAGTTCCATATTTTTATGGCATCAACTAATTCTTTTATATTTCTTCAAAAAGTAATAGTTTAAAAATTAGTGGTGATTAATAATTTTCATATTTATAAAACTTTCATGGGATTACTATGCAAAGGATTAAAGTTTTGGCAATTGATTTATCAAAGCGTCAAGCCAGATTACATCCAAAAAGGGAGAAAGGTAAGGAGAACTGATATTTTAAATTGTGATTTATTTTGATATTCAGTACTTGTTAGTGATTTCATTAGTACCTATTGAAATAAATGCATATGATTGTTTTAATTTTTTAGTTAAATATTATTTCAGGAAACGATAGTTTGCAACAATTATTTATTATTTTTAATTATTTTATTAATTAATGGTTTAAAAACTTTTGAATAATGAGGTACATAAATTTGTACATAATTTTCAACTGGGTAATTTTAAATTTAAAAAAAATCGGTAGATTATTATATGTTGTTTCTGAGTAATGAAATTTCGAGAAAGTCATATCTATACAAGCTTCTACTTCTCTTATTCTATGAAGATCACCCATATTTTAATGATTATATATCATATTTCCATATATATATCATATATCCACCCATATCTCCCATATTTTAGTAATTAAAAATCTTAATCTATAGGAGAAAAATATTTGTGCAGAAAAAATACTCATTTGTGCCAGAATTCGCCTTTTTCTTTCTTTTTTTAATCAAAGTACTTTGAAGCAGACCTTTTTTTCTTAACTTTTTTAACTCAAAAGATTTTTTGGGTGTTTTTAATAACTCCTTTGCTTTTTTCGGGCCGTATTGTGTAAAAATTTTAAAGCTAAATTAAATAGGGTTTTTAAGATAAATTTTAAAACAAAATACATTATAATATTTTTTGTAAACCACAGAGATATTAAAATATCGTCTGGGGAACTTAAAATGTTTATTCAGTGGCTTCCGGATAGGAAAAAAAATCATTCAATATATTTATGTATTTATTTTTATCAAAAATAAAAAGTGGTAGGAAAATTAGGCTCGTCATGATTAGAAATTATCTAATAGGTTTCAAGTCACGTTTAACAATACTCCGAGCAAATAACTAAAATTTTAAACATCACAGCGCTGAAATTATTTAAAACTTGATGGTAGTTACAAAAAAAAACTTTTAATTTAGTTTAAACATAAATATGCTATCACTTATCTAACATCAAGATTAGTACCAAAAAAATAAAAAATTGTTATTAATTAAGGAGATTCTTCTCAAAATTTTCAAACACATCAATAATATCAACTTTTACGCCAATTGCAAAATATTTCACCCAGTCATAGTAAAATAATGATTAAAATACCTAAGTTAAGGTAAGAATTATTTCAAGTCCACAAGAAGTTATACACACCTTTGCGTCATTTATTTATTTATTTATAGTTACTTGTTACAGACAGATGTGCAGGCTTGAGTGCTCGATGTAACGGCTTATAAGTCCTGATCTCTGCTTGATCGTAGGTTCATTAACACAAGTATTTAAATCTTAACGGATTTGGCACAACTAAGGCAAGTTTAATGTAACACTAATTAACAAAAAGATAAATAAACAATTTTATTTTTACTTTAAATCAATGCTACCAATGAAATGTTTAACGTTAAATATTTTAGTTCTAAAACTATTTTGTCTGAATAATAAATGTATGCTATGCAAATATAGAATTTTTACTTTAAATTTAGCTTACATGTACGAGGTCAATTAACACAAAATGTATGCATATTATACTTTGGCACGCTTTTTATTTCTAGTAGCCAGTGATCTGTTTCGACGAAAAATCACAACAAATGAATTAGAATTAGCAAAAATTTAGTGAAATAGGTTACAGTAAAAAAAAATGAAGCATCATAGATAATTTTTGATCAGATCATTCGATTTTCATATCATTCGATACTCGTGTTCAAGAGATCCACTATAATTTCTTAAAAAAGAAGATCCAGGTTCCGATAATGTAGGTTACAAAATTGAATGCTACTTTCTCTCAATATATCCTCTTTTAGGGATACGGGAACATGATCCTAAAAATGTCTTGAGTAATAGAGGTCCAATTTAGAAATCCAGAAGCTGTAGGTACAAAATTGTCAAGGGCGACCCCGCTATTTGCTGTTTGTAGTGTTGGACTAAATGTACATCATGTTTGAGTACAAGATACTTTTCAATGATTTTTAAGAGAGAATCGTGATATAGTTAGAAAATGCATGCTTTATTTATTTAATTGTTTGTCAATTCATAATTCTAATAGGCAATAAGTATCTGAGGAAAAAAATTTATTCATAAATTTCATGGCTTTAAAAGCTTTATGATGAATTAGGCACTCGGTTGCAGCGATTGTTAAAAGTTTGATTCTTTTAATGTTTTTATCTTGAGCGGTTTTTGCCATACTTCTAGAACTAATCACGTAAATTGGATTTTTTTTTGTCTTACATGTGTATCTATTTAATCCAAAGACAATTTTATTGTGAAAATTTTTTTAATCATTATTTGTTATATATGCGAAAATTTTTTGATTGCTAAGGGCTAAAACTTTTTGCGCTCTTTGTAATAATTTAATGATTCAAGATTTGAATGAAATCAGTTGAATTTATTTCTGAGGAATAACAATTCTAAAATATCGTATCATACTAATTATCATTACAAATAGTTACGACGTATAATTTAAAATTGTGCTTTTTTATGTTTTTTTACCGTACTTTATAAGGAAGCACGTTGTAGTGTGTGAAATTAATCACAGTACTAGTTCTCGAAATTTAAAATTTTTACCAATTTTTGAAAAAAATTGAGTTTTGAAAAAAAAGTCAAAGTGTCTGGAAAAAACCGGACTTAAAGAGGTTCTAAGAACAAGTTATTGCGAAGAATCGATGCACTGAACAATGTTTATAAAAAGACACGTCAAAAAAGGAATTAAGAAATTTATTTTGTGATTGTTTTCCTTTTCTAGTTCCGTGTCAAAGATCGATTTTCTCTTAAGATCATTTCAGATATTATTATGTGTAAGGCATATCAACAGATAACACCTACGATAAAAGTTTTTATTCTGTCTATAAACATTCAGCAGCTAAACTATAATATGATGTTGTTTAGTAGAGTAAACAATTTTTTTAAACAAGTATAATGCTGTAAAGAATTACAATGTTGATTAATATTGTCATAACTCAAAGGTAGTAAATTTTCAGTTTTAAAAGAACGTTAATATGAGTAAGAATAATGATTGAGAAAATAAATTATCAAAGCTCTGTTTCTTGAATCCATCACGTCCTAAAGCTGCCATGTACTTTTTCAACAAAAAAAAAACTTTATTATTTCATTTTTAAATTTATATTGTAGAAACGAAGTATATTTATCAAAAATACATTAACAATATGATTACGTGTGTAGATTTTACGCAACATCAACGCCTGGCCTGGTTAAGAACGAATACGAGTAAAGTTCTTGTTCGTATAAATCCAGTGTGTAAAAAAATGGTATATTATGGTGGGTACTTGCGTCTTTATTGTTACAAAAAGACACTTATGAGAAAGAAACATTCCATTATTTAAGGAACATTGAAATGATCTATTGCAAAAAATTTTAAATTAAAACTTGAATGTTATAGCAATTAATCGTTTTTAACCTGTTTTAGTTTATGCCTTAACATTCAGTGTACTTTGAGTAGACAACTAAAGAAGTACTAAAAATTTTCAACTTTTAATTTACTTTTCTCATAATAGGTAAAAATTACGGTGAAAAGGGGCACTAATAAGTAATGACTGATAGTCTTGTACTAGCCGCAGTAACGCAAAAAGTATAAGAACGACACCGTTTTAAGCAATATTAATATTTAATACAGGGTGTTTCTTAGCGACCACCCTTAATGTATATTTTGATAATTCCTGCAATAAAATGAATCATAACGCCTATGGATTAGAGATGATAATGATCCTATACCTTCAGCTGGGAACCGCGTGCTGCTTACGGAACAACTGAGAATTGCAATAACTGAAAAATAAAGATGCAAAGGTTTTATTAGTCAGAGTAGTGGTTGGTGTCAAAAAAGTCACTGTTCAAGTGGTAAGGGTCGACCTCTTTTTTCGACCTCTTTTCCACTCTCCCTCCATAAAATCACGGAATTTTGTGGTGAACTTTAGTGGCCTCTTAAAAGGCCTACCAAAACATAATAATAAAATAAAAATAAAATAAATCCCAATGGCTTGTTATTTTATATACCTGGATTTGGTTTCTTTCTCTCTCCTTTTTCAGAAAAAGCTTTTTTTGACTGTATACATTTAATGCTGTAGAATTTAATCAAGCACATAGATCTATATTGCACGTCTGTTATAAGTATAAAAAGCATAAACACTTTTTTATTATTGAATTTACGTAGTTTCTACAGTTTCCAATCCAGCATAGTGTTTTGTTTTATCGATTTATGTAAATTTTTGCGTGTTTTTATAAAACATCCGCAGATTCCAAGTGGGCCTTCATTTTTTTTTTCAATTATTGGTAGCAAAGATCTAAATGTAGATGTATAGTATTTTTTACTTTAAAAAAAAAAGAAAAGAAAAGAAAAAGAATTATAAGTAATAATGGTCACATTCGATAGCGTTTTGATTTTGTCATCATTTACTACATCTCATACGGCCAACGGGGAGCCCTGGGCATAACCTTCATTATTTTTGAAGAAAATTTTTTCTATTCGAAAAGAAATTTATTCTTTTATTATTTATTCTAGGTGATCTACTAATAAATGGTTTTTAAAAACATTCAACCAGGAAATATAAATTAATATAAACACGTGCATATGAAATACAATTAACGTGTGTACGTTTTGGCAACATTAAAAATAGTTTAGCTCTTTTTTACCTAGATTACTGATTATTTTCCTGAATGTAACTGTAAAACATTTTCATCCAAAAACGTAAAATCTAACAGCTATACCTGTACATTGAGATATATCGCTCTGCTTCGCAAAAATGGACAAATTAAAATGCGTTTGAGATTTTAACCTATAAATGCATGAATCCATAATAATTTTTTTTTGAATAATCACATGAGTAAAATATAATTAATATGATCGCATAAAAAGATACTAAGTTTTATCGAAATATTTTTGTTTTTATTGTTGAACAATGTTTTTATCAGACACTGATTATTCCAATGCAATAAATTCTTCTGATATGGATGAGTAATTGTTTTGTGATATTCTGTATTGAATTACTGTTCACTATTAGCCATGGACACTTTCGAACAATAGTGTAAATTTGCTATATTGTTTTGGAGCCTTCAGAGCTTAAAATAGAATTTTAACAGATTTTTGAATTATTGAAAAATTACTATTTATATTTAATTTGTATTTAGAAAATTAATATAAGACAAACATGTTTTTTTTCAAAGAACTAAGGTATACAAAATTTTCACAGTAGTATTTTCTTAGTATATTTTCATTAGTAGAATAATAGCATAAAATATTAATATTAGTTACAAAATCGAAGCATAATAATTATTGATTTACCATCATAAAACAATCGTAAGGGGCATATACAAGTATTGTATCTCAATATGCAAATTATATTTATATATACAAATATTCTAAGGGTACTTATTCTGCCAAACGATAAAAAAAAGAGTAAATAATCTCTAAAATTTGACACTATTTTTGCTTTCCTGAGACAAGTGCTTATCGGTATTTAATACAAAAATTCCAATGGTTTTCATTGCAATTTTATGTTAAGCATTAATTATTTAAATATAGTGATCAATATCGTTTCAAATTAAATTCGTTTTACAAAGTACCAAATATTAAAATACATTTTTTTAACATTAGAGAAACTTCCGAATTGGCAACTATGTTTTTTTGATAAAACTCTGTCAAGTAATAAAAAATCAGACTATAAAAGCTGCATGCTTAATAGGAAACATGTTCTGAAACACTTTAAACCCTGTTTACTTATTTGTTTTTTACAATCACTTTTGTGAAAGTGAAGACATAGCATTTAGTGGAAATCTTTATTTGAGTTAGATAAAAAGTAAAAGAATTGTTCATATGCAGCGCAATAAAATGTCAATAATCTTCAATTTGACACAATAAAATATTTTGTGTCCTTCTTAATTTATTTTTAAAAAATCAGGAAGTGTTTTTGTATACCAGGCGAGTAGCAATAATTATAAGAGATTTTATGTAAAATTTAGATCATATAAGTTGATTCTATCCTTTTGCAAATAATAGATGGTCTGAGCAATATTTTTTAAATGCATGAATCGTTTTTGTAGAATAGCCAAGAATTTATAAAGTATTATAGTTTTATGCACAGAAATGCCAATTTGAATCAGTTATGGTCAGCAAATGTTACGTTTTAATACTCGAATATTGGTTTAGTAGTAGTAGTAATCTGATGATCAGTTTTGGAGCTCTAAGCTTCATTAATGCGCTTATAGCTCTCATGGATAAAGGGAGACAAAATTAGAGATTGAGTTCTTTAAAAGAGCTTAGTAGATAGCGAAAAGGACATTACGGATATGATTTTTTTATAGTCAGTTTCATTCGGTTTAGTAAATTTGATTTAAAGTGATTTTACCAGCCACGATATAAAAATATTTCAAGCAAATCATAAAGTGCTACTTTGTTCCAGTTATCTCATGCACTTATGTTATCTTAAGCACTGACTGAAAGTATTTCCAAAATCAACTATATTCTTCAAAAATTACTGCTAAAATCTCAACCATTTAATGAAATACTTTGCAGAAAGAGGAGCAGTTGGCATCGATATTCGTAATAATTGGTGCATTTCACAATGATCTGCAAACAGAAAATTATTGTCTGTTATGTAATTCATCGTAATTTGCTGACCATAACTGATATATATATATATATATATATATATATATATATATATATATATATATATATATATATATATATATATATATATATATATATATATATATATATATATATATATATATATATATATATATATATATATATATATATATATATATATATATCCCGCATGTATGTATGTGTAGATGTTTTTTATGAATTCATTATTCCCTGATAGTTTCTTTTTCTTGTAAAAAAGCGAATAAATTAGTCAAAAAATATTGATGATAGCATAAAGAAAATTTGGATGAAATAATAACAGATAAATTTGATAAGAAGGATCAAGTAAAATTCAAGAAACAGTTTTCTTTATTCCCCCAAAAGCTAATTATAGGATAATAAAAAAGATTTTTGCATCACTTATCCCTTTTTATTATTCAGAGATAGCGTCAGAATTGCGAAATATGCGTAAAAATTTATAAAGAATTTTATGTATGCGAAGGTATTCTGACCCCACCTATCATTGAAATTTCTTATCACTTGATTAGACAGCTAGCCTGGAGATCTTTTTCTAACTCCTCGTCACAATATTCACGTATTTTTTTCGAAAAAACGCCGTTACATAACCGCAAAAGTATCTAGAATGACTTTATGTGAACAAAATGTTTCATAAATTTATTTAATAAGCGGATTTTTTTTAACGAAAATATTAATCATTATATTTTTAATAATCGGAATATTTTTAAATTTTTATTCGTCAAAGAACACAAGTTAATCTTCCTAAGGTTCTCTTATTACCTCTTCCAATACTTTTTCATTTTTATATTATGAGTAATTTATTTGAATTTCTCATTGCTCACTTTGAAATTTCGTTGTCACTATTTATTTCATTCAACCATCATTTTTTTCTTCCCATTTCAATTTTAAAACACAGTAAAACTTATTTTACGTTAAAATTTTCTTGTAATGTGTCAATTTATTTGCTTTTTTTTTTTTCAATTTTTAATCTCTCACTCATTCGTACGACAAGGATAATTTTAACCTTAGGTTTCTAAGGCGTTTTGGCAAAGTTTCAGGGATTTTTATGCTTTTGTCAATGTCAACAGGATGCTCTTTTGAACGCTTGTTTCTTTATTCAAAATAAAACACAACAACGTTATAATGTAGTTAGAAATATACAATATGACGTCATTTCTAAAGATTTTAATTAAAAGTGCTTAATTATTGAACAATAAGAGAAGTATTTTAATGCTAGAGGGCGCCACTCCAGCTCATTTCGCATGCTCATTAGATGTTTCGGTATTTTAGTCTAGTTTTGTATACATGTCGGCAAGTTCTAAAACTAGGCCAGCGGTTTCCAATTTTTTTCAGCTATGGAACTCTAAATGATCGTACTTTTTTCAGTGCGTAAAAACAATTGTGAGCGTATTAACCAATAAAAAACTATTTTATTTTTAAAACGTTTAAAAAGAGGAATGGTTTTTTTTTTAAATCTTTTTTTTTTAATCTGCAATCTTAAATTAGGTTTCATATCCAACAGTTAAATTCACTTTAAGCTGTATTTAAATAAGATTTTGGGATATATACATGAATGAAAATTAAACAAGCCATTATGGTTTATGTTAAAATGAAAGCTAAAAGAACTGTTATTATCGTTGAAAATGGTTATCAGGGAAACATATAGTTCATTATTATTAATGTTTCATTATTAATGTTACAATTTTTCTTAAATGTAGGTTCTTTTCATAATATATTCAAAATATTGTTCTTGAAAAATATATAAATTTTTTAAACTAAAATACTTTGCTATTACTTTTTTATTGGCCTTTTACTTTAATTTTATAAAAACAAAAGAAAAAATCAATAAATAACAGATTACTAATTAGATAGGAATATAAATAAGGTTTCAAAAATTATTACTGTGAGGTAATCAAAAGTCTTAATTCTCGGAATCCCTTTTACCTTTCCAAGAGCCCTGGGGTTACGCAGAACACCATTTGGGAACCACTGAGCTACGTAACGTATAGATATTATAAAAATTTTGATCTATATACATTGTAATTAATTTATCTATTGTACAGTCCGCAAAAAAAAAGATATCACCCTGAATAACTTTCGTTCTAATGATCCGATTTTCACGAACTAAGTGTCAATCTTAATGGTTTCTAGGGGTGACCTCAAATATGCTAATTAATTAGTGCTAACTATTAATTAAGTTTTGAAATCAGACACAAAAACGTACTTTCTCTGAATAAACATATATTTTTTTTTACATATTTGGAATCTAGACACTTGAATTAGGGGGGGTAGACAAAAATTTAAAACAATTGGGTCGTAAATTGGGTTGCAATAAAGGTTTATATATTTGGCGATAGTCCAGAAAACCGCCAAAAAAAGTCGCCTGCGCAAATAAATATTTTAAGATAACCCATTGACTGATTCAAAAGAGAAACGCTTAATTTTACTAGGTTGCTAGGCAACCAATTTCTGACTGTAAAAAAATTGAAATAATGTTTTGTGATTGCTCTGAGAGGTTTAATTAATAGTTAATAGAAAACATCTCGAAGTTTCTAGGCAATAGACAATTTTTAAGTTCATTCATGTCCAAAAAGCAAAAAAAAAAAAAAAAAAAAAAAAAAACATTATTTTATTCTCCTTTGAAAAGAAAATTTGAATCGATTTATAAGTTTTTAGAATTTAAATACATGAACTTTTTATCTGATATTATTTAGATTATGCTATTTTTGCTATGTTTATTCGAGGATTTCATACTAAAATCAAATTAACATAACTTATACAAAATTTTAGTTATAAACAAAATTAGCTATATACAAAATTTTAGGGATAATGATTTTTACAGCTTTAATCGAGTCTTCTAGGCATGAAAGTTTGAAGAAAAAAAAAGTGCTTGAAAAATAAAATGTAGATTGTATAGTAATTCTAATGCACATTCACAAGGTTTTCTATAATTTACGATATTTCTTTTTTCTATAACTCAATGAATTGCTGAATGTTTAGTGACATTTTAAAAACATTGAAATATTTTATGTTTAAGAATAAGATATTGAAATAATATGTTGCATATTGTATGATTCATTGTTTAAAAAATTGCTTCATTTTGCTAGATATTTACGTTACATGGTTTTCTTTGGATAAAGATGATTAGCAAATAGCATCCACATGTTTCGATACATTCTGAAACTTACGTTCGCAAATTCACCATAAAATGTCGCACAGCATATTCTTCAATTACGATAAGCTACATTTACCACCAAATACTGCTACTATGATTATTTTTGTTTTCTTATATATATATATATATCTGATATGATACTCTCTTTTTAAACAGAGCTCGTAAGGCCCTTAAGATACTGAAATGGGGACACGAAAACTTAAAAGATTTTTTTTTCCTAATGCCCGCCTATGTTAACATCTGTCAATTCAGGCATCTACAGGGTGACAGATATCTGTGTTACCTAAGGATTCCTAACGAGCATCAAACATTCTCAAAATTAAGTGTTCATTCACTGGAAAATTTAGTGTTTATTCAATTTAAGAACTGTTCCTTCACTTGGTTATTTTACTACTTATTATTTAAACCACCAAAAGCTTAAAACAATATTATGTAAGTTATCTAAATTTTTTTTTACATAATTTGCATTTAATAACAAATATGTCAACATGCATTTAACAACAAATACGTCATTTAGCTAAAATTACAAATTTTGAAATTTTTATGATTTTTTTTTAAAGACAAGCTAAGCTTAAGTATTCCATCATTGGTTAGTTTACCCTATAAGATTTTGAGAAATTTGCGATGTTGTGAGAGATGCTTAAAAATATTGACTACGTATTTTTATTAATATTTATAAAATATATATTCAAGAAATTGATGAATATTTTATTCCAAATTTATTCATTCGTATGTATATTATTGAAATTTTATCAGTTATTGAGAAAAAAAAAACTAAAAAATAAAAAATAATCACATTAAAAAAGCACAATCTGTTGTATAATCATATTCTATCAGAAGCATGCTTTTATAAAACTCCACATTCTCTGAATAAAATGTATTTTATTCAATAAAATGTTTTATTCAAATTTCTTTACTAAATTGCAAATAGAATTTTAGACGACTAAAAAAGAAACATTGTATTTTATAGCTTAAAAAAATAAAAATGAAAAGATAAGCAAACGATTATTAGCGAAAAAAATATGAATGAAATTTTATGCTAAGCACGCGAAGTCAAGTTCCTCGCAAGTTTATCACATTTTAATATTAATCGCCCCATTTAATCATTTCTTCATTGTCGCCAAATTATTTTTTTAAAAATAATTAATTTTAATTTTTCTCAGCTTCTAATAAATAAAAACAGTTGAAACTTTAGATTTTTCAATTGAAAAATATGTAGATTAATATGGTATAAAAAAATTCATACCTTATAATTCAAAAATTTTTCATCCTTAATTTAATTAAATAATAAAAAATAATTAACAATTATTAAAAATTATTTTTTTCATGAAATTATCTTTGGGTAAATGAGTTTTATGACTGGGTGAAATTTTCTTCGAATTGCTTTATTAGTTTTTAAAATATGACTAAAAACGTAAAAAGTGAAATTAACATTAAGGGGTACGAACTTTGGATCGCTCTCCTGACCAAACTATGGGGACCATATTTCCCAGATTGCGGCTACCCCCTATATTTTGAAGATTAAGAATCCAAATATGTAAGAAAAAATATATGTTTATTCAGAGAAAGTACGTTTTTGTGTCTGATTTCGTAACTTAATTAATAGTTAGCACTAATTAATTAGCATATTTGAGGTCACCCCCAAGAACCATTAAGATTAACACTTAGTTCGTGAAAATCCGATCATTAGAACGGAAGTTATTCAGGGTGATATCTTCTTTTTTTTGCGGACTGTACTTTACGATTTTACACTTATATATTTCATTGCTACTTAGAAATTACATTTGGAACAAATAGTTCATAGAATTTCTCCATTTGCAAGTACTCAATTAAGCATTTTGTTTACTTCTTTTGCTTTCTTCTTTTCTACAACATGTTTACTTCTTTTATTCTAACATTATCTCGAAAAATGTATAAACAAAAAAGAAACTTAAAGAAAATGAAAAAAAATTTAAAATATACGTATCAAAATAGGAAATATAGAGCTAGTATACCAAAGTTAAAGAAGAAAAAATAGGTTAAATCAATGAATAACGTATTTCCGGCTGATCTCTATTGTTAAAATCTCCCTCCTGCTTTAATGATTAAGCGTCATTATTAAGTGTCTGCTATCTCCCTTCTGCCTTAATTATTAAACGTCATTGAAACTAAAATATGACTCTAAATTATGTTGGCAGCGTAAATTAATAAATGAAATTAAAATTGAATTATAGACGCTTATTTATTTGTAAGAACTGTTCGTTTTAAACCTTCTATATTTGTTTTAGCTCTTTGTTGCCAACACGGAAAAGTAATTTAATAAGTTTTGTAATAATATACGCTCTAATATCTTACATCTATACATATATTTCTCTTACACGGTGACAAAAAAAGCCTCATTACAACTCCCCGAATGGCAACGCTAGAAAATCGACTAATGATTGCCGCTAAAAATGTCACATGCAAAATCTAGCTGAGATGGCTCAACATATAGCGCTTTAAAAACGGAAACTGTAATAACCAGAGAGAGCGTAAGCTAGGCAGAAGAAGTCTTCGTCGATAGATCTCTATTTTAGTACAGTCAAACCTTCAAGGTACCGAAACTTCCGTTCACTGTAACCGGGAGTTCCCTATATCCGTTACGCAGGCAATTTAACTAATGGTTCCCAAACTCCTCCCTTTTATTACACATTATTCAAATAAATGACTGAAAAATATTATGTAGTAGCAAAAAATGTGTTATTTTTCATTACTCTTTGTCTTGCGTACAAAAAAACTTAGTAATCTTCAGCTGATGAGCAATCCTCAACATCAGATATGGAAAAACTTGCTGACTCTCAGATAATTTTTCCTGAATTTCTGTTATTCCGCTTTTTAAACCTGTCTAACCTGCCATTCGAGCACATAAAAGTAGTCTCATAAAATCGCTTAGCAAAATCATCGATAATTGTCTAGATACTTCGATTGGTGAACCACTTCAGTAATGCTTCTTCAACATCTTTGTGATCCGCTTTTCTCAACTTTTTTCTGCCATCTAAGTTTTTTTCATGAGCAGAAGTTATAATTGTTTATTTTTCCATATATTACAAACTGCAGATTTGGATAGTTCATATTCCCTGCAAATATCAGCTTGATTGCATCCATTTTCAATTTCTCTGATTATGCCCATTTTATCACTATTATCTACTCTTGAAGTAGAAATTTCTAAATTATTACAAAAAAAATCAGTTGAAGACAGAAAAAAGTTCATTATTTCAACTTCCTCACTTTTTTGGTTCACTATATCCACAAAAAATAACATTATCCATGTATAGCAAGGCACTGGACCGAACATTTCGTTCACTATATCCGGGAGTTCACTATAAACCGTGTTCGCTATAGCGGGGTTTGACTGTATTTTGTAGAAAGCGCTTTTTTTTCTCGAATTTATAGATTACGAATTTATTTGACGATTTTTGATTTATATAACGAATTTGCACTGGCAAGGTATGCAATAAATGTTCCAGCTGTACCGCTATGGCTCAGGAGATAGAGCGTTCGCCTTCCAATGCGGCGAACCGGGTTTGAATCCCAGCCGATACGAATTCCGCGATCCGGCTTGCACCGACCACAGGGCTGACGTGAAATATCCTCAGTGGTAGACGGATCATGGGTTGGAGTCCCCTTGCCGTCAGGCTAACCGTGGGAGGTTCTCGTAGTCTTCCTCCCCATGTAACGCAAATGTGGGTTAGTTCCATCAAAAAGTCCTCCACGAAGGCAAATTTCTCCCAATACTCGATCCAGGAGTTCCCTTGTCTTCTGGATTGGGTTCAAAATTACAAGGCTACGGAAGTAAACATTAGTAGTCGTAAACTCATAAAATTGGGTCGACTGTTCAACGACGGTTTTAAAATAAAATAAAATGTTCTAGCTCTTTTCAGTACAGATAGGATGTTTAAAGGACTTAAATTTTTTGTTAACGGGCTTGAAAAAGAATTTAAAACAACATTGGACAAACTAAACGCGCCTTAAACAGTGTCTCTACATATTGAAGAAGCAAGATAGATATGTTCGGTATCAAATCATCTATTGCTGCACGTTATTGGAATGTTGGGCAAATGTCTAATTTCAATAAAGCCAAAATTCTTTCCACCCCTGTCACATCAGTTCATCGAGATGCCATGGAATCAATTTTCATTCATATAAAATCCTGATAACCTTTTCCCCTCGGCAACCGCAGTTTTTCTAGTTTTTTCCTCCCTCCTTTTATTTAGCAGAAAACTTAATGTTCTGTTTTCTTTAATCACAGCTGCTGAGTCTTGAGAGTAGGTGCCTATTTCGGAGCGCTTGAAAAGTGTCGACTTTTTCCACTTTTATAATTTATAAAGCTAATGAAGTATTTGCATAGTCTTAAGTATATTCTTTGCTTCAGTTTCTTGAGATTATTCATTTCATATCACCTAAGTTTATTTTTTTGTTTATTTTCTGCAAACAATTCTGCTATCCAGTTTTTTTTTGCTCGTTACCCTTAACGCTTGCTATGTAATATTTTTGTTTAATGACAATAAACAGTTTGAAACATCAAAATTAAAACTTACTCCTCCTTTAGTATAAAGTCTCGATTTTCAATAATAATCAAAAACATAAAAATAGCGTAAGATAATATTAGGAATAAATGAAATGAAGGATAAATAAGAAATTGTACAGGTAAATACCTTCACAGTTCTTTTTTATATGCTGGTTACAACCAAGGACATGACGATTCACGAAAGGACATGACGACAATTAATTTCTTATGCTATGTAGAGAAACATAATTTTTTTAAAGTTCAAAATCAAAAACAGATAGTTTAATTGGTGTTATATTATGAGCACGAATATACTGCATCATGCAAGTGTATTCTAATAAAGAAATATCTTTTTTATTTTTCGTGATGCGTTTAAACGAGCATTTTCAAGAATAAACTTGTACATTCAAAACTTAACTGTCCAGTAGTTTTTTTTTTATTATACAGGGTGTTTATAAAGTCCCGGACCCATTTTGATGTTTAATAACTCATAAAATAATAAGGATAGATTAAAATTAATAACATAAATGGTTAGATAGACTCAAAAAGTTTCATGACCCTTGTCAATGAGCTTCCACGTGTGCCCCCTTTGTCACACGGAGAATATCAAGTCGATAGTCAATTTCATCCCAGGTAGCGGCAAGCATGTCGGCATCCACAGAGGCTCTTGCTTTCTCTTGTGGTGTATGCATTCTCCTTAATATCCGCTCGAATAAAACATCGCATAGAAAAGTACTACATAGAACAAACACATCAAAAGCAAACATAACATTGCAATAGTTGCCAAAAACAAAAGAGAGAAAAATGCAATTAATAAGCAGACGATATTTAGAAAAGTTCAGATATTTAGACTGCAGACGATATTTACAAAAGTAAAGACAATCAAACCTGAAAAAGAAAATATATGAGTTATTTCATCAATAAATGCCATAAGTTTGTTTATATCTTCATTATTTTATGAGTTATTAAACATCAAAATGGGTCCGGGAATTTATAAACACCCTGTATATAAAAAAATGATTCTCGAAATAAACGAAGAAAAAATAATCCCATCTCGCAGCTGTTTTTTACAACAATTGGGTATAATATGAAAAAAACACAACTACTTCGATTTAGTAGGAACAACATATGACGCAATGCTAAACGAATGGAATTTAGTTGTTGTTTATTTAGTTATTGCTATTAGTAGTTGTTGTTATTTGTTTTAGTTGTTGTTGTTTATTTAGTTGTATTTAGTTTCAATAACTTTTCTTTATAATGCAATAAAATCTGGCGAGCAGCTATTTAAACGATCGAACACTTCGTTTGTTTATTTGTGGCTTGAAGTTATGCCGTTCATGGGTTAAATTTAGTAGGAACAACACAACCTGTGACGTAGGCTATATTATACCCAATTGCAAGTTACTGTTGTGTGCTACATATATACATAAACTTTTTTTGAACTCTTTTTATGGAGAATGCTGGTAAATTATGTCACCGTGGAATTGAGAAAAATATTTATTTTACAATAAACTAAGATGAACAACAAGCAATAGATCGGTAAGTCTACTCCTTTAATTAATTATTTTAATTAAAACAAAACTAATAGTGTTTATCTAAGCCACACAACCAACCCATATAGACAATATAAGTATAAAAATAATATTATACGATTTATCGTTTTGCTATTAAACGATATTTCATATTTAAAATGAAAGAGAACTTGGATTTAAATTAGATTTCAGTTATTAATAAGGGAGGTGATAAAGTCAAGGAGATTGTGATTATATCATCCTTTATTTTTTTTTATTCTTTATTAAATTTAAACGAAATAAAAATAAATAAAGACATTATGGAATTTTCGCTTATCAGTAAGTATTGAATTCTTTTAAGGTGGAAAGTTAACTCGTGATAACTGTAGATAAAGTGCCAAACTGTCAATGGCAAGCTAATGCATCAATATAAGACAAAAATTAAGGAAAATTTGCACAATTTAAATCAATTTCACGTGTGTCATAACGAATTTAATAAGATAATAAAAGTGGCTATGATTTAGAATATACAGTAGAGAGCAAAAGTTTGAAAAGTTTTACTTTCGATATGTTTTTTTGTGTTAACCTTTTCTGTAAGCAAAATTTCTTAACTATGTAAGACAGTAATTTGGTGGAGGGATCACATGAAACTTCATTGAAAATTTTTAAAAAATTATAATGTCTTCAGAAAATTAGTTTAAATTCCAATAAACTCACAGATACGCTGATAAATATTAAACTACTGAGAAGAACACCGCTTGGAACAACAAAAAACCGTAATCGTATAAATTTTCTTAATTTTCAAAACTAACACGAATTGGTTATTAGATATTGTTGTAGGTTTAAATGAACATATGTTTGTGAACAAATGTTTTAAATTAAGTGCTATAAAATTCAATTTTCTTTCAAGAAATAACTGAAATGTATCATAAACTATCCAATTTTGTTATCATCTTCAAAAACTACTACTAATATAAAAAACTTGTAAAAAAATTACTAATTAAAACATATTAGTGAAATACAAACTTTTCAATAATAAATTTTAATTTAATATTTCAAGTTGTTTATTTTTGTTTTATACATAATCTACCTTCCTTAATCTTTAAAAACTTTTCGAAACAATAAAACGTTTGTACGTTTTTACTCATAATATTACCTTTTTAAATAACTTAAAAGCACATTGTATTATCTTTTGTCCCACTCAAACTTACACGAAAAAAAAAATATCTATCAACGTAAAAATTGCATAATCATCGTATAAATCGAATTTCTTCCCTTTAATTTTTTTTACGTGTTGTATAAAATTGGGAAGCGACAGGCATAATTTTGTTTTTCTTATGGTGGCACACTTCTCAATAAGTTTGCCCTCCCCAACATCGCCTAAATAAGGGAGGCCTCCTCACTGCTTACCATAAACGGAAAATCCAACCCTTTACTAGTCTGGACGTAGTGACATGTTTCGTAATAATCCCCACTGCGCAGTTTGTGTTCGTTACATCCAACTACTAAATTTATCCGAGTGGAGGCCTTCACTTTTCTATGAGGTGTTAGTTCACCCCGGCTACAAAAAGATGAATACGATTATAGCGGGATTCAAGTACAAGCCCGCTACTCAAACATTCAGAGAGCTTAGCGGGTATGATCTTTTTTTTGGGGGGATGATATATTAATACAAATTAAAAGAGAACACAGCAAATAATCCAAGTCACTCTGTAGCCCAGAATATGTGGGAAGTGGTAGCCCATCGGTTAGAGCAACGGACTTCGGTCTGGAGGGGTCAGGATTCAATCGTCAAAGTATACCCACTAAGTACATATGATGTACGGGTTTGTAAACTCTGTGGAATCGAAAATCCTTTGGTTGGTCGCTGAGCAGTACCTAGGGCAAAAGGATTTGGAGAAATTATCCTTCCCTTTCAGATCTGTGTCTAAATTGTGTAAGTGGCTTCACAAAGGAGTAGTACTGCCATCGATCCGGGTGGCGTATTTACAAAGACTCAAGGATACAGCCCACTTGGCGCGATAAAGAGCATCTAAGCATTTTTGGTGCGAAAAAGAAAGCTGCGCATGCGCTGTAAGGAAAAGGCATATAGAGCAATCCTTTGCGTTTGGGTTAGTTCCGTTGTTGACACTTTTAGTCGCTCGCTATTTTAGTTTGTGACATTTAACCAGGTTCAACCTTAGTAGTTTATTAATCTTAGGTATGACAGATGATAATTCAAAACAAATGCCCTTTTCAAGAATGTAAAACATAAACCCATTTTTTTTCAAAAGTACCGATAGTATATCATATATCCAATTTCTTATAATAACGTCTATTAGGGTAACAATTTTTTAAAAATAACAATAGTGTTTATCATTAATCAGCAGTTTGAATATTTGTATAATATATATTCAATTTACTACAACAGTGTAAGCAGTAGAAACACAGTGGCGATCTCAAAAATGCTATATTAGAAATATCTCCATACAGATTTTTAAAATTAAAACATCTATGCTTTTTTTTCAAGCAATCAAACACTTTAATCTCATCTTATTAAAAAAATTCGTTCTGAGCTGAAGTATTATAATTCTCTCAAATCGTTTTGTTACAGCTCGATACTAAAGTATTGCTATGCTAATCACAATTCGTCGATTTCATTTCGAAAGACGATAAAAAATTTATAAACTGCTGTTGAAATATTGTACACATTTTCACGATTCCTTAACCTTAAATTGAAATGTAAACACAACAACGCATTCTGTACGGGGTTACAACAATCGAAAGAGGATGTGTGGGTTTACCACAAATCTGGCGACAATCCCTAATATCGCGCCAAGTGGGTTGTATCCTTGAGTCTTTGTAAATACGCATCCGGGTGTCTTTAAGCTAAGTTTCACTTTCACCCTAACCTTGCTTTCTTGTGGAACCAATGACGCTCCTGTGATTGTGAAACGATAACAAATTTAATTGTGCTTTTCCTTAAAAGTATCTCCTGCATAGGAAGAGTTAAGAATGAGACGTCCGAATATCCCCGAGTAAAAATTAGATAAATTTCTCTGACTTCGGCTACTATTCAGCTCTACAAACCTTTTTTTTACGAAGATGAAAAAAAGATCGAAGTTTGTACTAGACTAAAGATCTGAATATTTTACTTTTTTGGAAGATGCAACTGACTTAGAAATATTTTCCTTCAGTTCTGAAAAAAAAAAAGAAAAAGATTTAAATTACGTTTTTTTTTCCAAAAGTAAAATAAAGCCGAAGTTTGAAGTGTGCGACAAGAAGTTATAAAAATTTTTAAAATTTTCTAAGAGTTTTTCATCAGCATTGGCACGACAGCCCTTTGTGAGCCTGGGTCTTCCTCCGAAGCTTTTCCCATTCTGCCCTTCTCCCAGCAATTGTTTTCCAGTTCTTTACTTTTAGGATGGCAAAATCCTCATCCACACAGTCCTTCCATCTCTTTTTGGGCCTTCCTCTTGGCCTTTTATTGAAGGGGGTTGCATTAGAGACTCTCAATGCTGTTCGCTCTGGGCTCATTCTCATTACATGCCCAGCCCATCTCATTCTACTTAATTTAATAGATTTAATGATATCATCGCCACTAAGAGTTTTTAAGAATTTAAATAATCTCCACATTTGCAAGCATTTTTATAGCATTTTTATAGCTGAAATGCGCTCATATATTCGTTGGAGTGCGGGAGGGCGCATACTTTCCCAGAGGAAAATGAAAAATATTTCCAAGTGAGTTTCCAAGAAAAAGTAAGATATTCTTATCCTAAGTCTAGTTCGAGATTCTGAAAAAGGAAGACAATGTAAGCAACAGATGACAACCATAAATTTTTCAAAAAGCACAAGTATAGTGTTTACAAGATACAATCTCTTATCTTAAGGTAAAAGTGACACAGCAGATAAAAATTGGAATTCATACCCTATTTCCTAAATAAGCCGATCAGGCAGGTGTTTTTCTATTTGTTACAATGATCATATTAGTTTATCTATTTAAATTCCATTTTCATGAATTTTAGCATAACAATGGAAATATATTTACGAAAAGTTTCAATCAGTTATAAGCACGAAATGTTCAAAATACATATATATATATATATATATATATATATATATATATATATATATATATATATATATATACAGTAGTGTGAGGAGGAGCACCCAAAAAAACTGAAACGAAACTAGAATATAATTGAGCAAAAATTACGAAATAAAACATATCAAGCAAAAAAATAGAAAATAAAATGCAAGAAAAATGCAGAATTAAATACAAAATGTAATGTTTAAAGCGAATAATACAAATGTAATAAGTTCAAATGTAGTAAATACAAATGTAGTGAATTCAAATGCACTTACACTTTACTGACATCTTTCAAAAATGATTTAAAATATTCTCGATACAAATTAGCCAGATTACAAAATCTGAAAATCGAAGTGTAAATAGGAGATAGGAGAATCCTTTTGTGGCGCGTTCATACTGAAGTACAGAAAGAGCGTTTGATTTGTTAGTTACCTTGGATTGGCCCGAAACTGGATGTGCTCAAGATAATAATGGTATACTGGATAATTATAATTAAACATTAGTAGTTGTAAACCCAAAAATTGGGTCGGCTATTCAATGATGGTAATAAAATATAAAATAAAATTAATAATGTTGAATTTTTATTATACAATTTTAATGATTTTAGAGAAATTATTAAGATTTATTAAAAAAAATTATTTAAAAAAAACTTTGTTAAATATTAGAAGAGTTTAAACAACGAATTGCCCGAATTGGATTTGCACATGGAAATACTATATAAATTTAGTTAACGAAGAAATTTTTAATAAATTTATTTATAATTAAAACATACATTTAACTCAATGATTTTATATAGAATTTAATTACATTAGTTGGCTATCCTTTGCTTTGTTTTTTCAAATTTTGAAAGAGTTTCACTATCTTTTGGATAAATAAACATTACTACAAATTTAGCTATTATCTAATTATTTAGCTTTGTATAAGAGGTTAAAAATTAAAATTAATGATATACTATTTCTATACTTAATTATCAGGAAAATTTCATAAAATTCCTGTTAAATTTAGAACAATCATTTGTGGGTCTAATACTTGCCTAACTTAACCTGACACCAATTTCTCTAACTTAAATAAAATTAGTAACAATATTATTATAGAAGATTTTTCTTGGATTATCACTTATGCTCAACCTATTCTAGAATTTATTAAACATTCTAAAATTAATTCTATTCCGATTTTTGATTTCCCGAATCTCTTTAGCCTTCCCCTTTCTAAACTAAAAGATGTTCTTTTGAGTCATTACAATGATTATAAAAATTTCCTTAATTGCGATTTTAATTATTGGAAAATTCTAATTAATATTTGTCTTTTTGATAATTATCTTTACAATGGGAAATAATATTTTTGTTCAAATTGATAGAATACCGCAAGGATCTAATTTTCCATTTCCCTTAGCTAACTTATTTTTATACTATTTTAAAAAAATTTATACTTTTAATATTAAATTTTATCTTGTTACTGATGATTTAATTATCTTTAATTTTCAAAATTATACCATTTTGCTAAATAATATTTACCCCGAGGAATTAATCTTGCTTCGTAATCATGACGATATTATGACATTTAATTTTTAGGATTTAAGTATTAAAAAAGAAGAAAATATCTGCATTGTCGGTCTGTAAAATAATAGAAATGATTTTAAATTTAATATAAATAAACTAATTACATAGAATTCTAATGTTAATCATTTATTTAAATACCATTTTTAATCAGATGAATAGAATTAAAAGATTTTGCAGTAATGTTTATTTATCCATAAAACAAATAGACAAACTATTCCAAAATTTGTTTTAAAAAAACAATGGATATCCAACTAATGTAATTAAATTCTATATAAAACCATTGAGTTAATTGTATGTTATAAATAAATTTATTAAAAATTTCTTTGCTAACTAAATTTATATTTTTACATGTTAAACTCCAATTTGGGCAAATTCGTGTATAAAAATCTTCGAATATTCAAAAAAGATTTTTTTTAAATAAAATGCTTATCTGATAAATGTTAATAATTTCTCTAAAACCATTAAAATTGTATAATTAAAATTCAGCCTTTTATATTACAAACTTTGAATCATCCAGCATAATATTATTATCTTCAGCACATCCAGTTTCGGACCAATCAAATATGAATCAAATGCGCTTCTGTACTTCAGTAAGAATGTGCCATAAAATAAACCATCTATTCTTATTTACGCTTCTACGTTCATATTTTGTAATCTGGCAAACTTGTCACAAAAATATTTTAAATCATTTTGAAAGAAGTGTCAGTACATTTGAATGCGCGCTACTCGCTTTATATATTACATTTTATATTTTATTCTGTATTTTACTTGCATTTTATTTTCAATTTTTTGCTTGATTTGTTTTATTTTGTATTTTTTACTTAATGTGTTCTATTGTCATTTAAATTTTTTTGGTTGATACTCACACTTTTGTATTGATATATTTTGCTTTGACTATGTTATACAATATTAGGAAGCACTCTTCTTTGCGGATATAATGGTATGAGCTGATAACAAGATCATATATTTTCTTTATTTAGTTATTCCGGCTTTTTAATTTTTTAAAATTTTTAATTATTTTTTAAAAATATTTCATTTTAATTATCTTTACAAACGTGAAGGGAGGGTGGGACACATCATATAGATTAAGAATTGAATATTATCCCATGAATGAACATCGTTAGGTTTGTCTCCACGATATGGATTGCCTGTTCATGCGCATTTGAACTGGAACTTTTCTTTATCAAAATTACCTTGGTTTTTTGGTAATTTTTTTCTTTCCAATGCTTATTGTCGAAAGTTATATTCAAATATTGTATACAAATAGACGCAGTAATAGATTTTTCGGTTGCAACACTTAATAAAGTTTAATTTTCTTAGAGATATAAATATAAATCCCAATATTTCTCCATTCCCGATTCATTTGAATGTCTATTGTTTGAGAAAGCTGCAACAGAAACCAAAAAAAAAATCTTGCATGGACTTTGTTTGATTATTTTATTACAGATTGGAAACCTCGTCACTTATAATTATTTATTTCATTTCATTTAACCATAAGTGATCTTTTTTTCCCCAATGACTGAATCTGAGGGACAGATTTGTTGGCTACTCTTTCAGGGTCACCATATTAGGTAGCCCAACGTTGTAAGGAAAGATAGTACAGAGAAGGAGAGAACATCCATGCGTGCCCGGGATTCGAACCCATAACCTTTCTCATGTAAAGTCAGTTCCCTGACCCCTACACAGGCCAGTTGGCTCAACTGCTATCTAGTATCTATTATATTGGACATCATTTAGTATAATTTTATCTTTGAAACCCTCATTGATCATAATTTCTAATTGCAATTAAATTTTATTTAATGTAATTCATATTTCATAAATGTCCCATCGTTTTTGTAGTCTTGAATCCAAAAATGAATATACGCATCAAGATAAACTTATCTTCAGTGGCAACGTTTGGGGAGTCAAGCAGCATCTCAAAGCACTTACGAAAAACTATGAGAATTTCCCATATTTTTTCAACGAGAATTGAAATTTAACTTTCGAATACTATGGATCAAATGAGAATAATTTTTGTCAGAATTGTGTTTTAAACGAACTTAATTTTTAATGGTCGAATACATTTATCTAGTATTTTCTTTAAAAAAAAGTACTGATGGTACTAAATATCATTTATATCCCTGTTGCTTTCCTCACAAAAAGTCGTGGTGATTAAAGCCATCGCGAATTTACTTTTAGCCTAATTAATAATTTCATTTTGATTTAAATTGCTTTTTATTATCAACAATAGACACACTTATGAGTTGCATACATTAACAGAAACAATTTTTTGTCTTTAAAGAAATTATTAAAAAGCACACACTTAGCTTAGTTTATGTAACATTCAAAATGAAGACAACAGTTCAAATTGAATAAAAAAATAATAATAAATATGTTCATTATAATAATTAGTATGCTTTTTCAGCAAAATTATAAAAATTGATCACATATACCACTACATATTTCAAAAATGATTTGTATTATCTTCAATTTTTGGAAGCTCGGGTATCAGTTGGTTAAAGAAAACTTTCTTTTTGCAATTTAGCCCAAATAGGATTTAGTTTTTATTGTCTTATGAAAGTGAAAATTACATTCAGTTGTCTATGATGCAAGATTCATTCTGGTCTTACTGAGAAGAGATTATATTGTTCTCATTCGTTTACACATCGATTTTATGTAATATGCTTTTTGTAAACAATATGATATCTTTAAATAGTTTGTTATCTTGCTTTAAAAACAAGTTTAAGAGACTATATCAGTATCATAAAATCACTCACAAACATCATTTAAACCTTTTGTGATTATTCAATGAGTATCATTTTATTCATATACAGGTGCATATAAAATTGCCCTACTTGCTTGCAATCGGTATCTACAATCATTTAGTCATTTAATCAGTCTGCCTGTGGGCCACGTTTGTTTCCATCCTTTATTCCGTTTGTCTTATTGTCATAGCTGACGCTTTTTTTCCGATTGATTTTACAATTGTAAGCAAGAATAATTTTAGCTACGCAAACACTGAATATTTTTAAAGTCCTAGGAGGCTCCACCAAGCAATTTACATAGAATAAGCTCTTTTCTATGTTCTTTGGATCCTCCTCGTGCTCGCTCTACACGCCAACCCACGTAATTTCTTTGATGAATTGAGTAGTGTGCTACCATTTGAATATTTTTGGGGCAGACCTTTGAAAGTCCTGTTACACTCTATATTTTATATATATATATATATATATATATATATATATATATATATATATATATATATATATATATATATATATATATATATATATATATATATATATATATATATATATATATATATATATATATATATATATATATATATATATATATATATATATATATATATATATATATATATATTGATAGAAATACTCTCTTCCAATATCACCGCACAGCTACGCTCCTGTTTAGAACTAAAGATAATATTGTTTTTTTTTAAAGTTTTTAAGTAGGTATATACACGAATGTGCTCGTAGAATAAATATTGGTGGAATTCAGTTTGTGTTATTATTCTGTATACTACTTAGGATTAGATAAAATAAATCTAATTTATAATTATTTGCTCAATAAAGCATTGGATTAGTAGTTAGTTTCTGTTATGCAAGGAAAGATCGCCAATATTTGAGCTTCTTATATATATATATATATATATATATATATATATATATATATATATATATATATATATATATATATATATATATATATATATATATATATATATATATATATATATATATATATATATATATATATATATATATATATATATATATATATATATATATATATATATACATATATATATATATATATATATATATATATATATATATATATATATATATATATATATATATATATATATATATATATATATATATATATATATATATATATATATATATGTATATATATATATATATATATATATATATATATATATATATATATATATATATATATATATATATATATATAGATAGATAGATAGATAGATTGATAGATATATTGTTTTTTAATTTGCTACTTATTATTAAACAAAATTTCGAGATATTGTGCAAAGTGAAAATCGACCAATACCTCAAAAGTTCTAAAGGTCATCAGTTTTTTTTCTCTCCAACTGTGTATGGAAAATAAAGGTTATCTTATGATAACTAGTTGCTTTCTTTTCTAATATCATCACTAATAGAAAATCATGATATACAATAATAGAAAATCATGATAAAATGATGATATCATTTCTAAAATGAGGATGATAGAAAATCGCGAACAAATGAATGCGAATTCTCTTTTAGTATTAATGTCTACAATATGTCCATTTGTACTAAATTAAATATGCTCCATATTTTAGTGTTCTATTTCTTATATGTGATTCATATTCGAAATATGTGATTACGTACGTGGATTTTGTGGAGAGTTTGTGGCTCAAAATTTATAACGGTAATATTATAAAAATTATATACGGATCATGTAAGAGTTGTATTTTAGAAGGAGAGAGATAAAACTAAACTTAATTGAACCTTTGATTTTTTTCACATGGAAAAAGAATTTGATGATAGTAAGACGGATGCTCAGAGGATAGAGCGTTTACCTCCAAATAAGGTGCCCCAGGTTCGAATTCCAGCTATTTCTGGTTGATACGATACTGCTTCCGTGTCGTACCGATCACAGTGCTGACGAAAAACATCCTCAACGGCACATGGACCATCGATTAGAGTCCCCTTGCCGTCAGGCTAACCGTAAGAGGTTTTCGAGGTTTTCATCTCTATGTAGCACAAATACGGGTTAGTTCCATCAAAAAGTTCTCCACGAAGGCAAATTTCTCCTAATACTTGATCCAGGAGTTCTCTTGTCTTCTGAATCGGGTTCAAAATTACAGCGCTACGGAGTTGAACACTGTATAGTCGTAAACTCAAAATCAGGTCGGCTGTACAACGGCGGTGATAAAATGATAGAATAAAAAAATATTTAAAAAAAAAACTATGTCGAACTGCTTAGTTGTGCTAACTCTACATTTTTCTACCAAGTGGAGATGCTATAGGGATCATATCTAGCATAGCGAATGGCTTCTTTATGATATACTTTTACAGCCATAACTGAAACGGACAAAAAAATTAAGAAGATGGTTCTTTTTGTCGACACACTGTATACGTTTATTTGTTTTTAAATCAAATCATTTTAAATTAATTTATGATGCCAAAAATTAAGTAGGAAGACATAAATTCCGTTACTACTTTAAATATAAACTGAGAATCTTCCTGAAAATTTGACAGCTATAGTAATTATTAGGTCTTAAATAATTCCAAAATTTTCACATGCTTTGCGGGACATGTTATTCTACGAAATACAGGCCCTATTGTAACTTTGTATGTGCCTGAACATTAAATTCAATAGTATATAAATTTTAACATATGTGAGAGCTCCTATAATAAACCTTCGAAAAAAATGATATGTCTACATCAACTTTTTTAAGTATAAAAAAGTATTTCATGTACGTTCTTTGAAATTTCGACTAAAAATGTCCGTTTGATATGTCCGTTATCAAGAATGTGATAAATCATCAACTGCCACACATTTTTGGAATCTTGGATATAAATTCAATTTCAGCAATGGCAAAATTATTTCCGCCCCTGACACATCAGCTCATCGTAATGCCCAGAAATCATTTTTCATTCATAAGAATGACGATTCCCTTATTAATGACTTGACTTCCTCACCATCTCTCTATAGCACGTGATGGTGTACTTTGCTCTGCTTTGTCTCTCTCGGCTACCACGGTTTTTTTTCTAGCTTTATTTTTCTTTTTTCGTTGCCAACTTTTCGTTTTATTTGTCAAATAACTTTTGTTTTCCTCATTCACGTGTAGCAAGGCTTGTAAATGGGCGCCTACTTTTGAGAGCTTGAAACATGTCGTTTTTTATTAAAATTTTTATATTTTTACGTTAGTTATAGTTACCATCTTTATATTTTATGTCAAAATAATGAAGTTTATTATCAAGTATTTCATGTATTATTGAGAAGAGGTATTATTAACAAGATATTAGGTATTATTAGGTATATTCTAAGTATTATTAGGTATATTTTAAATATTATTAACAAGGAAGTGTAAAACATCTATGGAGTACATGCAGAGCATTATTTTCAACAAAGGACTAATATTATCAAAATTAATAAGCACTTAGGTAAAGGAATGCCCTTCAACATGTTGCTTTAAAACTACATTATTTACTTTAATTTAAATCATTTTCTATTACAATTTTTAGGTACTTTTAAATAAAAATAAGTATGACTTGTGAAATTAAAACAGAAGAAAGATTACTTTTTTCAAAAAATTCTTATTTGTATAATTCCAAGGTATAATTAATTCCAATAATATTTTAGTCTTACAGTTGATTTTCGTTCCTTTTATCTTCTATTTTATACTGCTTTTTCACCTCATACAAAATATTGCAATTTTCCTTAAAATTTTGGGAAAACTAAATCGGATTTCTGTTTGAATATAAACATGGCCGGTCAGACTGGAAAGAGAAAAAATAAATAAAGGCTTTGGCATGCTGGGCAATATAATTTCCGTGCCCTGGTTACTACGCCAATAGCTTATCCTTGAAAATATTCTGAGAAGAAAGAGTTAGTTTCTCGTCCTGCCACTTCAGATAACCTTTTGCTTTTCTTTCAGAAATTTTAGAATGAGACAGTTTACGGTATACCTCATTCATAGTTTGATATAAAAGTATAACAATTACGCAATTGGAAAACGTAAATGAGGAAGGAAAAAACTCCCACTTCCTTCGTACAAATTTAGAACAAAATGTTTTGAGCAGTGTCCAAAAGATATTCTTTCATTCTCAAGGGCATTAAACACAAACTTCAATCGAATGTATTACCTAACTTCATTCCATGCATTAAAAATATATGTGAATTTAAATTATTTTTATACATATCATGCAAGGTTGATACAACATTATTTGAGATTATTCAATAGCTATTTTGTTGTTCAAATTGACTGCGATGCCAACGCTTCGTTTCTTATCCTTGAAAAGTAATTGATTGTTTATAGCAAGGGAAAGTCAAAACTTAACACCGTTCTCGTTTGGCTTTAAAAAGATGTAATAGCAGTAATGAAAAAGAGAAAACCTGGATCCTTTAATACAGCTGTGATCACCCTCATCACTAAATTCTGTTTTGAAAATAAAAATGTGTCAGAAAATTTTGTTCTGCCTATTCTGAAAACAAAGTGGTATTAAACATTTCTCCTGGCGTTAACCCTTTGACACAGAATTTTATTGAACATATTTTTTATTATTTTTTATTAATTTTAGTCAAAATAAGTGAGAAATATTATATTTAGCATTTTAATAATTTATGGTTATAAAATACAGCATGAAACGTCAGTGTCTTTTTCTGCATTATGGATAAAATATTCCAAACACGGCTCACTTCCAAATAATACATTTTTTCAAATTTGCACTTTTTTTTGTTGTAATTTAAATCTAAGAGAAATGGTTATTCATCAATGAAATTTCCCTACTTGACAAAAACAATTATTGATAAATTTTTGAATATAAATGAGAAAAAAATTAAAACTACTTTTTTTTATTTTATATTTTAGTAGAAATATACTTCCAATGAACAAAATTTTTTAGTAACTATTAGAATGTTTTTTATAATTAAAGAGCATCAAAATATATCTTTGCTTGTAATTTCAGCGTTAGAAAAAATACATATATAAAATGAGCACTGGTGTCCCATGTGCGTCGAAGGGTTAATGTGCATTTACTACGTCTCAAACGCGAATGTTTAATCAACTTAGATTTTACTGTATAGTTACTATATAAGAAGTCACAGTACTGAGATTTCTCTTGTATATAAATACAAATCATATAACTGTTAATAAGTTGTGTTAAACACTGATAAAATACTTGAGATATAGAAATGAAATGCTTTTGCTACCAGTTTCTAGAATTCCTGCTTTATCATAGAGACCAAAGGTAGCATAATTGGGAAAAATATGAGTGTCGTAGTTTATTCGTTTCAGAGTATTTATTGCATAAACGTGTACTTGCTAGAGAGGATAATAAATGTACAAAGAGTTATAAAAAGATAATAAAACCTGTTTATCACCAAACAATTATTCCTGTCCAGGCGTCAGAAAATTATATACATTAAAACTTATTTTATGAGCAATAATAATTGAGAAACAAATTATAACAAAAAAAAATTTAAAAAATATACGTTATATAAGTAATTAATTTTTTAAGCATAAAGAGAGCATAAAGTTGTTTATTATTTCTGAGCAAAAATATAGAAAAGTTACTTAAATTGTACCTCCCCTTTTTTCAGAGAGTGCTCTAGCTGATAAATTAGGAAGCTTTTTTTCACATGACGATCCTTGCGAAAGAATCAAGTCGCTGTGTACTTGTGTTAAGTTTTTATTTCAGTTTATCAGTTCTACAAGTTTTTTTTTTACTTGCTGTGTAAGGATATAACATAACTGTAATAGATAAATTATTAAATACTTCATATGATTATTAAGCATCTTATTCTGTTATATCCTACATTCATAATTAAGGATAATGCCGGATCTGGTAAAGTTCAGAATAAGTTTCAGTAACAAAACAAACGTGGCTTATTCATAAAACCAATTTTTTAAACGAAAGATAAAGAACAAAAAAAGATGGTGTATGTTTGATATCATTCATAAAAACTACAAGTTATGCACACTGGAGTGATAATGAAAAATCTAATAAATAAATCGCCGGCCAAGTATGGCCCACAATGCTTTATCAGATTCAAGTCAAGTGAGAAAACTGGCTATTCTGTGCAGGTCATATCCTCAGATTTAAGGCATTTGTTTACGACATAGAGGTGGTATATTTATATCGCCTCTATGGTTTACGATGTTTGCTAGGTGAGGATGGGTGTTCTCATCCATAAACACAAACTCTATGCCCATGGCATCCCAAAACAAACATACATGTTATTATTAGAACATGTTATTTCTGTACTGTACTGCCATTTATTCATTTTGGAATCATTGCCAAAACCTAACGATGATTCTTTGGACATTTCCAAGTTTCTCGGATACTTCCATCAGAGTATGATCACATTCCAAGCGGCTGATAATTCTACCAAGTAAAAAATCACCCGCATGCGCTTATCTGTCTCATGACTATTAGGTTAGGGTACCTACTGGGTGACTTACAGAATGCTTGTGAAAAATTTTACTTCTTTGTCACCATTTCTTACATACTTCCAGCTAACACTCTCGTCTTTGTGACGTACTATCGGCATCATCTGGTGACTTTCTGTAATTTGCATATTATGTTTGAAGATGTTTGTACAGACGTTAGTTTGTTTCTACTGGTGAATTTTTTACTATAAAATTCAAATTCCGTATAATTCTCAATTATCCTTAATTTATTCCCGTGAGTGTACTTGTTTCTTTGCTAGCTAACTGTTATTTGATGCTTGGATAAACGTTTCACTAAAAACGTTGTGTAGTAGCCTGAATCTTACCGATACAGTTCTCAATCCAGGGTTCCCAAAGGTCAACCAAAATTTTAAAGTGGTAGCAAAATTTATACCATAAAATATATATTTTTTGTTTTTAAAAACTTATTATTAAATTTTATCCTTAAGAAGAAAAAAACTTATTATAAATGCTAAAAAGTTGCAATATTAACAGGCAGCACTTCATGCTTGAATTTTGTAGCACATAACATCATGCTCCATCAACATTTCATAAGCTTGTAAGACTGTTTCTATACTTGTAACAGTTCAAAAGTATTTCTTATCATACCATTTGTCGTCTTATTTACTTAATCATGAATACTCAATATTTTTGAACCTGGTACGCTTTTAGAAGCAGGTGGCACGAAATCGACAACCGATTTCCTAAATCGAACTAATTGTAGACCTAGTAAAAACAATTAATTTTCAGTACTTACTTTTCATTATTAGAATATTTTATATGTGATTGTCTGTGATTCGTAACTGATAAAAACATGAAAAGTGATATGATTTAAGTAACTTTAATCTAAATATAATGATAGTAACTTAAATAATGACTACATTTTCTCCCTGTAGAATAACTAACGTCTAATGACTATAATGTTTTCTGAGTTATTGACTTCTTTTAGATATTCGTCAATCGTTGACCACAAAAATATTAGTTTTATTTTAATTTTCTTTGTTTAGAATGATGGGAAGATTGACTGACTATGAAGAAAAAGAACATAGAAATGTAGCACAAGGAAACTATTCATTGGCAGCCCATCAAAATAGAAACACAGCCCAAGCTCCAATTCAAAACATTCCACCATTTTATAATGATGCATCATTACCTCTAATACCACTAGCAAGTCATCATCGATCTCAAAATTCGCAATCAAACAGGTTTTTAACCAACAACTTAGAAGAAAGGGCACAAACTTCATTCCAGGTAGGATGGCATATAATTCGCAATTTTATTCAAGTATTATATGATTCTATTGCTTAATGCACATATTGGGAGTACAAATTAGTTCGGTCTGTTTTCAAAAGACGACTCTGGCTGTTATGAATGTTTCATAGTGACAGCTGGTTTCGGTGGTTTCAGAGAGGTTGGACACCTGCAAAAATAATATTCAGTTTATATCGCTTTGAGTTTCATACAAAAAACCTTGTTTTTTACTTTGTTGAATATATCAAATTTTGTGGTAACTAAGCAGCATTTGCGGGAGTTTTTATGCTTCTGCTTTAATTGCAAGAAAAGTGCAGCTGAAGCGCATCGAATACTTGTAGAAGCTTATGGTGACAATGCTCCAACTGATAATTCATGTAGGGAATGGTTTCGAAATTTCAAGAATGGTGAAAAAAGAATGGTGAATGGTGTTGTATACTATGAGCTGCTACAACCTGGCGATTCCATTACGGGCGATCGGTATAGGCTACAATTGATTCGTTTGAGCCGTGCATTAAGAGAAAAACGGCTGGAATACGAGCAAAGACATGACAAAGTTATTCTTCTGCATGATAACGGTCGGCCTCATGTCGTAAAAAATTATTTGAAAATTCCTAAGTGGGATATTTTACCACAACCGCCATATTCACCGGACATTGCTCTTTCTGATTACTGGTTGTTCCGATGGAGGCAGCATGATTTGGCAGATCACCGGTTTACTTCTTTTGCAGAAATCGAAAATTGGCCCCTAACTTGGATCGTCTCAAAAGACGCGACATTTTTTCGAGATGGAATTCGAAAATTGCAAGAGAGGTGGGGAAAAGTATAGATGATGAACAATACTTTGATTAATCTTTTCATTCATTTTGTTCAAAAACAAATGCATTTTTGACTACAAAAAAAGGACCGAACTAATTTGTACTCCCAATATATCATATCCTCAGTGCTACAACTTAAAACAGGTTTATTTAACTGATCAGGCATTTAAAAACATTACTGGCTAATTTATCACAATTTCATAATTCTCAATAATTTAAAAATGAATTTCAGATTATAGGTTGCACTAAGGAGAATACGCAGTCACAAACATAAATGCTACAATAAAAATTAATTGATTTTTTTTTAGTTTCGGCCCTATTGTACAGAGGGGTGTTATATATTGGTTTTTTCAAAATCAAATGGTGGTAGATAGCTAAGTGCTTAATTTACGTCACACTAGAGCTGCGCAATAGGCTATTTGCGACGGTCAGGGAAACATCCCTGAGGGTGATCCGAAGACGTACCATCGCAATTTCGATCCTCTGCAGAGGAGATGGCTCTCCTGCTTTGGCAGCCCGACAAAGTTGAGTACTTTACGGTAGAACAGTTTAACAAGGACCACTATCGCGTACCCTCGGTCCCTACGCAGGCTGATCAAAGTGATTACCCACCCGCTTACTGACCGCAGCCAGTGATGCTTGACTTCGGTGTTCTACTGGGAACCGTGTCTTTAGTATCAATCCACTGTGGGACATGTAATGGAGGACAAAATTCTTTTAATTTCATAAAATATCAATCCGTTACCATTTTTACCACTAGAAAAATATTTTCAGATACTACGAAAATCGAAGCAGTTGGAAGGGATATATTTATAATCGAAAACAATATACAGACCCGTGTTTAAATTTTCTGAGTTTCCAAAGTCAACAAAACAGTTGAAACAAGCAAAGACATTTTCATGCTTTTGCGACAGCCACCCCACATTTTTGCATTTTATAAAAATAGTAGTATTAAGATTATAAAACAAATAGTTCTCACTTACTTAATTCCATGATGCTTCGTAACTTTTAAACAAAAATATACAATGTTTCCTCAAAATTATAGATAACGTTTTAAAAGGTAATGAATATGAGAAAATGCTAAATTAAATACTTCTTGCTCAATGCATCCTTATAACTAAAAATAATATAAAATACCAGTTATTCCTAAAATATAATTCGTGATGTTATAATGTTTCGTTTATGCATGGGATTTTGCCTAAATGTAATGCTTATTCATGTTCATAAACGTAGTAAGGGGCCCTTCTCAGCGCATGCGAAAAATTCGCTGATCAGATTTTACTTGCGTATGCGAATTTTTCGCATAAAGCGAGAACGGCTCTTTACTTATTAACTAATATCAATTCAATTTTTTTATTCATTAGTTATCTCATCACCCAACTTCTTTTCGAGAGGCAAAAACAATCAGGAGCTGCGCAACGTCCCCTACTTTTAAACTACCACCAATTCCAATAAGTAAGTCATCAGATCATTACTCACAACAAACTCCTACTACAATGCCACCACACGGTTTACCACAAGATTCGGTACCTGTTGCACAAGAAAGAAGAACAGATAAAAATACGAGTAGAGAGCCCTATTCAAACAACTTGGATATGAAAATGGCGTATGAAAATATGATGTTAGGATATTTCATGCCAATATCGAAAGGTAAATGTTTTCAATATCCTCGATATTTTGTAAGTAAATAAATTTTTAAAAACATACAACTCCTTTGCTGAATTAACCTACTAGGCAATTAATGCAGCAGTTATAAGTTAGGGGGGAGGTAAGGGTGCAGCATAAGGAGTGAGAACAGCGTAGCAACCCATAGCCGGAAATGTCGTCGTCGTACGCAGCTAGGGACACTTCCTTATTATAGACTTCCTACTCTTGTCCTGCCATAGAACTGGTCATTTTACTAATCCACATTTTATTAATTTTGCGTTACTTTTGTGTTTTCTATTCATATTATCATAAAAGCTGTTTTATTGTAATTCGATAAATTGATGAATCTGTCAAGTTGGTTGCCTATTAGTTAGATCGAGTTAAAATCATCTATTTCTAAGCCTGCAGGTAAAAAAGCAAACAGGAAGCCTACTTGAATGCAATTTTCAACAAAGTTCATATAAAATTAAGATAATTTAGGTAAAAAAGTACCAGTTTAAAGGCCCATGAACAGATAGTCAATCACAGGAAAGCTCCCCTATCTGCATTTCCGGCTAGAGGTTTCTATGCAATTTTCAATCATTAATATGATTTGGCCTACCTCCCCTCCATTTTTGTTACTGCTGTACAGAATCCTACTGTACAATCAAATTCGCATCACACATACCATATAGCATTTTCACTACTTTACTGGATCAAGCTCTTCTTCGATATTTTCGAAAAATTTCGATATCTCAACATTATGCCTCCCGTTTTTCTTTTCTTTTTCTTTTCTTTTTTTTTCTTCCAATTTATCAGATCAAGCTGTGGTGACTTAGGGGATCGAGCATTCGCCTTCCAATGAGGTGAATCAGATTCGAATCCCAGCGATGGCTGGTCGATTCATATTCTACACTCGGGTCACACCGACTACGATGCTGACTTAAAATATCCTCAGTGGTTGGTGGACCATTTGTTAGAGCCCTCCTGTCATCAGGGTAATCGTAGGAGGTTTCGTGGTTTTGCTCTCCATATAACGCCAATGCGGGTTAGTTCCATCGGGAAAGTCCTCAACGAAGACAAATTTCACCTAATACTTGATCCAGGAGTTCCATTGTCTTCTTCATTGGATACAAAATTACAAGGCTATTGAAGCTATGAAGGGAATTAAGAATCTGATTGGTGCAATGCATATGAATCCTCCGATCGATTCGGAAGTAGAAAAAATAGCTTCGATAAAGATTACAGTAAAGCCATCCCGCCTTAGCCCGTTAAGCCAGGGGGGTCATGGAGGTTAAGGAGCTGCAACTTCGTGACTAATGGCATGATTGTGACAACGTAGTCAACACCGCGCACTGGCCACCTTTACTTCCCAGACAAGCTGGTACCCATTGATCTGAAGCTATGTGGAATTCAAGCCGATACTAGGGATCGAACACTAGCAATGACAGTTTAGTGCCTTAACCACTGGGGCCTGAAGAAAAACAGTCTTCTTTTAAGAAGAAGAAAAAAACTGCTAGAATGTTATAAAATTATGATGGTATTTTAAACGCACAATGCTTTAATTTTTATCCATAAAACAAGTTATTTTCGTATAATAATAATAATAATCACTTTTTTTATAGATGGAAATGATGGCACAGGAATCGCTATAGGAAGACCCTCTGCTAATGGAGGGAATTCAAATCAATTTGTTAATCCCGATACTAAACCTCATATTACATCACAGTCCAATGAAGTGTCTCAAAATAATCCATATTTTACTGATAATTTTAATTTACCCCAAGAACTTTATACGACTTTGCAATCTAATCCAAATGTTCATACAACCCTCAAAGAAAGAATTAGAGAAGTCGATAACTTACACGCTCAAACTAATCAGCAACTATCATCAGACCAACGAACTGTTTCTGTGCCTGCATCTTCAAGAAATCAAGAAATGAATCGCCAAGAATGCTTGAATGATCCAATAAATAATTTTTTAAAACAAGAACCATATAATTCATCTGCAAGTAGTGTGTCATCGAAACCATTTGAAACATTGAATCAGTCGTCCAATGTTTCAAACATGTTAAATGAACTATCAATGTTTATATCACCGCAACCAGTTGTTGGACAGGGTTTCCCCTCTTCGCCAGTTCAGGCTATTACGTCAACCGTAAGTACTGTAACACCTGCTTCCAACAATTATTCAAATACTTCGTATCAGGCCAAAATGGATCCGCTTTGGGGACGGTTTTCAGTTTTACCTCCAGTGATTCCCAGTGTAACTCCATCTGGAGGTGGATTTAGTGATAGTGATACTGCTTCCCTCATGAGTTTCACATCAGTCACAAACGCACAAACTGCCTCTCAAATGGGTATTTATTACAACACGTTCACTCCACTTTCAACAAATTTCTCTGAGGCTATTCCATCTGCATTTACAAGCCCGCGTTACTCTGCTAGATCTTCTTATTCAAGCCGGTCTAGAAACAAAAGAGCATTGTCAAATTCCCCTCTATCCGCAGAGGGAATTGACATTAACACCATTATTAGAATGTCACCCACCTCTTTAAACGCTTACCTCAATGGTTCTAGAAGCTCTTCCTCTTGTGTGTCACCTGGTTCTTACGGGGATAAAACTGGGTGCTATGGTCACTTGTCGGCCAGGAACAGTAGCTCTAGTCCCCACTCCGGTTCTTCTGGAAATAGAAGGAGTGCATCTTTCACGCCACAAACAAGTACACCTGGTAATAACAATTCGTCCAATATCCCTAGTGATAATAGTAACATTTCCAACTGTAATAATAATGACACTCTAAAGAACAACGATTTGATGAACTTAGATAATTTATTCGTAATGCAGGCAATGCAAGACTTTGATTCTGGAGCTGGTCTCCTAAATATTCCAACAGCTTTTAATCCCAATGTCATTTCTAACTCTTCGCTAGCCCCTGAGTTTGAGAATCTCCATGTATTGCCACAAGATCTCGCTGCTTTTAGTACAGAGGAATACATTCCTTATATTCCGTCTGTTCTTCCACCTGTCCATGCTAATTTACCAACTCAGCTGCATTGTTTTCAGCCACAAGCAATTGTACCACCTACAAAGCCTCCTCCGACATATGATCAACATATGGCAAGGAAGGCGATTTTGCAAAAAACTAGCTCTTCGGATAGTAGTCAACCGTCGAATTCGAATTCATCAAGTTTCGAAAGTTCCGAGGGAGATAAAACGGTAGCAGGGAGCAGTGGAACAGACACTGAATCGAACAGAATGTATGCTTGTCGATGGTTGGATTGCACAGCCGTGTTTCAGGACCAAGACGAATTCGTAGCGCACATCGAAAAGATACATGTTGACCAAAAGAGAGGAGATGACTTTGTTTGTTTTTGGAAGCTGTGTCCTCGTCGACTACATCCATTCAATGCACGCTATAAATTATTAGTACACATGAGGATACATTCTGGTGATAAGCCTAATAAATGTACGGTAAGTTGTATCTGTAAAATAGTATATTTTTACAAAATGCAAATCCTTATGCAATGTTTAAAGATGAATATGCTAAATTTCTTAACTGACCTCTAGATGAGACATGCGAATGATTTCAGAATGCAGTATATAGCTGACTGTTTCTTTTATAAAATTATAACTGAAAATTAAACAAATAGCAAAGTCATATTAAAGTTCATAAAAGAAAACTTAACTATGACACAATTTATTCTTCTAAAAAGATCTATTAATTTCCTTTCTTATTTATTTTTAATTCAGTCAGTAGGCTTTGCACCTGGGCTTCTTAATTGCTTATAAAAATACATATTTATGACTGTTACATTTGTTCAATGCCATTTAATTAATTTGTTCACACAAAAATATATTTTGATGAAACAGAATTATTCGAATAATTCTGTTACAAATTTTGAAATGTGTTAAGTCATAATATCATTCAATTTTCCTGTAATTTTAATAGTTGAACAATATTTGTGCTTCATAACCTTGATTAGAAGATATTATAGTGTAACTTGAACGAAGACAGGGTTTAATTTAATACCTCACTAAGGTGGCAAACAATTTGCATTATAATATGGTTCATGATACCGATAATTATGGTTCAACGTTAAGCCTATTTGCTTAGGAATGTATCATAACTGAGCCTTAAAATATATATCAAAAATTATTTTAATGAAACATGTTTTAAAGAAATGTTATTGTAAACAATACATTGTTTCATAGATCTTAAGTGTGAAATTTTTTAAAAAATATCCAAAAAATTCACTACCAGTAACTGCTTTACAGTATTTTTAAGATTTAGAAAATTGATTTAGAAAATTGATTTAGAAATAAGATTTAGAAAATTGATTTGATTGAAAGAAATTTATTTATCTTTCACACACATTATCAACTACATTAGACACAGTCGGGTGTATTATGTAGGGGGGTGGGAAGAAATAATTGAGCTTTTATTTTAACATTTATTTACGAAATACACTACAATTAAAAAATTTAAAAAAATTACTCAGTACAACTGGAATGCATTTTGATCCTAATATCTTTTTCTTGTATGGATTATTTATGCGTGCTATTTTATCATTCAAATCGGATTTTTTTTCCTCCTTTTCATAATTTTATTAAAGTTTATGAGAAACATTTGATTTAAAATCAACATAATAATAATTTTTCAAATATCAGTAAGAGTTTACTTTCAATATTTGTTCATTTTCTATAAATAAGTTATTAAATTTCGCCATAGAAATATTCTTTAAAATACACTATCCATTCAACACTTTGTAACAACTGTATATTGAATGCTATTCAATTGTATATTTAGATAATACTCAATACAACCGTATATTTAGATAATATTCATGCATGTTTCAACCGATTTTAAGCCTTGTTATATAAACATAAGATTGCGGTATTCCCATGGTCATTACATGTTTTCGATTCACTAACTATGGAACGTCTAAGATCAATTCAGGAGAAGGGCAAAGATGAGATCATTTACTATAGAATCGGCTTTGATATGAATGAAGAAATGAAAAAAATCCTGAGTCTTGATTATAAGACTCAAGAGCATTTATGATATTATTAAATATGTACGATTATCCTATTTTACCGTAAAATTTTCAGCAACGAAAAATCTGATATACCGTAAATTTCACACACATCGATATTAACTGTAAAGACTTTGAACCCCCGTAATCATTATAATCAAATAGATATTACTATGTATAAAAATGAATTTTACGGATGTTAAAGTTCAGTCGGAATTTTTCACAGTGTAGATTGATTGCATAAAGCCATGAACATAATAGTGCGCAGCTTATTGTAATAGAAGCAGCAAAAAGAGACCTCAAAAAATAAAAATAAAGGGAGGATGGAGTAGAATTCTGTTGTAATGAAGTTTCACTTTAGCGGTGAAATTGTCGTTATAATGAGCTTTTCGTAATAAGTATATCGACATATTTAATGAGTTAAAATAGAAATAAGAAAAACTCGAATGTTATAGTTACTCTGAATATTAATTTCAACAGAAATCTACTAAAATAAGAAGAACAAAAGGAAGGTAGATATGTGCTAAAAATTTTAAAAAAATTATTCTTTTGTTGGGGGGATATACTTCAGGCAGTGGTCACCCACGTGTTTTTTTTTTTTTTTTTTTTTTTTATAAACAAGCATGCGGGGATAGATGGATTAAGAATCTAAGTAGAAAATAGGTAAAGTGCCGTTTCATTTTCGCTTTTTTGTATTGATAACAACTATAAATGCTCTGGGGGTCCTCCATGTTCCCGTAACAAATCAATACCTCTGGGGGTACTGGATTGGAGATCGATCGTTCTCTGATTCATGTCAAAATTACGATCTGTGGATGAATGAATGGATGTATGAATGGGTCCGAACTATAAACGGGTGCGATGTATGGTGTGGCAGAAGTCGAATTCTTGGCCATAGATGGCGCCACTGAAAAACAAGAAACGCACACTATGCCTTAAATTTGCTCGGTTTCACCAAGCAAGCTTGCCCGTGTGGCAAGTAGCATTAGAAACAACAACTATAAATAATAATGTCCAATATCTTGCCCTGTTTCCGTTTAATATTTCTCATTTAAGCAGCAAAAAAAAGGAGGAAAAAAATCTCCCTTAAAAAAAAAAAATTCGCTACAGAGAAAGACTAGCTATATTTGACTTGTTATTAACATAAATTTTTTGTTTATTGTATTCAAGCATTTTGATAGTAACCTGGAAACCTTTCGTAATATTGGATTTCTCGTGATATGCTGATTATGCCTATTTTTTTCAATTGAAATTTGTACTTTAACATTTAAATACGTTAATAAAAAAAAAACTTCATTTTTACGCCGTAAAAATTTGCACAGGGATGAGAGGGGCTAGTGTGGACATCTTGAATAATTTTTTTGGTAATTGATCAAATTGCTTCTGTGAGATATCGTATATTCATTTTTCATGCAACACTGGTGTATATTTTCCATGCGCAGTAGCATAAGAACACTGTGAGTACTTTTTGCAGAAATCTGTGAAAGAAGATTTTTAAGGTGGAAAAGTAACTTTCAAATTTTCTCTTTACTATTTTATTAACACATTTTATTTTCTGAATATTTAGGGCATAATATGTTGTTAATGACATTGTTTTTTGCGTATTTCAAAATTAATTTTTTGCTCAGTATAGTTACTATTAATCAGAATTAGGCATGAACGTACACATGTAGAAACATGGTGGTGGGACTGGGGTTAGGATGAACATGCTTTAAGTGATTTTTTTTTCATTTATAAGTGTTGGCGACTTTAGTTCTTTTCTTTTTTTTTCGTTTTTAAATTGCAACAAAAAAAAACTTTGTTTAAAAAAATGGTAAAACTGAACAACTTATTAAGTTTATAAATAAGCAAAAATGTTTATTTTGAAAACAAGAATTACTGTTAAAAAAAAATACTTCACAAGTAAAAAATTATATTTAATAAGTTTTTCGATAAACTTTTAAGAAATGTCTATACTAGCCCCTCTCTGCCCTATTTTAAATTAAAACTCATACAAAATACTTTTGTTAAGACCACCATAAATGTTTATTATAAAGAGTATTAGAGCACATTGTATTGTATTATAATATAACGTATTGTTTATTGTATTAGAACACGTAAATGGGTTCTCTTGAGTTGTTGATAGGTTGTTGTAAGTAAATTTGAAATATTTTCTAAAATCTAACATTCGAGTATAATTAAATTTCAGTACTGATTATTCTAGTACGCCGGATGCAGTAAAGCCTTTTCCCGACTCGAAAATCTAAAGATACATCTTAGATCTCACACGGGGGAGAGACCGTATTCATGTACGTTCCCGGGATGTATCAAGACATTTAGCAATTCCTCAGATAGAACCAAACATCAAAAAACTCACCATGAAACAGTAAGTGCTAGAAAGGTCTTATATTAGTAAATTTATTATTTGTTCTTTTTTAAAAAAAAAAAACAATATTGACAAAATTTATGTATATCATTGGCTAAATGAATAATCCGGTTCTTTACAAACACCCATTGTCATTTTGTTACGAACCAGGCTGATTGGAAAAATCTGTAGCAGATTAAAATCAGCCTGAAAGTTTTTAGACTTATTGCAACGAACCCGAATACCTTTTTAGATCTATTAGAAAATATATCAGACTTATTTATTTCAGACACCTTGCAATGAGTCCAGAACAGGGGAAGCTCATTGTAAATAACCTTATCAAAGGTTTATTACAATAAGCTTTAACAGAATCAGTCTGACTAAAACTTGTTGCCCTTACAGCCTTGACTCCTAAGGAAAATATGACACATAACAGGGAGACTTCACTGAACAGCTTGTGGTAAAAAACAGAGTGGGACTGAAGGACATACTGGTTTGTCCCTTATTTAATGTAGCAATTCAAAAAGTAATTGAAGATTCAGGGATCAATGCCACTATTTTTAATAAATCTGTTCATATTTTGGCCTTTGCGGATGACAGTTGCTTAGTGGTCCGGACCACGGTGGCTCTTAAACAAGCTTTTACGATCTTGGAGCCAAATTCAATAATTAATGTGTTAGTAAATAAAAGTAAAACAAAATATTTGACGTGTTTACAAATTCAGAAAATTACTCATTTAGAAATTGAAGCTTAAGAATTGGAAAAGGTTAACAGTTTTCTTTATTAAGTATAAATTAAAAACAACAACAAACCCTGAAATATACAAAAAGAATTACACTCGCCAATAAATGTTTTTATGGTCTGAAGGAATTTCTAAAATCTGACTTTATTAAGCTGAGAACTAAACTGCTTGTTCACAAGAGTCTTGTAAGATCTATCTTTACATATATATGGCATCGACTTTGGAGACTATTTAGAGAAATAGTTTAAGAAGTATACTTGGAGGGGTTCAAGTAAATGGTTCATGAAGAAGAAGTAATTTAGAGCTTTACAATGTTTTAAAAGAACTTGATGTTGTAATGTTCATCAAAATCCAGTGTATTAAATAGGCTGACCAACTGGCAATAATGCATAGAAATCGATGCTGTAAGAAAGTCTTTTTGGTAAAGCCCTTAGGAAAAAGATAGACCTCCACTAAAATGGATCGACTGTGTTGATAATGACCTAAGCATTCTTAGGGTTCAGAACTGGAGAGTTATCGCCAGATCTAGAGATGCCTGGTGAAAACTTCTGGAGAAGGCCAGGGCTTACCCAGGGCTGTCAAATCACTGAAGAAGAAGCGGTTGAAAGTTTGGATTCCTAAATGTTAATTTCATTTTTTTGCTTATTTCGCCCTGTCCTTGGAACTATTTACGGGAATCAAAAATTTTTGCAAGTAATTATAAAACTCATTTATTTAAAGATAATTCGATGTAAAAAAAACTATTTTTTATAATTATTTATTGCTTTTTATTATTTAATTTATTTATGGTAAAAAAAATAATTTAAAGTGCAAGGTATACGAATTTTTATATTACGTAAAACTTTCGTGGCACAATTTTAAAAGACAAGTTGCAAAATTTAAATGAAATCGGTCCAATAATTTTGGAAAAATGAAATTCTAAAGATGAAATTTTGTTTTTACTCGGTCGATTTGCTTAAATTTCGCTACTTACCACTTGAAACCACCACAATTTAATGTCAAATAAAATGATCTAAACCTTACTATTCAAAAGTTTTTCGACCATCAATAAATTATACAATAAAAACAATAAATAATATTAAAAAAATCAATTTTGTATAAAATTATCTTTAAATAAACAAGATTTAGAATTTTGTAGGAAAAAATTTGTGGTTATTGGATCCAATGGGTTAAGGGATTCAAATCCACTTTCCTGATTTTACTATCGTGAGCATATTTTCCAGTTTGCGGTTATCTCCGAATTGTGAGAGTCCAGAATCCGAATTCATTGAGTAAAAAAAGGTACAGTCTGAGATGTTTACATCGAATGCGGTTTCCGCACTTCAGATTACCGCCGAGAGAAAAAGGAAACCTGAATGGTGATTTTTTTGCGGAAAAATATTTTTCACCAATTGAGCCTCATATTACCCCGACGATAACGATTGGAGGTGCTGCAATCGCATTCGGTGTGAATTCTCCTAGGAAAATAACGTTTCAAAATTAAAAAAGAATCCATAACTTAAAATTTCGCCAGCTCAAATTATTTAGCAAATTTATGATTAGCTCCTTGAACCATTACAATTGAAAAATGTATGTTATTGTGTAACATATCATATATCATTAGATCAAAAGTTGTGTTGAGAACATTTAGGGTTCAGAACTGGACAGTAATTGCCAGATCTAGAGATGCGCTTTTTTATTTTGTGCACTTTACAGTGAACCAAAAAAAAAAAAAAAAAAAGCAGACAACCCTGAATAACTTTTGATCTAATGCTTGGATCTTTACGTTCTAGGAATCAATCTTAATGGTTCAGGGGGTGACCTCAAATATATTAATTAATTAGTGCAGACGATATTTTAAGTTTCGAAATCAGACACAAAACGTACTTTATCTGAATAAACATACCTTTTTCCATGGTTTCGGATTTCTGACCCCCCCCCCCCCAAAAAAAAGGAGGTAGCCGTAACCTTGGAAATATGGTCCTTATAGTTTGGTCAAGGAGAGATCCGAAGCTTGGACCCCTTAATGTTAATTTTACTTTTTGCGTATTTCGCCAGATCTCGAGACATTTTTATGCGAAAAACTATTTTTCACACAATTATAAAATCAGTTTATTCAAAAATAATTCGATATAAAAAGAAGAAATCGGTTGTATAGTTTTTGTGAAATTGAATTTCCGACTTTTTAGAACGTGAAGATCCGATCATAAGATCAAAAGTTATTCAGGTTGTTCCCTCTTTTTTTTTTTGTAGCGCACTTTACGGGTAAAATATCGTTCATAGCCTATATCTATCGTTTTAAAATTCAACGACTTTATAAAATATAGTTTCACTTGATGTTTACCAACCAATTTTATGAATCTAATATTCTTTTAAATTGTAATGATCTATAGCTTTTCAGAGTATTCTCATAAAAGTATCAATGTTATTTTTTTCATGAAAATAAAAATAAAAAAATTATTCGAAGTTTCAGTTAAATATTCTTTTTCAGAAACCCTATGTATGCCAATTTGCAGGGTGTGGTAAGAGATATACAGATCCAAGTTCCCTGAGAAAGCATGTGAAAAAAAGTCATCCAGATAAAAAGGAACCAGACAGAAAAAAAGTAAATATCTTCACAAATTTTTATTATTTGAGCATTTTCAGCAACATTAAAATTACTGCTGCTTCCTAAAACAAATAAATAAATAAATAATTAATTAATATATTATGGTTGGCATGAATATCTTGATTATAATTTAGAGTATCTTTGTAATAGTCGATAAACAAAAGAATCATGCAATCTTCAAAACAAACAGAAAACGATTGTTTATATTACTTAAAAAATGAAGTGCCATTTACAATGGAACCAATTATTCAATTTTTAAAAAAGTTTAATTTTTAAAAAAACAATTTAAAAAAAACTATGTTTGTTGAGTGCCACATCACAAGTTACACATTTTAAAACATTTATTAGTTTACTAAATGAATCTCCAATTCACTGATAAGTCGATTCACGGATTCATTTTCTTTCTTCCCTCGTTCCATTCATATACTCGCTCTGACGGTCATTCCCTTATTCGTTCACATTATTTATTTTCAAAATGAATGATCGTCATAATTACAGTTTGCCTACGGTAAGAACTCCCCTCGCTACAAAGTCTGAGGCCGTTTGAGGCTCTTCACTCCAGGGCAAACACAACCCAGCAAAAACAAATCTGTAGGTCCAGCACCACAAAACTGCTGGTTGCCAGCAGCTAAAGCGACGGGTCTGTGCCGGGACTAAGTCACCTTCAACTGTACTAAAGTTAATGGCTGGCCTCTTGCCGACCCAGCAATGCTGGCCTACCTTTGGCCAGTAGTATTCAACCCAGCATTCGTCGTCTAAAAAGCGTAGGGGGAGTGATTGCCAGACATTTTCCAGCAGAGGTTAGCTTCCAGCATTTTCCAACAGAGGACAGGTTAGTTTCCGGAACCAAAACCTTTCCTAAGCAATGACCCCACACCCCTACTTGAAATAGTTATATCTCGTTACCATAGTCACCGCTACTGATCCAGACGAATGGCTAGGGGAGTTCTTACTTTAGAAAAGCTATACAGGGCCTTAGTGATTCGTTATTCAAAAATATATTCATTATTCAAAAATGTACAAAATGTAACTGCAGAACACGTATTTAAAGCAACCCTGATTTGCATGTTCACAGTAGCGTTAAACTTATGCACCAAACGCGATATTTGAATAGACGACATCTTTTAGTTGTATAAAGAAGCCTAACAAATTTAGTTTATTTAGCACAACTCCTTCTTGGTGATCGAATTTTTTTTTTCGTCAAATAAATAATGTATCGATTAACAGTTATCTCTCAGGGAGTAAACTTTTGATAAGTTAAAAATTTTAACGAAAATAATAAAACATTTCGATTTAATACAAATTAAAAAAAACTGAGAAACTATTATTTGTATGCTATTGCTTCACAGTATAATAAGTGTATTGTTTAGAACAGCTTAAGAATCCAAATCATTTTGTTAAAAAGGAAATTTCCTTTCAGAGAAATTGAGTTAAGTTATTCCTTAAAATTTTGTTAGAATCCCCTTGCCGTAAATCGTCAATTCTTATATATATATAATTGTAATTTTTTTAAAAAATATATCTAATTTTATTTGAATAAATATTTATTGAAAATAGTGCATTTTAGCATCCAAATAGAGTATCGGTGCAGCCATCTAGTGTGGCAGAAACTAGACGTCCAAATTAATATGACCAACGTTATCTCACCCATTGTGGTGGTCCTGAAAGAGTGGATACCACCTCTGGAGAACGCACTAGTGGTCTGCTCATCGGGAAGACTGATTGTGCAACTCATTGATGGAAATTTTGAAAAAATAAAAATATTTAATTAAATAAAATTCCAGCTCAATAACCCGAATTGAAACTAAACTAGATAGTTCTATTTCCGTGTTTATTTTTCCTCGTCCACCTTTGCCATGGTTAGGTGTTGTGTCCTCACTCGGCAGGGTAATTGAATTTTCACGCGATTTAAAACAAAACATTTTGCAATAGGGAGATGATCCAAAGAATTTTCATTTTTATTTTAGATCAGAAGTACAGTTGAAGAACTTGATCCAAAAGATTTGGATGAATGTTTAGTAATACATTCTATTAAACCAGTGACTGTATATGACGCTTCACCACCAGAACGGACAGACAGTGGTTTAGGTAGATCTCCAAGGAGTTCTCAACCCGGTTCTTCCTCGGACCACTATCCGGGTATTCAAATTCATTTTTTTTTTAATTAAACTGAACTTATTAAAGATTCTTTTTTTTTGTCTTTGGATGCATCTAAAATAAAAATTTCTGTTTTGCAAAAAGATAGAGTTCATACAAATCTGAATGATTGGATCTTAAAGATTATTTAAGAAATAAGTGTTGTTAAAAAATATAATGAATGATTTTTACCGGATTCTTAGTTAACGCATAGCTGTCAAATTGTACGGATGTTTGGAAACATTTTACAAAGGTATTAGAAAGACAGTTTAAGAAGGAAGAATTTGCTAAAAATTAGGTCACTTCTCCATGATTTTGTTGCATAACTAATAGCTCTCATACAGGGATTGGACAAAGTAATGAAAACACTTCTATTCTAACACATTTTTTGAGCTTTCTCAAAAAATACCGAGAGAATCATTTTATAAATATTTAGGTTATGAGATTTCTAATACTTATCAATGAAATTTAAAGCTTTTAGAAGTTTGAGGGACAGACGATCAAACGGTAAATATTGTTTTTGATCACCTTATACCAAAACATGTAGCAATAAATTTGTAACTCGTAAAAATTTCTTAGGCTATTACATGCCATAATTGCGCAAAATTTCGTAAGCCTAGCTTAAATATTTATGGAGATATGGACATTTTTATAAGAAAAACTAATCCCTTAAACCTCCAAACTTCATTTATAAATATGAGAAATCGTATGATCTAGACTTCTAAATTTATAAAATATTTAAGTATTTCTTGAGAAATATGAAAAAATGAGTTAGTATAGAAGTGTTTCCATAATTTTGTCCATCCCCTGCTAGTATGTTTGTGCTAGTTGTTTACTAATATGTTTGTGTAATTGATTTGTTTTGATAGTTTTATTTTAAAAAAAAAAATATCATCTTTGGAAAAAGTGTGGTATGCCACTATATTGTTCTGAACTCATCAAATTAATTTGCTAAGAGTAATTGAAAAAGAGATAGTGTATCGAGCATAGGATAACTTAACACTCCTAATAGTTAGCTGCTCGTATCGAGCATGTGCATAATGGAATTAATAAAAATGGTTTACAGCAATAAATTGATAGCAAAAAGTGAATTGTTACAGTCAATTTGATTCTTGAAAAACAAAAATATGATTGTCTGCTCTAAAAGTGGTCGCAGCATCATATTAAATTTTAATGTGTGTAAAAAAAAATAATGTGCTAGCTCTCTACTTTAAACTGACAGACAAAGATTTTAATTTAATTTAAATCCAACAAAATATTTCATTTTTCGACATCTCTGTATTTTAAAAATAACATTGTTCGCATTTTTAAAACTGAATATAATTACTTTTGCTGTAGTTAACACACATTAAAATTCCAGGTCAGATCCAGGTAAATCTTTCCATCGATAAGTATATGCAAAATATAAAAGTTTTCCCACAACTATTAAAATTTCAATAGGGAGCTACGACAACGTATCAAGTTTACAGAACTTCCAACAATTTAACCCAATCGCACAAACTTTTTACTTGTGTACTTTTTTAAAAAAATATAAAAACTGGTACATAAATTGATTCGTTTTTCAAATTAATTTGGGGGAAACAAAGACAGTTGCGTACTAAAATACATTTATAATAACATAATTATATTTTTATATGAAAATATGCATATGAAATTCTAAAAGTACGCTTTTCAGAACGTACTTCTTGCATAACAGAAAGTGTTGATCAAACGCAACGTGGACAAAAAAATTTATTAATTAGTCTAGAATTTTTTTTCACTAAAAATGGAAACAACAGCTATACACCAAAGTTACCACGACGCCAAAACCCAGCCCAAAGATGTTTTTGGTGCTGTGAAACGCATGTTCTTTTACACTACTTGGTGCAAAGTAGCCGCCGCTAACCATCATGTTTGTTATATTTAGTTACTCTAAAATCTGCAATTACAGTAAGATTACGGTATGGTATTTTTACGAGACAATATAAAGTAAGTATCAGAAATTTAGGTTACATACATACACTAATTCTTAAAATAAAATGAGTTTGTAAATCAAACATAAGCATAGCGAAGAGAATATTGAGACAGATTGGAATTAGGCTTACCAGAGCAGTAGCAGATAGAAATTATACATAATGAAATTATTTTACACACTTTACAGAAACTTGAAAATTAAAATATAATTATTGCACATTACACAGATAAAACATATTTTTAATGGCGAACTTAAGATCCTGCAGATGAAAAGCACTATTGAAAACAACCGCAAACATTCGTCAACTCGTTATCGATTATAAACAGATTATTTACACATGTATTACAGATGAAATCAAAACAAGCCAAAATTGGAGTTTTCGAAATCGAAAACATAATTAACGTATGGTGTAAAGGCAAGTGATGTCGGTGTAAAATTTTACATTTTCGGTGTTTCGAGCTTTCATACATCCTTTAAATTGTATATGAACTCTCGATTTGGTGTGAAGAAAAGTGTTCCTTCACACAACTTCTAAGGTTGTTCAACCATTGAATTCGGAGAGATGATATTACAACACATATTTTACAGTGTATGTACAGCAAATTTGGTGCGGTTTTGTTCAGAATTGCATATTTGTTTAAGGTACATACACACTTACATATAAGTACTCTGCTTTATTTTACATAGATTCGACAATTCATATTAAATTTACCCTACCTACTATTTGTCCTTACTATAAATTATAGCTGGAACTGCCTTTTTCATTAATTTTTTTGCTGTTTTTTTATAATCGAAAAATGCAATTTTTCCCCCGGCATCAAAAATTAGTTTTTATAACATTTTATAATTTACACTTTTTTATGCACATACAAGGTGATGAAAAATTATCAAACTTCAGCACGAAATAACATCTAAAAATATAAGATCATTAAGTATGACATGTAAATAAAACATAGATTTCATGCATGTAATTCTTCAAACGTTATTTCATAACTTGTTTTCTTGTATGCTTCCATTTTAACTCCATATTGCTCAAATGTCTTCATAATTTTGCTGTTGTTCTAATTGCTTTCTTATCTATATATAATGTATATATAGTTTCTGGGAGTGTTTGTGCTTTTTACGTGTTATTACACGTGTGTGTTCAATTTGTTCCAACGGATATAAAACTTCTTAAGTTTGCGTGTTATCTATAAGCAGCATAACTTAGTATTATTCTATTAAGGTTACACACATGTTAAAATTTAGGAGCTTTTTCTGCCCTCTAAGAGTTTTAAAGTTTTTGAGGACAATCGATGAAATTCGAAGACTGCTCGCAAGATTTGGGGACATTTGGTCACCTTAGTTAATGTACTATGAAATCGGCATAATTTATTTTTGTTCTAATTTTTTAGCCTCCACTTTAAAACTAATAATATTCTCTGTATTCTTACTCGTTCTCCATTATTTTTATTGAAAGTAATAAAAAATTACATAGTCACAAACAGCTGCTACTCATGTACTACTTATTTAAAATTCACAAGCAATAGCGTTACATTTATTTTTATACTTTTTAAATACAATATTTAACAAATAAAAATTTAACAGCTTGTAAGATATGTGAAAGAATTAAGGCAACGATTGAAAGTCACTCGGTTTATCATGCTATGACGAACATGAAATACACCAAACAAAAAAACTTGATAACTCTTTAATCTTTATTACACTTTAAGCCAATATTATTGTGATAAGTGATCTATAAATAATTTCCGTCATTTCGCACGTGTAAATGTTCTTTTTTTTTATTTATTCACTCATTCAACACACCAAGAAAAAATTATTTAACAAACAATAATTAATGGTATTTTTTGCAGGACTTGTTTATTCCAATGAAACCCATGGAACAAGTTCTCAAACATCCCCATCTAGTCAGCATAGCAGTCCACCAGGTCAAATTGACAGGTAATTTTATTTAATGAATTAGAATCTTAATTTTACAAAGGCCTTTCTATCAAGTACTGTAAAACCATGCGACAACCATCTATATCATAAAGGTTGCGACAAGCTTTTAAGGGAAGTAAGGCCCATTAAAAATATGAAGAATTTCAAGGAAACTCATGACCGGGCATCCCATCGTATGCCGCTAGGGGAGCTTTACTAATATGAACACATTGTTCGTGTGTCTTTAAACCGGTACTTTTATTAGTGTAAAATTGCAAAATTTCTTGCAAATATTTTTCTAATAAATACTATAGAAAATAGGCTCCGAAATAGCTGTTTTATCTTAATTTAATGATTTGGCGACCTTCTCAAGTCAGCCGCCAAATAATTAAATTACGATAAAAGAGCTATACTGAACCTATTTAAATTCAATTTTCGAGGATAACTATTAGAAAACATAAAATTAAGTTAATTCAGATAAATAAAAGTACTAGCAGCGTATGATGACTTTTCCAGTCACGCGTTACTATAAACAATTCTTTATCATTATAATGTTTCCTAGAAGTTAGTAGCAATATTTAAGCGGGATACCCAATGTGTGTATGTATGTAAGTATGTATATATATATATATAAATATAACACAATAACTAAACACAAAAAGGGGGGGGGGATGAGGAAAAAAAAATTAAAAGTTTCATTTACTGCGCATAAGCTGTAAGTATCTAGAATTTATAAAATAAGTTCAAAATTTAGATAAAACATGGAACAAATTATAGAAAAATTTAAAAAAATATTAAAATAAAATAACATAATTTTTTTTAAAAAATGCAATAAAAATCCGGGAGGAAAAAAGATATAACCTTTTCATCAGCTCCTCGACTTTGAATATAGCTATGGTAAAAAATTCGCCACTATAGTACATTTCTATCTTTTTCTATACCCCCACATGACTGTATAACGCGCTAAAACATTGTATCGTACAGTGTCGAAATATTTTAATTAACCCATCTGTTAGAATAAATACTTCAGCTAATTTCCCAACTCTAGCATTTAGTTATATTTTACGTAACAAAAAATAGTAAGTATTTTAATTCCTAAAAGTAAATTCTTTATTCCTGAAACAACTCTTGCCGTTGATTAGTTAATCCATAGTTTACATTAACTGACAATGAATATCTTTTAGGTACTAAATTCCGAACACATTATACTTTTATATGATCTGATAGTGTTTTAATTATTACTTAACAAAGCTTATTTATTTACTTTTACATTTTATTAAATGTTTGGAAATAGTTCGAACAATCTTATATTTATTTTCAGTTTATTCAATATTATAAATGGTTTAAATTCAAAATTTTTATAACCTATGTTATTTATTAACAGGGATAAATTACCTCCTAATAACAATAGTTTAAGAGTACCAATTCTTCCACCGATAGCACCATCTCCTGTTCAGCAACAACTAAGTTTTCCAAGTTTGAAATCACCGACGATGAGCATTTCGCCAAATTTTGCCAGAGGTATGGTATAATTTTATATTTTATGGCAATAAATTGTATCTACGTGATTACAGTTCACAATTACTAAAAATTCAAATAAATAGTTTCAAAATTAACCTATGAATTCCGTTTTTTTTTCAGGCTTAATATAAATCATTGTTAAAATGAAGGGAGTAGGCACATTAGGGCTTAAAAAGTTATGTTTGTTTGAGTCAAAAAAAATCAAATCGATATCCATGTTTGACGAATCACTAATAAGGAAATCAGGCTTAAAAACATCAAAATTAATTTCAATTGCCTGATGAAACTTGAAGCTGTTTTTAATTGTAGTAGCTTAACATTTTTCTCAGTTTTCACCTTCAATCTAACTTATTTAAGTGTTTTCAACCTTACCTCAACAATAAAAATTCATCAGGTATTGATAACGTTCGAGTTTGTTACACAGACTGTGCTTTTTTCCCTCTTCGCTTGCTATATTTTTATAACCGTCGTTGAACAGCCGACCTAATATTTTTGGTTTAGGACTACTATTGTTCATCTCCGTAGTCTTGTAATTTTGAACCCAATCCAGGAGACATCCTGGATCAAGAGTATTGGGAGTAATAAATACAAATTAAACACAACAAAACATTAACTTATTGGTCACCTGCTTCGGTTGTTGTGGTTGTAGTTCATTTACGTCGCACTGGAGCTGCACAATGGGCTATTGGCGACGGTCTGGGAAACATCCCTGAGGATGATCCGAAGACATGCATCACAATTTTGATCCTCTGCAGAGGAGATGGCACTCCCGTTTCGGTAGCCTGACGACCTGCAAGCGAAGTCGAGCACTTTACAGTAGAACAGTTTAACGAGGATCAAAACCGCGCACCCTCGGTCCCTACGCAGACTGATCCAAGTGGTCACCCACCCGCACACTGACCTCAGCCATCGATGCTTGACTTCGGTGATCTGCTTGGAACCGTGTCTTAACGATCAGTCACCTGCTTCGGAGTTCGCCGTACCCGATCATAAATTATAATTAAATTTAATTCAGCATCAATCAAATTTTGACGGAATTTGAGTAAAATATACAAGTTATATACAACGAAATATAAAAGATTTTCGAGACGAACTTTCCCCCTCCCCAAGCACCAGAAAAGGAGGGGTTTCCATGCTGTCATTACTGCGTTAAGGATAAACCAAAGTGTAACAACCTGTATATCAAATTAGGGTACTTTTTCTAGAAAGATTAAAATGTGCAGTAAATAAATAGGGGTTTTTGTTTAAGATTTTGCAGCTGTCCGCATCCGTTAAGAAGTAAGATTTAGGGGGGGGGAGTTTAGTACTACCATTGAATGCATATTTTAAAAACATTTCTCAAGTATTTTTAGATTTTTGATCTGGTGCATACTTCACGAGATATGTGATAGTTTCCACACGTTTTGGACAACCTGTAAACAATACAGTGCAGAACCCGTTATCCGGAAAACCAAAAAACCGGAACGAAATTCAATAAATTTTCCCGCCGTTTTTTTAAAAAAAATTTATTTTCCTCGTAAGATTTCAGGATTTTTCGTTCTTTTTAGAAAGATGTTTACCTTACCATCATTTTGGAAATAATCATTAGTGTATTACTTCATCGTTTTTTCTTCTTTTTAAGATTATTTCCAAATATTTTTTTAGTTGGGTTTAACAATAAAAAAAACGGTTTTTTGTAGCGATTCAGATAACCGGAAAAATCAGTTATCCGGAATAGCGATGGTCCCGATAATCGGTTCCCTACTGTACATATAATTATCAGTTTCATCTAATTTACCATCGTATTATATATTTAAATGACTATAGCCAGATGTTTGCTTCCTTTAACAGTTACACCGTCATCAGGATCTAATTTGTCCCGAAACTCTTCCAGTTTGTTACATAGACCGAGAATTGCGAATGAAGCTGTGTTTGGTAATATTCAAAACATGAACAGTTGTTCGAATAGCCCGAATCCTAGGATTCCAGAATCATACGCATCTTCAATGAGACAACAGAGCAGGTACGATAGACACAAAGCTTTGATTTTGTAATCTTATTGTTTACTTGATTTCAGATTCTGATTTTTTGCCAGATTTAAATTTCAAACCGTTATAATTACAAAAGAAAAATACAATCTGCCTAATTTACCACTTTTAGAAATACTAGTCGTATCCCATCAAAATTTGAAAGTTAAATTCTTACGGAAGCCTACATGATATGAGTTCCCCGATAATGTTGTGTTGATGAAAGAGATATTGTTCTAAATTTAAAGAAATCGAATCTTTATGGGATGTTTAACTAATTTACTTTAAATAAAAATAAACAAAGTAAATTTCAAATGTAAATATAGTAAACTTCTAATTAATTGTGGATGGCACATCAACGGTGGATAAACGATTTGCGTGTATAATCCGCAAATTGGTCAAAAAATGTCACCCACCTATGTACGGTTTATGATGTTAAAACAACTGTTTCGATTAGGGTTTTTTTTAAACAGCATTTTAACAAACAAAATATCTTAAAAAATATAAGAAACTAATATGGATTATCTACAGCGCTGATCAAAATATCACAGGGCAGAATCCTGAACAGACAAAAACTTACGCAACAGTATTTTATCTCAAGTCAACAAATTACTTTAGGATTAGGACATAAAACCCTACAAACAAAATAAACTAGCAGCATTTAAAACACATTTACCATAGTATTTAGGGCACGCAAAATTAATCCTGTAAATATACTACAGGTAATCCATCAATTAATAATCTGGAGTCAGTAATTTTATTTTAGTTGTAAACCGAACCCTAGGCTTGCATTTAGAAATATATGGTTTTTAAAGCATTTATATTCTATTCATTGAACATCAAAGTTATTTGAAACATATGAACCAAGTCTAAAGACAGAGAGGTTTTACGAATGACATGATTTTATATAGGGTAAAAGTTATTGAAAAAATTTTCTTATTAATTTGACTTGCACTTTGTTTTTAAACAAAGTGCAAGTCAAATTAATAAGAAAATTTGTTTTTAAACAAAGTGCAAGTCAAATTAATAAGAAAATTTGTTTTTAAACAAATCAATTCTGAAAATGTACATTTTTAGGTTTATCAATGTAATAGTACTTTACCTGTTTTTAAATAAACAAATATATTTTTTTCAGAGACTGCTCTTGATGAACTTCCAGACAAGCCCTACCTAGTAAAACATTTTGTAGAAAAACCAATATGGGATCAAGATTTTCATGAAAAAAGTAGAACATCTGACTATTGTACATAACAAATAGAGAGCTTTGTACAGTTCACTTTTTTTTTTTAATTTAACATTTCGAAAATAAAAATATATATTAAATAAATAAATATAGCTTTAACTCTTTTAATTAACCATATTTTTAATCATCTTATTTCAAACTTAGTATGTCGTAAAATTCTACTAGATGATGCAAAGGGAAGGTTTTTTTTAAAAATTATATATACATAGCGTTAAACTTCCGACCCAATTCTGAGTTCATGACTATTAATGTTCTCGGTACCCTTGTATTCTGAACCTGATCTAAGAAAGAAGAACTCCTGGATCAAGCACTGGGACAAACTAGGTTTCATGGTAAAGATTTTAATGGAATTAACCCACACTTTTACATGCAGAGGAAAACCACACACACCCCACACAGTTAGCTTGAGAGAAAGAGGATTTTAACCCATGATCAGTTTACCACCGAAGATATGTAAACATGCCCTTATGTATAAAAAGTACAAAACGTTGCTTTCTATACATAAAGAATCTCTTAAATTATTTATCTTGTACTTGCTTTCATTAGAAATGTGATTGCTGAACCAATATATTATTTTGAAATTCCTAGAAACTTTATGGTTAGAAAGTCTTGCCTTCAAATGATACTGTTTTTTTTCTCAATGTGAAATTTTCTTTGTTGATATTTTTCTTCCTTATATAGAAGATTATTTCTGTTCAATTATTAAAATTAGCCGGGCTGGAAGTCCAAAGGCTAAGAATTAAGGACTGAATGGCCTTCAAATGTAAGGAGGCCGATTCTCCAATAGGAGCAATTTGTAATGTACGGTACAGACAAAGATTAAAAGATACACAATTAATTGTTGATAGTTTTAGTAACTTGATTTTAGCAACTTGAGCGAAGAAAGAAACATTTTTAAGCCAAGATATTTTTGTAAAAAAAAATTAAATAAAAATTTTTTCTTTTTTTTTTTTTTAAACTAAAAAGGGATGAAAATAGTCTAAATATGGAAAATTGTTAAGTAATAGCTAAATACGAGGATTCTCCCTCTAAAAACAGTAAAGTAAGATACAGTGATGAAGGGAGGGAAATGGGGAACATTTCACATATTAATCTAACATGGAACTTTTTCACGTCATCAAATCAAGGGTAATTGTAGCCAACAACGGAAATAGATTAAGGTAATTTCAAGGCAGTGAATAGTTCTCCTTATGAAATTAAGGGCAAATGCTGCCCAAGAGATGATTTTCCAGAGTTTGAATCACTTGAAGAAGAAGAAAGTTTTTCATTTGTTTTGAAAAATAAGATTTTTTTTATTTTATTTATTAAATGGATGTTGGTTGCTCAAAAAAGAAAATAACTTCGTAACTAATATTTACATTTACTTCCTCCCTCAATAAACGTGTTTAATTACATTCTTGATTGGTATTTATACGATACTAATGTGATGGGTGCAAGATAGATTAAAAAATAATATATATTTCACACAAAAATTTCGTTTAATTAATTTAGTATCCTTTGTGCTACTAGCTAATCACAAGAATTTTTTGCATAAAAATACTTCCCAACATAAGGTAAATATCGAAGAGAAAATTTTTCATCCTAAAACAAAACTTTCTTATAATTATAAATATTCTCAGGCTAACTATTAAAATTAAACAACCTTTGCCAGTTAAACCAGGACACGAAATTTCAGTTCTAAAAATATTAGACTGGATACAATTTTCTCTCGCTATAAACAATTTTGGAAGATTTTAGCAGGTGTAGTATGAAAAAGTGATTCAGCATTTTTGTTTTAAATAGAAGAAAAATAACATCGCCACATGCCTCCCCACTTAGACACAACCTAAGCCTACCATTGTTCGACTTAAATTTCAACCTTTAAAACTGAAACCTACTTGCCAGACTTAATTATGTGATCACCAATGGCAAGTGGAAACTTAAACAGTAAGCATACTTATTTTTAAAATGAAAATTTACATAAAGAAAATAATAAAATGATCAACAGTACATAAAAATTTCATTGCAATATTGAAAACCATGCTATGGAAATATTTGCCATTAACACTAGGCTTGCTCTAAAATAAACTGTTATTTTCCTTATGAGCTGAACAGTTGTTGTCAGCAATTTTTTGGAGTACAATTTTAACAAAAAAACTAACTTTGAAACATTTAATATTCTAAGCAGAGGAAGTGTAATTTATTACAGAACTGGTAGCCCAAAAACATTCGATATTTCAAAAGACATATTTTCAATAAAAGTAATACGTACAATCAAGTTTAAGAAAATAAGTACAGTAGAGAGCCGATTATCCGAACCCTTTTTATCCGAACTATGTCTGAATTCGGTTTTTTTTTAATTTTTAGAATACTTTTTAACATATTGACAATTTTTCTAAATTGAGAAGAATGAATAATACCCCCACATCTGAAGACCATATTTAATTTACAACCTTTTTAGCAGTTTTCTTATAGTGGCCATACATACATGCATTGTGATACAGTTAAAACTACATACCCCATTGCAACAGAAAATTATCTTCCAAGAATGCAAGCTTCATTTTGATAGTTTACAATGGTTGGAATGCAGAAGGAGTTTATAAATTGATAAGTTCTGAAGTTTTATAATTGGGGAATGGGTAGTTGTAACTTATGGTTAATAATTAGTGATTTCAGTGCTTGGAATCTTAAATCTTGGAATAAAATTCTTAACAGAAAAACAAACGAAACTGAAGTTTCTGAACCAGTAGATCTTTCGGATGAAAATGATGAAATTGTTGCTGAAATTTTGAATGAAAATCGGAACTCTACAGACGAAGTGAAAGAAGTAGGTGATCAAGTTCAAGATAGTGGACCTTCTCATATAGAAGCATGCAATCCATTAGATTTCGCAATGAACTGGCTAGAACGTCAAAATGATGCTGATCCAGTTCAGTTGATTTATTTAAAAAGAATAAGGGATAAATGTCTGCTAAAAAAAAATGCGACTTCTTTGAAACGAGATCTTTGCTGGATTTCTTTTGCAATGGAAAATAATGAAAAATGTTTTAAAATCAGTAATTGACAAAAAAAATTATAAAAAACTGAAATATGATTAAAATAATTCAAAATGAAAAAAAAAATTTATTAAAAATATTTAAAAATTGAAAAAGGAAAAAAATATTAAACACACCAGAGCTATTTTTAGATAGTACTGCCAGTTCTTAGCCAACAAAAGGTGCGAAGGGAAGTTAATGCATAAATAATAATCATTTACACTAGATTTTAAACAACTTTCCAATTATCCGAACCATGTTCGGTCCCGAGCAATTCGGATAATCGGCGCTCTACTGTATACAAAACATATTTGTAAATAGAATTAGTTTATGAATTTAGAATATAAAAAATTTTAAGAAAATTATGCATATCAATTCAATAGCAAATTTATTTTTAATACCAACTTAAAAACATACATAAATTATGAATTGGAATTTGGTCCCTTCTTCCTGCCAAACGTAACAACTACATTAACAAATCTGCGATTGAATTGCATTCTTCGTTTAGCTCGACCAGTCCTCTTTTTCTTTTTTTCTTGTTTTTCTACCTGTTAAATAAGTTGGAAAAGAATTAAGTATTAGCTAAAAAAAAAATTTCCAAATATCATTATATTATTAAGTGTTTTCGAAGCAACCAGCAACAAGCAATGATTTAAACATCAATGAAACAGACTTAATAAATCTAACCAATTTTCCACTTTGGCAGCAATTCTGTAGAATATTATTAGAGAGATCATTATGAATATTATTTGATACACTGCATTAACAAATATATATTTTGAAATGAGATGGGCAAAAAAATTACTGAATATAATTTTTTTAAGAAACGAGACTTGGATACTTGAGAGGTAAGACAGTGGTAAGTGATAAGTCTGCAAGTGATAAGTCTGGATTTTAAGAGAAATTATCATGTTGTGTAGAAATTATCAAGCACCAGTTGCTCTAAAAAATTCATTCTTAAATTCTACATCCTATTCCCTTTGGCTTGAATTTTTTTCTTCATGTTTTTGATAACCAGCATGAACAAAGATCTCCTCTGAGTTAACCTTTCTGTTAACTTTTCTCTTCTGTGAAACCTTTCCGTATTTATTAATTATTCAGGGCTGGCAGAATGAAAAAGAAGTGCTCCCCAAGACAAGCATACTTGAAGTTTTATACTCAAGTGTATGCATATCCACTATTACGAGAGTACCAGTCGTGATAGAAGAATTACGCAGTTGCACATGTTATCATGGTCCTGAAGCGCTTAAAAATGTGGATTGGCTAATAACCTTAAACTTAGTATTTTGTCTAATGAGATTCAATACATCTTTTAATTAAATAATTACCAATAGAGTTTCAATAATTTCCAAATGGAAACATAGGGACTATGCAGGCAAAAAAATTTATAAAGAAGAAAGTTAGTCAACAATAAAATACTTTAGTGAAAATTCTGAAACAACTTATCTAGTATTTACAGGGTTGCCACAGAAAAAAAATGAACAAAATAGTTGCTTCTAGTACCTTGTACCCTAAAGCATGAAAATAAGTTGTCTAAAATTATGAAAATAGTTGCCTAAATAGGAACAAATTTTTTTCAATAATATGACTAATATTTTATTAAATGACTTTATTGTAATATACCATGATCCATTCAGTCAAGTTGACGGCCAATATGATAATCTTTAAATAAATGTTCTTTATATAAAAAAAAATATCTTTATATAAAAAAAATTAGTATATTTGCAGAACATTAAACTTTTAAATGCCAGAATTAATCAAGAAAAATAATTTTTCGCTTAAAAAAAAAAAAATCTTTCTACTAATTTTCCTTTTCACATAATTTTTCTCTTTATCAATAATTGATTTAGCAAATATATATATAAAGTGATTACTAAAATTTGAAATTCTCGCATCATAGTATCGTATTAAAAATTGCGTTCTTTAAAATCATGCAGAGTTTCGTAGCAATAACAGTTGAAAAGGTAATCGAGAAACAAAATAAATTCACAATGGAATCTGTGTAAATTGAGTGCATTAAAAAGTGATGACTCAAATTTCCAATTCAATAACATAAACCGAGGCGAGTCTACCCATCCAGGGGCGAGTCTACCCATTTTAGTTTTATTTAATTTTCACTATTTTAAATTGCAAATAAAAAAAATTTTACCGATGGAGGACTTAGTTCAGTCTCTAAGGAAGATGGCGCTGTAGTAGTTTGATTTGTTTTTATTTATTTGGTGTCTTTTTAACCGACCTGTTCAAACGTCTTTTGAGAGATTTGTATTGAAAATCAGCAAACTTTGAGTTGGTGCTCCGTAAGTATATTATTATTATTACCATTTTCACTTTGGTTAAGTGATAAACTTATCTAAGACTAAGATTACATTAATTTTATATGAAAAAAAAACCCAAAAAGAATGTAAGTTTTGCTGTTGTAAACAAAAAGCCAGAATTCGCGGGGCGAGTCTACCCATTCGTATTTTGTTTTAATAAAGCATAATAATATAATTTAGAACTTTGTTTATATTAAAATTAAGTCATTTTAAATGAATTTGAGTATATTATTTTAATTCTGCATTGATAAATTTATCATTAATAAGAAAATTTATAGGTTAAATATAAATGTAAATATAAATTATGTTTATTTTACCTATTTTTTCAATTTTTATATTACAAAATTAACTTTTTTTATTTAATGCAAGTTAAATAAATTATTATTTATAAATTATTTTTACCTCCCAAAAGAATGGGAAAAGGATTTTTCACGATTCCCAATGTTTGAATTTCGATTTTGTTAATAATCTTTAATTATTATTATTTATTAATTATTTAATTGTAAATTTATATTAATTTTAATTTCTTTTTATCAACAATAATCAGAAAAAAATTTTATTTTGTAATGTTAATGATTATAAAAACAAAACTGTGATCAAAATGTGATAATCGATCAAAAACTCAATTTGCGTTATTTTATGAATAAAAAAATGGAATATATAATAAAGTTATGAATTTTACTTCATAAATATCCTATATAGTAACTAAAATAACAATTTAATAGTAAAATTTGATTATTTACAATGTTAACATTCATTTTAGTAGAATGGGTAGACTCGCTCCATACGAGAGATTTGTCAGCAGTTCTATAAAAATATACAGTAACAGCGTAACTGTTAATATTTCCTGAAATCGACTTCACAGCTTTAAAGAGGGATAAATAGAGATTCCAAAACACCTATTAAAAGCCTTTTTTCTTTAATATTTACAAAAGTTTGACCACTTGAAAGTTGACAAACTGAAAAAATGGGTAGACTCGCCCCGGTTTACGGTATATTTTTTATTTTTTAGAAAAAAAATTCACTATGTTCAGAAGTTATCGCGGGCCGAAGGTTGTCAACCCAATTTATGCAGGGAAAAAAACATTGCTAAAACAAAAAAGTCTCCCAATAGTCTCAATAGTTTCCTGAAAATAGTTGCTTTTATAGCCTTTTCAGGCAAAAAAAAAAAAAAAAAAAAAAGTAGCCATAGTTGCCTCAGGTCGAAAATAGTAGCAAAGAGTCGCATATTAGTCACCTCTGGCAATCCTGTAATTATACCACCTACAAAAATCTTCAACAATTGATAGATAGTCCCTCAATTCACAATTTGAAAAGTGTTAATTAAGAAATTGCAGAAATTTATCAGAACTAATAAAAACAAAACTAGTAGAAAAATAAGAAACATTTGATCCAAAATGGCAGAAAATTGCACCCCTAAAAATAATTATGAACATTTAAAAATAACACAAAAAAAAATTCTGCAAATATTTTTATCTTTAACAAATACTTTAAGGAAAGAGATCTGTTTTTCATTAAAAAAAAATAATAAGGAAATTTATAAATTTTTGAAAGGAATTTAAATTTCTTCTTTAATGCATTCAAATTCAGACTCTGCTGCTGCAATAATAATAATCAAGATTTCACTCTTTTAAACAAAAAAGCTAGTTGCCACTAAAACCAATAATCATGCATCAGGAGATATCTTTCAAAAAGTTCGTTGACAGAATTAAAAAATATCAGAAAAAAATATTGCTCATAACATGAATTATTGCTTACTTTAGGAGTTTGTCCTTTAACTTTGCCAGCACGAGCAAGAGAACCGTGTACCTTTCCTAGAAAAAATAGACAGATATAAATAAAATGGTAATCTCATCGTTTTCTAATAAAATTATACAATATTTCTGTATTTTTGCTAAATCTTATTCATTCATATCATAAATGCTCTTCATATTGAAATAAGGACGGAATATCATCCAATTTAAAATTGATCTTAGTTTATAAATAACAAATATTATCAATTATCTAGAAACTAATGAAATTTATACTTTAATTACAATTTTGAGACAAAATTAAGTTCTTTTTTTCTGTTTTTTTTTTTTAATCTATGCAAAAGTGGTCATTAACAAAGTTTTTTCTAATGGTCACTACATCACATTGATTTCACTATTATTGCTCTCAAAAAGCTAGTAACTTCAACTGTTAAGATTGTATTTCAGTATGTTTTCTTTTAAATTATATACAGGGCAATTCCATATGTGACGGAATGACATTTTGACACGCAAAATAACAATTAATTGAAGTTTCTATGTATCTAATCTCAAACAAAAAAATTTTTCTCTCATGCATATCATTATTATTGGCATAATGCGCTTCATAAACTAAAAAAGCAGGATTTTCTATCTTTTTTACTTTTAATTTTACGAACTTTTTATTTGCGTGACGGAATGACATTTTGGCAACCAAGCTGCTTAGCATGCCGCTTAGAACTGGTAGTTTCTGCGAATTTTGCAGCTATTATTTTTCTGAACTATTTTATACTTTTAGTATAATGTGTAAGCAATGTAAAATGTGAATTTGGAAAATTAACCTCAGGTTGGCTAGCAGTTATTAACATCTATTTGCTGTGACGGAATGACCGTGACGGAATGACAAAAAGTTTAATCGAAGAAAGCCTTCATTTAAAAAATATTTTATTAATATGTAAATGATAAACAGAATGTAACAGATAAACATGATTAATATTTATGTAAGAATTAGTAAAAATTTCAATATTTTGAAAATTAGGTTGTCTCTGAAGAGGTTTTATATCTAACTTGCCAATGTCACATCTTATCTTCGTTCTCAGGAAATTTATGCATTATTAAGACATGTGACGGAATGACGTAAAAGAAGTTACTTTTATTTTATATACTAAACTTATAATGTTTACATTTTGTTCTATATGCATATTTTTATCAAAATATTGCAAAAGAAAGATACATTTCTTTTATTTTAAAAGTATTTTTCAAGAAAACAATTTGAGCACAAATGTGAACAATTCACTTGTCAACCATGTGATTACTTTAGAATGCTGCCAGATTCAAAAAATTTAAAATTATCAAAAATGAAACGGCAATATGTAGACTTTGGCTATTTTTGAATATATTTTTAAAATTAAAATAAGCAATTCATAAAAAAAAAAAATTTCACTTAAAAGTTGACACTTCCGTGGAATTGCCCTACATAGTAACAAATTAAAAAAAGATCTCTGAGATTTCAGCAGGAAGATTCAGACATGAATAATTATTTTTATAACAATTTTCATAAATTATTAATGTTCAATTTTAATTTTTAGCCAAATAGTTCTTCATATTACTATGCAAAACGAATCTCACTTAAAAGGATTTTATTTTATTAATTCACCTATAAATATGTTAAATTCATTTAAACCAAGCACTTTAGTAAAAACGTCAGCTATTTGTTTGCAGGGGTGATTCTGACACAAATTGCGATTTGGATCTTAATATCGCTTGAATATGAATGAAGACATTGAATTTTAAAATTACGTTAATATAAATTGCGACATTGGATTTAAAAAACTTAAAAATACAAATTGTGATGTGGAATTTTTAAATCATGTTAATACCTAATCAATACTTAATAGCCTAATTAAGCTGCATAATTTTTAGATCAAAATAATAATAATCGCAGTGCGTAGTGTTAAATCAGGTATAAATCAGGGCTAAAGAGAATAGAAGGGCTGGTTCACTCCTTTGAAGTAGCTCATGTCGCGCCAATCCTCCGATTTTCTCTAGTGACGTCACTTTGGCGCTAAGCTCGCACTTTTACTTCAAGAACGGAGCGTTCGGCCTTACTAGCTCTTACTAAAATATTGGAGCATTTCTTTTTGCGAGATATTCAAAGACATTTGTTATTTTATATAATGACTTTCCTCAGTTTCTGCAGTGAATTTACAAGAATTTTAAACTATTATCGAAATGCCAGTTTGCGCGATTGCAACTTGAAAAAATTCTGATAGAAAAACAAAAGGAAAAAATATAATTTTCCGCGTGTTCCCTAAAGTAACTAAATGAACAACTATGTAAAGAATGGATTCCGAAATGACACAGTTAATATAAAACAGCAATACGTTTATTCTGTCGTTATGAACTTTTATAAAAATTCATTATCGAAATAGAAACCACCTCGTTACTTCAAAAAGAAAGGCAGGTGAAAAAAATTAAAAAATGGTTAAAGTCAAGGAAAATTAAAATGTAAATAAAAAGTATGAATAAAAAGTATAAATAAAATATATAGTGTATAATTGGAATTCTCCTAATTTCATAACATATTTTTTAATGCAGTTATTCTAAATATTTATGATTTTTTTTAAACATTATATTCTCTTAAATTTAAATATCTATAAATTATATCATCGTATCGTAAATTTAAATATCTATAAACAAGTGTAAAATATCGAATGTCATTATGAACCTAAATTATTATTTTGTTTCAGTAATTAGCGTTTAAGGTTGATGTTTCCTAACGAAAAAGTATGAACAAATTGCTATTAACGGCATATTTTAAAATCAGGGATTCTAAATTTAACTCAACTTATTGTTATAAAAGAATATGTAGATAGGAAAAGTGTCGATATATGCCTTCATTTTTCTTAATAATTAAGGTTAAAACTGAACTTTTTAAAATATAGAATTTATAGTGTCATTTTCGCCAACTAGTAAAACATTTTTATAAGTTTAAAATGGTATTTTTTTTTAATATAATGGGCAAGAAAGTTTTTTTGAACTATGTTTATGAACGGAAATAATGTGTTAATTACGTAAAGTTTAAAAGCTAATAACCAGAAAAAGTCTAACTTATTTTTACAAAGAGAAAGATGCAAAGTTATCATAATATCTTTGCTTGCGATCTCCGAGATCTGTGGACACAGTGACGTCATGAGGAGGGAAATCGTAGCTTCAGCTCTAAGAGCGGAGTGAACTAGCCCTTCTATTCTCTTCAGCCCTGGGTATAAATACACAAAAATCAATGTCTTAAATGACAAACGTGTGAATACGAATCACGATATTAGGTTTTTACACACCAATGCACAATTTTTAAATCTTGTAAATACGAATTGCAATACATAACTTTTAAATCAGGTAAATGCGAAACTCTATATTAAACTTTGGATATTAGCAGTTCCCACCACAGTTTTGAATAATAAAAATGGCGAAAATTCGCTAAATTAAAATAATCAAATTGGCGGAAGAGTCACACGTTTGTGCATACTCCCGATAACAGTATTTCACAAAAGTGTCAACATTTCTTTGGATTATAAGAATTTGAGTTACAGAAATCCGTGAACCAATGATCTTGCAATACAACGAGGAATTTTGTGATATTCTTGGAAAACTTGACAGCCGAGATTATAGCAAGAATAACGTATCTGTACTTCAACAAGACAAACAAAAAAATAAGTTACTATTGTAAAGGATTTATTTTAAAAACATATTAAACTGATAAACGCAAACATCATTTTACCATTATTCAAGACCATAATGTTAAAAAAAAATCCATTTACCTCCTCGAAGCTTTGCACAAACGTCTACTGTAGCACCATCTGTTAAACATTCCGTTATATCTTGGTCATCCTCCAAAGGATTACCACCCAAATATAAATGTTGTTCTTCTGCAGATAGACCTTCAGACTCTTCAATGAAATCCTTAAGAGAAATTTTTAACAATAAAGTTAAAACACACAAACAAATTAATATTACATTATTTACAATTATTACATGTTTAAACAAATTGGGCATGGAATATGGAGGAAATAGGTAACTAATGCAGGGAAACAGACTTGTTAACATGAAGAAAGAATCTAGTGCTCATGGCACAAAAATTATACAGATACACACAATTTACAAACTTACTTTTAAAGAGGAGACAGTGCCTTCTTCTAATTCAACAGAGTACGTTGTTTGACTTCGCAAAAAAATATGCATTTTGTTATACCTATAAAATATGATTCTTTAAAACAGTAGTTGTAAAATTTATAAGTCAATATTTTAAACATGAATACTATAGATCTTAAATTACAAAAAAATTAGCTTGATTTCCTCAACATACATTATTTACAACATTGATTGCAAAGAGAATGGAAATGATAAAATCAACAAATTAAAGTTCCTGCAAAACATAAAAATTGAACTTTATGAAATGTTAATATTATTACTTACACAATAAAGAACAAATACAATTCTAATTATAGAAATATACAAAGTACAAATTTGACTCACGCACGTTGGTTATGTGTAAACAAAATTACTTGTACTTCTACTACGAAATTTGGTAATGCCAAATTAAGATAAAAATTTATATAACTATTTTTATTTAGAAAACAGCTTTCTTATTGACGAAAAGACTTCCCCCTTTTAAATAATTGTAACGCTATGAAACATTTTTCACTGAAATTTAAATAGTTAAGAGTTTTAATTGTTATTGAGCCTAACTGCAACCCTCCCTACTTAAATCCACTCTCCTTTTTGTACGAAATATCATTTTTAATCAACTGTAGAGTCAGTTTAATGAGTTGGTAGTTCAAAAAAGAACAGTATTGTATCTGAGTAATGAATATGCTGTCAACTTTTTAAATATTTTAATGTTTTTCAGACCAAGGAAGTCTTAATTTTCCATTGCTCTTTCATTCAGTTTCAAAATAAACAAGTCACGTTACTTCACAAATTATAATAAATAACTATGTCTTTAACTTGCAGAAGTATAATATTTATGAAAAGGTAAAAATTAAGTTATTCAAATCTTTTAAATTAGTTTGAGAACAATTAGCTTATTTAATTATGATCAATTGAACATAGTTAGCTGGCTGAGTGCATTGGCAATAGATTAAGTCAAACGATTTAAGCTAGTAAATTTAAAAATGTGTTGAATTTTTTAACAGGAAAGTGACAGTTTCAGCTTACACTCTTAATACTTACTTATTTTCTGACTAGAGACATTCTTCTAGTGTAGTGGGATAAAAAATTTTTATACCTTTGCCTTAATCACTAGATTTTAGTCGACTGAAAACCAATTTTAATGGTTTTAAGAGTTTTTTCTCAATTAGGCTAATTAATTTGTGGTAACTACAAATTGAGCAAAAAATCGGACACAAAAACGTATCTTCTCAGAAGAAGCATACTTTTTTCAATGGATCAAAATTGTAAGGGATATTTCCATATCTCAACTGAAATTGTGAAGGTGATAAATAGGGAAGAATTCTGTATTGTGACCTGCTGCAAATTAATCATCTAATCTTGGCAACTTTCGAGCAGTGACCTGCTAGAAACGGAAAAAGAAGATCATAAAAAGGACTCAACTATAACTCATAGCCACCCTGAGTGAACCTCCACATGTTTTTTTTTAAATATTAGCAAGCTTAAAATCCATTTGTCACCTTGGAAATCATAGTTTGTGTGAGAGGTCACGATTCAGAAATATTTCCGCCAAATGTAATTGCCTGGTTGTATAACCTGTAATAAATTAATGATAATTATATAGTAGCTCACCAGTGAATTTTCTTTCGAGTTTGCCGTATTATATAGGATATTTCCATATCAGTGTCTGTCCGCATCAACTGTGTTCACGGTGCCAAATGATTTTTGTTTATGCGAAATTTAAAAATATATGTTGTGATTTTGAGTTATGCCCTTCCAATAGATTTCTTTCTGTTATGTTTCTTATAGTTTTTCATGTGCCTGTGGCCGGCTATTGCTAAATTTTGATGACTTTTTTGGTGCTGGTACTGATGAAAAAAATTTTCCTTATTATGCAATGTTCTCTTAGTAGTCTTGCTTGCCACTACTTGGAAGTGGTAAAAACTTTCTGCAAGTATCAACATGCAAATCTTCTTATTATTGAAATCTTAAATTATGTCTCCAGTTTATTCACAAAAATAATCAGAAGTTTAGGCCTCCTAAATTTGACATTTCTTGAGGATATTTCCATATTGGTACTTGTTCACAACAACTAGAATCACCATGGTGCCAGAGGAGAGAATATAAAGTTTTTATATTTGAAGAAATCTTTTAAAAAATATTTAATTTTGCCTAGGAATAGGTATGAGTAGGATTGCAAGCTTGTTGCGGAAAAAAAGAAGACTACGTTTCATATTAAATTTTGAAAAGTTTGCAAGGACAAAAATACAACAAAAAGAAATGTGATCAAAAACAGATACAAAGAAAATAATAAAACAAATAGAAGATATCAAATCAAAATTATTTCTTTTAATTTGTAATCCTCATTCTCATTTAGTATGATGCTGCTGCTAGAAGCAACCTCATAGTAGCTACAGTTGAACAATTTTTCCCCCTTAAGATGAAAAACCTATTACCTTAGTACAATAGTATTGATATTAGTATATTTCATACCTATTAAAAACCACACCAATTGCACTAATGTAGTACTAATTATAAGTAATTAAGCATTATTGTCTTCAATAATAAATGGCAATTTTTTTAAGGTTTCCTTAACGAAGCCAAATTGCTTCAGATGCGCAGAAGCAGAATAGAAGCTTTTTTTTCGATTGAGTTTGCTTTTTGATGCACAACTTGTTTTTTTTTTTTACTATTTCAGTTGCATTTGATTTTAAGTTATTTAGCTTTATGGGAACGCATTTTAAAAATACAACTTTAAAAAAAAATTTTAGATAACTTTAGAAATACTAGCAAAATAACAAACAAAAATACTGATTAAAACAAAAGGAAAGTTTACAAAAATATAGCCTCACTTGATGTACTAAGATTCTGCTGATAACTTCAAAATTAATTTAAACCTTCTTAATGTATTCAGGCAGGATAGATTAAAAAAAAACATCCGGCCAATTCTTTAACCTTAAAAAAATGTCAGTGTAGTGGACTCTGGGCAAATTAATGCTGAGTAATTACACGTTAACTTTAAAATATAAAACATTGAAGGTATTAATTTGAAACTTTTACTCCTCCCATTTTTCTGATCATTACACTGCACTCATCTTTGCTCACAAGTACAATCCAAACGAACCCCACATTGGCAGTTATCACCAATGTAGGCGACAAAAACAAATCTTGAAAAACAGATGCATAACAAATCAGTACCAAAGGGTTACTAAGTTGTTTATTTTTATTTAATGAATTCACTCTGGTATTTATTTGTTTTTTGTTTTTTTTCATGTTAGGGATATCTATAAAGATATTGGTGTGCCAGCAGCAAGGCTTTCATCTTGGAGAGTGCCATTATCAGAAACTTTACCAACTGCACCAAAACCCATATATGCTTCGAGTAAAAATTACAATTCAGAAACTAAAGTTAGCACTTTATCAAATGGACTTAGAGTTGCATCTCAAAACAAATTTGGTCAATCATGTACTGTTGGAGGCAAGTAAATAAATTTATATTTCGTATACAAGAATATTTTAACAGCACCTATTACTTTGAATAAATTAATATGTTTACATGGCATCATCTTGTTTCAGCTGTTATAGATTCTGGCTCAAGATATGAAGTGAAGTATCCCAGTGGTATCTCACACTTTTTAGAAAAGTTAGCTTTTAATGTAAGTAATTTTTTATATTCTGACAATTTTTGTATAATCCACAGAAATATCTCATTCTTAGATTCTATAATGTCAAATAATAGAATTTTTATTTATTTTTTCTTTTTCAAAAGTTTTTATGGCATTATGCTGAAGCCTCATTTACAGAATAGTTATATGAAAAAGGAATATATGTGTTTAAATAAAATATGTTAAAAATAAGGAGTCGAAATCCTTTTTTACCTATAAATTTCAGCACTGAACTGCTTGTTTACGTTTCATTATGCCCGGTTTAGATTATTTGTCATGCAGTTACATCTAGTTAGGCAAGGATGTCAACCTGAGAAATACTGAAATGTTGGACATAGTCAGTTACAGTTACTTATCTTAAGTATATACCAGCTCTGGCAAGCTAAGTAGTTTAATAGGTGTTTTCTACAAATTTCTCTCCATTGGGTTGGAATTATAATTGTAGACCGATAAGAAATCTAATGTTGTGCTATAAATTAAATCCTCTCATTTTGTTTTCACCATTGTACAACAGTTCTCTATAGTAGACTATTCTGTCTTTCACATTCTGTTCCTCAGATAAGTTAATTGTTTACCATTGGGCTTTGTTTGTCACCAATCTAAAAATAAATTTTGTATTACAAATTTTTATTTTTTATGAATTTTGGTTAAAAACACAAAAATTAAAAACATGTCTGTAATGCTGTTACTGAATGAAAGTGTATATATCTGAAGAGTAAGCAGTAATTTAATATCTAATACTTGTTTGGAATACTTCAAACCTTATAATAATGTTTATACTATTACAAAAAAAATGGAATTTTTGAAGCTTTAAACTTATTTTTTGTCTAAACCATAATCAAAACTGTATGCCTACTCAGCTTTCTGATACTTTTTTTAATGTCTTTTTAAAACAGTTCATTGAATGGAGTTAAAACAGTGAATTTTGTATAGGAGTTTATCAAGTATTAAATTCTTGTGTCTTAACTTTTATAACCTATTAAATTTTTTTTGTAAAACCTCATATTTATCAGAGTTTTTTATTTATTGCAGTCTACTATTCAATTTTCTGATAAAAGTGCTATATTAGAAGAATTGGAGAAACATGGTGGCATATGTGATTGTCAAGGAAATAGGTACAAATGATTTCTTATAAAATTTAAATCTTTTAAATTAAGAATGTGTAAACTAACCTAATTAATTTTTACAAATATTATTTATTTTGGGTTTGTTTTGAGTCAAATCATATCATAATTAAAATAATTTGAATATTGGACTCTCTTTATCTTTACTGAGAAATAGCTTTCTTTTATTTCCTTATGAGAACGTGCAGAGAACAGTTAAAGAATAGCCTAACTCGTGACAACCCATGTTGTATCAACATAGACTGACCATACACACTATTTTTTACAGTTTTATGATTTTAAATGGTCATGTACTAAAATAGCCATGTTCCCTTAATTGATATTTACTTTTATAAATCTATTGATGCCCTAAAAAGTCATTCTAGTGACTATTATATATTGTAGCTATCTTTAGTTAATTAAATATCTTCATATTAAATATCTTAGTTATTAAATATCTTAGTTATTAAATATCTTTGGTTAATGCATACTTTTTTAAATTGTGCCTTTAAGAATTCTTACTTTCAGATACTGTTTTGCCATTTGTCTTAACTGTATAGAACATAGTTGTATCATATACTTCCCTAGATATTTTAATAGAGAAAAATCATTTGACTAATGGTTGACATCTGAATATAGTTTTCATTTATTGAAAAATATTTTACTATGTTTTTCAAAATAATCCAACTATCATATTTGTATGATTGCTTGAGTAATAAAAGTCTTGGAAATATCATCTACCATTTTGATTGCTTCTTTAAATTTAATGTCACTTACAAAAATGTAAGTCCCAAAAAAGGAAGTCCTGCAGTGAACTAATCCCAGTAGAACATCAAAGTCAAGCATCACTGACTGCAGTCAGTAAGCAGGTGGGTGACCACTTTGATCAGCCTGTGTAGGGACCGATGGTGCTCGGAATCAGTCCTCTTTAAACCGTTCTACCATAAAGTGCTCGACTTTGCGAGCAGGTCATCAGCCTTTCCCTCTGCAGAGGATCAAAATTGCAATGGCATGTTTTCGGATCATCCTCAGGAATGTTTCCCAAGCCATCTCTAGTGCAACATAAATATAGTACCTACCTACTGCAAAAAATGAAAATCATAAAAATTTAGAAAATTTATCTAAATGATCTATCTTGTGCAAAATATTAAAACAGCTTGTTTCAATTTCAAAATAAAATAAAAACTGAAAAGAAAATGAAAAATTTACGTGAATGTATTAAATTGTAACACAGCAATCATAATACAACAGAGAAAAAAAGCATGAATCTTTTTAATTAGTAATTGGATAAGTATTAGATTGATTGTTACTTAATTCCAGTGTTCTTTAGATTTTTCACATTACTTAATAATATTTATAGGGATACTTTAATCTATGCTGCATCTGCCAACTCAAAGGGTTTGGATCCTGTGATAAAACTTCTGTCTGAAGCAGTTTTAAGACCTAAATTTTCCAATGAAGAGGTATGAATTTAAATTAATATATATGGTTGTCCTCTTTGTGTAGATATGATTATTTTTTGTGTCTTTGTTATATTTGCATTTTATTAGTTTCTTTATATAATAGATTTTATTTAGAACTTCATAGTAAAAAAAAAATTTTTCACTGACCGTAAAAAAGTTTCATTATAACAAGTACTTTTTGCAAATTTTATAAAATTTCTTGATTTTAAAGGTTTGTTTTTAGTTTAATCAGAAGTAGAGAATATTTTGATATTAAAGTTTGCTCTTCAAACTTTTATTATTGATAATGCAGCAAGAAATAAAAGCATGTTAATAAGTAGGTAAAACTTAATCCAAAGCTTTTGTTCTGTGAACACTGCTCTTTTAATTTAAAGGAATAATATATTTTAAGTATCAGTTTAAGAATTGAAGTAGCTAAATATTCAAGCATACACATCTTAAATTTAAACCCTGTCATATCAAATAGGATTACAACCATTTGACTTTTTTTTTTTTTAGATCGAAAAAGCCAGGCAAACTATACAGTTTGAATTAGAAGACATTGAAATAAGACCTGACCAAGAATCTCTCTTGATGGAACTCATACATCAAGTATACAATTTAATACTTAAATGGAAAAAGCATTATATTTATACAAACATTTGATCAAATAATTTATTCATTTTCTCTTTCTCGAAGGCTGCATATCGAGAGAATACTTTGGGGCTTCCAAAATTGTGTCCACCAGAGAATATTTTGAAAATTGACAAATCCATTTTATTTACCTATTTAAAAAATCACTTCACACCTTCAAGAATGGTGATAGCTGGTGTTGGTATTGAACATGATGATTTAGTCGACTCATGCCAAAAGTAAATTTATTTTTTTTATCAACTCATAATTAAGATGTTTTTTGTATAAATTAATAATGCTTTTAGAACTATAAAATATCTCTTTTGAATTCCAGTAATATTGATTAAACATACTTTGCGAGAAAGGAATTTATGTTTAATTATGTAATTTCTACTTACCAAATTCGAAAAAGGTTTCAAATTTAATTTTTTTGTGCACTGTTAATTTTATATAATGTTAAATTTATATAATGTTAATTTTATTTAATGTTAATTTTTTTTTGTTTTATGTAAGTTATTTTTTTTTTTTTTGTTTTATGTAAGTTAATTTTGTTGTAATATTAAAAAATTTTTGTAGTTTCAGTACATTATTTCTTGTATTATTGTCTAGAATCATAAGCCTAGAATATTGTCTAGAATCATCCTCTTCCTGAGGTGTCCTTTTTACTCAGATAAGAATCATCATTGTGAAATTGTTAAAAGTAAAAGTCCAGACAGCCTGAAATTTTAGCACTAAAATCAAATCCTTAATTCATCTCACAAGTAAACTTGGTTGTTTGTTTCTGCATAGTCAAATTAAGTTTATGTATTATTTGTTTTTTGTGTCAAATTGTATCTTAGTATACATGAAATTCCTATAAATATATCATAAGTAATTCTTGTTTTACTTTCACTCTTTTTCTGCATTGTTACATAGCGTAATCAGTTTGTGTAAATTAAACTTTAAATAATGTGTGTAACTTAATTTTCTTTTATCTAGGCATTTCGTTGAAAAGCCACCAATATGGGAATTGGAAGATTTGGCTTCTAAAGATGACATACCTCTTGACAAATCCACCTCCCAATATACTGGGGGCTTAATCAAGGTATAATCATTTCAATTTTTTTTTTTTTTAATTAATGATATTTAGGGTTCACATCTTTAATAAGAATGTGTCAAAATACTGTAATAAGTGTTGCTAATATTTTTAATGAACTAATACTATGAGCTATTAAACTACTAATTTATAAATTTTATATTTAAATTTGTGTCTTAATAAATTTTTACTTATGCAATCGTTTTATTTGAAATTTTGATAATGCAAAAACCTTTTTATGACCAAAAAAAATTTTTTTTTTCCCTTTGGCATTATGTATTCAACTGATATTAATTTGAATTGCTATGTCAAAGTTTCTTCTTAAAACCTTGTTATGTCATATTTTTTCAAAATGGAAAATGAATTTTTTTGGAAAAATCACAATGTAAGTGTTTATTGTAAACCAATTATTTTCTATTTACTGCATAATTATTTTTGTTTTACTTTTAATAATAAAATTATCATTGTTGCATTTAGACTTATAATCAACTACCATTACATGCATATTTATTAGTACAGTAGAGAACCAATTATCCGGGATGCTCGAGACCATCGCTATCCCGAAAGTTTGAATTTCCCGGTTTTCTGGATCAGCTAAAAAGTGTCGTTAATCAATGTTTTATCAAACCCAAATTACTATAAAAAAGAGTTAACACATTTTAAAATAAGATGGAAAAAATAACTCCCCTTATTTTAAAAAAAATTATAGAAAGATAACATTTAAATGCATTTACAAGTTTCAACAAGAAAAACAATATATTTAATACCTAATTATAAGGAAAACAATTTTCAATTCCTGTACAATATGAACCATGTGGGCAATGAACATTTTTGTTTTTAAAAATATCACTTAATTTATCTTATAGCAATGATTTAAATTTATGCCTTCAAATTATTCTGAAGTTACAATTACTATTTGTTAATAATTTCCAATTCTTGTACAATATGAACCATGTGAGCAATGTACAATAAGGACAAGGTGGATCAGGTTTTGATTAAAATTTGAAAATTTGCTTAAAAATCAATTAAAACTTGTTCTTATTTATTTATTTAGCTGATATGTAATACAGTGCTATTTCTTCTAAAATTGTAAATCAATAAATTTCTATTGCTCCCTGCAAAATGCAATGAGACCCTAAATTAGTCCAGAAATGAGGAAAAGATATATAGATTGTCCCTCTAGTTTCCTTATACTACAAAAAAAATATTTAATACAATTTATGCATTTTTAAGAGCATTTTTTTTAATTGTTCAATTTTTTCCTACTGATTTTCTTTAGCCTTTAAAAAAAAATTCAAGTGATGAAAACAATTCTAATACATAAACAAAGTTTTAAAATTAAATTTTAATAAATTAGTTTGTTTTATATTTTTTTTTAAAAGAGAAACTGTTTATTTTCAGTTGGAGAGAGACATGACAAGTGTTAACTTTGGTCTTATGCCTGAGCTTGCACACTTTGTTTTAGGCCTTGAAAGTTGTTCTCACCAGCATGATAATTTCATTCCTTTTTGTGTGTTAAACACAATGATGGGAGGAGGAGGTTCTTTTTCTGCTGGCGGACCAGGTAAAGGCATGTACACCAGGCTGTATACCAATGTATTAAATAGGTATGTTATGCTTAACTATTTCTTTAATATAATTTCAGAACAATTTATATTCGACTCATATATTATGGTGCAAAAACTAACACAACACTTGAAGTTTTTTTTGTTGAATACATTCAGTGTGAAGTCTCAAATCTACACTTCGAGTAAAAACATGGTTTCTTTGAAACTAAGAGGCAAATATTTTAATCTGGTCTGGGGTTGGTTTTTGCCTCAATAATTAAAATTCTATAATAATTTTTATTCCATAATATCTCAAGCATGAAAAGAAATTTTTCACAGATAATCATTAATTAAGAAAAAATAATAATGATAATCATTTTATTCATATTTAGCAAATTAGATTTTTTTTTGTTGTCAAATTTATAGAATTGTGTATTTTATTCTCATTACCCCCACAAAAAAAATATAGAGCGAGAGAGACATCTGTGATACTCATTTGTTTAAAAACCTGCCTTAAGATATTTTAGTAATTACGCTACCATCTAAATATGGAAAAAGGTGTAATACTGATAAAAGATGTGGAAAGATAAAATAAATTTAAACAATTATAATTCTGAACAAATGGTTAAAATAATTATTTATTAACATAAACTGTCTAACCAGAGAATGATATAAAAAATAATATCCCTTTAATATTAAAAAAAAATTTGTTTGGTCTGAGTAACCAGCTGTATTTAAACATTCATAAATAAATAAATATTTAAAACAAATATTTTTCATCATTTTAAAAATAAACTATTAAATATTTTGACTAATTTTTACATTTAATTTTTTCTTGGGGAAACTTTTTTTATTTCCTTTTGGAGTCAATCATTCAGAATGATCTATAAATGTTTAAAAAAATTATTTTTATGTGTTTTTTACAATTATATTCAAAAGAAATTTTGTTGGTTACACATTTACCATTTTCATAATATATGTATGTCTACTGAGCTTCTACAGTGATGCTGTTAATCAGTTAATGTCAGGTCGTCAATTCATTCTTTATATATATATATATTGGAATTTACTTGGAAATGTCTTATACTTCTACTTATTCTTTCAACTTTGAAATCAATGCATTCTATATTAAATAATCATCATCATCATCATAGTTGGCCAGACAGCCCAATGTGAGCCAATGCCTTCCTCTGAAGATTTCTCCACGACAACTTGCAATTTATATTAAATACACCTTTTTATTTTAATTTTATGCTATATTTTTAATATCTGTTGTTTATAGAATCAAATCAAAACATGTTAATAAATTACTGTTTGTGTGTAGTATTAGATACAATTAGTTATTCTTCTATTATTAGTTCTTCAAAAACTTTTATGTCTTTATATGAAAATTTTAATCAAAGCCAGCTTTCAATGTGAATGATAAACATAATAAAGCTTATAGAATTTTGAATCATTTCATTAATTAGAAACTTAATACTTTTCTTCTGATCTACTATGTTTTGGTCATTTACATTTGTATTTGATAGAAAGCTCATGCTGTCACTTAACATTGTTAATTAAGATATGAATTTTAAAAAAGTTTTTACAGATTCAATTAATTTTTTCTAGTTTTGAATTGACTTTAGGTGTTATTATTTACCCTATTTCTAACTGTGTTAAATTAATGTTACACTCACTATTTTTAGGCATCACTGGATGTACAGTGCTACTGCATTTAACCATGCTTATTCTGACAGTGGTTTATTCTGCATTCATGCTAGTGCACATCCAAGCCAAGTAAGAATTAATTTCTTCCTTACTTTTTTATAGACATGGTATCCGCGTACCTGGAAAGTCATGAAAATTCATGGAAAGTCATAAATTTCATTATTGGACAAAATTTGTCATGAAATGTTATGATTTTTACTATTTTTTTAAAAGAAGTCATGGATTTAGGTCGCCAAATTTTTAAAATGGAATCCCCCTCTCAATTTCATCCTATTCCAAATATCTGAATTCCTAACAAAATCACTACTCACAGTCATATTTTATTAGAATAAAAAATGCCTTTATCATGTTCATTAAAAATTATGGTGGAAAAAACAGAATGCAGGAAAAAAACAGAACATTCTTCTAAAACGAATTATCTTTTTAACTTCTGTGATTTAAGAATTTTTATTATTTATTTTTTTATCAACTTAAACTTCAAGCCGAAGCAAGCCAATCATTGGTGAATTTTTTTTTATTTTGAAATGAGAACAGAGAAATAAGGAGCATTTCTTTCCTTTCTGATGAACAAGAAAAGTATCTTTAGAATATATGTCTGCAGAAAAAACAAAAAAAAAAATTTGTTTTTTTATTTTTTTCCCAGCTGTTTTATTGCTTAACTCTTTCTTTACTCTGTTTTTTAAACTTAAAATCTATAAATATGAAGATGCAGAGTATAACAGTTTTGGTTATAATTATCATTTCAATGAATGTTATTATAATGCTTTTTTTAATTTAATGTTACGTTTTTGTCGGGGAAAATAGTAACTTCTTTAAGTCATGAAAAATTCTTGAAACTAGTCTTGGAAAATCATGAATTTGAAAATCTAAAATGTAGCAGATACCCTGTATAGGAATTAATTTATTCTTATGGTTGAAAGTGAAATATTTTTGCCAAAGTAAAACATCTATCTGAGGCTGCATGACGACAAACTATTCTACTTTGTTTCTGATTGTTCATACAGAGTGCCCAATTAAGATATCATTGTCTTTATTATTTAAATAAGAAATATTTGTAAAAACTTGCCATTCAATAGTTTCAGTGTAAATGCAAAAAATTTTGTTTAAAAACCTTTCAAATGTTACAACTGTTATAAATTAATGTTTTTATTTATTTCTCCCTTTCATAAGGTATATATGAATCATATGTAAATTCCGCTATATTTTCTAATTAAATATTGGATGTTTAGTTTATGTGAACCTCAATAAAGTAAATCCAACTTCTTTAGAAAAGAAAGATATTTTGTTTGAATTATTATTTTTGCTAACTGCAGTTTGCAACAATAATTCAAACAATTCTTGTCAATATATGAGTTTTCTTATCATGATCTTCTATTCTAAACTTCATCATTGGATGATGTTTTCCCCCTCATTGTTATAATCTTTGCTGCAATTTGTTTTCACACATTGAAATATATGTAAAAATCATCTTATTTCTAAATGCAGTTATTAATAGTTTTGAATCTGATTTGTTTTTAAATGAAAAATGAACTATTGTTTAGAATTAAAATTATAATTATCAGTAAGTCTAGTTGACTTTTTTAAACTTTATTTAATATACTTATTGAATAAGAATGGCATCTTTTTTTATGTACTTTTTTTTCTTATTTTATCATTTTATTTGTAGTTCTTTATGCAAAATTTATTTTTTATGGTTATATAATCTCACATTTTACCTCATTGTGAGAAATTTTTAAAATGTAAATTTTTAAAAAATGAAATAGTTTATTTTTTTCCTTCCTTTTTTTGCGTATAGAAATAATTAAATTTTTTTGTTTTAACTTTGCTGGTTCTCATGTCAAAAACTTTAAATACACAATAACGATTCATTAATTGTGTTATGCACTTTTAAGAAGCTGTAAGGAATAAATATAGAAAGTCAATTTTAAAAGAAACAACCTAAAATAAGTTAAAGGTTTATGCAATTGAGGTTGCCTCTATATTTGGTATGGTATAGGTCGAGCCTTTGCCTATTACTGCTTGGGTCAGGCTTTGATTTACCTGCGAGTCTCTAATCAGATCACCCTTTCTCTCAATGGTGACCTCAATATCAAATCAAATATAATGTCACCGGGATAATCCGCATACTGTTATGTGGTTAGAGAGATGATGAAAAGACCATGCACTTGTTACCCCCATCTGTACTCTAATCTAAATTGTAATGTGTGCTCCAGTATTGTCTTTAAAAAACCTTTAATGATAAAAGTCCCACCGCCCTCAATGCCCTTTTAGTGTAGCTCTCGTGGGACTTTGCCACCAAGCCAAACTTTATATTTTTTATTCTAATAATTAAATGGGCATACTATTCAAAAATGTTTATGTTTCTTATTTTATATATTTTACTTTTGTTGAATGAAGTTTAGTTGATTATGTTTTGTATATTTCTTTAAATAGCTTAAGGAATTGGTTGATGTAATAGTAAATGAATTTAAAACAATGACTGGGGATATATCTAATGTAAGTAATTAAAATTTGTTGTCTGTTTTATAACATTTTAATCCTATATTGCTTAATTAAGAACGATAGTTATTTTATGTTCAGAATATATTTAAAATTGCTTTTAAAAATACTCAATATTATATTTTTTTATTATTATCTTTTATGTACTTTTTTGATATACGTGTTAAAATAAGTGACAGTTACAGTTGTTTTAAAAAATAATTGTAATGATTTTTTATGGATGATATCCCAACAAAAGGTTGCATGTTGCTTGTATAAAAGGGGGAAAATCAATTTAAATCAATATACTTGTTAATGAAATTAAATATATTAATTTTATGAAATTACAATTTAATAACAATGTACTAATTTAATTCTTCATAAATAAATGATATTTTATATGTTAGGAATATACTTTTCTTTATTAGGAGTATTTCTTTTCATAGTATTCCTGTTTGTACCATTGTGCAACAAATTTGTTTGAAATGAAAGTTTATTTTTTTAAATTGTTAATTAAAGTAAAGCTAGAATTAAAGTTTTATTAATTTAAAAATATCCATTATTAAAATAATTAAACCAACCATTGTAAAGCAATTTATTTGTAAACATTTTAGATGTTCTTGATATTGAAAATTACAGAAAAAGTTTATAAAAAATAGGAAAAATGTTTAATATTCTATTTTTGGGTCATGAAATGAGAAAGCATAATAATAATATTGGTAACCTAAACAAGGCAAACAATTAATATTCTGATTAGATTTTTTACTTTAGGTATCTTGTCCATATAGATTTTAAACTGGAAAATGAAATTGTCATCAGTTGTTGTATTATTAAAATATAATTAGCTCAAATTCTCCCTGAATACAAAATTTTCAGCATTGTAGAACTTTAAGTCTGCAACAAACAAAAAAATACAACTCAAATTAATGTTGTCAACAAAACATTTGTTTCTATCAAAAGAAAAGTAAAACATCTGATCTTAAAAGTGTTAATAAAACAAACAACATGAATTAAAAAAGAAACTAAAATGTTAAAATAAAGTCTTTTGGTACATACCAGATGACTAATTGTAAATATTTTAAAAGCTTCTTCCATCAAATCAGTCTCAGCATCAAATCCCAATTATGAAATTGAATTAATTTATAAGTAAAATTGTCTAAAGAAGAATATATATTTTAAAAAGCAAAAAATGTCAATGCACTAAAATAAAATAAAAAGAATCAGAGAAAGCTGCTCCTCCAATAATTTAACTTTTAAACTTCATATTACTGTGTCTTTTTATGTTGGGGAAATAAATAATTAATATTAGGTTATGAATAATAAGTATGGCATGAATAATGATTGTAATATTTTAAACTTCTTTTTTTTCCTAATGTAATGTTTAAAACTTATGTTTCCTAATAGTAGGCTGTCTTTTTTTTTTCTTAGATCTTTCAGCATATTTTTGTTATATTTAATCTATATTTAAAATATCTGAACTGAAGAGTTTTTTTTTTCTTTTCACTAACGCGTTATATTTTCAATAAGTGTTTAATTATATTTATAAAAAAAATAATAATTAATGTCTGGTCATCATATAATAATATTTCAACAAGGGCAAATTTTTAGGTTTTTCACATAATGGTATAAATCTATGGTAAAAATATATACGAAACTTGCCAACATTGATTGCCATATTTTTTTTACACTTATATACTTTTCATAGTTTATCTAACCTGTCTTGTATCTATACGTATATTCTCTCTGTGAGATATATTTGTATATTCACTTTCTTAAATGTTTTGGTAATTATAGATGCTTTGCAAAGTGAACTTTTCATACTATTTATTATTTTGTTTCTTATTTAGTCCGAATTAGAAAGAGCTAAAACACAATTACAGTCAGTACTGCTGATGAATCTTGAATCTAGACCTGTAGTGTTTGAAGATATTGGGCGACAAGTTCTTGCCACTGGTAGAAGAAGAGAACCCGAATATTTTATTGAACAAATTGGTAACCAGAGTTATTATGATTCTTATGTTAAATAATTATTTATTGTTACTATTTCTTGCATGTTTTATTGAATAATTATTTATTCTTACTGTTATTTATTTGTCTAAGTATAATATTTTATTTACAAAAATTCTTTTTTATATTTCATAATTGTAATTTTTAAGAAATATGGTTCATTATTTTCCAATGATTGCTCCATACAATCTTACTATAAGCTATTAATCTCAACTCATGAGTTCTTAAAAATTGACCTTAATTTTTCTTGATAAGATACTATTTAGTTTTTCAAATAATAAAAAAAGCTATTTGTGCACTTTTAAACTGATAAGTTTTTAAAGTGTTGGTTTTAACAGTCAAATTTGTGCAGAATAACAAGAAATTTATGTTACTAAAAATTAAAATTGTGTTTGTGTATATTATGTATAAAAAAAAAATTACATAATTCAAATTGTAACAGCTGTGTTGTCAGCTTTGCTACTTGTTATCCCTAATGGAGTAATTTTAATTAATTTAATAACTGGTGTTGAGCAGCTGATTTGACCGATTTTTTTGCTAAATCAATGTTTGGCTCTGTAGCCTTGTAGTTTTGAACTCAATCCTTCAGTGAAACTCAGCTTTATGGTGAACTTAAATAAGACTAACCTTGTTTTGTGTTATTACCCTACGTTTAGCCAGGCAGCAAGGGGATTTTATTACCTGATACATCTACCTTTGGGGATGTGGAGCAATGTACATATCGATAAGCACCGCTGAGATTCAAACCTGGTAGGACTCATTAGTAGACCTGTGCTCTTTTCACATACCTACTCTCCAATAAGAGAGATAATGTGAATATACATATGTTTTTTTTGTGGGAATTTGTTTATTTTTATAAAATGTCATTCATAAATTAACATGTGAAGCCTAAAAATAATGTAAAGTAAACAAACGACTGCATTATTTCTATGTGTCTTTTATACCTTTCATCTCTTAAACCCTATTTACACAAGGACTGAAAAAAGGCAACTGTAAGCAGTTTTCTTACATCACCACCCTTGGAAATTTTCAAATTTATTCCATTCCTGATTTTAAGAACTTCTCCTTGCAGTGATTAGCGAGCAATTACAAGGTGACGCAAAGAGCCAATCATCACTCACCTTAATTCTGACTTGGCAATGCTTGTCTGAAAGCAGGCTTTGAGAATCAGAAGTGAGATCATGAGCCTGATGTCAGAACTCGTGTAAATAGGGGGCCGTCTGCCTTTTTCTTATGTCACATTATTGAATTGAAATTTATAATGAAATATATCTTTATTACAGCTAAAATAACAGCTGATGACATTCACAAGATTACAAGCACTATGCTAAAGAGTAAAGCTTCAGTTGCTGCTCTTGGAGATTTGAAATCGTTACCCAGCTTGAGAGATATAAATGCAGATCTTGTAAAAAAAGAGACAACTCGATCTAAACGATTTTCTCTATTTTCATAACTCTATGGAAGACAATGTATATACTTTTATGTAATTGTTCCTTTTTAGAAATAGTGTAAGAAATAATAAAGGTGGTCAAAATAATAAAATTGCTGAATATACATTGATTCTATTTCAATAAAATTACATACATCCAGTTTAATATCTTTTCTTTTCATTCCTTATTTTATATTATGATTGGAGATAATTGATGCTTCCCTTTTTGTTTTTTATTGCCAAAGATACATTTAAATAAAATTTCAAACATTTGTTGTTTATTTTATATTGTAATTAGAAGGAAGGATTTCCATCATATTGGAAACACTTAATGAAATTTGATTTTAATATAATTGTGATAATTATGTATGTGTGAAGTTTTGAAAATAGTTATAAAGGAAAAATAAAAAGAGCATTATGAACTTTAAAATCATAATGATTTTGTTTAGAAAAATATCTTTTTGACATTCTTATATTTATTGGGTTATCCGATGTAAGGAATTATTACTATTATATAAAAATTATTTTTATTTCTTATGCTAATAGAAAATTTATTAAGAGATATTTATTTCGAATTATATTCTGAACTACAACTTAAATTTGATTAACCAGGGTTAGGGTTGCAAGTTTATTGCTGTGAGAATTTCCGTCATGGTTTCCATGAATTGAAAAAGCTTGCGTTAAAATGTGATTTTTTTTTTCTTCTTTTGGTTTTTTATTTATATTTTAACAGTAATTAATACTTTTTTAAAGCTTCAAAATGTATAACGGATAAAACATTTCGGAGAATAGATCAATAGAAAGGAAAATACATCAGAGATGATCCAAATCCTTTGAAGTAAGTTAGTTTTTCTATCCCTTAAGTGATCAATTGATAAGAGTACCACGCCTCCCTAAAGTGCAATTAGAATACAAATGGGGGAAGGAAAAAAAAGTTTAGTTACCTCTTCTTTAAGCAAAAAAATTCTGAAATAAGGGGTAACAAAGACAATTGCATTGCGCAAATCTATCATGTGGAAATGCTGGCAAATTAATACATTGTTTGATGAAGCAATAACAAAAATGATTTAACAATCTGCAGTATTTTTTGCCAAGATTCTCCTCATTTGAATCAAAAGACATTAAACAGACATTGCTTGACATTAAACAGAACAAATTTTTCAGGTGTTTTATATACTTTTATTTTTTTATTTGCACTACTGCCTGCCTATCAATGCATATATTATAAATATTTTTTTATTTCTATTCCCTCAAAATTTCTCACAAATTTTGATCCTTTCCAGGACAGACTTTCAAGCTAACAATAGACATTTCTGTTCTTTATACCCACACATGAAAATTTGATTGAGTTTTTTTAACAAAAGTTTGAATGATACCCATAGCCCTTCTTCCATTAAGAAATATACAACTAGAATGTGACAGAGCCTCTTTAACTATTTCGTTTTCAATGTAAATGTTTGCCCCATAATGAGAAGATCTCAGAAGCTAGGAAAGAAGTTCAACCAGATCTATTACGTAATGAGCTCTGGTTTGTGGAAGGGGGGGGGACTTCTTCTAACGCTTCCGTTTTAAACTTGTTTAACTAACAAGCTACGTCACAAAATGAAAGTTGACTAGTCCACTGTCTAGTTCTGTTAAACACATTAACCACAGAAGAAGAAAAAAAACATATGTCAGCATATCTCAGTTTTTAGTCTTTCTTGCAAAGCGAACATTTTCAAAACTTTGTGCATAAAGTCAGCAAGAGCATCGTTGTCTCGGCATTTCAGCAAATTTTGCTAAGGTTCGCTATTCAACTGCATCACATCTTGGAAATCGATGACAAGCAAATCGAACATGTCGTGCAATAAATTTGAATATCTGAAGTTTGTTTCAAAATTTGCATTTAATTTTTGAACTTAATAGCTTTTAAAAATTTTATTTCATGTAACTCAATTGCATGCTATAATTATTTTTTTTTCTCATTTCTCCTAATTCTGCTCATTTCTTAGCAATATTTCACAGGTATTTTCTCCTAATGTTTCACAGTTCATAGAATCTATTAGCCCTTCATACAACTTTACTAGAAGAAAATTATGTAATATTTTAGTCAATTTAATTAAACGACTTATAGGGTGATTCATTAGATTCTGGGAAATAAAACTTTCAGAAAGCCATATTTTAAAACTTTCTTTTCTTACGAACTATTCGATTTATTCCGTTCAAATTTTGTATTTTGTCATTCCACATTGTATAGTTTTAAATTATGTAAACATTTTTGTACCTTACCATTCAAAAATTTTTGGCTATTTATAAATAAATTATAAGAAATAAATATTCAAAATTATTTTTGCATGGATTATTATTAAAAATTATTTATTATAAATTCGTTTTCCTTTTGATAAACTAATTTTGTAATACTGTGCAAAAAATTTTCAATTCACATTTATGAAATAAAATTGTGGGGCCCGAAATTTCGATCGATGGCTACTGTAAAATATTTTAATGATCAAAAATCCAAATCGGCTGGGGGGGGGGGGGATTTTTTGTCTCGAAAAATTACATTTTTACATCCGATTTCGTAACTTAAAATATTAACCAGCATATTTGAGGTCATTTGACCCCTTTGAACCGTTAAGATAGGTTTTAAATACGTGAAAATCAGATCACTGAAATAAAATTTATTCAGAACCATTTTTAATCACGCAATTACTCTCCAAAATATCAGAACTCACCTGTGATTAGTTTTCGTAAAACTGAATTGCACAGAGCAAAAAAGAAAAGAAAATCTGGATATTTTTACTCTAAAATCGAGCTAAATTTCTCATTGCTTCATCCAATAGCGTTTTAAAAAAGAGAAGCAGGCGCTTGCATCTAAAATTTGAACAGCATTGCGGGTGTGATATGACGACTGTAGTAACTTTTTTTTAATACAAAAATTATCTCCTATGATGGTAGAATCATACATAATGTATCATAACATTGATCTCTTAGTTATCTTGTGATAAGTTAAAAATAATAAATATATGAGATTATTAATTTTGCGACAATTTTTAAAAAACCTTGTTGAAAAGGTATTTGTGTACGATTATTTTATCCCATTAAGAAAAGGGTAGTGAAATTGAGGAAATTGTCGCCGCTTCTTATTAAAGGTACTAATCATTTATTTAAAAAGTTTGAAGTGTAAAAAGTTCATTACCAAAAAACTTCACAATTAATTATTGTGTATTAGTTATTTTTTAAAATAACATTGAATTACATTCGACTTTCAATTACATTAAAATCGTGCTCAGTCTTGCATTGCGAAAGGGATCTTTTTTCGATGCTTTATTAGTTGTCAAAAAATTCGAGGAACAAAAAAAAAAATGGCTGATTAAGATAAGTGGTTTTTATAAAAAATTTTGAAGTCCATAAATTTCTGATCTTTTCGCTTTGCTTCAAGTTTTCCCTCTTTCATTATCTTCAGGAAAAATCTTTGTCTTCTGTTTTAAAATCCGTTACCTTAGAAAATATGTTATTAATCATCGCCATACTTTCCAGCTTTTTATAAATTGGTTGTAATTAATTTAACTCTTACATCAAAATTGAAAAATTTAATTCGTTTTCTAAGTAAAGGGCATCTATTTAATCTTTTTTGAAAGGAAACTTGTTGACTTTGCAATTCTAAGAAATAAGTGTTTGATGTTTAAGAAAATTTCCTCTCTGAGAAAAAAATCTAAGGTAACCCCCATGAACAAACATTTTTCAAAAAATATCCGCCATAAAAAAAAGAATTTAGCAAAAATATTCCGTTACGCAAAATAGTTTCCACTCAACTAAATTGCTGCTTATAAATATGTTTCTTACTTTTTGTTTTATTTGAATGTAAAATTGTGTAGTGAAAATATAATAAATTTGATAGAAAAAATATATGCTACACAAACTGATTTTAAAACAAATACCCCTCCCAAAAAAAAATTTAAAAGTCCATTAAATAATCAAAAATATCCCATATATTATCAAACGACAAAATAATATTTTAAAAAATACATGTATGACAGCTATGATGACTTGTCCCCTTTGGTATTCCCAGTGGGTATTCTTGATCAAAGCGGTAAAAATAAATAAAAGATAAAAAAAAAAATCATTATTTTAATTGTCACCATGGATCATCTCATTAGCGCATATCCGTCCACGTGTCGAAAATTCGTTATTACTCAGTCAATCATCAGTAGTAAAATGATGAAAAGTCGCTATTTGTAAATTGCAGTAAATAATTAATAATCAAAAACTACTGAATTTGATCAAAGAAAAAGCAAATACAGTCAAACCCCGCTATAGTGAACCTTCAAGGGACCGAAATTTCGGTTCACTATAACCGGGAGTTCACTATATCCGTTACGCAGGCAATTTAACTAATGGTTCCTTAAATTCTCCCTTTTATTACATTGTATTCATATAAATGACTGAAAAATATTATGTAGTAGCAAAAAAATTTTTATTTTTCATAACTCTTCGTCTTGTGTACGAATAAAAATTAGTAATCTTTAGCTGATGAGCAATCCTCAACATCAGATATGGAAACACTTCCCGACTCTCAGATAATTTTTCCTGAATTTCTGTTATTCCGCTTTTTAAACCTGTCTAACCTGCCATTCGAGCACATAAAAGTAGTTTCTATAGATGGTTTTAAAAATCGGTATATGTATTTATTTTGAAGAAGAAATTTCAAAATTATTACAGAGAAAATGGGGGGCGGGAAATCAGTCGAAGACAGAAAAAAGTTCATTATATCCAACTTCCTCACTTTTTTGGTTCACTATATCCACTAAAAATAACATTATACGTGTACAGCAAGGCACGGGACCGAGCATTTCGTTCACTATATCCGGGAGTTCACTAAAAGCCGTGTTCACTATAGCGGGGTTTGACTGTAATACTGTCTGTTATTTGATAACGTGTTAACTTATGTAACGTTCCCGCAGAATTTTCAAACTTATTTCCAATTTTCATTATATTAAGGGTAGCATTCTGATGAATGAGTAAAAAAGATTCTGATGAAAGAAAGATTTCTTTAGACGGACATTACAAATAATTGTCTGCACAGTTTTTTCTACTTTTTTTAAGGAAAAGAAAAACTTTAAAAACCAAACACATTTAATTTTATTGACTAGATAAATTTTTCTGGGTAAATTGACTAATTCCTTAAAATATACTACCAATGTTTGTAAAAAGCCCAAGCTTGAATTCGAAATGAATGATTGCTTTATTCTGAGAAAATGGCATTAATGTCATTCATAACTAGTAATAAATTTTAGTTATTTATTTTCGTGTTTTTGACTACTTAGAAATTTTGAGTATTACGCTATTTTGGTGTGAAAAATTATTTTAACAATTCTTTTTTTTTTTCTTCTTAAAAATGTTATTCGTAAAAAAAAAATTCTAAAAATTCTCTATACATTAAAAATGAATTCAGACAATAAAAGAGATTGAAACTACTGACCACTTTTTTCACTCATAAGCTGTCCGAAAATTGCAAACGTTAAATTTCTTTCTTTTAATTTTTATTTCTTTACAAATTTAATTCTTTGACATTTTATTTAAATAACTGTATAAACAATTTTAACAAATGTCTTCATACATTATTAAAGCCAAACCATTTTTTAATTATTATTATTTTAAGTTAAGAAAAGAAAAATTTGTTTTATCATGTTTCACGTTAAGCCATTAATTGGATTAAATCAAATCTATTATTCTATTTCATTCCTTAAAAACAAAAGTTTCTTATTGCATAAATTGATTTTCTGATAGTTTAAATGATTATGATACCTTTTTAGGACCTCAATACAGAAAAAAAATTATAATTATTATTATTTATTCGATTTCTAAGTAAATGAATTTTCAGACTTCGTTTTATAAAAGTAAAAACAGTAAAATTCTGAAAACTAAATTAATTAATAGCGTAAGAGCCTGCCTCAATTTTGATTCTAAATCCAAGTATTGCCATTAACAAATTTTAAGTTCCATATTTGCCAAATGTCCATTTGGCGATTGTCTTTTAGTTAAGAACTTAAATTTTATACATGAGAAAAAAAGAGGAGACAACTTTGCCCTTTATATATATTCAAAATTAAAATACATATTAATTTTGATAATATTACATGCTTTGTTTAAACAATTAACTAACTATAGATAATGTAAGATTTTTAATTTTTCTTTGAATAATATTAAACAGTGCGCTACCTTTACTTTGGCGCGTTTAGTTGGTTTCTATCAAAATTACGAGAGTGATTTCGTATTGGCGACGACAATTTGCAACCCTTAGCTTGTCATTGTTGTTTTCTGATTGCAATGAAATTATTTCAAGTATATCTTCGATAGATGTTACGTTCTTAAGAATATTGTTAAATTTAATGGTATGGCTGAATCCAGGCATTTATGGACTCATGCAGAAACTATTGCTCTCATCGATGTCTGGGAACAAAGGTATGAACAACTAAGAAGTCAAAGAAGAACTGCTCATGTTCACGAAGAAATGCAAGCAGCATTATGTGCTATAAACATAGAAAAAACTATTCGCCAGATAGTTGTCAAGATTGACAATTTGACTCAAAAGTACAGGTAAGCAGTATAAAAGGTTTCGTGTTTTATGTAAGTTCTGTTTCATATTTTTAATTGTCTGTTGTAACAAGGAAGTTGAAATTTGCCATTTGTGTTCTTTATTTTCACATCTTAGAATTTCAGCAAAATTATTGCTCAATTCATGTACATTTACTTTCTTCGCCATTTCAGTTTTGTTGCATGCTCAAACAATGTTTTAAATTTTTTATTTTTACATACTTATACTTTATTTTCCTTCATGTAGCGACACTTTATACTTAATTTTCTGTCATGGAGCAATATTTTGAACTTCATTCTTTGTCATTATCAATACTTTATTCTTTGTCATGTATCAATACTTTGTTTTATTCTCTTTCACGTAACAACACTTTATTCTCTTTCATGTAGCAATTCTTTTTCATAAAGTGTATTCTTCATGTTCTAAATTTAAAATTGTATTTTTATCTTAAGAGGAATGTTAATTGCTCTTGGGCAACTTTTATTAAATTAAAATTCCATTCTCGGCACGAATGACCGTGAAATGCGTCCTTGAATATTGCGAAATTGAACATCATTTCTATTGTATCGTAAGTTTATTTAATGTTCTAATTTTGTATAGTTATATGCTAACTATTATACTTGAGTAAACTGTAAAATATATTTAATATACTAAAAATGAATTCAACTGATTATCTAAACTTTATTGCTTTTGCATTTATCTATGTGGATTGCGAGAGTAATTTCTGTCTAGAAAAAAAAAGTTCTTAGATTTTATTAATGTCATAAATGTAAAAAAAATTATTATAAACAATTATTGAACGTATCTGAAATTTTGAGGAAAAAAAAGTAAATGCTTATGGAACCAAACTGGACTTATAATACTTTGTGGGAAGAACACTTTTTGTCCTTAAAAGCTGATTTGGAGAAAAGATGATTTTGCGAGCACCTATGGCCCATCTTCACTGTAAAATAATTCTCGAGAAGAACCGATTTTTCACGATATTGATTTGTCAAAATTTAGTAATCCTCAAAATTCAACTGGTGGCGATGCAAACGTCTTAGGAAAAATGAACATAAGTTGTTTTTTTCTCTTGGTCTTCAATTCTATTCACAGTTCATGTAGCATGCATAAAACAAAAAATAAAAACGTCGCACCCTGAATAATTTTAATGCTATGATCGGATTTCCACGCAAGCTATCTACACGATTTAAAATGTGCGTTTTTCAAATGGCATTTTGATTGTTGTTATTTAATTTAATAACGATTGACAAAATGTTAGTTTGTAAGATACACGAAGGATTTTTTTTTATTTTTTATAGTTACTAATTAGTTTCAGAAATGTGACGAAATAAGTAAAAAGTGCAAATGACGAAAACATTCAGCTGATCTCCAGCCGTCAACACCAGTACATCTTACTAATTTTTTATATACTTTAAGTTTAAAATGTGCTCTATATTTGCCTAGTTAGTATGTTAAATACTCGAAGGGCGAAGGGTTAAAATAATCAAATGAGTTGTACGCGAAAAAACTTGCTTCTAGCAGGTCAAAAAAAGAAAAAAAATATTTATTTGAGATGAATAAGTTTTGGTGTCTGCTGTATGCAAAAAAAAAAGAAATTAATGAATTTTTAAAAAAAAAATTTTTTAAGCGTATTTTAATTGTTTGATCGAACAGATTTATTCATAATAGAGTATTTTAATTGATTTTGTCTAAACAGCATATTGTCATGTTTAGTCACTATTGAAAAGTTTAGTGGGATAAGGTTCTGATTAACATCCTTGAAAAAAAATTATGGTTTTTCGGGAAGGATCTCGGTGATTATATTCAATTAATTTATTTTTTCAAATCTGAATTTCGCTAATTCCGGAGGATTCTTACCTAAATAACAATCTTACCGTGTTTTCGGAGTAAAAGAACGTTTCGAAGGCAAATGGAAACAATAACAACTTTAGAAGAAAACCTATTTTTTGACTGAAAATTATAATAACAAAAGTGTGAATGCTACGGCGGAAGCAGTTTAACTCTACAGCGTGGATGGGATCACGGTGTACCTTTTATATATATATATTTTACCTGAGACTCTTATTATAAACAAAAATATATTTTTGGTATTTCTTTAACTATACAAAGCTGCAATAGTTATTCAAAAATCTGTTAGAATCTTGAAATTACATTTGTTTTGAAATATAAAATTTTAAAAAAAGTAGTTTGAAAAAAAAAATTTTTTTTTCCATTCATGTTCAAAAATTTATCAATAATTGATTTTGAAAATTGAAGATATTTCAATGATGAATTACTGTTTCTCTCAGATCTAAATAAGTGCACATTTAAAAAATTATTGTTTGCAAGTGAGTCAGATTTGGAAAATATTACCATTAACGTAAAAAGGGACACTGGTGTTCAATGCTGCATTTCATAACCAAAAATTATTAAAATTGTAATTATAATAGTTTTCGCTTATTTTAACATAAATTAAAACAAAAGTATGAATAATAGGCTTAATGATAATTATGAGTCAAAAGGTTTAATGAATGTGTAATGTTTGTAGGTTTCGGAAATCTGAACATGTGGAAAAGAAATAAAGGAAAGCATTATCTTTATTTATTGTCAACCTATAAACTTTAAAGCTAGTTTACTCAAATTCACTAAAATGTCACTTCAACCTGTATCCACGCCTTTTTTCAATTAACATTTTAATTTGTCATTGCAGGAAAACGAAGTCTTCTGGGAAGCATAACCCTACGTGGATCTATTTCAAACGGCTGGATTCCTTTATAGATCGCCGGCATAGCCGTAGACATGAAACCAATAACAACTATGACGATCAAGTTACTAACGATATTACTAAGATTGACGAAGCTTCAGCTGTTTCAGGTGCTGGGATGGGTCAGTATCCTAGCATATCAATTGCTAATTTTCAAGGTCACGACTGGAGGAATGCCTGCGCTGCCATCGATTTGTCCACTAAAATGAACCGAAACGCAGCTTATGAAGAAGAATTAGCTGGCTACAGACTTGAGTTACTCTCTGTCATTTCCAGCTTAGTTGAAATCCAGAGGCATTCATTGGCTGTGCAAGAAAAAATCATCACTCTGGCCACCAGAATGGCTAACAGCTTCTATGATTCCCATTCAAATGTGAAATGTGAAGCAGACCATCAATGACTGTGTCAAGATTGTTTCATGCAAACTGAGAAATTAATAAATGAAATTCAATACTAAATGTGGACTCATTCTCCAAAAAAAGTACCTTATTGGATGTGTGCACATGTAAAATTGTTCCGTCATTTATAGAGATTTATCATATAACAATCTTAAGACTCGACACTTTTTCTATCATAAAAAGAACAATCGCAAGAAACTGAATCAGAAAGATATGCTTCGTGGAGATTTAACAATTGAAATTAGCTTCAAAAGTTAAGGTGGAAAAAGTCGAAATCTTCTGGGCACTCGAAATAGGGCGCTTATTCTCAAGACGCACTACCCGTCAATGATGAAAACAAAACGGATTTGAAAAGTAAATAAAAAGGAAAAACAAAGCAAGAAAATTGCAGTAGTCGACGGAAACTATTGTGACCGAAGCAGGCAAATCATGGCAGGAATACATTTCCAAAAGGATATATCTCCATTCATTTTCTGATTTTGAAATCTGTTTTGTTTTCGTTGTCAACGCATGGTGGTTCTTGATAATGAGCGTTTTGTTTTGAAAGCTCGCGACAAGTCGAATTTTTCCACCCAAATTTTTGAAGCTAATGCAGTTTTTTCATTACAAAATATAACTTTTCCATTAGCTTATTTTCTCCTCTTTTTTTATTTTTAGCCAAACAGCGATTCTAACACCACTTGTTTTAATTACAATAAGTACGTATTGGCATGATTTACCAAAATTCGGTCCGGTATAAACACACTTAGCTCTTATGCCATTTAACTGTACAGTGTACGCAATCAATCATTTTTTGATGTGTTTTAAAAATTCGAGCAAATTACATAAATTTTTTTTGGTTAATGGCAGGTACTTGGATCTATTTCCCATTGGCCTCAGAAATGCCAGAACTGCTACTCTCTTCTCATTACCCAGTAAGCACCTATGGCCAAGCCACGGCGGTGGAGCAGCGTCGCCCACGTCACACAACCCCGTTTATAGGGCAGATCACATTCACACAGAAGAAAGGACATAGAACACAGAAAGAGAGAAAGAAACACCCATGCCCTGAGCGGGATTCGAACCCGCAACCATCGGCTCCGCAGTCAGGAACGCTAACCACTCGGCTACCTGGTCGGCAAATTACATAAATTAGATTTTCAATAAATCTTACCTTTTATAATTAAGAAAATGTCTTATAGACTAGTATTTCTTAACATTTCTCTTGTATACAAATTTTGATAGAATATATGTTTTTTCATGTTGCACTATAATTTCATTATCAAAAACATTCCAGTACAAACATTTTTAAAATAAAAATGATAGCTAAAGGAAAAATGAAATCAAAATTAGTTTAACAAACCAACTGGTCATCAGTTAAGCATAAGTTAAATCTGAAAAGCAAAAAAGAAATATATGTGTGTGGCTGTCTGATGAAACCGAGAAACTTAAAATTTGACTCAGTGTCTAACAGTTTCAAGCTTAAATCAGGTTTTGTATTAAATTTTCAGTCAGTAGCACAGCAGGGGTTGCGAGGGAAAGCACAATTTGCTTTAGCCCTGACAATTTGCAGCCTGCCAGCTTTTGATGTGCGGCCGGCCACACCTGAATATAATAAAAAAATTAATATTGGGAACTTAGAATTTCGCATTTCTTAATGAGCCAAATATAAATCAATATAGTTTTTTGATCGCTTTTTTCAGTTGTTATTGCACCAAATTTCCAAAGTTTTAAAAATCCCAATATTTTTATTTCGACGAAATTATGATTACGTTAATTTCGAATTTTAGAAATCACTTTTAAAATTCTTTATTTGTGTCAGGTTTATAGTTAAAATAAGTGACTTTTGAATCTTGTTTTAGGAGGTTATTATCGGATTACCCCGTGTTTTTTTTTTAAATTCTCGATCTTTTAATACATACATTAGTATAACCACTCGAGAGTTTCAAATTGTGCTAATTGTAATCACATTTGACGTGCTTTATTTGTGTGAATATTATCGTACTATTTTCTAAGTACTCTCTTTTCCTTGGTACTATTTCTGTATCGTTTCGCTAAGTACGTATTTCTAAGTTTAACTCGTAACTAAGTTATGACTTATACTCGTTTTTCTAAGAATCGTATCGCTTCTCTGAGTATTTTTTTCTCTATCGTTATTTCCATACAATTTTATAAATCCCGATATTTTTAATCATTTAAATGTGGCCTTCATTTGTGCCGTAAATAAAAAGTACACAAATCTAAGAGGACTCGCAAATCTGAAACTTTTTTTTTAAAATCGTTTTTTCCGACAGTTATTGCTACATTTTTTCACGGGATTTCGAAAATCTTGATATTTTAAATCTGGTATTATAACGACTTGCGATTTTCAAATCGGGGGTTTTAATCATCACAATCATCAATGAGCTTTATTTGTGCCGATTTTATCATCAATCCAAGTTATTTTTCAATTTTTTTTTCTTTCTTCCTTTTTTTGTAGCTCAGAAAAGAATTTAAAAAACCGTTTTACGGTTTAACATTCATAAAATCTCTAATAATTCACTAACTATAAATGTCCTAAGGCTAAAAAGAATCTTATTTGGCGCTATAATGTTGAAGTTTTATTTTAACTTGGGCATGCGACTCTTTATTCAAGAAAGGGTTGTGAGCCCCTACACGAGTTACAATAAAAACATTTTTTTTCTTCTTTTATGAGATATTTTTTTAATTCACTTTTCAAATAATAATAATCCTTCAATAAACTTTGAATAGATTATTGTAATAAAGTGAATAGTTTTCTGGTATTATTAAGATAAATTTCATTTAAATATGGTTAAGTGCATACAATCTTCCATTGTAGTACTTTTCTAAATTCCGCCTTTCCAACACAATTGTAAATTCCTTATTAATCCCTTCCTTATTATATTTTATTTTATAACCGTCGTTGAACAGCCGACCCAATTTTATGGGTTTACGACTAATGTTCAACCCCCTTATTATAGGTATGGAGCAGCTCATCCTACTTCAGACATAGAGCGCTCGCCTCAAAATGAAGTGAACCGGGTTCGAATCCCAGCCATGACTGGTCGATACGAACTCTACACCCGGCTCGCACCGAACACAGTACTGACGAAAAATATTCTCAGTAGTAGACAGATTATGTGTTATGTCCCCTTGCCTTCAGACTGACCGAGGGAGGTTTTCGTGGTTTTCCTCTCCATGTAAAGCAAATGCGGCTTAGTTCCATCAAAGAGTCCTCCACGAAGGCAAGATTTCTCCCAATACTTGATTCTGAAGTTCCCTTGTCTTCCGGTGTGTTCAAAATTAAAAGGCTACAGAGTTGAACATTGGTAGCCGTAAACTCAAAATTGCGTCGGTTGTTCAACGACAGTTATAAAATAAAATAAAATCAAGTACGTAGGAGACGCGTCATGGAACAGAGAGCTTGCCTCCCAGTTGAGGTAATCTACGTTCGAATCCCAGCGATGGCAGGTTGATTCGTATGCTGCTCTCGACTTGCTCCGACCGTGCTGTAGACATAAAATATTGTCAGGGGTAGACAGATCTCGGGTTAGAGTTTTCATAGTTTTCCCCCAATTGCAATTATCTAATTGTAACGCAATTGTGATTTAGTTAAAAAGTCTTTCACGAACCTAGTTTGTTTCAAAATCTAATCAGAGATACCAGCTTACGGCACTTTGTGAGAAAGTTTTTTCGGGTAGTAAAACTTCTTTGTTTCATTATTCTCGTGGTTGGCTTGTTAAAACGTTTTCAAGATTATTCAAAATTATGAAAATTTAATGGTATCTATTTTACTACTTTTGAATGGCGTAGCTAGCGAGGAGCAAGAGGGGTCATCTGTCCCCAGGGACAGTCGTATAGGGGCGTTTAAATTTATGAAATATAATTAATTCAAAAATAAAGTGTTTTTCTCTTCTAATTACTTCGTTTTATTTGACTATAACAGTTTCTGTAACTTCTACAAATTTTTATACGATTCACCCAAAGATTGCACAGCGTGTCGATTATTATTGATGTTTGCCTAGCACGTAGATTTACTTTATTATTTTTTTAAAAAATATTTTTAACGAATTGGTGATAGATTGGATGTTAATTCAGTTAATTCTAATCCAAAAACAGTTAATTCTAATAGAAACTGCATTAGTAACGTGCACCGCGAAATCGAATCGTTGTCCACTTGAATCGTTGACGTGTTAAGTTGCTTTTTTTTTTATTTTTTTTTTTTTTATTTACTTCAATTTGCAAAATCTTATTCAATGTAAAATTTAACCCTTTGACACAGAATTTTTACTAAACATATTTTTCATACTTTTTTCATTATTTTGCATCAATTGAAAAATGTTATAAATAGCATTTTAATAATTTAGGGTTATGAAGTACACCGGTTTCTTTCTTTGCTTTTTATTTATTTATTTTATTTATTTTTTTCCTTTAATGTAAAATCTTCCTTCACGGCTCAATTCCAGACAATAATTCTCAAAAATTGCGCCTATTTAAAGTTATTCATCATTGAAATTTCATTTATTCTCAAAATCTATTGTTGATAAATTTTTGAATATGAATAAAAAAAGATTTTTTTTTAAACTGTTCTCTTTTTTTATTTTAGATTGTTCTACAAATATAATTCCAATTAAATCTAACTGATTTTTTAGTATCTGTTCGACTTTTTTTATAATTAAAAAAAGATATTTTTGCTATTAAATAGTGTCAAAAAAAATACATATATAAAAGGACCCCAGTGTCTCATCGTCAAAGGGTTAAATATTAAATTCAGTTTTTGCATAATTTTTTCTATGGAGCTGTAAATCTTTACTGAGCCGCTGGCCACTTTATAAAATATGTTGGCATCAGTGCCATATCCAGGAGTTCCCCTGTCTTCTAGGTTGGGTTCAAAATTACAAGGATACGGATTAAAAATTGATAGCTTCATACACAAAAATTGGTTGGCTGTTCAACGCCGGTTATAAAATGAAAATTAAAATCAATTAGGTAAGAAATGTATATTTAATGAGAATAAATTAATGCACAAGTGCATTAACAAGTGCATTTAAATTGGAGTTCTGCATCGTTAATTTTGTATGAAAAGTAATTTTAAATGCATGATTCTGAAACTTGTTAAGTCAATTATAATTTAAGTCAAATATTACTTTTAGTAAGGTGTTAATTCAGTAGTTATCCTAATTTTTTTTCAATTATAAATAACAAAAAATTAATCATGAATGAGGAATATTTCTAAATAGAAATTAATTGAAGTATTAAAAATTTATATAGAAGTTAGCATGGAATAGTTAATTTTTACTTTTGAATAAGTTTTTTATTTTATTTTAATTTGTTCACATTCTTTCGCTTTTACTCATATCTGTCGCTTTTATTCTTAGCTACTTTTAAAAAATCTTTCTTTATGATTCAGTGCAAATGTCTCAACTTTTATCCAGAAAGTGGCAATTTTGTCTTAAAATTTCAGATTAGTATTCTCTAAAAGTCGCCTATATCTGAGGAAGTACTAAGTGTCCTTGAGGAGTTTCCATTTCTAAAACATTTTAAGGTCGAATTTTTGCATATAATTTTGGATGTCACAGAAAAATATCCAGTTCCAGTAAAGTCACTCCTCGAAAAAATTAATAAATAAATTGGTGGTAGAATCACACAAAAAGAGCTTTAGACTTGTCAACTACTTACTATTACTTTTTTAAAAAAAAATAAAACTATTTTTTGCATTTACTAGCTGTGCGAAAAATCTAAAGTAGAAAAAAATTATTTATTCGTCTGGAGCTGCGGTTTCCAAACGGTGTGCGGTGGAACCACCTTGGAGTTCTGTGCAAGGGTCACAGTGGTTCTGAGATGCAAACTTCTTTTCTTTTTTTTATAACTAGCATTGATTTTTGAAACCTGTAATTATACTTTTATCCACCCACTAGCAATAATCCATTCTATAATTCATTTGATATTTCGTTTATTTTTAAGCAAGAAATCAAACTTTTTGTGCACTCGAGCAGCAGCAAAAACATAGAACTGTCAGTCAACGATGAAAAAGCTAAATTCATGGCAATTCGCGATCGCAACGAACTATAGGGGGCGTTGTTGTATGAGACGCTTACCTGCGATTTCCATATGAACCGTCATTCAGTTACTCTGGAGACGTCGTTAATGTAGCGTGTAGCATTGCAACGTTCCTTCTTTAATGTGGCTTATTAAATTTAAAAAAGAAAAATGCTTGATCTTCTTTCTTGTACAACCGAAAACAAAATGGTATCTCTTTTTATTAGAGAAGGAATATCCAAAACACATCGGAAAAATATTTGTACATTAACAGAAAAAAATATGTATATTCTTATAAGAGTTAAAACCTAATGCCCGAGAAATAGTATTACTAAATTTAATGATATAACATGAAAGGCCCATTTAAACTTTACATTCTATAGTTTTAAGAATCATATTAGTTCAAAAATTAAAATGAACAAAAAGTATATATAAGCCTCATAATTTTATGAAATTTAATTTTGTAAACAACGTTTTTTGACAACAATTTTTATCAAAAAATTTCAAGTTTCAATAAAAATCATTATTTAGAAACTAAGAAACGTAAAATAAAGAATGCTGACGAAACAAAAACAAAAAAACAATTCTTTTTTGTCTCCATTTTTAGTGCTACGAATATTCGTCTTTGGGATTTGCCAAAAACAAAACAAGATGCAATTTTATTTTTTCAGGAGGGAAATATTTTACCGAAAAAACGAAAATGTACCAATTCCCACAACATAAAACTTTATCTTGGCAAACGTACGTTTTGGAAATGTTATTTCATTTGGAATCTTATTCATCAGAGTTCATATGGCGATATGATTGTTTTGAATCTATGCTAATCGGCTCATTTTCCACCGAAATCCAATTAACTATTTTGATTTTAAATAAAGTGTTTTATTTTATGAACTGTCGCAAAAATTTTAAGTGTAGATTGGCGGCACTTAAAAACCGCCAAATCTGTAGCGGCGGTGGCGTTAATACGTCGTAAGTACCGAATTTTTATTCCATACTTTTCTGAATCATATTATTTCAAACATTGGAATATACAAGAAGTATACATAAACACATAATGTTATACCATTTAATTTTTCAAAAGTATTTTGAGAACAATTTTTATCAAAAAATTATAAACTAAAAAACGGAAAATAAAGAATTCTTAGGATAAAAAAAACGATTTTAAGAATTATTAACATTGAAATAAAAACTTTCATATTGTTTCTTTTTTTATTATTCTTATAGTTCTTAATCAGACGTAAAAAACCATTCTGTAGAGAACCATCATCAAATGAAAAAAAAATATTTACAAGCAAATTTTTTATTGTAAAAATCATTGCACTTACCTGATTTATGATTCCCGGAGAATTCCAAAATGATAAGTTCCTTGTTTGAAAACTTTATTCTCAAATAATAGATACATAGTTTATACCTTCATTACTTTTAGATAACATACTACACAGCAAAATTTTATAATTGATATGAATTTGAATATGTAGCTAAAAACAGAATAGCTGAATTCTAGTTGAACTTATTCTTTCAAAATTAAAAAAAACTTACCAAGAAAACGATTTAAATTAATTAAGAATCAGCACAAATGGCACTATTTCAAGTAACTTGGATAATTTTTTATTGTTGTTTTCCGAATTATATAGATACAGAAATATATACTATTCTATAACGAAGAAGAATATGCTATAACTATTACAATTCTGTATGTTCTGAATTCATATTTATTCACTGGAATGACGAAAGCAATGTTGACTTCACTTTAATTCGTAATGAATTGAAGACAGAAGAAATGCATTTTACCTTAATACACACATCTGTAACAGTATCCGAAATCGGAAGTCATCAGTTGCAAGTTTGTTGATAATAGAAATTAAAAATTATTGAGGAATTTTTCTTCAAATGTTTGGCGTGTTCTGTTCCTGAAAGATTTACTAATATTCTGGAGATTTTTTTCAAGTTCTTCGGCCTTTTCCTTAGGGAAATTTTGTTTCTTATTTGCTGCTAAAAAATGGCGTCTGATTCAGTCAATGACTTTGATGGAACTAAATGAAAACGTGATAAATTAATGTCCGATATTTACAGGCTCCCGCTAGACGGCGTACTCGAGCGTTGCGATCGCGAATAACAAACAAGTTCACAAATTTACACCTATGAAAACTAATGAATATGAGCTTAAGCAAGTGACTCCATTTAAATATTTTGGTACAATAGTAAGAAATAATAATGACATAAAAATTGAAATAAAAAATAGAATCAACATGGCTAACAGATGTTATCATGGATTGAGAAACCAGCTCAAATCTAAATATATAAGTTGAGAAACAAAAATACAGTTGTACAAGACATTAGTGAGACTATTAGTTTTATATGGCAGCAATAATTGGGAAATTAACAAATCAGACGGAAGAAAAACTTACTTTCGAGAGGAAGAATATTAGGAAGAATTTTTGGTGCAGTTAGAAAAACGGAACCGGGGGAATTCGTTACAATCATTAAGTACAGTGAAAATACAAAGAAACCATGAAAATACAAAAGAACAATGAAAATACAGAGAACCTAACATAGTATAAATGATTAAGGTTTCTCAAATAAGGTGGCTAGGACATGTATTTCGATACAGCGATGAAAATCCTGTTAAAAAATAACCTTCCAAACACCAGAGAGAAAAAGAAAAAGAGAAAGACCTAGAATAAGATGGTTAGATAGAGTATAGAAGTGGTGAAAGGACTTGGGAGTTAATAAATGGAGAAATATAGCATCGAACAGATCTAAATGGAGTAAACTAACTGAGTCGACCTTGGCCGGTAACCGACTGTAGTGCCTGAGAAGAACTATTGATGACACTAGGAAAAAATTTCAATCTTTAAATTAAATGTTTCAAAAATAAAGTATAGTATTTCTTCGGTTAATAATTTCACAAGTGCTAATAAATTTTATTAATAAAGTCAGGATATCGTCAAAAAAAAGATTGATAATTTAGGTTTCCGTAGCTAAAAAGAGAGAGAGAGAGAGAGAGAATTAGGGAACCGCTGATCTAGAGAGTAAAGGCCAATGGTCGGAAAACTCTCGACACATTGCTCGGCCGCACTGATAATACAAGAGAAATTGGCAAAAAAATAGGTGTTTTGCTCTAATTAATTCCCACAAAGACAAAAATTGATCTTAGTTCGTTTTTGTCATCGTTTTGACATTCTAAAAGTCTACAAAAATGTAAGAGAACATGCGGTTTTCGGCAGCCATTTTAATAAAGCATTAATACTCGAAAAAAGTCGCGTGTAATAACTAAATACAACACTTTAAGCTGGAAAAGGAAATTAAAACGGTTTTTTGAAGTAAAATGTTTAAAAAGACGACGTCACTTTTTGATACACTAGATAAGTGTAGTATAAAAACAGCGTAATAAGTATAAAAACGCGTTTATTTGGTTACTATTTTGAAATTTTTAAAAAAAGTCGTTTGTGTGGTATCAAATTTTATGGTGTTTTACCCTGGAATGTAATGATCGCTTTAAGAAATAAAAATTCTGACAAACGTAAAGTAGAAAAAATATAATGGTGCTAAACGCGGATTTCTTTCTTTTGCTGCTATACTGATTTTTTTTTCTAAAATAATCATGCGCAGTATCGAATTGCTTGGTATTTTAGGAAAGAAAATAAAATTCTAATGGTTTACAGAAGTAAAAGTTTTGCAAAGTCGGTGGCAGTTTTTTGACATGCCCAAATTGTGAGTGTGTAAACCGTATTTATTGGCAAATCGGCCTTTATCTTAAAATCTTTTTTCATAGTATTTCTTTTACTTGGCATACTTGCAGTAAAATTCTTTCAAAGATGAAATAGGTGTTTACTTTGTGACATACTAAAAAATGAGAGTGTGCATTTCGTATTATTTTGGCAGCCATCTTGAAATCTTATCATAATTACAGTTAAGCCTCGTTAACATCAACTCTAATAGGGCAGAAAATTTGTTTCACGTTAAGATTAGTTGATGTTATCTGTTCAGACAGTTTTTGATGAAAATCGTACAATACATAGACATTTTCCATTATCTATGTGTGTTCGGTGCTCCGTTTTATTATTTATTTATTTTTTAATTCTGTAGAAGCAAATAAAAAAATTCGTGAAAATTAGCTAATTACTAGCAAAAAAAATTGGTAATAGCTCGCTGTTTTGGTTCGCACACGCTTTCCAAAAGTCTTCTAACTTATCAACTACATCCAAAAAATGATTCCAATTTTTATTTTGCATTACAAAATGATTGATTGCTTCGTAAGCATCGATCAGAAGAAAGCAAAGCTAAGTATTCTCTTGTGAATTTTAAGAAAAAATTAAGTTTCACTCGACTTCACCTGTAGAAATGTAATTCAGCACCATCAATTTCTTAGAACAACCTATGAGAGTGTGTAAGGAATCACTATCCATTTTGAACAAAGGATCAATACCGGTGGTTTCTTTCTCAGGAAAGTATGCTTCATTACCTTCACACTCGTGAGGCATTCCCATGACAAAACGCTATCTTCGCTTGCTTCTGTGAGGAGATAAAATGATCATCCTCCTGATAAATTCACCTTGAAAAGGTTAGATTCAGTGCTTGAAGTGAAAGAAGGGCGCCCATTCCAAATGAAGAGAGTGTTTTCCATTGCCACCCCCAACCACCTAATTTGTCAATTTAAATTTAGGAAAGGAGTATTGAACTTGTCCCACTTGATTCACGAATAAATTAATTCTAATATCACTTTCTACAAATTTATAAATGTTTTTTATTTGATTGTATTTAGTTATTCGGTTTTATTATTTGCCGCCTGGTGGCTGAGTGGTAGCGCTTCGCGTTCCCTTGCCACAGGTCTTGGATTCGATCCTCGGGCCAGGCAAGGTTGACTCAGCCTTTCATCCCTTCAGTGGGTCGATAAATGAGTACCAAGCTTGCTTGGAAGCTAAAACTGGGGGTTCCGTGTTCGGCTGACCACCTGACCTTTTTTTTCTTTTCTTCCAGACGTGGACACGTACCTAGGTTTGCAAAATCCTGAACCGTATAGTCCACGTCTGGACGACAGTCTAGCTCGCACAAAACTCGGCACATAAGTAGACCAATACAAAATTCATAACTGCACCACAATTACAAAGCACAATTGCGCAATACGGATGACAATAATGCGTATCACATTAGTTAAATTTATTAAAAAAAAAATATTAAAAAAAATTGAAGCAAAGAGAACAATAAATGAAGCGAATTTTGTTATATACATAATAATTGAAAAAAAGGAAGCAAAAAGAAAACAAATAAAGAAAATGTAAACGAGGACGAAATGTATAATGAAGGACAAAATCAAAAACTGTTAAACACTTTCAAGATTACTTAAAAAGTCAAGTTTAATTAAAATTTTAATAAGGAGTCGTTTTCTGCTAGAAAATTCATTACGTTAATTAATTTAGAGTTTAATGTTTTATTTGTAAGAAAGTTCTCTTGCCAAATATGTAAATTATTAATGTTTGAAAGTCGTGTATGCCATGATATTGGAAAATCTGCTCCTGCACCCCAGAGCCCAAGGTCGAGAAAACTGAGATGGGCACAGTAAGGCCTTGGCCCTCTATGGGCTGTCGCGCCACTGAGTGTAGTTTAGTTAGGTTTTATTATTTAGTTATTTGGTTTGGTTATTTAGTTAATCAAAGGAATGGTTATAAATTATTTCTATCACTTTTGTTGAATTGAGTATATGAAGTTGATTTTCCGAAAGGATCTTTATTGGGGATTTCGTTAATAAAAGATGAGTTTCAGTAGAATGAATTTATATATATAGCAGAATTATGTATAATCATATAAAAATTAAGTAGGGTAAAATAAGATGCATTATTTTTCAAGTAATTTTTTTAAAATTAATTTTAACCACAGAAAAGAAAAACTCGGAGATGTTAACCATTAACAAAAAGAATAATTACAGTAAATAACTGTACCTTTCATTACTGTAATATGAAGACAACGGGAATAGCTTGATATTTCTTAACTAGGACTGATATTTCTTAATTCTTAAAATGTATTTTTCATTTCTTAATCATGCGTTAAACCCTTATATTTTTTAAAAAAAGTTTCGCTTTATAAATATACTTTGGGTGTGTATGTAAACATGCTCTAAACGCTTATCGTCAGCAATTCGTCGTAATTTCTGTAAATCAATTCATTGATCAATATATTAAGAGGGAATGGTGTCCTTGATTATGCAAACTGCACAATAACTATCCAATCGAAAATTTAAAACATCACTGAAATTTTAATCTTTAAATCAATGGTATTTATCGGAGTGAATTCAAGGATGATAGATAAGAGCTTAAGATGTTTCTAGAATAAAAAAAAATTTCTTATCAGCACTGTTACAAACACATTAATTCCCACTCTTAAATTTTCACAACTACTTAAAGGGTTTTCTGAGTTTAAAACTTTTAAAAAAAATTGCTTGAAATGTTAGTCAGATTTAATGTAATGAAATTTTGAATCAGAGCTTCATGAATTTTCTACGCTATCTATCATCGAAGACTAGAGTACTATCAACAACTCTTAGAGGAAGGAAGACCTCTTGCGAACCAGTTTAGTAGTTCAAAATAACGAACATATACTGTACAGTGGGGGAAATTTAAGACAGCTGTCACTAAGTTCGGAGTACTAAACTGTTTAGTGGGAGGTAAAATACGAAAGATGTCACTACATTCAGACTACTACAGGATCGGGATTTCTCATTTATGGTAACCAGTAAGGAGGTCTTCTCTCATCAAAGAGGTGTTGATGACACGATGCATTTAACAAACCAATATTAGGGTAGCAATATAAAAACGTGGATTTTCAACCAATTACTAGCATGAAAATACTATTTTGATATAAGATATATGTAAGAAAGCTTTATAACTTTTTTTAACAACTGAGCGTTTGCAACCACAGTTTTTTTTCTAACTGCTACCATTAACTAATAGACCTATAATTTTAATTTTTTTAGGAACAGCAACCTACAAACTCATTATTTAGGAATAACATGAATTTTACATTTATGTAATTTCGATTGAAGTTATTGCATCTGCCATGCAACTATTATGCATGCAATCATAATTTTTACAAATGTTACCCGAAGAAGCGATATTGATTTGCTTTCTTATTAAACCATGTTCGATTGTATGAATTAACTATCAATAAAAGATTTATATCTTTGAAATCAAGATATCTCGAAATAGACATGTCAAATCGAAAAAATAAAACTTTATTTTATTTGCTTGATATTCTCGGAAATCTATCTAAAGGCCGCCAAACCAGGCCTTCTACCTCACCTCTTGATGAAAGGGCGATTCGTGGAAGATGGAGCGTAGTTTGCTGTCATTAGATAGGTTTTTCAAAATATCAAATAAATTCTTTCGTTCTGATTTCTTAATTCGATGTATCTCGATTTCGAACAATTTTTACGTCCACTTTGCAGTAATGAAACAATATGTAACAATCTACATGTCAACTTTCTATGCATTTTTCTGAAAAATCCGAACTTGTGGAGAAAAAAAAATGGGGTTTATATTTAAGATTTGGAAATCCCCTCGTTCCTTTGGGATGAGATTGAGGGTCTATTTCGGTACCATTGAATACATATTTTGAAAATATTTCACATGTATATTTTTAAATTTTTGATTTGATCTGTATTATTCGAGATATTTGATCATTTCCATACAGTTTGAACACCTTGTATGTTCTAACAAGCCAAAAGTATCCCGTCACCAACCTTAAAAAGTCGAAATCTGATGTGGAAGATTTTTTCATGGTTTGGCCTGGGTCACTGAGTACTTTTGGTTGAAATGTGAACTCTGAGAAAGAGATATATATTAAATATAATCTGATCAATGCCGCTTTCCCAACTCTATGGCAATACTTCGGGGAAGAACCATAACTCTTCCAGCAGAAAAATTGCTTCATTCAAGTAAGTATCAAGACTTGAGCAATCATGATTTGACGAATGAGGTCTTAAAAATTTGAGTGTCCTTCTCCGAAATCCGATCTAAGTTCTATAGAATACCTTTGGGGTGAATTAGAATGCAGATATCGTAACCTGGCCAAAACAGCAATCCTTACTTGCCAGCACTCGCTAACGAGATTTTCAAATTATATGACATCCATTTGTAGCTTTATACGCATTTAGTAATTTTAAATTCTAAAATAACCTAAGAGGAACTGCTTCTAAAGGCGCACTGTTGTATTCCCTTTCTCAATACTACAAATTTAAGGTGGAACGAAAAATACTAAGATCAATAATTTTACTTTAAATTTTTTATTGAGAAAAAAGAAGAAAACAACAACATTGATTTTATAGAAAATTTCACAATTTGAATTTGTAAACGCAATAATATACCTTTTAATATGTTTATTCAAAAAAAATCTTGAATTTATTGAAAATTTCACTTTAATTATACAGGGCAATAATTTCTCTTTATGTTTGTTACTTGGAAAATCCATTAAGTATCAAAATGAATATAGCTAGTAAAATAAAAAGCACAAACATCATTTATTTGTACTGTGTTATTTTTCAAATTTAATACTTTTAACTTAAGTTTTCGTAACTTTTTTAGGGAAAAGTTAAAGTATTTGTAACGAAAATGTCGAAAGAAATCGTTACATTTCTTAAAAAGATTTTGTGAATAAAAATTTTTTTTAGATTTTAAGAATCTTAAAATCTGAAAAGTTAATATTTTCTTTTTAGCTATTTGTAAATTTAACCCTTTACGGACTTACGTTGCCTTATAAGCTGCATGGCACTTTTATTTACTCTGCCCAATGTGCGTAATATGGCATCAAATCACTCAATTATTTTTTCCATTCATTGTTATACATACAATTATTTTAATTATAAAAATTATATATTTATAATTAATATTATTGCTATTTATAATAATTATATGTAGTGGGAAGTAAACTTGAAATACTTTCAGACCGTTATGGATTAATCGGTACTGTATTACTTTAATTGCTAACTTCTATTTTCTGAAACTTTTTTGAGGATTCAATTTCTTGAAACATGAGAAAATAAAAAAGGGTGGCTCTTTTGAAGGCTTGATTACTAAAAAATTCACTGAGTAATTGATTAGAGTAGTATATACACTGTCGAGTAATAGATACAATTAATCAGAAATTATCTCATAAAATTAAATTATTCTTTGCAAATCAGTGTTACTAAAATAATAATTAAAACAAGAACTAATTTATTTTTAAACGACTTAATCCATTTAATTAAAGCATTCATTTATTTGGCAACTTATATTTTTGTCAACAATACTAAAGGCTTCCGCAGAAATTATTCAAAAAAAAAGTACTCAAGACAAATATTCTTTTAAAGTATTCAGAAATTGTGTTTACATATTCTTTTTGTAATTTGAAAGGGGGAAAAAATATGTATTTCTTGACGTTTGCGCATCAAATATTTGTTCAAATAATTTCAAAAATATAATGTTACTAAACCAAAATTTATCAAAATTTAAAAAAATAAAATGTTTAAAAAATATGCTTTATTTAAATATAATATATTAAAAAATCTCTATATTTTTAATTATTTTTTTATAATCAAATGTCCTATAAAAATGAATGTCTAATAGTCTGCCCGTTCCTTATAGACTTCGAAACAATCCGACAAATAACGATGAAATTTGGCATAGTGATAGTTCGAAGCATAAGGGGAAGTCACTCTCGACATTGCAACGAATCGTTCACGCGGGATGAGCGAAAAATGAAATTAAATTTTCTGGTTGGTTAAAGTTGGCTCTTGTTTTAAATTCAGCTGTAGACGTTTCTGCTTTTTCAAATATTTTAAGGATAACATCAGTGATATTTGCTAACTTATATTTTATAACTAACTTATGAAAAAGGAGTTTATTGCTTGTACTTTAATATTTCTTTTTTTTTTTTCTCTTCTTCCCCCCCCCCCTCTGTGTCAGATAAATTCAATGAACAACGTTGACGTAGTAGCATAGGAGTGCTGCTTCCAGAAATTAGTTCTAAAGTTATCATATTAGTTCTCAGTAATCTGAAAGTTATCGTAGTTAATCTACAGTTATCTGAAACCACGTGTTAGTTCTATTTACAGTAATTCTTTTAAAATGTATTTCTATAAAAGTAAATAATTTAAAATCATCGATAATTGAAATGAAAAAAAAGTATTAGTTATGTATTGAAAGGTAAAATTAATGGGAAAGTGTGGTACTAATTCGTTTAGGAAAAACGTAAAAAAAAAGCCATACTATTATTGGCGCAAACAAAAAAAAATATATCTCGGTTACAATAAAATTCATAAACAAATATTAAATCAAAGTTAAGTAAAAGAAGCAGACACAGAATTATATTTCAACAAATTCGATATGCTATATTTAATTTACTTATCGTTAATTAACTTTCTAACTTATGTGGAGACACTTAGCATAAATTTAATACTCCAATACTACCAAAGATTAGCAAACGCTTACCTCATAGGTCACATGTGTGGATATGGGAAGTTTTCTTCTTCCTGAAGTGCAAGTACCCAATTGTTGTATTTCGTAACCTCGTGATCTTATCCTTGAGCTTCATTCATTAGTTTATTGCTGAGTAACATACAACATACTTTGTGGAACAAAAAAATTTTTTTAAAAAATCATTCAATTTTATATTTTGCTTTTTTTAATTATCAGTTTCATTAATAGATTCATTTAAAGGACATGCTAAATCGTTTGAACTTCAGAAATCGTTTTCTTCTTAAAATAACTTATAAATAGTAAAGAACATAAAATCTCCTTCATTTTGCAACAACTGCTGTTTGAAAAAAATATTTTACTGAATTTTGAATACTTCAAAAAATGAAAAATATTTTATACAAAGATTTTATAAAAAGTATCTTTTTTTTTTCATGGAAAATTTTTATCATTTAAAAGAAGTAATGTTTATACTTTCTACTGAAACTCTCCCGCATTATTCAAGTGATTTGAAATTCTAAATACATATACTGAATTGATACTTGAAAAGTAAGTTTGAAAAATAATTAAAATTTTATAATTATTATCAAAATACATTGAATTTGATAAAAATCTTATCATATAATTCTTTAAAAACGTTAAGAAGTTGCAATGACAAATGCGAAACACTTGTTTCAAATTAGTTTAAGAATTAAATATTACTATTTATCTTACTTTATTTTAAGAGTTTTCGAAGAAACATTTACTGATAATAGGTTAGAAATATTGTAAAACTTGCTTTCAGTATCCAAATATTGCAAAAGCACAAAAACTGTATTTAAAAAGAATAAACAAAAAACTTTTTTGCTTTTTATGTTTTTCTGTTGCATAAAATTACAAACATCACATATTCCTATTATTATTATTAGTAGTAGTAGTATTTCTACCTTGTTTTAAGAGGAATCTTGCTTTTTCAAAGACAGGTACATTCAGTTATGTCGAACGAGAGTTGCACAATGGGCTACTGGTGACTATCGGGGAAGCATCCCTGAGGATGATCCGGATGCAACTTACATACGTCACATCCTGTTTTACAGGGAGGACACATTCACACAATCCATCTACCCACAGATCGCAATTTCGCTAAAACTAGAGAACGATTAATTTCCAATTCAGTACTTCCAGAGATATTGATTTGTTACGGTAACTTGGAGGACTTTGTGACCCCGACAAATTAGGCGTGCACCAGTCACCATTTTATGCTTCGGTGGCCAGTGGTTTCCAACTGGCGGCCGGGGGGCCGCATCCGGCCCGCGAAGCTTTTTTTTGTTTCCCGCGAACTAAAATATATTAGTTGTCATTTTTTCGTAAAAAATCTGTATGGGTTTAAAATACTTTTCTCGTTAATAAAAACCTAATTTCTTCGTTTTCTGTGAAATTTAACATACCAACGGTGCAAAAAAATTTATTTCTCAGATTTTGCATCCAAGAAAATATTTATTCAAATACAAAAATTATCGTGTATGTTGCTCTTTTTTATTTCATTTTTTTGTATTTTGTGAATATAATTTAGCATGTCAGAAATGTTCTCGAAGAAATTCTCCGATTTAACTTTTTGAAACCACTCATTCTGGACGAAAATATTTACAGACACATGTGTAAATTTTAAATTTAAAATGTAAATATCTATTCTCTGGTGGTTGCAGCAGACACTCATTAAAGTTTTATATCTTAACAATTAGAAATCTGTTGCACAATAATTGTTTAATACATAGGTGCACATTAAAGTTATCGTAGCCCGAATTTTTTAATATGCAATTAAATATTTTTAAAAATCTACTTCTTATTTTAATTTGTAATTCAATACTTTTGTTTTGTACAACTTGGTAAAAATCTGACAGTAATATTTAATGCTCCTTCAAACATAAAAGAGTGCTACATAAAATTTTGATAAAGTTGCAGCCCGCCATTTGATTTGTGTTTTTAATTGTGGCCCCCGGCCTCATGTAAGTTGGAAACCCCTGATCTAACTCACGATCTCTCAGACATGGATGGGTCCACACCCTACAAGCCAGGCTATCCAATACCTCCTAGATGGAAGTATTGGATAGGAGGTAATGGGCTATCCCACGCTTCTTTCTCTTTGAACTCAGACGTTATTGGAGTGTGAATGGAGGAAAGGAATATTTAAAGCATTTGATAGTCTTTATTACATTTTTTCACAAATATTTTAGCATAGAAAAAAATTTATGCTATCGAAATGTAGATATCTTCTTTTTTCCGGTATTACTTCTTATTTCGTTGCATGTTGTTCATAACTCACAAATTTAATGAACGCATAACGATTTAATGAACGTAAATTATTGCTATAAAGAAAATTGCGGATGATTTTACGCGAGCAAGATATGAAAAATTTATAAGAAGAAGAAAAAAACATTAGTTCCATCTTAATTTGTTTTTTAATCATTCAGTGCGTTAAAAAGCCACCCGGATAATTTCTTTTTAGCATCAATATTTTCTGCAAGAATTAGTTTTTAATAGGTATTTTGAAGTTGAACTGTATCTTTTTCCAGAATTTCAATGTCATGAGTGTTAATTTAGGATGATTTAGAAATTATTTCACAAATTTGTGTATTGAAAACTATGATCGAAAACTAATATGAGAGGAGGGGAGGTAACAAAATTTTTTCAATCACAACAGTCTTTCTCTAAAATGATACCATCCATTTTGTAGTTGATCAGTAATTTTTTCCGAAAATAGCAAAAGAAATATCAAGTTTTGGGCGTGATAAAGACTGATTTTTGGCACTACAAGGGACAATTAAATCCTAGTTTCAAATCCTACATTGTTTCATTCATCCTACAAATCCTACATTTTCGACAATTCAAATCCTACAGTGTAGACCTGAATATTTTCTACAAAATCGTTTCTTCCGTATAGTGCGGCATGCTTCTTAGTTGACCTGTAGTTTGACAGCTAAGTCAGCAAATTGATAACGAAATCTCCTTTTTATGATGGAAATGTTACCGAATTTTAATGTCAGTTGGGCGATTGAGAAATTAATATGTACGAAACTTACATATTTTGCACATCCATTTTTTGTATAAGAGTATTTGTTCAAAATGGTACGGATATTAAGAATATGAGATGAGATCTTCTTTTGATTAGTATCGAGCATAATATTCCTTAGATTCAATATTATTAATGACCTTGACGCTTACCTTTTGATATTTTTTCGATGCTTGGTATCGAAACTACGTCATTACACGTTAATTGCTGGCCAGTCAGTTCCTTCCAAAATCCACATGTTTGTTGAGAAAAGACGAACTAAATTTGTTTTCAAATTTATGTTAAAATCCGGTATTTTATTGCAAGCATGCATACTAATATAGTACACATTTTTTTGATAAATTATTGCATTATAAATAGTGCAATTATTATTTTCTTAACGACATTTGATGTTTCATTATTATTTTATTTTATTATTATCGAATTTGGATTACTTAATAAAAAGGGAAAAAAAGGAATTATGAGATAATGCATGGCCATCTTTTTAATAAAAATATTAATAAATGTATATACATATATTTCGCCCTCCGGATGACCCTTGACGGGGGCGGGACGGGGTTAAGCTTTGATACATATATTTAGCAGGTATTGTAATATTCAAAAATAAGACAGAAAATGTGTTAGATGCTAGTTATTTTATGATCAATGCAGATAATAGTTATTTTAACATAAGTAATTATTATTATCTTGTTATTTTTTATTACGGGGAAACTTGAGGAAAAAACTTATCCTCGAAAAAATAATATGCTTTACTTCGTGAGGAATAAAATTGCACGAAATTATGACCAATCATCGAATTTGAAATTCAGAAATAAAAGGAAAACTGGACTAAAAAATAAATAGACGTTTTTTATTGCACAATATTTTCACATCAAATAATTAAAAATAAATTTACAATATTTACAAGGAAAATAGCAAATAATTTGTATCTCTGACTTACATAAATTTAAATAAAATCATAAAAATTAAAATATTCATATTTGTGACTGTAAAGTAAATCCTTTTATGGAGGAACAAAACGAGTGATTTTAATTTAAATTTTATTAGAATCTCTCACCACAAAAAAAATTATGGTATTTACTAGTCGCTATTTTATTATTTTATTATGTAGAACATTTTTTCATAAAATTTAGCAAAAATATATTTAATATACTGCAGAGCAAAAGAAAAATCAAGACAAAAAAATTCAAAATTAAGACTTATACATGTTTGGCATCCCTGTATGATAAACTACAAGTTCTGCAAAAAGTATTTTTTTCAAAAATAAATTTTGCTTTATCAGTTTTTTGAATTTCTATTTTAGCGTTCGTTGCGTTAGCAATAGAAAGAAAAAAAAGTTGCTAAGCTACTTTTCTCGGAATCTATCAACACGCTGTTTTTTCAATTGCACGGCAGAATAATGTAATATCGATCCCGTGTAATCATTATTTTGTATAGTGAAAATTGAAACAGCATATACTCATTTTTAATAAAAGGCTAGTCAGAAAAATGATGTGGAAGAAGAAATGCGTGAGAAAGATGTTCGTTGACTGTCGGCATGGTTTGAACCAAGAATCGTAATGGGATTTGTCAAGGTTCGTAATAGGATAGTGTAACCATCATAGTTGGGTACCACAATCAAGGGCGAGTAAATAAGCTTTATAAAATGGCCACCGCAATTGACACATCATGACATACATTCAAAAAAGCTTAAAAGTTAAGATGTAACGAAATGAGAAAAAAAGTGAAACTAAAATTATCGATCTCCTGACAAAGCTATTGGTATCACATTTTTCAAATTGTAACTTTTTGCACCATTGAAATCAGAAATTAGTATCTCCTTATGTGGCATTGCGACAACCACTATATAAAGCTTTCTAACTCTTCCTAGACTAAGGTGCATAACTATGGTGGTTAGAACATCCTTCTGAGGTCTCGAAGGTTCTTGGTTCGAAACCCACACGAACATTTTCATCATATATTTCTTTTTATACTTCCCTTTTGAGAATGCATTTTACTCAAAAATGAGTATAAGCATTTTCAATTTTCATGTCATTACACTCAATAGTGAATACATAGGGTTCTCAAATTCAACTATATTTCTGAGCTTTTTTAGCACATATTTGCTCAATTGTGAGAGAACATTTTTTACAGAGCTAAGTGAGCAAATTAAAAAACAGATCACTCTAAATAACTTTTGATCTAATGATAGGATCTTCACGTTCTAGGACCCAATCTTAATGATTCGAAGGGGTGATCTCAAATATGCTAATTAATTTGTGAAGAGGATATTTTAAGTTACGAAATCAGATACAAAAACGTGCTTTCGCAGAATAAGCTTGACATTTTTTAGACGGATTCCTGAGCCTTTAAATATGTGCGGTACCTACCCTATGGTCCCAATAATTTGATCAGGAGAGCGGTCTGAAGTTTGGAACCCTTATTGTTAATTTTATTTTTGCGTATTTCGCCAAATCCCGAAAACTTTTTAAGCGAATTGAAACATTTTTGCACATAATTTTATAATTCGTTTATCGAAAGATAATTCCATGCAAAAAATGACTTTTATTGAATATTTATTATTTTATTCAAGAGTGGTCTAAAAAATTTTGAATTATAATGTATACAATTTTTACATCACTCTAAAGAATGTAATTTTATGTATCAAAATACAAATTTTGAGTAAAATCGGTTGAATAGTTCCTGAGAAATTGAATTTCAAAAAAGTCAGATATTTAAAATTCGGAGAAAGTACGTTTCTGTGTCTGATTTTGTAACTTAAAATATCGTCTGACCTTTTTTTTTTTTTTTTTTCTTTAGCAAATTTGAGGTTACTCCTTCACGTCATTAAGAATGAGTATGAAATGAAAATTCGATGATTATATCAAAAGATATTCAGAGTGGTCCGTTATTTTATTTTGTTATTATTTTTTTAGAACTGTACATGTATGCTAGTTATATTATATTATATCTAAACGTTGAGCTAGTTTTTACGTAAATATTAAAATAATTCATTAGCGATAAATATTTTTTCTGTTATACGTAAATGTACAATTGTTAGTGGTTGCAATAGTGACATTTTTCGTTAAGCAACAAGTTAATATTGCTGCTAGATTGCTTGATATTTTAAAAACTCCTCAATCTGCAGGAAACTTAATTCGAAAAAATAAACTTTAATACTACTTTTTTTTCCTTAAATTATAAAATATTTATAATCACCTTTACAATCACAAACTTTTACTCAAACGAAAAATGAATAAAAAAATATATTTATTCAAATAATGAAAAAAATTGCTAATAAAATTATGAAATAATTAATAAATAATATTAAAGTAATTAAAAATATGCATAGCAGCTTCTTTATCAGTTAATAAACCAAGCTTTGGCATAGCAAACAATCATATATCGTCTTGATGTGTTATGTGCAAACATGAGTATAGAAGAAAAGTCTAATGAATTGAGACAGTAACTAATAAAGAACGATGAAAAAATATTTATAATATTATCAATGAATTGAAACAATAACTAATAAATAACGATGAAAAAATATTTATAATATTATCAATAATTCGCTGAGTACTATACATTTGTCTCTTTTTAATAGAAACTAAAAGCTGTTACAAATTTAAAAAGAAAACATTAATTATTTTTAGTAAGAACTTATTTTTCCATTACATTTACTTTGAAAAATTTGTAAAAAATAACTTTTAAGTTACAGTTTAAAAAAAAAAATTTCAATGATCCCCCTAAACAACAATTTTTTAAAATTTATAGATTATTTTAATGATGAAATTAACATTTCACGAATATCACATTATTAGATTCATAAATAATGAAATTTGAGCATTAGATCAAATATTATTCAAGGTGATATTTAATTCATATAAATTCATATAATTGATCGTGAAAACATAAAAGGAAACGCATAAACAAAACTCCAAATGCTCACCTATATTTGCACAGAAACATGTAATTTGTGAAAAGTAATACTGTAATGAAACATTAATATTATCGATGATGAGAAATTAAATAAACAAATAAAACTATAAATTTTCATTATAAATTTTTAAGAAAATGAACGACTTATTGCTATGATTATTACGAATAAATATTTTCAAACCTCATCCTTTTAGAATATGTTGTACCTTTAAAAATGTATTAGTACATGTTAAAGGAAAGAAGAAGAAAAATTCTTGCGTTAAAATGTGAAAGGGACGCGTGATTTAAAGTTATCTTTGCTAAAATTAGTTTCTTTGAAGAAAAAAAATATTAACATTAAAGCTGTTTGGTTCTAACTTCATTTTAAGTAAGTTGCAGGTTTAAATAACAAGTTTTAAAATATTACCATTGGAAGTGCAATTTAGGTGCATAATATTCTGAAGTTTTTATCTAACTTGAAATTGATACTTCTGGGAACCTTTGATCTGTTTACTTTGATCTATTGCTGGGAAATCAAAATGAAGTAGGTGATCTGTCAAATTTTATTTAGTAACGTAACTAATTGCTCCCATCTATTAAAAAAAAATTAAGGAACACTTTATTCTACTCGTAACTATGGTTATTCTGAGTATTGCAACTGATGCCATTATTATAAAAGTAATAATAGGACAATTAAACAGAATAATAATATTGACATTCCGATAAAAACTTTTTTTAATTCAGTCTATTCACATATAAACATTTATTGTAATGTAAGGTTTTCTGCAAACATCATTTTAAATAAAAATCTAATAGCCTAGATTTTTAGGAATCCCAAAAAGAAAGCAATTATCAAAGATTATTGTATTCACTGCAAAAAGTCAAGATTAACATTAAAAGTATACAAGCTCTTAAAAATTTCCAAGCTTGTTTGACGTTGCAATACTGTTCCGTAAGTGTCAAATTAATTCTAGTCATATTATTGTAATTAATAAATGACATTCTTGCCTCTTTATTAAAAAAATATCTAATGAAGGCCACCTACTTTTCTTTTTTTTTTTCAGTTTAGACGGTTATTTCTTTTAAGTAGCTTTTTTTAACAGGTGTTTTCTTTCCTTTTTGTTGCTAGGTTAAAATACGACAACCCTCATTTATAGTCCTCTTAATTTTAAAAACAAAATTAAATAAATAAATAAATAATATCAATGAATTTTTTTTTCTTATCAAGTTACAATAATTTTACATAGCACTCGTGATAACTCTAATACTCCGTAAATCTCCCACTCAATCTCAGCATACCTGTAATTTAAAACGAGAACGTATAAACATATATTGAAACTATTAATGAACAATAAATTCATTGAAAGATGATAAGATGACTTCATCTTACATTTTATTTCCAAGTGATAAGCAATACTGTTCGGTGCAAGTACTAACTGATAGATACCCGTTTCAGATCTTGCAAGTGACTAGTTTCATTTGTACTTGTATCAAATTTAAAGAATGATTTTCTACAAGTGCATGACGTCAATGTTACATTGTGGTTGACCATCAACTTCTATATTCCTATTTCGTAATTCATGATACACAGACATTTGTTCTTCATCACAAATCAAAGGATTGCCTGCATAAAAAAAATTATATTAGTAACAAATAAATAAAATCTGTTATGAATAAATGAATAACCTACTCACTAATTTAATTTTTTGGAATAAATTCATTTAGATATATGATGAATAAATTTATTTAATCATCGTTTCATAAATAAATTTACTTAATTATCATATTTTTCGGACAGCATTAATAAAATATAATTTATGGGAATTCAATACTAAATTTTAAAATTAAAGAAATTTGAATAAAACTCGTTATATTTTTTTTTAACTTGAACAATATTATTTTTAAGAATATAGTTGTTTGTAAAAATATTTTATTTTTACTTAGGAAGAATCCAATTTGCCACCCCGGAGAATTCGTAACGTTTTTGAAGTCCTGCTGATCTACTGTCATGGATAGCGGTGACCATTTTATTCTAGTTTAATTAAAAGTATTATAATGCATTTGATACAATATTTTCAAATAACTTTAGAATTGTATTGTAGAAAATTGCATTTACGATAAAATTTGGATTTACAATGGTTGGTGCAATGAAACAAACCAGCATCAAGAATTCTGAAAGTTAAGACGTAGTGCTAATTTTAGGGACAAATTTTTTTTTAAATCATAAAAATATTTTAGCTCTGTTAAACTCTTATTAATTAAATATTTTAAAACAATTTTTCCAATGTAAATTTATTTTAAGTCTAAGAATATTTAAAAATAAATGCTCTAAAACAAACTTAAATCACAAAATTATCTGACTAAATTGACTTTTTTCAAAATTTTAATTCCTCGTCGTTAAAAAATTAAAAATTTTCTTTCGTGAAAATATTAAACGTTAACAGCAAACGTGATTTCAATTATTTATTTTTAAATTGGATGGGATGGATATGCGTAATAATTCAAATGTTTAACAGTTTTGACCTTGATCTATATTTAGAATAAATTAAAAAGCATCAAAGATCTTGACACTTGTTCGGCAGGCTGCCAAAAAGCGAATAAAAAAATAAAGATAAGAGCCAGAAAAATCTTTGACTCAATGAAAATTTTCTATATTAAAGCCTTCGAATTCTTCCATCTAATAAGATTTAAAATCCGATTGTAAAATCCATTTTTATCAGTTTGGGTTTTATTTACGTTTAAACTTTTAAAAAACTTATAACAGATTAATTTTTTAACTAGTCTAATAAGTTTCTGACGTCATTGTAATATTCCGAAAGATGCAGCAAGTTTCGAATAAAATTCTAGAAATGCTCCGACGACAACGAGAAGAAAAAAAACACTTAGAAATTTGTAAACTGCTTTGCTCTATTCATCTATTATATATATATATCTATATCTATATATATATTGAATAATTTTTTTGACTTGATTTTTGAGCGCATACTTACAATACTTTTGAACAAAATGTTGTTTTGTTCTCTAAGACGTATGCTTACTAGGGGAATTATGTGTTGGCAAAGTTAAATTATTATCCATAATAAAACGATAACATACGTATAACAATACCCGTATCTAAAACAATAACGATAAACAGTGCGAAACAGAAGTACAGTAAACAAAAAAAACAAAAAAAAGAGAAAAAGTATATTATTTATACACACTGTATATTATTTATTTTAATAATCAGATTTTCACGTAAAGTGCCATCTTAATGGTTTAAAGGTTGACCTCATATAAGCTAATTGGGTATAATATGAAAAAAACACAACTACTTCGATTTAGTAGGAACAACATATGACGCAATGCTAAACGAATGGAATTTAGTTGTTATTTATTTAGTTATTGTTATTAGTAGTTGTTGTTATTTGTTTTAGTTGTTGTTGTTTATTTAGTTGTATTTAGTTTCAATAACTTTTCCTTATAATGCAATAAAATCTGGCGAGCAGCTATTTAAACGATCGAACACTTCGTTTGTTAATTTGTGGCTTGAAGTTAGGCTCGCAGAAAATGCCGTTCATGGGTTAAATTTAGTAGGAACAACACAACCTGTGACGTAGGCTATATTATACCCAATTAATTAGAGCTAACTGTAAATTAAGTTACCGAATCAGGAGCAAAAATGGATTTCCTTTGAATTAACATACCTTTTTTTTCTCCCTAAATTTGGATTTTTGAATATAAAATATGGAATCTATAATCGCAATCTGGAAAATATGATCCCAATGGTTTAGTCAGGAGACTAGTCAGAAGTTTGGCCTCATTATTGTTTATGTCCCTTTTTGCTCATTTTAATATATTTTAGGAATTTTTTCAGCAAATTTAAAAATTTTTACACCCATCTATAAAATTTGCTTATTATAAAGATGATTTCTTGTGAATTTTTTTTTTAAATAATTTAATATTTTTTATTTTTTAAGAATGGACGAAAAATTTTTTAATTGCAAGGTATGAAAAGCTTTTATTATTTTTAATTAAATTATTTAAACCAAACCACCATTAAAACAAAAATTTAAACGAAATTAGTCATATTGTTCTTGAGTTCCAAAATTTCAAAAAAGCCGCATTTGAAATTTTCACTTCTCAAATACTGTTCGACTGATTTCTTTCAAATGTTGAATTTCATCGTTTTACATTACATTGCAATAATTATAATTAATCTCAAATTTTTTATTGTTATCCTGACGAAACTATTGGCTCCTGATATTTTCCAGATCACCTCCACTATATCTGAGGTCAACCTTATCTACCAACCCTTTCAACAACTTAGTTCATGCAAAAATCAGATTGATATTTTTTTTTCTTTTTTATTGTTCACTGTACTTACAGCCCTCTACAAAAAATTTCTGTTTCGTTCAAGAAAACATTTAATTTTGGGAAGTTCATGTCCTCGTGACCAATATTGTAGCTTAGAGTAAAATGAGAATTTTCAGCTCTCTAAATCTCAGGAATCCAACAGATCAGTTTTGATAGAACTATTTTTTATTTGATATCACTAAAATCTTTTTATGATTAGTTTAATTATATCGATAACTTTTCTTAACAATTAAAAATGAATGCTGTTTTTTTATTTATTTTTTTAAATGTAAACAAAACTACACACGAATTTAGTTTACAATGTCTCAGAGAAAGTGGTCAATAATTTTCTGAGATATTTTGGGTCAAAATCCTTTTGCCTCCATAAACATTGAGAATTAGCTGCAATAAGAAAGATTATCCCCCTTGAAATTATTTCTCAGAGGCAGTATAAAGAAGGGTGGACGAGATCGATCACCCTTATCTCCAAGAGAATAAAGAAAAAGAAAAAATACTAAATTCTCATGTAAAATAAAATAAAATAAAATTATAAAAAAGAAAAAAAATTATTAATTTTCTTAATTTTCTACGCTTTTCTCTTTGTTTCCTTTTTGCATATTATATATATATATATAATATGCAAAATATATATATATATATATATATATATATATATATATATATATATATATATATATATATATATATATATATATATATATATATATATATATATATATATATATATATATATATATATATATATATATATATAGTATATATATATATATATATATATATATATATATATATATATATATATATATATATATATATATATATATATATATGCATAATATTTTTCATATTAATTTAATTTAAATAGCAATATTTATATCCTTTTACGATACCTTCTCATTCATTTTAATGAAATAGAAAATTTTAAGCAATTTTCTTTCTCATGTTTTCTTTCTGTTATTAATTGAAAAATTGTAGTTAAATTTAAATATTCCGAACATATTTTCTTTTGCTTCGATATACACAAGATTTTAGCACAAACGTTTTTACTTTTACTTACATTCGTATTATTTAGGGTAATATTGTATTTTCTATCAGTTAAAACTTTTTCAGATCATTTAAAATAGAATCTATTGATTTTCACCACTTTGTTCTAAAGTTGAACACAGCATAAAATAGAGTTCTTTTTAACACACCTCTTTCTCTAACACATATTTTTGCAGTTTTATCTTTTTATTCTAACCATAACGTAACAATAAGTCTCCTTGCCATTTTAGAAGACCTCATTACCTAAAACGATTCGGGATTTACGTAGCAGAAAGAGGTGTGCGTATGCCTCCAGGGCAATGTGCGTATACATGTAATTAATTTTACATTTTTGATAACAAAATAATTTTATGATTACTTTACAAAATAATTAAATAGTACGATATAGAAACTGAAGAACAATTTTTATTCTTATATTCTGAGCAACTTCCCCGGGGATTGGATTAATTGTATTGTTTTATGATACTATGGCTATTCTGTTCTAAACCCAAGAAAACTTTTTTTTACAAGAGTATGGAAATAGAATGAAAACGGCGTTCGAAGTTATATCTGTCACAAAAATAAAAAAAAACAGAAAAATAGTACAGTGAACGCAAGAAGGCGAAAAAAATCAGCTGGGCATTTCGGGTCATGGTTTCTGTTTTTATTTAAAGAAGATAAAACCACCCAGAGAGAATATCTACAATACGACCAAACAATTGAATTGTTAAATTATTGATAAAAAAAACTTTTATTTGATAAACTGGAGAAATTGTAATTGCTTTTACTAATTTAATGAGATTTTGTAAGAGCATTACATATTTTAGAAATCTAACTCATAACAAACAAATAATTTTATCTAATAATGGAGATAGTTATTGTTAAAATTATCTATATACTTCTCACCTGATACAGAAATGTACTCCATGTTATTTGAAACTGTGTAATCCAGAGTTTTTAGTATCCGTAGTTGGTTAAAGCTTAAATCAATACTTTCTAGGCACACAAAATGTCTTAAAAATTCACCCAAACTAATTATTTTATTTCTGGCAAAAAACAGCCTTTCTGTTTGTAAAATATTTGAGCTATAACCAGAAATTAAGTATTCCAGTCTGTTGTCATTTAGGTCCAGCACTTTTAGCTTAGATAAAAGTCTTACGTCATCAAAAGTGAAATTTCGCATAAGATTCTGTGATAAATCTAGTGTTTCTAAGCTCAATAGTGGGTGAAAAGCTTCACTGATAAATACAATACTATTTCCAGCTAAATCTAAATGTTTGAGTTTTGAAAGTTTATTAAAATCAATCGCATTCAAATGAACCAATCGATTTTTTGAGAGGTTCAGACTTTTAAGATTCGATAAATGTTTTAAAGAGGTTCCTATTTCATGAAGTGAATTATACTGCAAATCAAGAAATTCTAAATTTCTCAACTGTCGTAAAGAAACTCCTAAATTGCGTATCATATTTCTAGCTAGATTCAAGTATTTCAAACTGTAAAGACCATCAAGCTCCCCTTCTACATCAATTAATCGATTGTCATCTATAGACAGTGACTCAAGTCTTGGCAAATTTCTAACAGACTTGTTCAAAGACCTCAAATAATTCTTTGAAAGCGTCAGGGAAACAAGAGTGGTGGGAAAAGAGTCTCTCTCCACAAACGTCAATCTATTTTCAGCCAGAGAAAGTAATTTCAATTTATTGGCACTTCTCAGATGATGATATGATATACTCGAGAGTCTATTTCTTGGCAATTGTAAGCTAACAAGCGATGATAGGTGACTCAGGGATTCCGAAGGAAAAGTCATAAGTTTTACGTTATGTAAGATCAATATCATGAGTGAATGTAAGCCGTTGAATGCATCGCTAGCTACCCACCTCAAATTCGAGTCTCTTATCTCAAGACGTGAAACGTTCACGGAAACAAAAGCTCTTGATGGTAGCCCAACAAACCGTGCATCCACAATTTGTAAGTACGGGATAGGATCATTTCTTAACCATCCCTTTAGAGCAGCACGAATGGTTTTCAAACTTCGAACACCACCGCATTGTACCGTAGGAATATCAGGAACAACCGTGCACTGACAAGGCCGCATTGCCCGCTTTGACGGGCAGGTGAAATTTACATATGAAGCTTGGGCTTCCACACTGAGTTGAACCATTTGTCCTTTCACCAGGATAATCGAGGCGAGAATGCAGCAGATCTGCAATTTCATTCTGTTATCACTCCCAAACCTCTTGACACAGCGTTAAAAAAATTTAATCGAAACCGTGTTAACCGCATTTTGAGTGCTAATGAACACAAATTGCTGAATGCATAGTGAAGTCCTAGCGCTAGAGGGCAAAGTGGAAATGATAAAAATGGTAATCACGCTTTTTTCCCCACAAGGAGAAGATGAGGAAGATTTGAGGATCGCAAGTGCTTGTTATGTCAGTTATGTCACTTACGTGACATAAGGCTTTTAATCATCTTGAAAAGCTCTTTGGAGAGTTTCCAACGAATACATTTAGATTTATTAGTGCCTGGATATAAATAAAAATTAAAGAGGACTTTTCTCTGTAATAAATTGAGAAAAAATTGTGAATGACTAACAAAGGGTGACCTAAATGAACTTCCCTTATCATGCTCTAAATCAAATATTCGTCAAAATAAACAGAAAAAAAAGCTCACCAAGGTCGATTATGGTTTCAAGAGATAAAAATTTATTTAAAGGAAGCCGGAAAAACTTCTTGCTCTTTAAAGTTTAAAGGTAGGATCAATTCTTTTAATAGCTATAAAAATTTTTGGTTGATTTCGAAATTTTTCAGCAATTGTTTATATTTATATTTAAGTAGTAAAATGTTACAAGATTTATTCTTTTACCAAAAAAGTCAAAATTCTTCTTGAATTTTATGATATATATATATATATATATATATATATATTTAAATACTAGCAGAAAAATTCAAAACATCTGTAAGGAAATATTTTCTGTTAAATGTTAAAACTGTTCAACGCATTTCTTCTTAACTATTGTATTTAATTTTTGTTTTCAAAAAATTCAAAAAAATTTTTTTTGCGATTTAAATTGGCTAACTTTACACTACCTTAGATAATTTAATGAAAAACTTCACTTACCCATAAAAGAAATTTAGCAATAAATAGATAAAATTTCATAGATCTTACGCACAAACTTTAAGAAGTGATGAAATGGACAGATTGAGATAGGCAATTTTATGAGTGACTTTCAATCGTATTTTCAACGATTAATTTTATTCAATTCTCAAGGCGGAAACAAGCTGATGTTCGAAAAATAGAAGTCGACTTGTCAGATCAGCAATGTGTGACTTTCAGTTCGATTTTATCTCGACCTCTGAATTTTTATTTTTATTTTTATTTCATTTGTTAGACTGCAAATACAGAATATATATCAGATTAGTTTTACAAATTACGCATTAAATTTGATCTTAAAATAATCTGAACTTAAGGGGATCAGCTGAACTCAGTTATTTGCCTTGAAATGATGCATGAATTCATTATTCTTTACAACGACATTTGCATTTCCTCATCAGTTTTTCTTTCTGCAGAACACTCGAGTAAATTTCTTTTAAAAATTAATATCTAAATTATAGTTTAAAAATTGTTCATACATTTTTTCGATATTAATAATTAAACAATAAAGAAAAGTAAAGTATTTCCGCCACAGCCCGCTGTGAGCCAGGCGGGTCGTGAAGATTAAGTCCCCGCAATTTCAAGAACAACGGCATGATTGTGGTAATGTGGTTAGCATTCCGTACAGGCTATCTTTACTTCCTAGATAAGCTGGTATGCATAGATTTGAAGCTGGGTGATAATCGAACCCAGGTCCAATATCAGTTCAGTGCCTTTAACCACTGAACCAGCACAGAAATGAATGAATGCTTAAAATAGTCGAATGTATATAAGTGGGACATTTATCGCAGAGTAAATGGACTTTAAATAAATTTTGATCCGATTTTTCGAGTACTTAGTAGTGGTTTAGTTAATATTTCGTGTGGGACTTCTTTATGCATGGTCGAAATTAAGAAAAGCAAGTTAAAGAGTTGAGAAGGAACTGCACCAAACATAAACTATGTTACGTAATCTGAATAAGCTGATCAAACAGTGCTATAAGCTAAGTCTGGCGGCAGGGGGGAGAGAGAATGAAAATGGTTGAGAGATTTTGCATAGAGTAACAGTTCCCGCTTACGCTATTCGCGATCGCAACACTCGAATACGCCATCTGGGGAGAGACCGGTTTCATGCCTTTAGCCCTTCTCCCTTCCCTCTCCTCCTCTTTTCAGTTATATAGGAATGTACTACGATATTTTCCCTTTTCTTAATATTTTTCCATTTTACTTAATAAAAATATTTTTAAAAATTTCCGTGATACTTTTCTTTAGAACTATGTTTAATGTAGTTTTCAGTTCCATATAGTTTTTCAAGTTAAAAGATTTTAATCTATATGAAAATCAAGAGAGAAACTAACGTACTTCCTTCCTCTATGACTTTCCACACGCTAATGGAGAAAGCATGTGAAGTGTTGCCATAGGAAAAGAGTTCTGCTCTACGCCACCTGCAGCCCATTTCGATCGCCAATTTGAGTGTCACAGCGCATGCATCGAACTTTAGCTACAAATCACAATATCACTAGAAAATTAGGTTAGCGTAACTGTTAACGTAAGACAAACACACTCTCTCTCAGACAAAATCTCTCTATAATTGCAGCAAATCGGGGGCCGTGCATTCGATTTGTTTAACTAGCGGTCTAAAGTTAAAAGACAATTTAATATTTCTTTTATGTTTTTCTTTAAAGTATTATTTAATGGTATTTAAAATCACGAACAGTGTGGTCACCTTCAAATACCTTGACATTTCCAGAGAAAAAATTAAAAAAATCTAGCAATTATTCATGATTAAACCTGTCACAATTTCATGATTTTTTTCGGAATAATTCCGCCATTCATGAACTGTCTTACCCGACCGGACTGTGTAACTGTCAGGGAGATGGCCTTGCATCGGAAAGGTTCTGGGTTCGAATCCCGGGCAAGGCATGGATGTTCTTTCATTCTCTGTACTATTTGTCCTTACTGTGGGAGGACAAACAGCGACCGATACAGCGACTTTCGTTCCAGGCGATGCATCAGAAATCTGATTTAAGCCGTCGAGTAAAGAAGACGAACGATATAGCGATATACGATATAGCGATACAAGACACGCAAGGATCTCTTACGTTCCGATGCCAACTCGCGCTGGTGAAGACGATGTACGTATCGTTATATTAAAACGGCCTTGATTGATGAGCGGTAGAATCAGAATCAGTTTTGAGAACATATATCGTGATCTCGCATGTTCGTTTCCGCACCTCTTAGTTTTTTTTCTTCTTTGTTGCGACTTGATATCGTTTCTTGTAGATTATTTTCAGTGGGACTGGCTTTGTGATAGCCGTCGTTACCTTGTTCTGAACGTAATTTATTATTGAAAAGAATATATAAAGAAGTGTTTCTTAATTAATCAGGTAAAAATTTTTTTTGAAACAAAACTTTCTTTTTTATTTTTAAATGTGAAAATTAATTTTGATATTATAAGTTTAAGTATTATTTTGCATTTCTGAATTTATTACAAACGGAAATCTAATTTAAGATGCCAACAAGGAATTAAATGAAAAAGTAATTAAATTTATTAGGCTATTTTTTACTTTATTTTAATTTATTAAAAACTTTTTGGATAAAATAATAATTTAATGGGTTTTTATTACTGATTTTAAATTTATAAATCTTTAGTTGTTTTCATTTTTATAAATAAAATTGTAACAAAACTTATTTTTCCTCTTTTGGATTTGGACATAAGTCAATCAACTTTGTTTATTCAAGAAAATCATTTAGCACTTCGTTTTATTAAAGAGTATAATCATGTTTTTAATTTTCTTTTAAATATTGTCAGTTGAATATATTATCGAATATCATCATTCTTTAGTTTTCATTTTTAAGAAATTAAATCTTACTTTGTTTTTTCGTTCAGAATTCGGTAGTTATTCAATTTAACTTTATTATTTATGTGAAATAATAATGATAAAAAATAGTGTTGTTCTAAAAGTGCTTTTTTTTTCTTTAATTTATTTAGCTCTTTGTTTTAAGCATACAAATAATTTTTAACGAACTTATTTTTTTAAATTTTCTTTCTATATTGTTAGGTAAATATATTGATAAATTTCAATTTTATTAATTTTTTATTATTTATTTTTAAACTAATAAATCTTTCGTTATTTGCGCCATCATGTTTAGAAAATATAACACTAATATCTTTCTTAAGCAAAACATATACATCAAATTCATAAATTGATTTAAATCAATCTGAGTATAAAGTTTTGATAGAAATCCGACTTTCTGCGCCTTACAAGTAAATGAATTTCAAAAATACTATATCGCGATGCAAAACTGACGATGCATCACGAAATAAAATTTCTTATAACGCCCAGTCCTAATGGTCACCATAGTTTGGTCAGGAGAGCGATCAAAAGTTCGGACCCCTTATTGTTAATTTTACTTTTTGTATTTTTAGTCCAATTTTTAAAACTAATTAAGTAATTAAAAAAAAATTCATCCACGCATAAGACCCATTTACCCAAAGATAATTTAATGCAAAAAATAATTCTTTATAACTATTTTTTATTATTTAATTTAATTGAGGATGAAAAATTTTTGAATTATGAGGTATGATTTTTTTTATACCATATTAATCTACATCTTTTTCTATTGAAAAATCTCAAGTTTCAACTATTTTTATTTAGTAGAAACCGTTAAAAATTAAAATTAATTATTAAAAAAAAATTGGCGACAATGAAAAAATATTTAAATGGGACGATGAATATTTAAATGTGGTTAACTTACGAGGAAAGCGCGCGGTGTAAAATTTCACTCATATTATTTTCGCTAATAACAGATGGCTAATCATTTTGTTAATCAATAAATACGATGTTTCTTTACGCTGATACGTATATTTTTTCACTAATATACTAATAAATTTTTTTAGTACTGTAATTTGGTTTTTCCTTTGAAGTTCTTGCTAAAACTTAGAATTATTACCTGTTAGCTTGAGAATAAAATCTTGTTAAGTAATTAAAAACATTCTGCTGTTTAAAATTATTCGATGCATAATAGCTGGACTACTTACTAAGCATATTATTTTTTCGAAAAATGAAGATATATTATTTTTTTATTGTTTCTTGTGACTTCAACATAGATAATCTAAAATAGTGTAAGTTATTGCAAGGAGTATAAAGATTCAGAACATAAAGAGCTGTCCAATATGTAGCCAAAATTTTTAAGCATTTTTAAACATCTCAGTATCTTAAATGTCATCTAACATCTTAATTGTGAGATTAAGTTTTTAATTATCTGGTCACGTGTGATTCATAGAACTATTCAACTAATTATTTTATTATATTTTTTACTCTTTCTTTAAGCTACCACGTAGATTTTTTTCCCGAAAATATACTAAACTATTTTGTGTAATTTTTATTGGCACTTAAAGTTTCTCTTTAAATCAACACTCGTTGTAAGTACTTGCTAGTTTTTTTTTTCTTCGAGTTTTAGAACAATAGCTAGTTAGCTAATTTAAGAACATTTTCTATGTTAATATTACTCAGTGCAAAACGTCTGAAGGACAGTAGTAAATAAGTACACCCTTTTCTCTAAGATTGAATAAAAAAATTATTCATTTACTTTATTGTTCAGTTGTGAAAAGTAAATACGGTTTTTTTTTTTAGTGTGGTGGTTTTTTTGAGTGCAACTCAAATTCGAACCGCAATTTTAATTTGACGTTATACGTATTTTATTTTACCATCAGTTTTAAGAAAGCTGCTCTTTTAAAAAAATATGTTGAAAAAATTTACTTTTGTTAAAATTATTTTTTAATTTTAGCAGAATTCCTAAGATATTATTATCGTATAATTTGTTTTTAGGAAAATGTTTTTTTTTTTTTTTTTTTTTTGTTAAATTGAAACTCGTAAGATTCCGAAACAGAGCCAATTTTAGAATTGTCATCTGATTTGAAAAACGATATAAAAAATACTCAATTTTCGAAATTACTTTGATAAAAAAATACCACATTAACATACTTTACAGAAACTGTGAATAGCAATTTTCCTGTATTTCGTCACAAGAGGATAAAAATGATATAGATCCAAGAAACCTACTCAATAATTTTGTTATTTCCAGAATTGAAATCTGTTTGGACAAAGCATATTATTCATTGAAAGCTAAAACGAGAAAAAATTAAACTAATATTTATCTATGATTATTCCATTAATTTAAAGATAGCCGTATCAAAGTTAAGGATATGCTATAGAAGCCCCATTTACTATTAAGCTAAAAACGCATTAAATCTTATAGCTTGAATAATTTATTTTAAGCAAATTATTTAATAATTTTAATCAAATAAGAGTGTAAAAATAAACTTGATCGAAGTACCCATAAAGAATACCCTCAAATATATGTAGAATTAACTTTGGAATTGATGAATAAAATATACACTTTCAAACAACTTCGAGTAGGACAAAAACGCTAACTTGTTTGAAATAGTTTTGTCCTTGTAACTACAGTCGAACTCGTTTATAACGAGCTCGGATTTACCGAGGGAAACGAGAATATTTGGTTGGATCAATGTTAAGTCTATGGAACAGAAGTCGCTTTTAACGAGCAATATTTTTCCGTCTTGTAATCTTTTTTCTCATCTATCAAAATGATAAGAAATGTGCGCGAAATAAAAAAAAAACGCGATTAAATTAATTAATGTAAGTATTAATTAAATTTTAAGTAAATTCAATCATTTGACCTCCCAAGCCCCCCCCCCTCTTCTGGTTGCACGCCTGTCTTAAGTACCCGTTTATTACGAGCACTCGGATTTAACGAGTACATGTTACGGTCCCTTTGTGCTCGTTATAAACGAGTTCGACTGTATTCCATTAGACTTTAGAAATTTCAATTGTAAACGGAATTTTGTATTATTATATTAAATATTATTAGGGCAAGCAGTAATAAAAAACTGTACTGCATTGATTTTTTTAGAAAGTAGTGACTAAATATTATTCCTTCAATCTAAGAACCTATTTTAACATCACGTGAAGTAATTTAATATACTGTGTTACTAAATAAATAATCCCAAGAAACTGAATTGAAAAGATAACTTCATTTATTTCAAAATTAATAAACAGCAATAAAAGACATGTTTTAAGAGTTCAATAATAAAGGTCACAAGTCTTTGACCACTGAAGAGTCTTGAGAATGGGTGCTTATATTTGAACACTCAAAACAAGTCGATTTTTATTTCCCTCATATTTTTTTGAAGTCAATGAAGTTTTTATCTGTTACTATTACAATTATACTGGTTTACACTTGGGTTTTGACCATTATTTTGATTAGGATTTTAAACCCGTAAACATATGCATTTTAATAGGATTCGTGTGGTCTTTAAAAAAGTAAGAGAACCGTAGCATCAATATTGTAATGAAGTAAGTCATCTTTAACTTTATCCAAAGAAAAAAAATGTAACCTGACAGAATGAAGCGATTTTTTAAACAATGAATCATACAATATGTAACACATTATTTAAAAATAACATATTTCAATGTTTTTAAAATGCCACTTAACATTCAGTAATTCCTTCAGTTATCGAAAAAAGAAATTTCGTAAATTAAATAAATCCTTGTGAATGTGCATTAGAATTACTAGACAATCTACATTTTTTGTTTCTTTAAACTTTCTTTCCTAGAAGACTAGATCAAAGCTGTAAAAATGATTGTCCCCTAAAATTTTATATATAATTATAATACGTTACGTAAATTTGATTTAAGTATGTAATCTTCGTCTAAATGAAATAAACACAACACAAAAAACGCAAATAGGGATGGATAAAAAGTTCATGTATACAAATTTTCTTTTCATAAAATCCTTCATTATGAAAGAATTTTTTTTTTTGCTTTTTGGTTAGAAATCAGCAGAAAAATTGTAGATTGCCTAGAATTAAATTAGAAATTTCTATTAATAAATAAATCTCTCCGAGCAATCACATCTGAGAACGAAAATACCATAATACAGTAAGCATTTTTATTTTTAAATTCATATTTTATTTTGTCAATATGTCTGAATAATATTAACATTATAAGAATTTGTGTCTCCGAATCTGTTGGTGGAATAAGGAAAAACAATTTAAATAGAGGCAACAAACACTTAATTGATACATTCAAATTATTAATTTACAAAAGTACAAGAGGAAAATGTCAAAAATGTAAATCAATGGCATTATGGCGTCAAAAGTGGTGTAATAAATTTTTAATGAGACATACATATTGCTGTACACATTGCTTAGAGAAATCAGAATAAAAGAAAAACATATAAACAAATATACAGATCTAAATATCCAGATTTAGATTTTAAACACAATACCTTTTACACATAGACAGACACAAATTATTGCAAAATTTCCACTTTCTTCAACAAGCTCATAAATTGCATTTTTGAATGTTTACATTAATGACAAAAACAAAATTGTTCTTTAGAATAGCACCCAAATGAACACATTTAAGCCAATTCCATAATTTATTGACAGTAAAGCAAGTTTACAATGAGAAAAAAAAAAAAAAATCTGCTGTCTTATGACAGTAGTATATAAAGGAACTAAAAAATAAAAATAATACAGCAGATTTTATTCGGTGTCAATATAAAATACATTCAAAATAATTGAATGAGCCAAAAAATTTAACAAATTTGGAAATAATTTTCCGAGTCTATACAAAACTTCAACAGAAATATAAAAATTCAAAAGGTAATAAAAAATTAAAGGCAATAATAATCTGATCAGGTTTGTCCATTTTTTTATACCTATAATTGATTTTTTTTAAATATTTAAAAAATACATAAATTATTAATTAATGTAAAATGTTCTGGTTTGGATGCTACAAAAATCATTTGCAGCGAAAAATGTGAGAAGTAATCTACAAAGACAAAAGTTAACATAGACAAAATTCGGTAAATAACATTTAATTTTTACAGACGATACCTGATTTTTATTATTTACTTTATACAATCTTCAAAATGAAATTTACAAGAACAAATGAAATGATCCATATACAGTGTTGATCAATAGCCTAAGCTAGATCCAATTTGTAGGTTTTAAAAGATGAGATGAACTTTAATGATAAATTATATTTACAGATGAAAAAGCACACAATACACCCTTCCTTGACTTTTTTAGGCGATGGAATAAGTTACACATCTGAAAAGAGTTCCTTGTGCCAGTAGTTTATCAAGTTCAATGAATTTATTTTAAAATATGAAATGCGATCACATATTGTTTTGAAAAAAAAAAAAAAAAAATATCAAAGATATGCAGCCACCCAACACAAAGGTAAATAACTCTTGTATCAAGCTACTCACAGTGTGTTTGTGCATAAGTTTCTTACTTCGTCTACAGCCATACAAATTAATGTCAGATCACTGATATTAATAAAAAGATTCTTTCGTCCTAAGGCCAAGGATAGTGTAAAGTTAAAGCTTATTCTGAATCGCTAGAATCAGAGGAGCTGGTAGAACTACTACTAGTACTACTATCACTTTCACTGGAGCTGCTGCTGCTTGCACTGAGACGACTAGGACCACCACCAACTTCTGTGCTTACATGTTCTGTATCTGATTAAAAAAATAATAATAAAAGATTTTAATTACAGTAAGAAACGAAATTTCAGAAAAAGAATTGTTATGAATTTTATTACAGCTGAACTTGCCTATAACCAAAGCTTAATAAATCAAGGTACTTAATAAACCAGTGATTGCAATAATTTTTTTTTTTTTTTTAAGACAATTATTCGAAGCAAACAGTGAGAGTTCTAAATATAAAAGCCATGATGTAATTTACGAAGTTACATCATGGCTTTATATTTTTTTAGGGAAAGGGGATGCTTACTGCCCACTAGAAATTTTTTTTTAAAAATAAAATTGTGCAAAATGAAATATTAGTAACAATTTTGTTACAAGATGAATAGTAAAGTACAGGTGAAAGGAAATCAGTGTACTTGGATATTTCAGGATTTGGATTTAAAATAAAAGCATTACTTACTTCTAATTTTAATGGTGCTTTAAATTTGTAATGTGTGCTTCAGTATTATTTAAACACAAAACTTTTTTTGTTGTTAAAAACCATATATTTTTCCATTTGTATCATTGCTTTGACAAAAATGATTTAGAACTACATCATTCTTCAATAAATTTTTAAAATTTACTAATGGTATAAAAATCTCACTAATTTAAATTGATTTGAAACATAGCATCACACGAGTTTAACAAACAGCAGATTCCAACATTCCACACCCTTTACTTAGCTGGATAGTATAAAAGGCAGGTAGTGTCAAGCCTGCTAATCAGGCTACTGAATTTTTTTAATGACACAATATCAGTGTTTAAAAAGTTAAAGACATAGGGTGAATTTATGCAAATAGGGTGAATTTATGCAAAAATCAGGCTATTTGCCCCATCCCCTCTTTGTAGTCAGAAATTTGTTACAAAGGGTCATTCTTCTTTTGTCTAAGTCTGGATAGATGGTGAATCAGTTCTTCAAAAACCAAAGGACTTTTTCTGAGAACAGGACTATTTATAGTTAGAAAATAGAGAAGTTTTTTTAAAACCAGAATAACCCATTAGGGGAGACAAATTATTATTTGCTACATGTGGAACAGTCGTTGGGATAAAATGGTTTAAGAAACATAAAATACTAATTTATACACACCTTTTTTTGCAGATTTCTTAGTAGGTTGGCCCAACTGGCCACTAACATCTTGCAAACGTTTCTCAAGCTCTTGCTTTTTCTCACGCATATGCTCTTCTCTAGATTTGCCAGCAACTTTATTTTTTGTAGCTAAAATACAGAATAAACAAATCAGATAAAAAAATAACAATTAGTAGTATAGTTTGAAAAAAAAGTGACAAGTTTAATAAAATAATCAATATGTATATTTTATTTTTACTTACATCGTTTCCAAGAACATACTTAGAACATGATTCATATAACATAATTAACTAACATAAAGTATTCACAATTTTATAATTAGTATTTATTGAATAGAAATAAGGACCGAAATAATTCTACCAAGTATTTGTTATTAAAATTTAAAAATACATATAGGAACATTTTAAGTCTTATTTTTAGCCATTTTAAATTTTACAACAAATCCTTCGCAGCACTTCAAAATGACAGGTATAAGAAAGTAATAATACAGGTATAATGTCTGTATGCATAGTATCATAAAAAAGTATAATTCTAAATTTTGTCATTAGTATTCTTACTGTAAGGTTTTCGAGGTTTCTTTCGTAAACATGAAGCAACATATGATTCAAGTTCTCGTAAGGTTGATGGCTTTAATGTTTCAAAATCTATTTCTATTTCATCTGGGTTAGAATCTTTTAATGATGGCTCTCTTGACTGAATAATATGAACAACTCTTCCAAGTTTATCACCTAGAAAATACAAATACAAAGTTAAAAAATTTAATCAATAAAAGATTGAACATAAAATCATAGCACCATTGTCGTTATGTTTTGATAAGTAATATAAAACATCTAAGATTATAAATGAGTACACTAAACATAAAACATAATCTGTTAATACAGAATTTAAAATACAACTAAAAAAATAGTTAAAACTAATGTTAAATTGTTTAAAAAAAATTGAGACGATTCTGGTAAAATAGGGTAAAGTAAATAGTTTAACACACAGGTATTTTATAATTACTTAATTTTCCTGACTAATGTAACCCAAAAATTTATGAAATTAATTATACTGAACCAAACAGGAATAAATTTTATTTCTGCAAATTGTAATAAAAATATTTTTAGAAAGAAATGTAATATTAGCTAAAATGAAATTTAAATTATACACAATATTATATACAATTCATGCTTATCTTGCAACTTTTAAATAAATTCAATAAAAAAATTCCTTAAAATATTTAATTATAAAAACATTATTTGGAAATACTATAATTTGCTTTGCTATTTATTGTTAAGAATTGGAACTAGAGTAATTTAGTGGTAAAAAAAAAAAGGATTTTCTTCACCAGGATAATTTTTAGACAAGTTATCAAACAAAGTTATAATTTATTATCTACTTAAAATCTTTTGAAGAACAAAACTTAATAGAAAATTTTAATAAAAAAAAGGGGGCAAGAACATACCCAATGAAACTACTCAATAAGAAGAACATTTTAATATTGTTATTTTTTAAGTTAAATTATCATTAGGATTTATAAAAAATTATAATATAATTGAACATTAAACAATCACACAAAGAAAAATTAACTTTAACAACAGCTAACAATTTTTTTAAAAAACGAGAGGAACTTTAATTTCTTATCTACAAAATGTTTGGAGTCATATTGCTATCTATGCTAATGCCTCTACTTCTACAAAATGATTTTTTAAAAAATAAATTCTATTCAATGTTTAATTATAAAAGAAAGGGGTTCAAAAGAAATAATTTTTTTTTAAAAATCAGATCCTATCCAAGTTTTAATTTTCAATTCATGAAGAAAAAGTTGAGCCGTAAATATCAGGAATGCTGGTAGTAGATATAAACTTCTTTCTATTACTAATATTAATAAAATTACAAGGGGAAGGACAGTTGATAAAATTTTTTAACACTACATTAGCATACCTGCCAACTTTTACGCATTTGGCGTAAAATTTTATTTTTATATTTAAAGTGGTAGCAAATATATACTATTTTTTCTTTTATAAACTTAATTTTTAAATGATTTTGATCACCACTATTCTTAAAAAAATTAAGCACATATATTAGTATGCGTTACTATCATGGCTGTCAGCTGAAGTTTATTCAAATACAACATATTTTTTTGCTTAAAATAGAAAATTTAATTCCATTTTAATACCAGTGAGAAAAATGATAATGGAAGGGATTAAAAGTTGGCAGGTATGTATTAGGTAGAGTATAAAATAATTTCTTACAGTGAAAGTGAACTAGAGCAAATAAAATTACATTGAATGAAAATTTAAATTATTAAGTTTACCGTAACGCCAATTCAAATAGACAGGATTGCCATTATATTTAAACACACAGATAAAATTTCAAAATAACAATGAAAAGTTAAAAATATTAGATACAGTAACAAAAATCTTGAGAGAAATAAAAATTTTCTACAACAATGGACAAATAGTCAATATTTAAAAAAAAAAAAAAAAAAAAAAAAAAAAAAAAAAAAAAAAAAACTAAAAAAGACTTAAATTTAAAAAAAATTTTATTAAAAAAAAAAATGGCTTTTTCAGCATGTCAAACTTCAACTTTTTATTTGCATTCCTGTAGCTTGTATTGCAATTTCTTCTACAAAACCGTAAAATATATTCGATAATGGTCAGACGTTAAATTTTTAAAAAATTCTATTGTACTTTGTGTATCTTTTTCTACACACTTTTGCAATTAGTGTTAAGTCATTTAGTATCTACTCAACAAAACAATTTGTAGGTTAAGTTGAAAACCAAAATAGATACAGCATCTACAATTTTTAAATATAGAGCAATACAACCTTTGTAACTTTAATAATAGCTCTTTCAAATTAGAGCAGGAAACTTATTATAATAGTAAACTTCTTGCATTGTTCTAAGATATTAGTTAGTTGACATTAAAAAATCTGAATCACAGCAATTTTTTAACACTTGTTTTATTCTAAAGACTCAAAACTTTTTCAAACTAAAATAATAAACATAGCTTACCCGGTAGCTTATTGATGTCTAAGCTTAATTGCCTTTTTTCATCATAAGACATAGGTTTAGCATTATCCTCATCCTCACTATCAAATGAGAGAGATGGTTTACTTTTTTTTGATGATTTACTATTAGTTCTTTGTCTTTTTTGATTTTGGACTTTATTGTTGGCAGTAGGTGCTTTACCAGCAGTACTTTTCCTTGCGGCTTTTGTTTGTTTCGGTTGAGTGGTAATGGGTGCAGATGCTGTGGTTGTTTCAATAGGAGACAATTCCTCTTCAATTTTGATTTCTTTCCGTTCATCTCTATCTTTTTTCCTTCGTTTCTTTTTCTTTTTATCTTTCCGCCTGCTTTCAGCAGCTAAGTTACTAATTTCTTCAGTAACTTTTCTAAGCTATAAAAAAAATAAAAATAAATTAACTCTCAAAAATATACAAAATATTAATATACTTTTATATATCACTGCAAAAGCCTGACAACCAATAAATCCTTAGATTTACCCAAGTGGCTTGGTAAGCTTTAATATAATTAATTTTTAGACTCTTAACCGGCCCTTGTGATAAAAATTAGGAGTTACTGGTAAACGCCAGAAAAAGAGATAGATATTGTATACAGTGTTTCAAGAAGATTAAAACACTATAATTGATTTTTTTAAAATTGAAAATGTAAATTATAATAGTGTTCAAAATAAGGTATAATTTAAGAGTATGTGAATGGAGCTGTCTTATAAGCTGAACTTAATGTGTAATTCTCTTGATAACTATTGGAGACTTCAATAATTTAATTGTGGCAATAGTTAAAAAATTATGAGCTAGTTTTTCTCAAAAACTGCCATTTTAAGCATCTTACTACTTCCAGACATGCCAACCTAGCAAAATTAACATTCAGGAGTTTCCCTAACAAGAATTCAGGAGATTTCAGGAGGGGTAAAAATGGTGTATGGTATGTGACATTTGACACTTCTAATGAATTTTGAGTAAAAAAGTTATTAAATAAGAATGCAAGAAATTTTACACACTAATAGAGCACAAATTGTGGAAAAGTATTAAATGGAAATAAAATATTTAAACACAGATTCAATCCATTAGCTAATTTTTCCTTTACATTCCACAAACATAGCAACGCAAAAATATATTGGGTAGATACTCTTTATTTAAAATATAAATACCATTTTCATTATAAAACATTATTCAAAAACCCTTGACACTGTAATAAAAATGCACAAAAACTTTCAAAAAATAAACAAATCTAAGAGCTATTTTATTTTAAAAAACCAATTCAATACTAATGTATGTATAAAAAATTTAACTAAGTTAAAAAAAATGATGCAAGGCAAATAAAATCACACAAATTAATGCTCTTTTTCTTCAAAAAATAATAGAAAATGAAAGAAACATAAAAAGATTACTTTATCAACAAATCAAAAATCACGTTGCTTTTGTAAACAAACTAGTTTACAACAGCATGATGCCAAAGGTTGAAAAAAAAAGAACGATCCAATTGTCACCTGTTGAAAAATATGTACTAAAAATATAAAAACAGCATGATACAATATCGATTCCAACTATTGATATTGTATACCCCCCCACTCCTGCACTAATGTCACTCGATATTGTCATGTGACATCATCATATTCAAGAGAGATTCTGATTTAATTCGCTCTTCGTCATTTAACATCACGAAACTAACATCTTAATAGCAAAACGCTATCTACATCTCTGCAGCTAGACGAAATCAAAATCGTCTTCGTTAGTGTGGTAACAGCGTTAGCCTGGTCAAGGATCCTTGCATATTAAATCGTTAAACTGCAATTGTTATCTTATTCCGCCGGCTTAAATCAGATTTCTGATGCATCGCCTAAAACGAAAGTCACTACATCGGCCTACTGATATATGCGTTAAATCGATATTTCGCGATACATCGATTTATCGCCCAGTCCTAACTATGCTCCAATTAAAAAAAGTTTTGTACAAATATAAAAGGTATACATATTAGAAAATAGGTACCTAAATAAAAATCGTATTACAATAAAATATGAATGTTAATAGAAGGAAAAAACAATTAAAAGTAACAAAATTGCCCCTCAGAGAGAAAATATAACAAGTACTTTATTAAATCCAATGAAAATTTAAATTTTTGGCTCTTAGGACATAAATGATTGTAATAAAAGTTTGCTTTCTTTTGCTAAGGTTCTGAAAAGTAACGTTCATTTTTGCGAAAAAACTTTGCCAAGAGTAAAAAGTCTCTTCATAGTCACCTAAAGCCGAAAATAGTAGCAAATAGTTGCATTTTAGTAGCCTGTGGCAACCCTGCATTAAGGAATTTCGCCATGTGTTTACATTTTTGAGACAGACTGTAAAAATCAGGCATGAATGTGAAAAATAAAAAAAGCTCAACTTTAACAATGCAGACACTGGTAATATTACATAGACAGTGTTCTATGTAATATAATGATATAAACATAACTTCCAGCGTTTATAATATTAAGCTATATGTAAGACTTAATAATCATTTTAAATTAATTGCCAGTCAATCATTTTAAATTAAAACAGCCACTAACTTTCATCCCAATATCTCCTGATAGACAGTTACTAACAGTTTTAGTCATTTTGAATATTTTATTTACCCAAACTTGAATTTATTTTGCTTCAGCAGAATCTATCATACGTACTTTGGTTTCTTCTTTCAAATTGACTTCCAGCATTACAATACATCTTCTAACGATGCACCACATGAAAAGAACACAACTAAACCAAAAACAAACATGTGCAAGGGCTAATGCAGGAACTGCAAAAAATAAGAACCAGCGGAGAAGTATAATGCACGGATGCGCAAATTCAATACACGTCATACCAAGAAAAATCCTGGATCAAACATAGGTGGCCGAAACTGCTTAAAACTCAACAACCAAGAATACGAATCTCATCCTTCCCTACAGTAGAAGTCAATGCTGGTAAGGCAACCACGCATCTGCCAAAGCTCCCAGTATTTTCTCATGACAATCGTTCTTTCTCCGGAGGGAAAAAGTTCATTCCAAGTACAACTATTGTTTGGATTTTTGCAGTTTGGGAGGAGCATTTACCATAAAAACTGGAAATAAATTTTCCGACGAGAAAGCACGTCAACGCACAAGCTAGTTATATCCAGACAGTTTAGTAAATACTAAGTCATAAAAATAAATTTGAATTCAAATAAATGACATGTAATTCGTTAAACCTATTAGAAATGTGCTTTTGTATAATTCGTGATATAAATAAAAAATCGTCAAATAAATTCGTAATATATAAATTCATGAAAAAAAGCGCCTTCGACAAAATACTAAAATAGAGATCTATCGATAAAGACTACTCACTTCTGCCTAGCTTAATAGTATGAGATTGCCGCAGCTGATGGGGGTTTAATAGGACCCCAAAAAAGTAAGTTTTTGAAACATTGATGTAAATTTTAAAAATTGGGAGGAAAAAAAGCGAATTTCCGCTCTTCCGCAGAATTTTTTTTATCCCTGAAAAATATTAGTATAAGTAAGCACGAGTAAAATAAAGATATGAGTATAATTAATATATGTACTTGTTCCTGCAGTGCCTTTAGCTTCCTTTCTCTTTCTTCATCACTGTCTTCAGATCCGCTCTCAGATGATGATTCAGATGATGCATCACTTGACATGCTTTGTGTAGAATCTTCTGTTTTTTCAGAACTAAGATTTGGATCATTAAGTGCAGCATCATCTGGCATTTTGGCATATTTCATTTCGAAAACATCCTTAAGAAGTAATAAATATTTGAAGTAAATAACTTGAGTGTTATACTTACCATAAAAAAGTAAAATAAATAACATAAATATTTTAACATTTTTGGATAATTTATGCAACTTTGACCACAATATTATTATCTTCTATCAATAAATGACACATTTTCAATATAAAAAAAAATCAAGAGGGTGTTTTTTTTTTTTAATAAGATTATGAAATTTCGTTTTACTATAAAAAAATAATGAAAAATGTAGACTAAAATGCTACTGGTCGATAATTTTTTTAAAATGATAAATAGTATAACTTTAACATGCGAAAAAAGCGAAGAAAAGTTTTGTATTTTACGTAAAATCACTTTTTACTTTTAGGGACAAAAACTTACTCGTTATTCTTTTTATGTTAAAAATTATGATATAGGACATTATAAGAGATGGGGAAAAAAACTGAGCCGAAAAATTCTAGATTTTTAAACTAAAATTTAGAAAATTGGTTCATAAATAACAGTTATAGATGTTTAGAACATAGGAGCCATTTTTTTATTATGCCTTTGATTTGAATTTGCACCTACCATTTACAATGACAATAAATATGTAAATTAACAAATATATATATATAAATTAATGAATAATTAATAACCAGGCATGTGATTGTCAAAAACAGAAAATGATCAGAACATTTTTAGGAACCATAGGGTTGCCTAGTTTCAAAACTGAATTTCAAATTAGGCCATTTTCTTATAAGTGTGTAAACAAAACTGGATTAAAAAATAAAAAAAACTTTGACCATGAATCTTGATGTGAAAAATTGTGTTAAGAAACAATCTCGATGCGTGATTCTTAAATCATTTGAAAATAAATCATGATGAATAATTTTAAATCCCATCGAATCAATATGAATTGCGATGTTTGATTACAATTAAAATGGTGTGAATGTAATTTTTAATCACAATTGCATTAGTAGGAAAAAGTGCAAAAAATAAATTTATTTCTCTTGGAAATTCGAAACAGGAATTTTCTTAAAGACAAAATTTTATTGCATAAAAATTGATGTTAATTCGTCATTTATTAATTTTTAAATAAAGAATGTTTCGATTTCTGTTTATTTAAAGACGTATTATCTGACAAAAAAAAAAAAAAAAAAAAAACATTTGCATTCCAGATTTGACGATTTTTGGATATGAGATTTTCAACCATATAGAAATTACGGTCAGTTAATGAATGCCTAGAGAAAGTAGTTTGAGCGCATGCGGATTGGTATGGCACTTTCTTCAGGCAACCATTAGTTCAAAGCTGGGTTCGTTGATTTAAATCAAATGATTTTTTTAAAAAAATCAGATTTAAATCAACAAATTATTTATATATATTGATATCAAAAGTTAAAAAAAAGTGTTTTAAATAATTGATAATTTTGTTATTTTCTTTTCTTAGTTTTAAAATTTATTTTAAATAAATTGCTGCATTAATTAATTTTAGTTAACGAAATTTCTTTCTTGGTGTGTGCTAAATTCCAACACATTTGAAATTACGTTTTTAAAAATATTTTGATTCTTGAGATTGAAAGTACAGATTAAAGTAAACTTTTAATGCTGTCTTAATATAAACTTGCATAGCTGTAGAAAGTAATTAATAAACATGAATTTTTTTTCAAAAAAGAAGTGCAAATAATGTTAATTAAAATTCTACCGTTAGATTGAAAAGGCATGGAATTATAATCTAAATTATATTTTACCAATCCAATTATACAATACCAATAAAATATAATCTAAATCATATTTTATTGGTGGAAAATGTATATTTCTAAAGCTTGAGGTTATATTTAAAAAAAATTCTCTTATTAAGCCAAAAATAGAAAAAGAAAAATGAATTCAGCTGATGAATTTAGATATTTTTTTCCTGCTATCGTGTAATTTTTTCCTTTCAAAGTCTATTTGAAGCAGTAGAGTTATTAACTGGTATTTTTTTTCTTGCAATATGTTTACAGTATCTTTTTCTTCATCAGATTTTCTATAAAGAAATTTTGTGGAAAAAAAATTCTAATGAGCACATAGATTAAAAAAAAAAATTTTTTTTTAGCTTAACTCATCTATTTTGATATAGGATTAAAAATTAATATTTTAATATAAAAATATATAGATTAAATATTTATTTTTTGATGAATGACTACATTTATAAACACAATTTTGTCATCTTAAAAATCATGAAAAAAAAAAGAAATCACAATTTGAAATTAAAATTTTGGTTTGCTAATTGAAACCTTGTTTTAAGTATAATTTATATTTTCTATTTCATCTAATCTTTAAATTTCAATCATGCATTTTTTTCAAAATGGTTGCTATCAGGGTTGGCAAGATTTTGCCGCAGGTGGAAAAAACCATGGTAAATTTATTAATTATTCCATAATTAAATCATAATGTAATAATACATCATTTTAGTAGTTTAAAGCATTATTGATTGGAAAATTTGCAATTATTCTCTTTTTCCAGTGAAATGAACTTATTTTAAATTAATATAACTATAATTTTAAGCATAAAATATCAATCAAGATGTGTAGTTAATTATTGTACAAATAATATTTTTTTATAATAAATAATAATAATATTATACAAATAATAATATTTATTTATTTGTAAAAAAACATTTATTTAAGGATTCTAAAATGAAAAGAGGTCAAAAACGTTCAATCTTTTAAAAATTATTACCTTTATATTAATATGTTAAAAATAATTCTTTCATGTATTGTATCAAAATTATTATTCCTTAGGATTGATTTAAATTTGTTTCAAGTATTTTGTAATAATATTTAATCAGCAATTTAGATAATTTGGTTTTTACCAGTTTTTGCCGGCAAAAACTCCAACCCTGGTTGCTATGCATTATAATGTAAAATTATTTTAATAAGTCAGAGCTTCTAAAATATTGTTATAATATAGTTTTAATATTAATTTAATTTTGACTAAACATTTATAAACATTATTTTAATTGTAAATTAAAGTTCTTACAATGTGTTCGAATAAAAATTTAAAAAAATCCGATTTAAATAAAAAAAAAATCGGATTGATTTAAGAAAAAAATAAAAATAATCACGAACCCTGGTTTAAAGTCTTCTTGTGGTGGAGAGATAAAGGAAATTTCTTTTTTCTTCGCCAGAAGCATCAACAAAGCTATTTTTGTGAAATAAAGGTGAAGAAAAGAGACCAGGTAGAAGAGAAAAAAGGGTGCAGGTTAAATTTAAGATTTGCCGAATTCAGGGTGGCCACTCAAATCAGATTTCAAATTTCCCTGATTTTTCCAGGTTTTCCAGATAAAAATCTTAAAATTTCCAGGTTTTCGTTTCTTTTTTCTTATTAAGTGTAGGATGTGTACAAGAAAAGTGTCTATATTATAAAATATTTTATTCAAAATGTTATTTTGACAATTTGGCAAGATTTTTTATTTATTTTTCAAATGTTTTGGTACAAAATATTGACCAACAAAAGAGTAAAATTAAATATTAATATATAGTTGGTTCTTAAAAAAACAATTTTTTAAAAATATGTTATAAAAGGTTAAAATGAAATAGAAAAAATTAGCATTAATGCAACAATTGTAACGATTTATCGACAAACATTGCTGTCAGCGATGGTAAAAAAATGTGTGATTGGTTGGCTTGCTGAGAAAAAATAATTCACAGATTTCCTTGAATGGGAGAAGAAAAAATTTCAGAAAAAGAGTGCAATATAAAATCTATTATCAAATTATAACCAACTAATTTTTGGAGAATTTTATAAAGTTAAAAATACAAAAACATTTTGTCAAAATAGAAAAAAAATTACCACCAAAGCATCGGAACAAACTTGAGCCATAAATGGATTCAGCCCAAAGGCAGCATTTAAAAATAGAAGCTAATATCCTAAATCTTTTTCCACCTACACCAGAATCTTTCCTAAATTGCACAGTCCCATAGCGGTCAAAGGTTTCTGCATTCGTTTAGCAACAGTAGGAGAATTTTATGTGACATTCTAGTTTAACAGCTGTAATCGAGCAAATTTTGATGCAAGCAAAGTATAGCTAAATTGATGATATTTCAACTGTTTGGCGATACATTTCCGTTAAAAAAAGTGGATATAATGGATGAAATAATTTAAATTAAGAAAATTAGTAAATAATTTTAAAAAGTGAAATTAAAAAAATTATCAAAGAAAAAATTTCCATCTTTTCTTTAAAATTCCCTGATTTTTCCAGGTTTTTATCCAAATTTCCCTGATATTTCCAGGTTTTTTCCAGTATAAAAAAATTCCCTGATAATTCCAGGTTTTCAAGGTTTTCCAGGTGGGTGGCCACCCTGGAATTTCTCAAAAGTTCCAACTGATTTTTCAGGTTGAATAGCAGGAACTTTAACACAGTATAAATTATCAATTCTCGGAACTCGGCGCAAATTGTGGTGCAACTTAAATTTCTGATTTATGGAGTTCCATGAAGAAAAAAAAACCACATGCCTGAATAACTCACACTTGGAAAACAAAATCGAAAATATTTTTATTAGAAAATGTCTTACTTGGAGTTTTCTTGCCATGGCTACAACTTCATGATCAGGAGGATTATACTTGTAACAATTTGTAAAAATTAACCGTACATCACCAGCAAATTCATCTGGTGACTTATATTCATGATTGTCAAGCTTTTTCTGCAAATAATAAATTAGTATTTTAATTAAATTTTAAAAAGAAATTCAAATTGCAGACTAACAATTAAAAAGTAGAAACGCTTCCCCACACAACATCTGCAACTAGACAGAATTCTAAATCAATTTTAATTTTTTCAATTTTATGGTACTTCATTGCAACACATATTAAAAGTGGTTTCTAAACCTCACTTACTTTTGATCAATTGTTGTCATACAAAGAGGGTAAGATGGGTACCATCTCTTTCCTAATTATAACATTTTGACAAAGGAAAAAGACCTAATACAGATATAGATGCTCAGAAATAAAAATTAATTTTATCTAATTGACAACAATCTATACCAAAATTTATTTGATGGAATATCAAAAATTATGTTTTAACTATATTGAAATAATATTCTAATAAATGAAATATTATGAAGAGAAAGAAATTATTTTTATAATCACGAAATTTCTACACTATATACTGGGTTGCTAATCAATTAGAAGACTTGAATTCCCAACTTTTTCAGATTTTGCAGACATATTTTTAAAAAAATTCCAGTCTCATAACACTCTGATCAGTATACAGTCTAATTTGTACTGGCAGTACCATGGCCAAAATATATCACGAAAATCTAATATTAGTAATTTATATATTACGTTGTATAATTTATTTCAATTAAAAAAAATACCACAATTCAGAGAAAAAATGGCTGTAAAGACAAAAAAAAAAAAAAAAAAAAAAAAAAAAAAAATTATTTAAGTCTCACTCAGCCAACACAGAAAACTATAATGTTTGTTTGAAATCCACAATTCTTAAGTCAATCGTAGAAACTCCTGATGAAAAATTCCTATTTAATTATATTTAGTATCTAGTTTAATTTAATCAAGGGTTGATCCAGCATTCAAATTCATCAGGAATTGGACCCACCTAAACTCAAATTCGAAAGTGGAAAAGGCCGAAAAACAGTGAATGAAAAACAATAACACATTCAGTCAAAGTCGTAAAATTACAATTGATCGAATGTAGGGTTTAGTGAGAAAAAGTCCAAATGAGGACACATAAAATTACGGCGGAATTATCAAGAATAGAACAAATCAAACCAGGGTGACTAAATTTCAAATACCGTAATCACATGGTATAGAAATTATTAGTATTTGAAAAACCATGTAAAAAGGGCTGAAAAATGTATAAATGTTGGGGGGAAAAAACTATCAGCAAACATTAAGATTGACTGAATTATAACTAATCCAATACGCCAGAGGGGGATTAAACTCAAAATTGAAGTTGGCACGCCAAATTCAAAATTCTCACGGCGTAATAACACATTAAGCAAACCTGACTTAATTTGAAAAACGATAAAAAAAAATTGTGGGCTGACAATAAATAAATAAAAAATAGTGATTGCTGCAACAAAAGTTTATTTATTAAGAAATATTCGGAAAAAATAACTTCAATTTTCTTAAAATTGCGGCCTAAAAAAAACAAACCTGGATTGACCTCCAGGATATTATAGTTATGCTTTATAATTTTCAAGAGTAACAGCAATCTCCATGCTTCCCACGAGTTCTTAATAACAAGTTTAATTGAATTCATATAACAAACCTTGATGATAGAGGATTAGGAAAATTAACAATAAAAGGCAATAACTTTTAATAGAATATGGAACGTCATTTATCCCAATAAATTTCTTAATAAAAAATAAGAATAGACAATCTGAAGTTCCAGGGGTCTGTCTAAGTTTTTTTTTTTAATCTATTTTGTAAAAATGAAAAATTATATTAAAAAATCAACACAAAAATATGGTAAAGTAAGAAATTATTTTCAAAAATTGTCACTACAAATAAAAATAATTTATTACTGGTAAATTTAAATTTTTTATTTCTTCAAAAAAAATTTTGGTATTATAAAATTTTGAGCTAAAAATTGTATCCAAATTTCAAAATTCATAAAAATTAAGTCTCCATAATTAAATTTCAACTTTAATTTAATAAAAACATGCATTTAACAGTACTAGCACAAAAAGTTATTTTAATTATGAGAACATTTTCAACTGAGTCATACAGAAAAGTTTCACAGAGAAAAAAATGGCTCATAAAAAAAAATAATGAAGGTTTGTTAGAATAAATTTACAACAGTGTTTAAGATAAAGTTAAAATTTTGACTCCCCGTAAAGTTTATAGAGGGAGAGCCTCATTGTCTTATTGACAAAAAAAAAAAAAAAAAAAAAAAAATAATAATAAATACCCAGAAGAAAAGTTTGGCTTTGATATGGCATAAGTGATTGGTTAGGCATACCACATTGCACTATCTGGCTAAACAAGTGCTACCTTTTCGTAAAAGACAGCTGACAGAAAAGCTCCTCTTTTTCATAGATTGCCACTAGAACGGGAACGTGCTTTATTTTTGAAACCACCATTTTTCCTTGCGAAAGTACCATTAAACGATAGTAAATTTACCCTGGATAGACCCCTGAATTCATCTGTTATGGATTTAATCAACCAAAACTTTTTCCCAGTTGAAAGATTTCTAAGTCACAAAACTATGGAATAATACAGTTCTGTGAAACTTGGGTCCATATCAAATGCAGACCTGCCAACTTTAGAAAATAAAAAAGCAGGAGACTCTTTCTGTATCACGGCATAGCGCAATATTGAAAATTAAACCTGATTCACACTTCCTAAAGTTCAAAACTAACAAAATATGTCAATAATGAATACAATACTTTATAAATGTATTTCTTAATTTTCTTTTAACTGCTACTGTTTTAAAACTGCAGATGTTGCTGATTTAGCATTATTTAAAAAAAAACTGGCATCTATAGAAAGTGAAAAAACATTTTGCCTAATGGTGTCCAAGATATCTCCGATTTTGCCATTTCATTGGTTATTGCTGCTGTTTTGGTTCACACTCACCATAATTTTTAGTGATGTTGCTATGGGGCAAAATTTTTCTAAATAAATGCCCAGCATGATCTGAAGCACAAGTTGGGAAGGAAATTGCACAAATTGTTGCTTTTTTCCTCTATCTTGCACTAAATAGAAAAAAGCAGGAGAAAACACCCTGAAGGCCTGAGGGCGAAGATTTGAGGCAAAAGCAGGAGACTCCTGCTAAAAGCAGGAGAGTTGGCAAGTCTGCAAATGGGTGAAACTAAACTCTTGCTGCTTGTTTTAAGAGAAATGCTAACCTAAAGAACACATGTTTGGCGATCATCAAATCATAACTCCCTGACTTTTATAGAATTGGGCACTTGGCTTAAAAATGTTTAATTCCCTGATTTTCCAGGTAGTGTAGCAACCCTACATATAATGCAATTCAGCAAGGGTACAAGTAACTAAAATCAGTCCATATCAAATTAGATTTTATTAAACCAAAAAGAATGCATAATACAGAAGGAAAAAAATTTATAAATAAATTTTTTTCTCCATTAAATATACTTAACAGTAAATGTAATCAAACTTCAAAAAAATAAAAATTCCCTGAAAAAAACTATTCATCTTACCTTGATAGTACCTAGATCCATTGGATGTTTAATAACTTCATGATAATCTGGTAGATCCAGAAGTTTTGCATCAACTGGTTTGTAAAATGGCCATGCATAGCCCTAAGATTTAAAATAAAATCATGATAAAGACCTTGTTCTTTTATTATTATTATTTTTTATTATATACACTTTTTTAAATATTATATACATATAGGTAATCTATAATAGAAAGTAAGTTTCATTTAGCAAAGCAAATAAGTGAAACAAAAATTTAAAACTATTTAATAATGAACAAAGGGTCATACTATTTTTTGACATAGACAACATTAATTAGACCATTATCACAGAACTAAGGCGATTTCATCACAAAACTAAGTCACCTATGATTGTAACAACTGAGTAACCTGTGGTTGCAACAATCTGACCTGCAAATTATTTGTTCACATGTACACTTTATGGAAACACTCATGGCATTTGATCCATACACTCTGCTAATTTGTCTGAATTTAAAAAGCTCTGATATTTTTCGCATCAAATGATCTACCAGACTTTTAACTCTTACTGAACAAGTATCACATAAATTCTTTTTTCTAGGCAAAGGCAAAACAGAAAGAATACATACATTTGAGCTAACAAATTCTGTGGGGGAAAATGACACTTATTTTTTAGATTACCCGATTAATAAACAAATGAAAAAATTAGAATGACTGTACCTCTCTATGTACCGTTTCTGGTAAAAAAATAACACAAATTGGGTAACAAAAGGAGATTTTTTACCCAGATTCTTTTTTGAGGAAAAAAAAGAATAAAGTTTAAAAGAGTAAATTATTTATTGAGAATTATCTATTTGGTTTCATTTTAACAAATATACAGCTGCAAGGTGTATGCTAATTGTTCTAAAACAAATACAACAAAAAATTGTAGATAAAAGGTGCTTTTGCTTAAATTTACAGGAAATGTTGGAACATAAAATACATGTTCTAATCATTGTTTTTTTAAAACCCCACAAGCAAGGAAATTAGTTTTAACTATATGGTCATGACATATTTTTTAACCTTTAATTCTTTTCCCAATTAAAATATTCATTAAAGAAGAATCCTATCAGAAACCAAATTCTTTCTTTAACTTGCAACCATATTTAAGTCAGTCAAAGGCTTGCCTTGGTAAAATCCTCTCAACTTTATTTCCTAAATAATTGGTTGACTTATTCTTTTATAACTGCAATTAGAATTTCTGAGAAGTTGCCAAATAATAATGGATCTTTCTCTGGATAGCGTCACGATGGATTGTTAGCAGTTATTTATGCTTTAAAGAAAAATAAATTTCTATCTTCAAGAAAAAAATCTGGAAATATATTTAAAGGAAAACATTTATAGGAGGTACTTCATTACCTAATTTTTCATTAAGTTACACTTTTATATCAATAATCATAGAAAATTTGTTCACTTAATACTTAATTTTGATCAAGCTAACCATTAATTTAAATTTAGCAAGTGATTAGACTTAATGAAAAACATTATCTTTGTTAAATAGTGAACCTTCTAACCCCTTATTTAAGTCTAAATTCAAACTATGTATACTTTTCCTTACAGAATTAGGTAAATTTAGAGACATACAAATACAGGTAAATAGAAAAGTTTATTTATTTATTGAATGTTATGAATCCTGTACTTACAATACGTTTAGTATTGGACACATGTGCAAACATAAGCAAAATCAGAGTTCAAAATAGAAACAATTATAAGTTTGGATTAGACAATATTAATAGCAAAAGACTACTTTACCCCATGTTTCTTAGCAAAGAGTTCTTTCAATACTACATTACAATATTTTAGCTGTTCATTAAGTTTTCCTTTCTTAGGCTTTCCACAAGGCTGCTGCAAAAAATAAATAAAACGTTCAATAGCAAAAACATATAATTTGACATAGATTTGGCTTAAATTTAATTTTGAACAATGAGGCATAATAACTTATTTTTAAATTTCAAAAAGCTCCAAAATGCTCCAAATGAACACTTTTAATATTGAGACACAGAATACAAATCCAAAATCATTGTTGAAAGCTTTAAAAGCGAATGCACAGACCGCAGCAGTTTTCATAGGAATGTGTACAGATAAGTCTTTTTTATAACTAAGTTCAAAACAATTTTCTTCTAGCTAATTCTACAGTAAGGTCAACCAAATGAGGAAAAATTTAAAATATTTCGTAACAATCAAGATGTGATTTAAAAAGATGAAGATAGAGAAATATTAACTCTTTACTTGACACATTTATTTTTCAATCAGTTTACAGGCTGTTGAATGAAGGGCAATGACATCTAAATTTTTAGTCACATTGACTTTGAAAAAAAATTCAGTTTCTTTTCTATTTATTAATTCATATTACTATTGAGAAGTGAAGTTAATGATTATTGAAGTAAACTACATAAAGACAGGTCCTGTATCTAGAATTACAGCACATTTTTAATTTTTACAAGAATTCTCCTAAGACACTTAAGATATTTTAAGTCTGACACCAAAATGAATTTTTTTTTTTTTTTTTTTTGTTCTGAGTAAATAATATCAGAACTTAATTTTTCAGTTTAAAGCAAGGTACTATAGCTCATTGCTTTAATCTATTTAAATTTTATAAATATTGAATATTTCTTTCGTTAATGAATAATAATTTTCACACCCAACTTATATCTGACACAATTGTTTATTTTACATTATAATTTACTTTCACTTATTTTCCTCATATTTTCCCTTTTACTTATAAGCATATCCCACTTCAGCAAGCTAATTTCATGTTCTGTTTTACTATGTTGGACTTCATTCATTTTTTCATTATACACTAAGTGAGTTGCAATTTCTCTTACTAAATTTCGCTACCCATTTTATTTATTTAAAGCAAAAAATAATTAACACAATTAATTCATTGTGTATATTTGTTATTCAAATTATCTTATGAGGCATTTAGCATTCACTTCCATATTGAAGATATTAACTAATAAAATATAATTATTTTTATTTAACTGGAAGCATATTTTGTTTTTATCATCAGTTATGAATTCAAAATTTACAAATACTTTTTTTGAAATCAAAAAATTATAATTCATAGGAGTATTCCTTTCTTTGATAAAATATAGAAAAGAAAGAAAAAAAAAGCGAACAGGTTAGGAAGTACAGAGAAAAAATTGTTCAAAGTCACGAAAAAAAAAAAAAAAAAAAGAACAAGTCTTACACCATTTTACTAAATTTGCAAAATATCCAAAACATAACAAACATAGAAATATTATAAACATATAAATATAAGTTCAAAGATACAGAATATTAAAATTGCCTACTGGTAAGCAGTTTTTCTATTTCAATGTATATTAACATAATATTACAACGTATATGCATAATATAGTTGCGATATGTGAAACGAGTGGGATACCGCAACATTTATCTAGTATGGTATGTTAAGTGCAAAAGGTGATTTTAAATGACTAGACATAGAAAATACAGTAAAATGCAACAAGAAAAAGAGAGTATCTTAAATTTAAGGAAGCATCCAAATGAAAAAAATTCCAAATATCATCTTAATAAAAAATTGGAATAGGTTTCAGTGTTTATAATTGTATTTATTGATTCACATTTAAAATAAATAAGTCAAACACAAAAAAAAAAAAAAAATTTATGTCTGAAACAGATATAAAATATTTTAAAACTGCTTAAATTACTTTATTCAAATGTAAGCTTCAAAATTGAAAAACAAAAGTGAATTAAAAAATAAAAAAGTCAATACATTCTAAAAACACTTCAGAATTAAAAAAATCTAGTACAAGATACAATCAATGACATTAAACGATACCATTAATGTAAAAAAAAAAGTGAGCTGCCAGGAGGAGAATTTTCCACTTGCCAGATTGCCAAATATTTCAGACTATAAATGAATTAATAATCAACAATTTGTAAGAAGACACCTTAACTAAGACTATTTCTTTAATATTATTTCTTCACAGTACTATAATTTAATGTTTGTATAGATTGATAAGCTTGTTATAACAGTTATTTTTAAAGCTAATTTTGCATAAATAGACAATAAGGAAGTATCTTAAACTTAGTTCATGTGCTTAAAAAATATGGGAGCAAGTGAAAACCTCAAAAGTTGCTTTATTGCATGAATATAAACAAGTTTGACAATAGATAGCTTCCTATTTTTTTTTCCTACCTAAAAATATATTTATAAGAAAATACAAGATTTTTAGAAATAGAATGAAAAAATTTCAAGCGATCAGTATTATACTGGAATACGATCCCCAATAGTAGAGACATTTAAATAAAATATCTTATGATTAAGTAATAATGAAATAAATCTATGTTAATGAAGAAAAATCTCTGATCTTTCAGGTAATCTAGGCATCTTCAAGTATAAAAAATTTTATGCATAATACTTAAGATAATTTCAGTTTGAAGCAAAAGCATGAACAATTTTAACTAGAAAATCATGCAACAGTCTATATGTTTAAAAATTAACTTAAGATACAGTAGAGAACCAATTATCCGGGATGCTCGGGACCATCGCTATCCCGGATATCTGAATTTCCCGGTTTTCTGGATCGACCAAAAAGTGTCGTTAATCGATGTTTTATCGAACCCGAAGTACAAGGAAAAAGTGTAATGCATAAAGTAAGAGAAAAAAGAAAGGTACTCCTAACTTTAAAAAGAAAAAAAAATTGTAGAACTATAACATTTAAAAGAATAAAAAAATTTGCAAGTTTAGACAAGGAAATCAAGTTTAAAAGATACAAAATTCTCATATTTATTTTTTAAAAATAATTACAATTCCTAAATTAAATAATATAAACAAAACCAATGATTAATAACGCAATATATTTCATACCTAATTATACGGGGGGGGGGAAAGGATAAAATAAAAAGAAAACTTATTAATCTAAATAAAAACACTTGAAAATTATCGAACCGAAACGATAGTTAAAAAAAGGCACTAGCATAAATATTAAAACCCGGAACAAGGCAAGATCAACGGAATTCAAAAAAAAAAAAAAAAAAAAAAAAAACCTAATGATAAAATTTATGAATAAAAAGAATTTATTGAGTGCGAAATTTATCGCGAAAAGAAAAGAAATCAAACGTAGAGGAATCAGAAAAACAAAACTGCAATCTGCTTCTTAACCCTTTCGAGCCGACTGTCACATATATGTGACAGCAAGAAACGCGCTCACTTCCCGGCCGACACACCCGCGTGTCAGAGAGTTTTCTCGTTCACCCCCGACCGTCACTTATTTGTGCCAGTGTTTCGGAACGTTTTAAAAAATGAAATTTCTTCCAAAAGATAGCATTGTATGTCCATATGGTTTCAGATACATGTAGATTTGACCTTCTACTCAAGATGAAAGTACATTCACGTGGTTTTTAGGGGAAGGAGGGGAGGGGGGAATGTTTTATGAGGGCTCTTTAAATTAGCACGTGATATTTATTTACAGTAAGTAAGGGAGTTTTTTTTATCTCTCGCTACTTTCGATTTTCGGATTAGTTTTTAGTGGATAATTAGATCTTGTAGGCTTGAATTTTTTTTTTTTTTTTTTTTTTAACCGTTAGAATGTCGAAGCGTCGAAAATTTTTAACTGAGCTGGAAATAGAGGAAATTATGCAAAATATTTAAACTTATTAATATTTATATTACATTTGAACAAGAAATAACTTAAGTAAATAAAGTATCCATAGAAATATATATAAAGCATATGTCACTTAAATACTCTACAGAACAATATTAAACAACGCGCTGATATTTCGGTAATTTCATGGAATTAGGCTTAACATCGAAAAACCCTCCGGCCCTGGGGAGACACACGCTAGAGAGACTGCCGGCCTCAGCGGTAAGCGCGCTTTCGCGCTTTGCGTCGCGAAAGGGTTAAAATAATCCTATGTTTAAATTAATAAACAATTCTCCTTTTATTTTATTTTTTTTTGTTGATAAAAACAAGATTCTTAATTACAGGAGATGTGATTCCACACCAAGAAAAACTTGCAATTGATACCGCACTTCCAAAGAATGAGAATTTATTCGAAAGAAAAAGATTTTATTTTTATTAGTCGATGTCAAATAAATATATTTTTCTCTTTTCTTTTTCTGTTCACTGATATGCATGCAATGCATTTTCCTCACCCCCCTCGTAAATCAAGCAGAAAACGAAATCAGCATGCCACACCCTTGAGTTTGATTGACGGCCTAAAGGAAAAAATAAAACATTCCTCCCTTCCCTGCCTTCAAGGTCACGGAGGAAATGACGTTTCTCTGGGTAAACGGGGGAATAAATTTTCCCCTTCCTTACATTTTCCTCTACTCAACTTCAAGGATGAGTCAAATTTCCGCTTTTTTCGTTCTAATTTAAAATTGTTCTAGATTAAAATGGCGGGAAAATCAAGCAAAATTTTTCCCGGTTTTCTGGTTTCCCGGTTATCTGGATACCGGATAAATGGTTCTCTACTGTATAAGAAATCATATTAAGAAACTACATTAAGATAAAAGCATAACCACATTACTGAGAAACTACATTAAGATAAAAGCATAACCACATTACTGAAATCCTCAATTTAAGAACTTATCTTATCAATATCGGAAAATTACTTCAGTTAATTATGGAGTATAGACACTTTGCACACATTGATGAATAAGAATGTACTTCTACCTTTTTCAAAAGCAATAGCATAAGATGTCATTCAGCATTTTCTACCTTCACACACACAATCAGTTATAAAATGATTTTGATTAAAGTTGGTGTGAAAAAGATTAAATTAATATAGGCTAATATAAGTGAAAATTGAATTTTGTTGTTTGGGCAAATGGAGTTAGTTATATCAACAATTTTTGTTTTTACTAAAATGTATAGAAAATTCTAACTTAAACACATGCAGAAGCAATACAAAAATTTATAAAGAAATATAATAAAAAATACCAACTTACAGTAAATTCTTTATCACTTACAGGTGGTTCAGGGAGATCTTTAGATGGTTTTTTAATAGGTCTTCCACTCTCCCTACGAGTAGAGACTTTGGCAGATTTTATATCTTTAGGAACTAATTCAGGTTCCACCTTAACAATATCAGCTGATGGCGTTGTTGTATCTGCCTTTCTTTTAACACCTCTTTTAGCCTTTAAAAAAAGCAACAAAAATTTTTTTAAATACGTGAAATAATAATTTGAAAAATATATAAACGATTTTAGAAATTTATGTTTTTTCTATTATTCATAAAAATTTTTATATTATTCATAAATAATTAAAAAAGTTTGATTCAATATGCAAGCACTATGTTTTTATATCCTCTGTGAATATCAAGTCTTTCTCGCTTGGTCCTTTTTTATTTTCTGTATCAATAATGTAAAAATATCCTAATATTTAAAGTATCCTATAATACTATTTCCCTGAAATGCAGACATTCCAAATTATCTTTTAGCAAGTTGTCAGTTGGCATCAGGGTGGAAATAAATCGTGATTTTTCTATTCTCATTTGAAAGTATACAAGAATTATTAAGACATTTTGGTTAAGAAATTTTTTTTCTCACTAGAATTATATACAAAACATGCCTTTATTGCTCATCGGAGAAAAAGAATAATGAAAAATAAAGAATAATAAAGTAAAAAATTTTCAGGGGTCTGTCCAGACATTTTGTAAAGGTCCTGTTTTTGTAAAATTATGAAAAAATTACTTAGTGCAATTTGTGAATATAAAATAAACGTTAAGTCACATTCTTTCAACCAGGGTTGTGCTTTTATGAATTTGTGCAAATGGGGCCCTGTTATTGCAAAAAACTTTTTCAAGGAGTTTTTAAATTGTAAATAGATACAAGATTATGATCAACACTGTAAAATTATAATACAAAAAAATTAAAATTTTCAAAAATAAACAGCATTTGCTATTAAATTAGAGACGCAACATACATATATATAGTCTATACAGCTGAACGTAGAATATTAATTTCGGACGAATAATGGAAGAAGCGTCTGCCGAAGACAAAACTTAATTTGTTTACATTACACCGTCTTGTGACGACATCCTTGTTAATACATGTGGGTTTCTAGCATTTTTTTGACAGTTATTAAATTACACATCTTCAAAAAAATATATGTACAGTGAAACCTCCGTTAAGCAGACATTCATGGGACCAAAAAATTTGTCCGTTTAAGGGAAGGGTACCCTAATAACGAAATTTAACATCGTAGATTGTTTTTAGAATATTCTCAAAGATGTAGAAATAATTAAATAATATCTACAAGGATACTGTAAATATCTACAAGAATATTTATTTAAACAATAAGAAAGATAAAAAAGAATATATAAAGAAGTTTGATATAAATACATAATTCTGGATGTAGCTACAGATAAATAAATATAATTTTCCTATTAGCATAGATACTCAAGTTAGACATATGATACCAAATAGGAGCGTACTGTCCTCAGTCTGTTTCAATTATTAGGTTCACATTCCCTTACACCTACTTATCATTTGATAGGGAACATGGTTAATACCTTCTTGGAAAATAAACCTCCCATGATTCACAGAAAAAAAAGTAATGCATACCTGTAAGTCATGAGGACCTATGGAGATGATTATTCACAATTGATCAGCTATCAAGTGTCTGAATAAATGTTTCATTTATATAAACACCTCAAAGATTATACTTCTGTTCTCTCTTTTTTTTTTTTTTACCCCAGTTGTGTTAAATACAGTCTTCAAATTGATAAGAAAATTAAAGAAATTTTTAATGGGGAAGAAGCATTGAGAGAAGTCATTTCAACTTGAGGGGTCTCATAACCTGTGTGGTTCAGATGAAAAGATCAAAAAAAAAATGCCGATGTCAGAATTATTTCAGGAGTGCAGTACCATTTTCTCTCCTTTCTTTACAAAGATAAGGCAAGGTGACAGGGGAAAGATTGATTTTTCGGTGGTGAAATAGCTGAGCAATATTTTTAGTTAGGGATAAAGCAAAAAGTTTTATTTACATGCTTTAAAAATGGTGAAAAGTTGTTTTTTTTTAGCTTGCAATTTATTTTGAAAAAGTAGTGCCCGGTTTGTAGAGATAAAAAACAATGTTTCAGAACCAAAATGACTATCCGCGTCCGGTTACCGAGTGCCCGCTTTGCGGAGAATGTACGCAATGGTTTATTCATAGAAGATTCCCGGGGAATTAAAAATATGTCCGTATTGAGAGGCGTCCGTTTTTCAGGAGTGTCCATAACAGGAGATTTCACTGTATTCAAATTTGTTTACACACGAAACTCAATTAACTTATTTGATTATTAAAGTTTAATATGACAATTTAATAGTTTTTTCGACTTTTTTTATTGCTAGTGCTACCGATTTCAAATTTTTTTTTTTGAAAAAAATCTGTTTATTTCTCAGTTGATCTAATTTCTTCAAAATTTTAATCGCGCATACTAACCACTTTTTGATATGCTGAATTTATGTAGATAGTACAGTAAAACTATGTAGTGTATTTTCAACAGTTATTGATTTTATTGCAGCTTTTAAATATTCTGATACATCCTCAATGTTTTTCATTTTAGGTGTTTACCACGGGTGAAATGTGAAAAAAAGTGAAGACTGAAATTGGTCCTGTGAATTGAAGACTTTCACTCACCGTGTTTACATACACCTACCATGATTATTATTCTTTAATTACTGATTATATTACGATTTCAACAATTATGTCCTCTGCTTTAGTTCAGAAACAAGTAATTATGAATATATATGTTTACATTTATGTTTTTTAAATATTCACATTTAATATCCGTCCACATAATCTATATTATGCTTAAATAACTAATTTGTATATCAATCATAGGACTAACAATGCATTGCATTGTTAGTATATATCAGGGGTGGCCAAGCTCCTTAATAGTCGAGCAATTTTCAAAGATTCAATAGAAAACAATTTTTCCTTACAGAAATTATATTTATTGAAAACATATAAATAAAAGTACAAAATATGCGTATTGAATTTAAATATTAAACACATTTATTTTACTTTTCTTGATAATTCTTTTCAATAAAGTGAAAAATTAGTGACAGCACTTCTCAGCAAAAAAATAAATAAATAAAAATGCAGCAAGAAAAAAAATGAAATGTCGCCTATATTGGTTGTTTGTATATGTTGTGAAATGTCATTGTGGATTTCACTTTTTCTTAGGAAAAAAAAAAGAATTAATTATTGGTAGATCGATTACGCCACTGTCAGGGTTGCCACTCAAATCTGGAAAAAAAATTCTGTGTTTTCCCTGTACAAATTATACGCAATATATTAAGAGGAAACAACAATTACTGAGCTCTTGTGTCAGCTATAATGAGCTAACTATATTTATTAGTTTCAATTGCTGGAAAAACAGCTGAACATACTTAAATAATGCTATAATAAATTAAAAAGTTCAGAATAGCTGAAATATCATGGTTAAATATCCCACATATTACGCTTTGAGTGGTCACCATTTTTTAAAAGACAAAAATAAAAAAACAAAATTCCCTGCATTTTCCCTGTTATTTTAGGTGATTTTTAAATTCCCTGTATTTTCCAGGTTTTCCCTGTGGAGTGGCAACCCTGACTGTTTATGTTCGTTCATGCGGTTTTCGATGAGTCATATCACTCTTAACTTGGCCGGAAATGAAATTTGTTACAATATTGCACTTAGTCTTTCATATTTGTTGTCAGTAATTTGAAAGACATTTGAAACACATACGGAACAATAATAAGCTTCTAAAATATAATAGCACAAACTCGGGTACATTTATCAAGAGCCACAAATAATCCTTCTGTATATATAATCAAGTTCAGATCTCTTAAAAATAAGTGCATAAGATTATTATTATTATTTTTTAAAAAAAGAATTTTTATGCCAGTTATTTCTGAGAACCTTTATATATGCATATAATTTTGTATATAATAATCCTTCAATAAAATACATCGCAAGAGAGATATGAACTAGGACCAGCATTTTCAAAACATAACTAACCCTGTATCAATACTTAGGTAAAACAAATTTCACATTGCATATAAATATTTTAAATTATAAATTAAGTATTTCACATGAAAAAAGATAACCTACTTTAGGTGTTTGATTAATAATTCCACTTTGAGATGAAAGACTCGGTAGCTGATTTGCAGTATTGTGACTATCATTAACATTTACAGAGTTTACTTTGGCATTGGGCAAAGGTTTAGTCTCAACAGCATTGGTCCCTTTCCGGGGTGATGTTGAACTTGTGCCACTATAAGTATTTGATCTCAGATTTTGACTGATACCTGAAGAATTTACAGCTGAGGCAGAGAGAGTTGTAGTGGAGTTAGTACTTCCAGGAACAGTAGGAGAAACTGTACTGGTTGTGGATAGAGGAGATTTTGACTGGACGGTCGAAGAATTAACATTGGATTCTACAGGTGAGTCTGTAGAATTCACTGAAATATTTAAAGTCATTAAACAAAAAGAAAAATATTTTATTTTTAACAAATATAATTCTAGAAGCAGAATAAGGGGAAAAAATAAGCCACAACTTTTAATCAATCATTTTATAATAAAAATTTTGAGCCAAGTATCTATTTTGAACCATTTAAGTTGCTGTTTTAAACATTTTAAAGTGAGAATAAATTAGCACTGAAGGATCATACCATTACGCAATAATTAACTTTTTGGAAAAGACAATAATTCAACTTTAGAAGTGGATTTCAAGAGCTAAGATTTCTTACATTCATCATGAATATTTTGGGTTTTGATAGTGGATGCAACGTTATTTCAATTCAGAAATATTACACTCTTTAGAGCATGCCATGTGACAAAATGTGAACTATTTAACATAGTCGTCAGATCAGGAACATCTTTTTCGAAGAAAAGTTACAAACAATCTGAACAATGATAGCTTACTTAATAGAGATTTATTGCATCAAAATTAGTAATTCTTTATCACATTTCTCTAAGTTACGAAATTATGAAATATGGATACACATACGCAATTTGAATTTAATTTAAAACATCATTTCTTTATTCTGCATATTGGATTTCATATTATAAATAAACTTTACCTTTAATTTTCTCGGTATAATTCTCAAAATAAGACCAATCCACCCCCCTTTCTTTTTAGCATTTTTATAAAGGATTAATTGGAAATATTTTTATACTGCAAAAAAAAATTTCTTTCAGAAAAAGCACTTGTTTAAATAAAGACATCTAAACAGAAAATATTATGTAGATGATGATAGGGTTTCTTTGCGCAACATAAAAATAATGTCATTAGAGCATTTTTAATGTTAATTTAATTTGCAACATTACAAGTGATATGAATTATACTTATTAAAGTTTACTTTAGTTACAGTGTAACAAATATGCTAAAAATCATAGAAGAGAAGCAGCAGACTTAAGTTGTGAGCATCCCTTTTTAATAACCACCTGAGTTACGGAAAAAAAAGACAATTAGTTTATATTGATTTAGCTAAATTAAGGCTGGTAGGCTAACTTAAACTATTTTTTTAAAAATAAATAAATAACAGGGCAAAGGCTAGTTCCTGGTTGGCTGAAAATAACATTCAGCGATGATCATGATTGGAGATGCGAGTTCAATACAATAGGAAAGAGGGGTTAAGAAAAATGTGTGGTCTTCCCAATCATTTTAATTGCCATAACCGCACTTGTCTTCCTTTTTTCGTTTGTCAAGGATAATCAAGAGTCTATGGTATTGTTACTTCAGTTATGGAAATTAACTTAAAAAGTTTTGAAAAAAAAATTCTCTCCTCTCACTAAATAATCTATCATTGTGAGAGAGACTGACATATATTTAAATATATTCTTTAAAATTATTATTTCTTTATTCATAACTTTTAGTTTTTATAATAAGTATTAAGTGTGGCTGCCACATTTTTCTTAATTAGCTTTTTTTCTTGCAGTAAGTCACTAAAAATAAATTTCTGAATTTTATTTTTCTTGTTGTCACTCACTGAAAATAACAATGATCCAGATGGCTATATTTTTAAATCAAATAATTTATGGCGATGAAATTATAATGGCATCACTATCTAACTCGAGAAATTTAAAGAACTATGAAAACTTAAAGATTGAAAACATCTTTAAGTAGACGATTTTTCTATTCAGATGGAAATCTATCTTGGAAATGTAACATCAACACCCCGAATCACTGCATAAAATTATTTTAACTCTGAGAAAAGTTAGGATTCTTTTCAAGGACTAAGACAGTTTTTGATTTCTTTTCCAGATTTAGACATTTTTGGTTTCCATTAAAATAGAATGTTAATTTATGATAGTATAAAACAACTTACGATTAACAATTAATATTATTAAATTTCAATGTAAATTTTTAATTAGGAATTAAAAAACATGCCTTTTTGAATATACAAAAGAATAATACCAACCACGACTAGTTTTTCCTTTCTTTCCTTTACCTTTGCCACCAGTTTTAAGGGCTGGAATGGGTATTTCAATTTCCTATTTGCAAAATATATAGGATTTCAATTTTTCAAAATATAAAACAAAAACTGAAAAATCACAGTCATGCAAAAAAATTCCGTAACCGAGCAATTAAATTTTTTTTAAAAATAAATACACAAAAAATTTTAATGTTGCTATTATAATGAAAGACTTTTTCTTAATAATTGCACAAGTATGCAGCCATTATATATAAATTAAGTTCTAGCAATTAAAAAATAAAAATTTAAGCAGCTAAACTGAAGGTTAGCCAAAGTAATAATCTAGTGTTATTACATACCAGGAAATTAAAAAAAAAAAAAAAAAAACACTAGTGTGTTATTTACTTATGTTAAAATATGTTTCAAAGGAAAACTTACTTCAGGTGGCATTTCAGCAATTTTATTTAGAAAGAGCTTTTCTAATGTCTGAGCCATCAATACCACATCCTAAACAAAAATAATAAAAGATAACTTAAAAAAAATATTTTTACGCTCAATATTTCAACTAAACAAAATGCATTTTAATTTATAAATGTTTCTTAATTAAAAAAACAGAGATGCCAGAATTTGCAGACCAATAAGATTCTGTAAGAAGCACCAATGATGCTATTTTGTTTGTAGTTCTTTAAAAAAGAAAAATCACAATAACTGATTAATATTGATAACTATTAATATAAATACTCAAACTAGCATAGCGAACTTGAAGGACATACAAATAAATACAGAATTTTCTTTAAATTGCTAACAAGAAAGATTTGGCAGGGTCTATGCATTTGCTGAAACATTTATATTTATCATATATAAAATCATTAAAGACTTTTTTTTTTCTGAGAAAAAAATAAATAAAAAATACTCAACAGAATTTGATCATCCAATTTTTAGTGTTTGCAGAAGCAGATGACAATATTCCCAATTTTTAATATGTCATATAATTTGCTTGCTCTCAATAAGATAATGAAACTAGACACATTCTTGATTGCAGCCCTCGGGGAAAAAACTTTTGCTCAGTGCTCTAAGATGTTACAATTTGGTAAAGTTTTACAAATTAATAGAGAAAAAGGAAACTCTTTCCAAATATTTTAAAAAATATAATTTCAAATCATGTTTTTTTTCTTCATTAATTTAAAATGAATTCAGTGAAATTTTTAATATAAAATTAATTTTATTTACTTTTAACAGGGGGGCCACAAATACGAAAAAAAAAAAAAAGAATGCGACTTTTACTGAATGATTTTATCAAATTTTTCTGACTTTTATACTGGGTGCCATATTTTTATGACCTAAGTATATTTTATAACTATAAACACATATAAAATACTTTCTACTAGAGTTTCAAAAAAAAAAAAAAAAAAAATTACACAACTAATTTCTATAAGAAGAAAAGAAAATGATTTTATGGTACCTCAAAATTTTTTAATTATCTATACTATGACCCCTTTGTTATATGCAATACACATAAAGAAAAAATAAAACCTTATACTTGAAGAAAAATTAAAATCTTTTTCTAGATTCTATATAAATAAGTTCTATGCTTAAGTAAAATCAAGATTAAGCTGCTTGATTTCAATTATAGCAATCAACAAAATACTTTATACTAATACTTACTTCACCAGGTTTGTTATAGACATAACAATTCATAAACATAGTATTGATGTCTTGAATACATTCTGAAGATGAGTAATAGTAATAATTATCCAAACGTTTCTTAACAGTACCCAAATCCATTGGGTTTTTTATTATTTTGTGGTAGTCCTGAAAATGAAAAGAAAAAAACACTATGTACACGTACATTTAAAACAATAGAACTATTTCCTAGTTACAGTTGACATTCAATACCTTGGAAAACAAACGTTACCACACTTAAAAAAGACAGCTGAAACATTTCTCAGAAAATAGTAGGAAATAAAGGAAGAATAAGCAAGAAAATTGGATTGTCAGATAAAAATTCACTTTAATCTACAATTTCATGATTTCTAAAGAGGTGAAAAAGAATGCAAAATGATAAAACCAAAAATGATAATTGCATTAACATAAATAATTTTTGATTCACATAAAAAAGCATTTCACAGAATATTGTAAACATATGGCCAATTATATTTTATTCAAAGATTTATTCTGGAACAACCTTTCCCAAATGGTGTTCCACGGAACCGCAGGGTTCCGAGAATTAGCACTTCTTAACATTTTTAAAACATGTAATCATATATAAATTCCATCAACAATCCATTATTTACTTGAAACTTCCCTTGCCTTTATATTATTTTAAAGTAAAATGCCAATAAAAAAAAGAAACTATAAGATTTTTTTGGAAATAAAAAAATATCTTTCACACAATCATGCATTAAATATTACATTAGCATTTCTCTTCTCGCTTTTTAAACTAATATAAATAAATTTGTTAATAAAGGAAGTTTCCTAAGAGCTATTTTCAACTTTTATAGCATTTTCTTTTAGTTTTCATTTCAACAAAAACCATAATCGGGCTTATTTCATTTATTTTCAGCTTATTCATAACTAGACCAGATTCAGCTCCAGGAGTGGAAATTCAACTATCAGACATCATACTTAATATTACGTTATTCTACATTCCGTCAAAGGAAGGTTGATAATTTACGGTTCTATAGTAAATAAATAATTGGAACAGTTGTTCTAGAATTTCAGCTAATAGTTTCTATTCCAAATGAAGTGTATTAGGATTTGGAGGAACTAATTGGAATTGGCAATGAAGCAGCTCAATTGTTATTGCAATCCTTTCTGCCCCAGCTGCCCTAAAGATTATGGCAGCCTAATATACACTATCAGACTATGACCGGCATAATATTAATGACCTACCAATATCTTTCTTTGTCACCATCAATGAAGTTTATATTGAGAGATTTTTCTAAATTCAAATCAAAAATAATTTAATTACAAGAATCAAATGTGAACCAATTTAGAACACAAAAGAAAGTTAATCAGCATAAAACTACAACTATCAATTTCAAGAAAATATAACTTACAGGTATATTTAACTTGACAGCATCCACAGGTTGGTAAAACGGCCAGGCAAACTGGTGCTTCATTACAACTTTCATTACATTTTTGGCTAGATAATGCAATTGATTAGTATTTCGGTGTGGTTTATTGGATGGTGGGATGAAAGGAGGCTGCACCACACCGTTAACAGGCTCCACAATTGGTTCTTCGTATTTTGGCATCATGTTACTGCTGTTACTCTGTAAAAATTTAAAAAGATCAATATAAACCTTAAAACATTAAAAAAAAGAATTTTTAAATCCTAAAATTTTTACATTTCTGTTGTCATTCTCATTTTGAATTGCACCCATGCTTCATTAGACATGAGGAGTTCAAAAGAATCTATTAATTATATCCATTAAACCTAAAAAGAAGAAAAAAAAGATGAAGATTATTAATAAATTCATTTGATACATAAGGTATAATAGAATGAAAATTGTCACAATTATCCAAGATTAATTGTAACTTTATCCAAGATTAATACTGGTAAAGTATAACATAGTATTAATTGATGATTACACAACAACCAGCAAGCTTCACACTCTGCCATTATTTTAACATAATTAAATAAAAATAAATATAAGTGGCAAAAAGTTTAAAATTACTTGATTTTGAGCAAAAGAACAAATGTAAGTAATAAGAAATTAATTATAACTTTAAAATATTAGTATCATAGTATCACACATCTTTCAGTACACAAAATTTGCAGGGAAAAATTAGATTAAAATTAGAAAATTTCAGTCACTCTAAAATGCTATATCTAATAGCACCTTTGGAAAAATGGTATAACTTTTCATCAATTATTTTTTTTGTTTTGCACAGTCTGTTACCTATAATCCAATCCCATAAGCAGAATATTTTCAAATGTTCTGCAAGCATTTCACAGTGAAAAAAGTAAACTTTACATTACAATACTATATTTCCATTTAATAAATTACAGGGTCATACACAGATACACTTCATTATTTTTTAAACCAAGGCAAACATTCTTGATTTTTTTTTTTTTTTTTAATGAAGACGATGATGATGAATTATTAATAAAATGCATATGATATGAAAATCCGAACATTAAAATAACTATATCTTTCGCTGCCTTACAAATCTTTCGAAGGGACAAGTGCCCAGATGGTGCCATTTGCAAACACAAACATTTGCTGGTAAATAATATGCTTGGATTCAAAGTAAGCAACTCTATTACGCTCACGTGCAGATATTTTACTGAAGTTCGTATCAGCAGGTGTTTCTAGTTGTGACCAGAAGACCAGTTCGGACATTCCTATAGTTACAAAAGCCAATGGGAAAGTGTCCTATCCTTATCTATTCATTGCTAGAGAGGTCATTATGGTCTGTTTCAGGTCATTATGGTCTACAGAAGAATGCATGAGATTAGGGTTGGGGATTGTTCTGTAAGACTACAGAAGGCAGGTGGGCGAGGCAGGGGGGTTCTCAAGAAAATACTGTCACTTATTCAAGATACAAATTGTTCTGCAATGTACATCACAGTTTTAGGCAATTTCTGCTTCTGGGCCAATAATAATTTTCTAACTTCTACAGTTTCGTATCCTCAATATACCTTGGTAAAACTAGCAAACCAGTTAGCAATTTTGACCAGTTAATGAACTTAACATGTCATTTATGATATAGATTATGCTAATTTTAAAAATATATAAGTTTAATTCTTTACACAAATGATTTAAACAATTGAAATAATTTCTTCTAATTTACTTATGTATCAAATAGTTGCCTTTTATTTGATCAATGGTCAATACCTTTTATTTAATCCTTCTTTATGATGCATGTTATCTTAAAACCAGCTTTAATGGACGACAAACATGTGTACTGAAATTAATGTGTTCATATGGAACCAGTATTCAATAACCTTATAAGAATAAAAGTTGGAATCTGACTAAAGAAGTTCACAATTCTACAACTTTGAACTAGAGAAACATCCTCAAATATTTAAGATCCCTTGTAGTATTTTTCTTTAAGTTATTTTAAATACTAATACTACTATCAGTAAAAAAAATCAGAATTTGTTAAAAAAATCGAAACATTATAAGAAAACTGGTTCACTCTAAAAATTAGCAACCAAGTGATGTTTATAACTTATAAGTTAAGGACTTGAAATGCTTCAAAATTTGAAAAGAATTCTTTTGTTTATATGATCCTCACTGTAGGTTAAGATCAAGATTTTCATAATCAAGATTAATTATACTTTAATAAGATTACTAGATGCAGGTTCCAATGAATAACTAGTTTTCACAAAAAAGTATGTTATGATTATGTTACGTTATATGGAAGTTTTTTCAATTTTAATATTGAAGAAAGATTGATATTCATCTTATTTTACTATGATGTTAGAAGGTAATAAGAATAGAAATTATCACTATATCATAGTTATTTACTTTAAAAAAGCATGATAAAATTCTAAGACACTATGTTAAATACTATAAATTGAGAAGTAAATGAACATAATATGAAGGTTAAATCGATTAGGAAACGCTTGCAAGTTTTGATTTTAAAAAAAATCAATTTTAATAACATTTACATTGATATATAGTAAGATAAACTTACATACAAATAGTAATATTTTTTCGATGAATGTGACACGGCCATAAAGCGCTTAATTAAGCATCATGCAAATTAGCTATTATCATCAAGCACTAAGTGGTTAAAATAATTTGATATTAATGATCTCTTATACATAATAAATTGATAATACACAAAAATAGGTAACGACTTGAAAGAATCTTGTGAGCAGTAAGATAGGAATACACAAAACAAGTTTAATAGGGACGGACTATTGCGAGGATTATGTTTGGCCGGCAATACAATCACGCCAAATGCTTTGTTTTTAACGGATTTTGCGCAGCGCCATCTCATTCTAGACACTTTAACGTGAAGAGTCAGCGCCATTTTTTCGCTGTCCCTACCGACAGGCATTAAAAATATAACATGATAAAACAGTCAACTTCATACATTATATTTGCTAGAAGTCAGTTCAAATGATTATGTACTTTATAATCCCTGCAACTACAAAAAGAAACTTCTTTTTTTATATTTATAATATTTTGTTGTTGTCAAATAAGTATCATTGCAGTATACATATATACAGTGAATTAATATTACTCACATTAGAAAAATACAGTTATAACCAACTAATCGCATGAAAATGACACTAATGTGAGAATAAAACAGGATTTTAAGTTATTTTTAGGTGAAACAGAGGAGAGAACATTAATATTGTAGGGATTGTCACTTCGCTTACCGCTAAATGTAAAGGATAAAATGTATAATATATGTGTTGTTTTGATTAAAAATAGAGCATATTACCTCTAGTTAAAGATTTGAATATTTTTTCATGAACTTCTATATATTTTGATGATAAACCATTAACACAATTATAACGGATTACAAATAGAGTTCTACACCAGTTTCGCGACGCGAGCAATGGCTACGATGAAGTACGAGACTCTGCTTTCGAGCATTAGGAAGAGGTTAGACCGAAGTACGTGCTCATTGGCTATTGGACGTCATGTGACCACACCTTAACCCTACATTTATTGTATCTATCTAAATTTGTATAGTTTTTTCTCATAATTTAGTTCTTTTCTTCCCTTAAGAACAAATGTAATGTGAAACCTGACAAATGTACTCATGATGCATGTTAGATTCAGGCATCAAATACAACAGATTCCATTATTCAAGATCAAATATTAACAACGATTTCAAGAGATGCAGCAAATAAAGATATTATTTGCATCAAAAAAATCTTCAGCCAATCAAAGCAAAGACAGTTTCAAGATAACAATTTAAATACTATGCTTAATCGATACAAAAATGTGCTTTAAAATTGGTAATAATTAACATTTGAAGCTTATTTTTTAAAATCCATAAACTTTTTTTAATGAAAAAAATCCATTTAATTTGGGCGTGAAGCATCTTTTACCTAAAACAGCAAGTCCTAGGAAACTATATTTAATTTATCAGGTTTTAACTATATCATCTTATAATAACAAAAATAATTATGGCTTTGACTGTCTAGACTGGTCTTTATCGTAACAAAAATAAGCAGTTTTACTTGTTTTTTACGAAAAATTAATTGCATTGCCGCATCGCACAATCGAAAATAAAAAGAAGTATATATTTTTGCTTTATCAACGTACTTAAATATATCTTACCGGAGATAATTGTAATTCTATCTAAGTGTTTCGTAATATATACTTTTCCCGTTCTGCGAATGGCTATGGCTTCCTGTAACGGGCGAGACGAAAATAAAGCTAAGGTAAGTTTAATATAGACTTGTCGTAACTCGTCGTAGACTTGAAGAAAATAGAATTGTTTTTAAGCATGTAAGGTTTTATTTATACTTCGTGTTTTTTTATACAGTCGTATTTGGATTAATATTGCAAATGCTCGTTGGTAGCGGAATACTGCACTCAATTGTTCTGTTAGACTAAATATTTATGATGATTTTCAGGCGATCGACTTAAATTGTATCAAAAAATTTTTTAGTACGTTGTAAAGACAAAAGTATTTAATACTGTTTCAATAAACGTATCAATATTAATTCAATTAATGGAATATATCCAGTAGCTACGTTCATGGTGCAGGGCAAACATTTTAATGACAACTGAAGTAGCTTGTTTATTTAATATTAAAATATAAAGTTTAGGTTGAGTTCGTATGTTTTTCGGGGAAATTTCAATATCTAGATCTGTGGTAGAATAATCGCCAAGTCTTGGAACTTCTGGGCAGTGCCCGCGAGAAACTAAAAAAAAAATCACAGAACGGGGCTAACTCGAAGAGTGTAACTCATAGCCACCCGCGAGGCAAACATCTACATATTTTTTTTAAAAAAAACTATCCAAGTTTGAAATTTATTTGGCACCTTCGCGGTAGTAGTTGGCGCGACAGATAACGATAGGGAAATATCCCGTGTTTTTCGATGTGTGGGACTAATATGGTTGGGATATTTCGTATTGTGATCTGTCGCATCAACTACGGTCGCCAAGGTGCCGAATTGATTTTAATCTTTCAAAATTTAGAAACAAAAAAACAACTAGATGTTTGCCGAGGGGTGGCTACGAGTTATACCTTTCGAACTGGTCCCTTTCTGTGATGTTTTTTTAAAGTTCCGGGAGGCTGTCCGGAAGATGCTATGACTTGGCGATTATTCTGCCGCAGATCACAGGCTTTCTTGCACATCAGCGGGGACAGATTCTACTGATTTTTCGTGCATGAGAATTAAAAACAATTTGATAATGACAGGCTTCAGCTGAAATTTTAATTATATGAAGGAAAATAAATCTTAAATCACGAAAGCTTAAAAGATAGTTCTCTCTAAAAATCATGTTTTTTATAATTTTTTTTAAAGAATATCTTATTTTACATTTTAATAGAATTTGAATGTAAGTGGGGATTTTATTACAATTTCTGATTTGTAACAAAATAATATTTTTCTCTCTTTGACATATTCCGTTGGATTTCAATCATTCTTTCCTCAGTTATTGCTATGAATTTTCATATTTAAAACAAATCAAATACGGATGTTTGTGTTATACAATTATATTACACTTGAAACTCAAATCACTTATTTTATATCATGTATACTTTTATGTGATGATTTCATCCTTTTTATTGCTAGTGCCAATGAATTCCACAGGAATTTAAAAATTCCGTTTAGCTGAGTTGATATTATTTCTACAGGTTCAATTTATGCTGACAGAAATCCATGTTGAAATGTTTCGTTTGTATTTTCGGCAGCGATTGATATTGATTTTCACATGGTTGATGTACCCCATATATTTCTGGCAAGATGGAAAATTCAATTTCACATTGGAATATTTAATTTTTTCTATTCTATTTCTATATCCACTTAGTTTTCAAATCAGATATTTTTAATACAATATTATTTATTATAACTACCAAATCTCAAAACCAAACATGCATTTAGTAACCTCAGATTCGCGTGATTTCCCCGTCGTTTTTTTTTTCCGATAGTTATTAGTACTACAGATTTCAGGAATTTAAAATAGTTATTTTTAAATGATAAAATTTTTGAAAAATGAAATAATTAGTGATTTACCCCCTACAAAAATAAGAATATTACCTATAATATTAGAATTAAATTATTACCATAATATTATTACCCACAGGGATGCTACGCCTGCGCCATTTGCGACAAACTGAGACAAAACGGCATAACTGCGCCATTTTGCGACATTCAGCTCAGTTTCTGACAAAGCTGCGCCATTCTGAGACAAAACGTCCAAAATTTGGCAAACCTGAATTCAGTTTCAAATATTAATCCGCATCGCCGTGAGTCATTGGAGATCATTTTGCCGTTCACGTCTCCACGGGATGAAAGACTTCCGCAAAAAAGCGGAAATCCGCTTTTTTCTCCCAATTTTTAAAATTTTCCACCATGTTCCAAAAACTAAAATTTTTAGGGAGTCCAATTGGAGAAACCCAAGCCGCCGGAACGATAGTCGGATTCTCGCGACTTCCGCTATAGAGTGGAAAGGAGTCTAAGCGTTTCGTTTCGACCACCGGCATTTTTTTTTTTCCTTCGTTTGGCTGATTTTCGGAATTTTAAATATTAGGAACTGCGCTGGAATATGCTAAAATTGCGATTTTTAATCAGACGATTTTAATATCAATCATCGATTTTCGTATTTAACTGATTTAAAACTTATGTGTTGCGATTTTTTTACGCTGTTTAAAAATCGTACTAGCAATTCCTATTCACTCAATTTAAAAATTCAATATCGCGATCTGTATTCTCGCGAGTTTAAAATCCAACGTCGGGATTCGTATTCACGCATTTTTAAATCCAATATTGCGATTCGTTATCACGCAGTTGTAATATCAGATCTCGTTTTTCGTATTTGTACGCTATTTAAAAATTACTCATTGCGATTCGTATTCACGTGATCTAAAAATTATTCATCGTGATTCTTATTTACGCGATTTAAAAATTCAATATCGCTATTTGTATTTTCGCGTTTTTAAAATCCAACAGCGCTATTCTTATTCACGTGATTTTAAAATTCAAAATCGTGATTCAGATTCACGTGATTTTAAAATCCAACCACACGATTCATATTCACGCAATTTTATAATCCAAAATCGTGATTCATATTCACGCGATTTCAAAATCCAATATCGTGATTTGTATTTTCGTGTTTTTAAAATCCAACAGCGTGATTCATATTCACATGATTTTATAATCCAAAATCGCGATTCATATTCACGCTATTTTAAAATCCAACTGCACGATTCATATTCACGTGATTTTAAAATCCGATATCGTGATTCATATTCACTTGATTTTAAAATCAAAAATCGCGATTCATGTTCAATCGATTTTAAAATCAAAAATCGCGATTCATGTTCAATCGATTTTAAAATCAAGAATCGCGATTCATGTTCAATCGATTTTAAAATCCAATATCGTGATTCATATTCACGCGATTTTGAAATCCAATATCGCGATTCATATTCACGCGATTTTGAAATCCAATATCGCGATTCATATTCACGCGATTTTGAAATCCAAAATCGCGATTCATATTCACGCGATTTTAAAATTTAATATCGTGATTCATATTCACACGATTTTGAAATCCAATATCGCGATTCATATTCACGCGATTTTAAAATCCAAAATCGCAATTCATATTCACGCAATTTTAAAATCCAGTATCACGATTCTAGAAAGAAGTAGAATTAAGTTTTTTCTTGAATTAGTTACTGTAAAGATGTGATATATTTTTCTACAGTTGTTGCATTTAAACAATTACTAAGTCCATTCATAATCACATTTTATGATTGTATATTTAGCTATATAAATTAAAAGAACATAGTCAACTAACTGATCTTGTGAATGCAAGAAAGTACAATCTACTAGTCAATGCCAAATAACTAAAAAGTTTACTTTTATACTTAATAAAGGATGCAAGTCATTTTAGAAAGAAAATTATATTTATATGTGTCTTTTTAAATTGTTTATAATAGTTTTTATATATTTCTGTTTTGATATAAAAATGTATATATGCTAATTTTTGGCTATTAAGTGCTCCCTAAAATTTTCTTGAAAAATTCCTACCTAAAATATTTCAAAATTTCACTGCACCTCCTGAATTCTATCAAAGAGTGCTTTTTTTGTGTTATTTGCATTTTCTTAAACTCTCATTATTTAATTACTGAATTTCTCTTTTAATTATTGAAATCTGTAGACCTTCCATTGTAACTGAATAGTTATATATTTTGAGATGAAATTTGAGCTCAAAATTAAATGGGTATTTCCCCTTTGAATTATTGAAGCTAAATAGATATTTCTTTTTAGAAAGTTAACACCATTATATTTTAAAAAATAATAAAGTTAAAATTTACTTTGAAAATTCTGAAACAGATACTATTCATTGGCATAAATGATAAATGCAATATATATGAAAACAACAGAGTCCATAAAACAATTTTGTGGACTCTTATAATCAATCATATGCAGGTTTTTTAAAATCCTAGCAATAGTGAATGTATGTATAATTGTAGTACTCCTAATATGCTATTAATGGTTTTATGGATCCTGAAAATTATCTTTATATTGTTATCAAACTGATTAATAATCATTTTAGCTGAGATAAACTGAGTGAAAAAATAATTTTAGCTGAGACAAACTGAGCCAAAAAGAGATTTTAACTGAGACGAAATGCAATTTCTGGTGAGACAATTTGATATTTTGCGAGTAGCATCACTGTACCCATAATATTCGAATTCCATATTCAATTAAAAAAATTACATGCAATTTTACTTTATCCAAAAAGTTTTTTTCTTTCTAAATAATACTTTTTTTTTTTACTTTAAATTAGTAATTTGCATATTTGCTGGTGTTAAATGCTTATTGCAGAAAGATATTAGTGTGAGATGTTTTTTGCTGAGAGCTGTAAAAATTCTGTCACAGTGATTCAAAAAATGTCATTTCATCGAAAACATGATTTTAATAGAATTATTTATTTTAAAATCGAAATTAAGCTCCCGATTCTAATAAAAATTTATGCAAAGTTTGGTGATAAACATCGTCATAGAAAAAATGCAAATTTTTTCAGGAAATTTAACGTCTTTAATAAAGTTAAAATGTTGCTTGATTTAACTAAGTAGGTATGTCCCATGGCAGAAGCGCCACAACCCTGCGCCATTGTCACAGAATGTTCTGAGTTCTAGCAGAAATATTTCTCCTTTGGGAAGTAAATAATTTTGGTTTTCATTTCTGCAAATTTTTAGAAAGATTCTTTTTTCTGCAGAATTATATTAAAAAGATGCCTTTCACGTGCGTGCGAAGAGAAAGAAATGCTTGTGATTTTTTAAATTCTCGTTTGAGAAATAAATGTTCAATAACGTCTGGCTTCAGCAAAATTTCAAATTGATAATATAGGAACATGGAGGACTTGCTACTCGACAGATTTAATGTGCATCAGTCAGTGTTTTTAATACAGAAAAAAAAGGGGGGAGAATTTCTCACCCTTTCTCAAAAACAGGGTGAGATTTCAAAAAGTTAAGTAAGATTTCTAGAAATTAAAAAACACGAATAGACTTGGAAAAAAAATTATTTCTTTAATTATTATACATTTTTAACATCTTCTAATTTTTAAAGCATTGAATATTTATGTGGCATCATCATACGGAAAATGTTCTTTCTCTATTTTCTCATTTGGTTGCTCAAATGCTTATCAATCAATCTGTTACAATATTTTGTTTTAATTCTGTTTTTTGTGCTAAATGACCTTGCAACAGATGCTGAACTATTCGGAATCACTAAATTTGTGCCGACCGGCCTGTGTAGGGGGCAGGGAACCGTCCTTGCATCAGAAAGGTCCTGGGTTCGAATCCCGGGCAAGGCATGGGTGTTTCTTTCTCTCTCTGTGTGTTCTATGTCCTTTCTCCTTTGTGTGTGAATGTGTCCCACCCTATAAACGGGTTGTGGTTGTGTGAATGGTGTGGCAGAAGTCAAATTTCTGCCCATAGATGGCGCCACTGAAAAACAGGAACAATCCCACCCCCACTGCCTAAACAGGCATACCACAAAAAAAAATAATAAATATTAAATTTGTAGCATTGTGCACACACCTTCCTATCCTATACATTTGCCAGCATAGACTTTTCAATTATTTCTGCTATAGAATAATGAAGTTTGTTGAAGTTATTTCCATGTTCATACTTTATACTAATATTTTATCCGTATCCATTGAATATCGTATTTGTTTCGTTTTGGCCATTTCTACCGACATTTGTTTCATTTTCATTTGTTGCCTTTGCAAGGTATTTATCCATCTTACATTCATGCACAAAATAGTTAAACGTCTTACATGAAGAAACCTTACCTATGGTGAACATGTGGTTGCAGAGAAATGTGTTCTGAAGAGGGTTCGAGAGGTGGGGGTGGTGCTCTGCTGTTCTCACCGGTTCTGAACAATACTGGTAAATAGTGAAGCTAAATAACAAGGACCGATGTTGAAAATAATGAAAGATCAAGGAAGAAAAGGTAAACAGATTTCATTCAAAATTGCGGAAGACTAAATTTTTTCTGAAATTCGCAAGATTCGAGCATTGTGAAATTCATTAATAGAGTGCGCAAACTTCTCGCGTTAATCATTTTTTAATGCGAGAAAAGAAAAAAAAATATGTGAGATTCTCGCATTGTAGTGAAAGCACTGATCAGTCACCGTTTACGCCACAGGGAGTCTTCGGCCGGCTGGGATCGAACTCTTCAACATGTGTCCAGCGCCCTACTGACCAGGCTATCCCGGCCTCATCTCTAGTTTGATAAAATCATATAAATATACCTGACACATGTGCAAGAAAGGTTTTCAGAGATGAAATTAAACTGTAGTTAATGTATAAGTTTATGCTTTATATAAATTAAGTTAAAACAACGAGATAAAAAACCATAATTAATGTCTCACAAGCAGTCATATAATCGTTTCGGTACTAAAATGCAGCGTATGATAAAAGTCAAAACATAGTGTAGACTATGAATCTTGAATCATTAAATATTTCGACACTGAAGAAAATGCTTCTAGTAACGAAACAACCGTATGTAACACTAACTGTTTATGTCAAAAATTCACGCAAACTATATTCGTGTTTAAAGTAAAGATTGCACGACTTATAGCAAAGCACAAATCTATATGAACCTATTCTTTTAGCTTAGCTTTTAAATACTAAAAATGAATGAACTGTAATTCTATTTTTTATTATTTTCTAGTCTCCTAATTATACATTGAAATATACCCTTGCTGGTCATTCCAAAGCAATAAGCTCCGTAAAATTTAGTCCAAGCGGTGAATGGCTTGCAAGTTCCTGTAAGTATATTTTTCATGGTTTTTTTTATATTTCAGTGTAAAATATTATGTACATTCCTTTGTTACTATACCTTCCTTAGTTATTTAAAAAAAAAATTGCTGCAGTGGTAACTGTTGCTAATAAAGTTCTGCTGCAAATCGCTGTTTGTAGTATTTTTATTTTTTAATAAATTCTTTATGCTGCAAATTTATGAATTATTTGAATATAAAGAAATTATCAATTCTTTAATATTGATATCTAGAATATTAAAATTATTGCGTTATAGAAACACTCTGTTTACCAAATAAATGAAGTGTTTTTTTATTTCATCTAATCTGTAGGACTGGGCTATAAATCGATGTGTCCCGACATATTGATTTAATGCATATATCAGCAAGCTGATACAGCAACTTTCATTTCAGGCGATAAATCATAAATCTGATTTAAGCCGTAGACTAAAGACTACTAGCCCAAAACGATGTATCGATATAAGACGCGAAAGGATCTTCTTGCAACTGATACCGACTCGCTGTGGAAGACAATGTTCGTTTCGTTATGTTGAAATGGCCTTGATTGATGAGTGGTAGAATCAGAACCATAGTTTTGAGAATATATATTGTGATCTCGTATGTTCGTTCTCGCGCCTCATAGTTTTTCTTTGTCGCGACTTGATATTGTTTCTTGTAGATTATTTGAGTGAGACTGACTTTGTGATCGCCGTCGTTACCTTGTTCTGAACATAATCTATTATTGAAAAGAATGTATAAAGAAGTGTTTCTTAATTACTTAGATAAATTTTTTTTTTAAACAAAACTTTTATTTTTAAATGCGAAAATTAATTTTGATATTATATGTTTAAGTAATTTTTTACATTATTGAATTTATTACAATCGGAAATCTAGTTTAAGGTGCCCATAAAGCATTAAATTACAAAGTAATTAAATTTGTTAGGCTATTTTTTACTTTATTTTAATTTATGAAAAACTGTTTGGATAAAACTTCTAATAATTTAATGGGTTTTTATTACTGATTTTAAATTTATAAATCTTTAGTTGTTTTATTTTTATAAATAAAATTATAACAAAACTTATTTTTTCTCTTATGGATTTGGACATAAGTCAATCAACTTTGTTTATTCCAAAAAATTAGTAAGGTTTGTGACTTCGTTTTTTTTTTTTTTTTTAAATAATTTAGCACTTTGTTTTATTAAAGAGTGTAATCGTGTTTTTCAATTTTCTTTCAATATTGTCTGTTAAATATACTATTGAGTATCATAATTCTTTTGTTTTTATTTTTAAGAATTAAACCTTACTTTGTTTCTTCGTTCAGAATATGGTAATTATTCCATTTAACTTAATTATTTATGTGAAATAATAATGATAAAAAATAGTGTTTTAAAAGCATTTTTTTTTTAAAATTTTTTTAGCACTTTGTATGTTTTAAGCATACAAATAATTTTTAACGAGCTTATTTTTTAAATTTTCTTTCTATATTGTTAGGTAAATATATTGATAAATTTCAATTTTATTTATTTTTTTATTATTTATTTTTAAATTAAGAAATCTTTCGTTATTTGTGCGATCATTTTTAGAAAATGTAACATTAATATCCTTCTTAAGCAAAACATATAATTATCTTCAAATTCATAAGTTGATTTAAATCAATCTGAGTATGAAGTTTTGATAGAAATCCGACTTTCTGTGCCTTACAAGTAAATGAAATTCAAAAATACTATATTGCGATACATCACTTTATAGCGATACATTGCTATATCGCGATGCAAAACTGACGATGCATCACGATATAAAATTTCTATGTCGCCCAGTCCTGCTAATCTGTTTATTTTTAAATTTTATGATGAAAAATAATTTGTGAACAGAGAATTACAGGATATTTCATCATTTAAGAAAAAATCACTTTTGAAATTGGAAGAAAAAGGGCATTTTATATTTCTAATTTAGGAAAAAGACTTTCAATTTAAAAATTTTTTACTTATTATTGAAAAGTGTCTTTTACTCATTAACAATTAAGATAATGCATTTAATGTTATTTTCTTTTTTTAAAGCTGCTGACAAACTTATTAAGTTATGGTGTGCGCAAGATGGAAAATTTGAAAAGACTATACCTGGTCATAAGCTAGTAGGTTTTTTTTTTCTGTGCTTTTTTTAAGGGAAAATTTTTTTTCATTTACAGAGTCCTAATTTTTTCTTATTTTAAAGCCATTAAGATACATTTCAGTATATTGGTACTAGCATAATAATGAAATTTAAGTAATCACTCTCAATGTTAGGTACTAGTTGTTATTAATATAATAAAAAATATTGCTCTTTAAATTAGAATACTCTTACTCTTAAGTACTCTTTTAATTAGAATTAGAAAAATAGTCATGTTGCTATGCTCTTAAAGCTTTTATTTCATTATAGTGTTGATGAAGAACTTTTTTACTATGCTATTAAACACTAATCCTAGCTTATCTATAATATACAAAAAATTAATGTGTATGTATATTGATATTCAACCGATGAAATTTCTTTTTTGTCTTGGTGTCAAAGAATTGTAAGATTAAGCAAGTGAACAGTTGTAAGCATTAAAAAGAGAACATTTAATGTGCCTTTTAAATATATTTCAAGTCATTTTAGCATGGGCAACAAAAGTTTAAATATGCTATTAGTTGAGTAGAAATGTCAAGTTAAAAAGGAGTAGCTTGTATAAACAAGTTCATACGACTGCCCTGTATCAAAAATATCGAGAAAAAAAAAATTTCTAAGAGAGATTTGTTTTATAAATTTATTTATTATAATTATTTATTGTAAGTTTTAAGTTTCTTGTGATCATTTCTATTACACATTCTAAAAAAGATGTTTTTATACAAAAATTTGTTGTAATTACAGTGTGTTTGTAAGTGTTGCAACTAGTTGGAATTTTTATTTTTGTCATTTTTTGTTCTGACATTCTATTTTTTGTTTAACTTATTTCATTACTATTTTTTTCCAAATTCTTAGACATGAAGCTCTGCTAGGTCACCAGACTCAAAAATAGTTTTTCTTACTTTTTGCTAATAGTGAGTGTTAGGTTAAGTTAAAAGTTAGAGATCAAAGAATTTCTATTCCCAAGCTTCTTATTAGATTAATTTAGTTATTTTTTGAGTTATTATTATTTTTTTTCTTCATTGTGATTGCTTTATATTTAATCAGGGGTTATACTATATTATTTTTTTTACCTTGCTGTCTTTCATGTGAATTTGATTACTTTACTCTTACAGCAGATTATATACCAATTTAAATTTTGGATCAGTTTGTTTATAGTTACAATTTTATAGTCTAACAATTTATCATGAGGGAAAAGGCATGGTTTTTCTTATTGTCTGTTATTGTTTTTCCTTAGTACTGTATTCTCTTCCACATTACATTTCAACTAACATTAAATTTAAAACAAGTTAATTAACAACAATAAGTTTTTGCAAGATGTGAAGAAACAATTAAATGAAATGAAGTGAAATGGCTTCACTGATAACACTAAATGTTGATCTCAATAATTAGCTATAAGATGGAAAATAGGCGGCATGATAGATTATGATCAACAAAAATAAAGATGCATTATTTGAAAGTATGCAGCTGAATTTCCAATGTATATTTTTTTTTTTTTTTTTTTTTTTTTTAAGGGATTAAGACAACTTAGTCTGTGGCTATTTGTTTGCAACAGAAACATTTCAATTTAAGATTGTAAATGAAAACAAAGTGAAATGATGTTTGTTTTTCACTTTTCTATATTGAACCAGAAATGAAAAAAATGTCTTTTATTTGTCTCTATTTCGAGTATACATTGCTCACTTTAACATAACAAGTACACATTGCTCACATAGTATATATTGCTCACTTAAACATACAAAAAAAAACTTTTTTTTTTCAAAAGCGGAAGGCTAGTAATATTTAACTTGTTACAATCATACATTTATTTTACATTTAATGTTAGCATTTTGAACAGTATCTCATAATATGCTATACTTCTTATATTGAGTAGTATAAAGGAGTAATAATAGTGCTCTATAAAAGAAAAGAAAGATCAGGACAAAATATGTTTTTTTAGGAATATTAAGAAAATTTTGATCTTCACTAAAATTTAAAGAATTTTGATTCTTAAAATGATCGTATGATAAAATGATCATACTGTAATGTTTAATAAAAGACCATTTTAACCAAGTTCCGAATTCTTTCCATACTGCTTTAATGTAAATTTTTAAGATGCTTACAGAAATAACAGAAACAAAAAGAAATTTTTCTGAGGATGGGGAAAATGTTTCGTTTTACAAAACGCAAGAAAATTTTTTTATAGATGGTAAAAATTATTGGAAAAGCAGATTTTCCCCAAGACTGTAAAAACCATGGTAAATATTGGTAATAGCCTCACATGGTAAATACCATGCTAGCCTGACTAGAAAACAGCATGGGTATAAAAATTAACAGCTGGGCTTCAGCAAAGGTTTTTTCTTTAAAGATGGATGAGTTTTCAATGTGGGTGATGTAATAGATTAGACATTCTATTTAAAATTGTCAAAGAAATATCTTCCTAGAAACTATAAAAGAGAAATAGTGGCTAGGGAAGAAAGATTAACTAATTCCCTGGGTCCAACAGCATATTTCATTTTACTTGTAACAAAGATTGTTTATTTGCTTCAATTTTTAATCTAAAAACTTTTTCTAAAAAAAAATTCCATTCAAAGTGGAAAAAAATAAAAGAAAATTTTGTGACTATTCCTAGAAAAATTTTGGCTCATCATTTCAATATTTCTTTTTGGAATAAGGCATAAGCAAATGATCATGATCAGTATTTTCTTATAAAATCAGCAGGAACCTTGGAAAACTGTCGTATAAATGAGAAAGGCGCATGAAAGAGGTGGTGCATAAGTAGGGTGACCAGATTTTTTCGGGCAATTCCGGGGACACTCGTCTCCACCCCCCCCCCCCAATTTTATCGACAGAAAAAATTGAAATTTTTTTTTTATCATTTATCTTTAAAAAAAAAATTTTTTTCGTTTACATTTTTTTTTATAATTTAGTACATAAATTATATCGTTAAAATCATGATCATAACATTTTTACACAATTTTAAATTCTGTTAACAAAACAATTGTATTGCTTTTAAAATTATACTATTTCTAAACACCGTATTTTTCTGAAGAATGAATCTTCTTTAAAATTTCAGGATTTTTTTCGAGTAATTGAGAAAATATGTCACATGAAAAATCAAAATTAATCAGTACAGATAAAACCGCTTTCATTGTATTCACATCCATTCGCGATTTTTCTTTAGTCCAATAGTTATTTATGCGCGAAAATACCCGTTCTACAGGTGCATTGCTGCTTGGTCAGCACATTGCAAGCTCAACAATTCTTTTGATATTTGTTAATGGTATATTGTTTTTTTGAAAATAATTGTTTATTTCGCGCCATTTGTCTGTTATGTGTACGGATTGGTACCATTTATCGTCTTTTGAATCCAAATAACCTTCAAGATAAGTAAACTCGTCAAATAAATCGTCGGAATTAACATTCAAAATTGCACATTTTGAAGAGAGAGAATTCAGACCGTGAAGGCTTACAATCTAAAAGAAGGCACTTCAAATCAGACATATCATCGTTGTTATGGTTCCAAGCTTCTAAATATGAAATCGCAGCTTCGTAGAATTCTTTCGACGTTTCTAAATAAGAATCTTCAGTAATGATATTCTCAGCAATCAATTTAGTCAATTCAGGTTTTACAACAAGTGGAACAAATTTGGCATTCTTTCGTGCTTTCAATTTAAATATCAAATCCTTGACAACCGCTCCAGATTCAATAACACATTTGTCATCGCTTTCAATTTTCAAGATGCTATGATTAAAAATTGCAGCATGCGAATGCGCAAAAAACAACCATAATTCGGTTGTTTCACTCTCAAAATAATTCTGCAAGATTTTTGGGTACTTTTTTTCAGACAACATAAATTCTTTAAGAGATGAATAAATTTTAAGAATTCTTTCTACAGCAGGAAGTAATGTCAACCACCTAACATGAATGTGTCCTAAAATTTGATGATATTCTTGGTCAGCATACTCACAAAATTCTTTCAGTCTTTCAATTCGGAATGTGTAAATTTTAAAATAACTAAAAGGTTTAGATACCATAACTTCACTATCTACAGGCAAACAATCAAAAGCAGTTTTAGCGCCATTATGTATAATATGCGCATTGCACCCAAAACCAAAAATATCTCTTCCTAACTCAGTTTGAAGTTTAGTATGAACATTTTCTGTTCCTCTTCTTAACAATCCTCCAAAATTAGTGTTAGTATTATCCGCAGACAAACCAGCCATTTTATCCTTCTATTGGAACTCGAATAGTGCGTTTAATATTTCTGAAGATAAAATCTTTGCAGTTTCTCCTTTAATTTCGTTTAGTGATACAAGTTTATTATTACTTAGATCTTTAGCACAGTCCTACTGAAAATACCGCACTAAAATAGGAAGTAATTTTACATGATTGTGATTGGAAGTATCGTAAGATATTGTTACAAATTGAACAGACTGTAAATCTTTCTTCAATTCAAGAAATGCCCACGGAGAAAAAAAATTGACAGCGATAGCTTCGCATTTTGTTCGGGCACAAGAAAATTTCTTGTCTATAAATTTCTTCAGTAAATTTGAAGTACAGTCCATGCTGCGAAACGATTGGTTGTGACGAATGGTGTGAAATGCAAGCGTTCCTTCATATGTTGCTAAGTCAAACTCTTCTTTGGATGGTTCCAGCTTACGAAAAAACTGTTTGACGGATTTCGTTTTTGTTTTTGCTGCCAAAGCTTCTTTGTATTTAATTGTAAGAATGTGATCTGCTATAGCTGTTCGTCCTTCACTTCCAACTGAAAACGTTACTTCACACATTGTACATTTTACTTTGGAAGAATTATCCGGATTCGGTTCAATAAATGGAAATTCGTTTTTCCAATCATCCAAATAATGGCATTTTCTTTTTTTTGTTTCTGATGCCATATTGACATCTATTTTAAAGAAATAAAAATATTTTTCTAAATATCTATTACGATAACAAACTTATGAGGTTTTCAAAATGTAGAATAATTAGAATTTATAAAAATTAATTAGTCGTAAGTAATAATAATAATTTCATAAAAAATGGTTTTATACTTTATTGGTTAGATATTTATAAAATGTTTACCTGATTATAAAATGTTTTAGCTATTTTTCTAAAATAAAACGGAAATGTGGTAATTGTTGTTGTTTTTAGTGGAAATTAGCTAATATTGGCAGTTTATGTAACCCAATATATTAATTGTTTTAAAAGCAGCAACTAATTTTCATGTTACGTCTTGTTTTAAATTTCTTTTCTTATATAAACATGTCTGGCGTACAGCCTAGTAAAAATGTAAACATAACTAGATATTAAAGTTATGTGTTCCAAAATTTCTGTAGTATAAGTTATAGTGTGTTCTTAAAAACTAGTTTACATTTAATTTTCAATGCTTACATTAATTTGTATGAAAATTTTTGAGAAAATAAAAATTACATATAACATATTTTTATCAAATATTTTACACAAAATTTTTAAATTTTATAACCGGGGACGCAAACCGACCGGGGACACGAGGTCCTCGCCGGGGACAATCCCCGGAAATCGGGGACGTCTGGTCACCCTATGCATAAGTGAGAAGTTACTGCGCTTATTACAAATAGTAACACGAATATTATATTTTTTTAACGCAACAATAATATAGCAAACTTTGATTATTTTTCAATAATTACTAAATTAATTTAAAAATAATTGTTATTTGTCTACCAAATATTCAGTATTTGGGTAAAAGGGAAATGGTTAATAATAATAATATAAAAATAATTGTTATTTGTCTACCAAATATTCAGTATTTAGCCGATTTTTTATTATCAAATATTCGGCCAAATCACTAATTACTACTGACAAAATTCTTTTAAACTGAAATAACGATTTTAAAATCATACAGGGCTAACATTATTTAGGTTTGTTTAGCTTATTTTATTTATATAATGTTCCAATTTTATAAATAAAAAAAATACCTAACAATAAATAAAATAGTCATCATTATAAAAAAAAATGTATAATTTTTCTCATTTCTAATTTTTTATCCACTTTCATTTTATTTTCTCCTTTTTATCATAGCTCTTAATTAGCGTGAAAATTACTTAAATACCCAGGCAGAGAAATGAATAAATTTTAATCTAATTTTTATAATGTTATTTAATTTATGGTTAGACATGAGCCATATTGCTGCAAATATCACCAAGCTTTAACTTTTGCTGCTTTGGATAATAAGTTGATTTGCCCCAACATGAGTGATTTTTTTGTATTTTATGTATTTCTAATTAGAACAATAAAAGAAGAACAATTTAAGCTTCTTCATACTATTTCAATTCCTAAATATTCTTTATTTAAAAATTGAAATATTATTTTTAATTGGCGCTTATTTTTAGGGTATATCTGATGTAGCATGGTCTATTGATAGCAGGTTACTTGTCAGTGCTTCTGATGATAAAACTTTGAAGATCTGGGAGGTGAACTCTGTAAGTTTTGGGGTTATTTATCTGAAATTTTAAATTTTTTTCATTTTTTGAAATACTTTAAAAAAATTTATTATTTTAAAAAAGTTTACAAAAATACATGGCATGCATATGTTTGTGCTTAAAAACTTTTATAATTGTGTATATTTTACATACTTAGTACATATAGTTTAATAAAAATTGAGTATTGTTTTTAATTGAAAGAATTAAGTATAGAGTTTTTTTTTAAAGCTTTTGGTTATAATGGATATTAAATTATTTTCTATGCATTGACTAAAGACTATTGCAATTTTATTGTGCTGAGTTTTCCTGCAGTGATACATTATTATCATTGATATTTATTAATTAAAGTATGTAAATTTTGTCTTTAAAGTTAAAATGTTCTGAAATAAAGATATCTATTGTAGTTAGAGGTACAAATGCACAAAATAAGTCATATACTATTTCTTTAAAATAATAATGCCCATGGCCATAAAAGTTAGGTTTACTTATGCACTTAGTATATTGCTAGGCTATATTTTTGTTTATTTCCAATGCAGCATGCGATACAGACATTATCCTACAGAGATCAAGAGAAAATACAAATACAGAAAGAGATGAAATATACGAAATACAAAACATCAAACACAAAAATTAAATCAAGAACTTAAATTGAACAAAAGTTCTCTGGCCTCCCAGTATCGGAAGTAGATGCAGTTCTTTGTGAGAACTGAACAGTGGAGAAGATGTTCAGCATTCATCGTCGCACTACTGCGGCAGAGGGGGCAGGCAGGATTATCCACTATTTTAAGACGGAAAAGATGAGCTTATAAGCAATCGTGCTTGGTAGCAAGACGAAAGGCAGCTACAGCACTGCTTCTTGGGCAATCGGGGAGATTAAGGATGTCATTTCCCCACGATTTTTCTTTTGTCTGTTCTTTTAGCAATGATATATGTGTTGTCTTAATTGCACGATTAATCATTAATGAAGTGGACTTTAATCTGACCAAGTTATTTGGGGCTTGATTGACAAACAACTTTTTTTGGCAAGTGCATCAGCTTTTTCGTTGCCGGGAATACCACAGTGGGATGGGATCCATTGTGAGGCAATCGTTTTATATTTTTTACCTATCTCTGTCATTAAAGATTTACATTTCACAATGGACAAAGAGCTAGGGACTTGAGAGTAGTTGGCAATGACCAGAATTGCAGCTTGGGAATCCGAGAAGATGACAGCTTAATCGAAAAGAGAAGGACGAGCGAAAAATTGAGTGCTAGGCTATATAGGTTCAATGATTTACAGACTACAAAACTAACAGGAGAAATGGCGTAGTTCTTCGCATATTTAAGTTATAAAAACAAAGTAAATTAATTTAAATCAAAACAATTTAAATTTTTAGATTTGATTTTAATAATAAAGTCTCTTTGTTTGGACAATTCATTTTCCAATATTTTATTGAGTTTTGTAATTTTTGAAGAAAAAGCTTTGTTTTTGTGAAAAAACTGCTATATGCAGAAAAATTTGAGTGAACATTTTTCAATATGTTTAAATATGCTGACAAGTTTCTATTATAATATGTTAACTCAGTAGTTTTTTTTTCTTTCTTTTAATTAGGTAAAATACCTGTGTTTTTTTTCTTTGAAAAACTTTAATTACCCTTATAAAGCAATTTTTTTTGGAATAAAGTAAAGTGTACTAAAATTATTATTTACAGTTATATAAATAAGGCTAAAATATTAAGGGGTGAAAGGATGACTTAAAACCAAGAAAAATGTCCTATAAAGGAAAATAATAATTTTTGAAAAAAAAGCATTTTTCAGCATCCTAGGCCTGGTTATAAAGAAACAACGGAATTATTTTTAGTATTTAATATTATAAAAAATAAAGCTTTAGACTTTTACTAAAGTTAACATGAAAGTAATTTTAGTTTTGTATTGTATTATAAAGATAATGAGTTTTTGAATGATCCTTATCATATGACAATTATTTAAGCCCAACCACGCCCAAACATGCAATAGAGCTTAACCAATAAAGTTAAACATAAACAAATTTTTGACATTAAAATACTGTCTGTACATTGTTAAATTATTCACATTAATGTTTTATCATTCATCAAATACCCATTTGTAAGTACTTCCATGTATTTTTCTATACAAAAGATTTTGAAATTTTATTGCCCAATGCAGTAACCTTTGTTATTCCATTTCACTGAATTTTCTAGTTTAGGAAGATCTAGTTTAATTTTTTGTTCTTTTTATATTATTGCACTCCAAGAAGGCATGGTATTCTCATTAATTTATTGTCTCTTTATTCACAGGATTTGGATTATCTTCCAGGGGTCTGTTTAGAAGAAATTTGGGTCTGTTAATGAACCCTTCACAAAATATTTTAACTTAAAATCGGACCCTTCACAAAATGATTTTTCTTTTAATCGGACCCTTCACAAATTTTTTTATCTTCTTTATTATTTTGTTAATTGAATAAATCCTTCCCAGAGCAGAAAACATGAAAGATGGATGTAAACGAATTAAGTTTTGTCTTCGGCAGATGATTCTTCAATTATTCATCCGAAATGAATATTCTGCGTTCAGCAGTATAGGCTAAATACCATATATTTGTATGTTGCATCTCTAATTTAGAAGCAACAATTGCTGTTTATTTTTGAAAATTAAATTTTTTTAATTATAATTTTGCAGTGCTGAGCATAATCTTGTATCTATTTACAATTTAAAAATGCCTTGAAAAAGTTTTTTGCAATAACCAATTCCCTATTTGCACAAATTCATAAAAGCAGGACCCTGGTTGAAAGAATGAGTAATTTTTTCACAAAAACAAAACCTTTCACAAAATGTCTGGACAGACCCCTATCTTCGAACTATTTTCTTGTCATTTTGCAATTGATATATTTTACTAATTATTTTATCAGTTATGTATTATCAATTTTGAAGCTTCAAAATAATAAAAAATTGTTATTATTTGAAAAATTTAAAACAAGAAATTCACTTTTTAAACTATTTTTACACAAATTGTAGATTTCCTAAAAAAAATTATATTTGTTAAAAAATATTAATTTGTGTTTATACAGTTATTTATTATTTGTGGTTATACTCCATGAGCGATTTTAGAAGGGTGGCCCACTTCTGTCTACCCTTTGATGCACCCTTTTTGTAAGCCACCATCCCTTAAAAACCCTGCCTTTTTATTCATATCCATTTTAGAAAAAAATTAATTCACTGTTTAAATAATAATTGTTCACTGGTGTTATTATTACCTTATGTATTAACTAAAACTTTTTTCTTTGATAGGGCAAATGTGTAAAGACCCTAAAAGGTCACAGCAATTATGTTTTCTGCTGCAATTTCAATCCTCAATCTAATTTAGTGGTATCAGGTTCTGTAAGTACAAATCAATTTTTGTAAAAATTAAAATTTGTGTTTTGCTATTTAGTTTTAATTAAATTGTTTTATAATTGAAAAAAGAGCAAATTTGTGAATAATAATTCTCACTTTAATTCACTATTTGTTCTTTTAATATTATTATAACAGCATAAACTGAGTAATCGTGCATCAAAGGTGGTAAATTAAGCAAATAAAGAAATTGCTCTAATTATAATGTTAAACCACTTTTGCATTCTGTCAAGTCTGACCCATTTTACAGAAACAAATACCTTAATTAAAAATGACATTAAGATTTCTGTTTATTATTTCGATTAGACTCTGATGATAAATTAATGTTTGTTAGACTTCTCTAATGGTCTTTTTTTCCTGCTAATTCATATTTTGCATAAATAATAACTGTCATGGAATATAGTTATTGAAATATCTATTTTAGATGCTAACTATACACTACAATGTACTGTTAGGTTTACAAAGTCTTGATTGTAAAGCCCACCTTTTGTAAGCCTATATTATCTAAAACCTAAGTAATATATTTTCCTGAAAACTGCAAAAATGTACTATTGAGCTTATTATTGTACTGTATGTACAAAGTTAATCAATTTTTTAAAATAATTTATTAAAAAGACTAGTAGAGAGATCTAAGGTTTAAAGACTTGAAAGTACCTATTTATTTGTTATAAGTTTGAGCAACTGATTGATCACACTGGGAACAAATTTCAGTTTATTTTCTGGTTCATAAGATTTTTTAACAGACCTTAGATATTTTCACATTATAAATCTACCATTCATTTCTCTCTCCATGCTACAATTTTAAAAATGCTTTATATTACAGAGTATACATTCCAATAATAAAGAATTAGTCAGTATGTATCAAACACTGCTAAAAAAAAATTTTTTTTGTAAGATTATAAATATGCATTGAAAGGAAAAAAGAAATTTTTATGCTGTGTGTATAATTCATTCTATAATAAATTCTATGTTTGATAAATTTATTTAAATTCTATCATGTATATGCAGAGACTCCAACCATTGCAGATTATCCGTAGTTTCTACGCAACTTTGCCTATTACCACAAACTACAGGAATTATAATCCATTCTACAAAGAAGTCTATTTTGATGGTTTTTTGTGGCTGTGGTTTTTTTTGTTTTTCAAACCATTTCCCCACTTTTTTTTTCTTTTTTTTTTCCAAATTTCAATATAATGCACTGTGTAAAACAAATCTTTTCAACCCTAAATCTAATAGCTCTATTTATTGTTCTTAAAACCGTTTCCTCAAGGACTGTCAAATTCTGATATACCTAATACATTCGATTTTTTTTATAGCTTATCATTTTTTGATGCGACAATTCCATCGTAAGTCTACATTTTTGTTTTTTTTTTTTTTTCAGCAGCCGTTCTCAATTCTAACATGGTTTTTTCAAATTCTAATATTTTTAATGTCATAATATTTTAAAATTGAATTATCGGTTTCGCAACGATCTTTTGAGATAACCAAGGGATTTTCAAATCATTTTTAGTTTATTTCCACATGCTCTTTTAAATTTCAAAAATTCTTGTAAGTTATTACAACATATAAATTTTGGGTTTGAGTAATCACTTTTGACACACTCAATTCATGATGATTCTATTATCAATCAACGTTGTCTCTCTATCGTTTACTGGCAATTATTAATTGTTTTCTTCGTCATATTTTAAATTTCGTCATTTTTTATGCTATGTTGTTACACATGCGAATTCTGAACTTGAATATTATTTACACTGTTATGTCGTGAATTCATGTTGATATCAGATTATTTCTTTACAGTTGTTATGAAAGTGAGTCATTTTTATGTGTTTATTACAGTTATTTATAATGTTATGGTCCATTTCCTTCTAGTTTTAGAATTTTGAAATTTTGTATACATTATTACAACAAACCAATATCCTAAAATGAGAAAAATCCTAATTTCTTAATTTTTATCGCTAATTGTTTAATGACTTAAGTTTGCTAATACCCATTTTATTGTAAAACTATTGAAATTACTGGAAAATTACTTAAAACTTTCATAATTAGTTGCTACCGAAAACTCTGACCAGAGGTTGGATGGAGTCTCTGTATATGTCTGAATCAATGTGTAATAATGAATTTTTCTCACTAGTTTGATGAAAGTGTACGTATTTGGGATGTAAAAACAGGAAAATGTTTGAAGACCCTTCCTGCGCACTCAGATCCAGTCTCTGCTGTAAGTAATATTTTATACTTATCAATATGCAATCACTTAGCATTCTAAATTCTATTGGAATATTCGTCTAGAAATTATCCTTAAAATCATCTGAAGAGAACATTATAAGAAACCCTTTAGAGTACCTGAAACTACATTAGTAATTTGAAGTATAAGGAGATGACTTCTCATAATGTAATGACTTCTATAAGTAAATGACTTCTGATACACAAAAAATTAGCTAAGACGTTTTAAATGTTGGTAAAAAAATTTCAACAAATTATGATAAGATTACTTCCCTTCTCCATAACATCAACTAATTCCTTTCTTGTACAGTGAAACCTACAGCGAAGACCACCTCCATGTAGTAACCTCTTCTTTTTACGACCACTTGGGAGACACAGAAATTTTGTTTTTTTTTTCATATACTTTTTGTTGAAGAAAACCTTTAGCAGAGACCATCAAAACCTCTCTCATCGAGTGGATAAACTTCTGCACGTGAAAAAGGTTTAGTAGGGAAATACCAAAGAAATATCTACACAAAAAATATTAACAAAACAAAATATTTGCGTGCGGCTCTTATTTAGAGAACTCTTTTTGACGATCTCTGAAAGAGATCTACAACCTTATGTTGCAGTAGAGCTGAAAGTTAAATTAAAAAAAGAAGTTATTTTAGAAAAAAAGAAGCATCTCAAACAAACACACCTCTTTTCATTTTTTAAAGCTAACTGATTTATATGATATAAAATTAAATGTAAACTTAAACAAAAAACATAATTGTTAATTTATTTAAAATAGTTCTATCTATTAGTAAATTTATTTTACATATATAGTGGGAATAATTTTTTTTGACACTCAATATTTACGATCTAGTTTTCATAATGTCAATACAAGTGGCATTTCCACACCAAGACCAACCTTCATTAGCGACCATTTTACTGTGGAACAGAGAGTGGTCACTCCCGAAATGTGTCACTGTATATAAAGTTATACTTTATGCACACAAAAAATAATTCATTTAGTGTGTAAATTAAAGATTCCTTTGGTTTTCTTTGTTTTGCCAAAATTGATCAGAAAAGAAATTAAAATAACTTTTTCTTTATCTATTCACATAAGTATTAACTCCAATATTTTACTCAAACTGTTAAGCACTTGTCTATATAAGAAAGTTTTTATTATTAATTTTTGTTCTCTATTTATCCATTACTTTATATCTGATACAATTGCATTTTACTAGATTGCTAATTCTTAAAAGGAACTATTATTTAGAAAATCTTGCCCTATAGGATGTAAATTAATTAGGGCTATTTTAATTTCTCTCCTCTGAACAAGATTTTTTTTTATTAACTTTTTTTCATTGTTGTAGTTCTAATGAACGGATATTGTTCGAGTGTCATTATTAACGGCTTGTAGATTCAATTTATGAGAGGGATTATTGTCGATAAAATAATTAGTTTTTATCATGAGTGTGTGTGAAGTAATACATTTACTATTTTAGGTACACTTCAATCGTGATGGGTCTTTAATAGTCTCTAGTAGCTATGATGGTCTTTGGTAAGTTGAATTCTTAATCTAGAAATAATTTTATAAAAATACATTTTTAATTCTTCCTCACCTCCTCATTATTATCATCAATAGAAAAGCTTTAAATGTGTTTTTTTATTTATTGATTGTTGTAAAATGATAAATCTTTAAATTGGTTATCTTGTGGTATAATTGTATACATAAAACTGAAATAAAGCATTTAATGAGTAAGATCTTTATATATGTATTTCTATTGCATTGTTCTATAAATTAAGTCTCCGTTGACAACACTTACCATTTTTCTCAAAGCAGACACTCTATAGTTGAAAGATATTGATTTAAATTTTTTATGATATTATCTTACTTAGAATTTATATGGCAAGTTTTAAGTGATAATGAGTAAATTTTTATATAACTAATTTTAAAAACTGAGATCATGAAAATATGCTTAATAGATTCGAAAGAAAAAACAGAATATGTTTACTACCAAAAATAGCAGTTGGTGCTTCTTCCACGGGAAAAACGTATATTCCCTCCTGCTTTTGTGACATGATGAGAGGAAAACCTCCCATGGTTAACCTGGCAATATACAGGATTCTAACGCATGACCCACCTACCACTGAGGATAATTTATGTCAGCACGGTTATCCCGTGAACAGAATTTTCGCTAGGATTCAAACACGAGTCCTTATTGGGAGGCAAATGGTCTGACCCACTGCGGCTCTAACGTGTTATTATTTCATATTATAACAGTTGTTGAACAGCCGACCCATTTTTGGATTTGCAATTACTAATGTTCAACTCCATAGCTTTGAAATTTTGAGCCCAATCCAGAAGACAAGGGAACTCGATCAAGTATTGGGGAAAATTTTGCCTTCGTGGAGCACTTTTTGATGGAACTAACCCGAATTTGCGTTACGTGGTGAGGAAAATCGTCAAAATCTCCCACAGTTAGCCTGATGGCAAGGGGACTGTAAGCCATGATTCTGTCTACAACTGAGTATATTTTACGTCAGCACTATACTCGGTGCGAGCCAGATTCGTATCGACTAGCCATTGCTGGGAATCGAGCCTGGTTCACCTCATTGAAAGGCGAACACTCTATCCCCTGAGCCATTGGCATGTTATTATTTTATAACCGGCGTTGAACAGCCGAAGAAATGTTGGGGTTTACGACTACTGATGTTTAACGCCGTAGCACTCTGCTGCGTTTATTGTATCCGATGATTATGTAATGTTCTCTTTAATTATTACAGTTTCTCCTCAAGCACATACTAATCTAAATTTTATTTGTTAATAGTCGAATATGGGATACAGCCTCTGGACAATGTTTGAAAACATTAATAGGTAAGATAAATAATTTTTTAGTTCCATTTATTAGGCAATCGAGTAATACAATAAAAATTTGATCCATTGATTCCATATCTGTAGTTTTCCCCTATGTATGGTCTTGTCTTAATAGTCCCATCACAAATGTTATTCTGATATTGTTAGTAATATCCGTTATGATCATTTTTGAAGCTACCCGTACAAATTCTACGTAAATGTTTTAAAAAATAAATAAATATTAAAGTTACTTTATTTTGAAGTGAAAAATAGCAGTCAATTCCTGGTGCTAATGGTGAATAAGATGATAGGGATTTGTAACAGTTAGGGAATATTGCATCTAACATTAAGTTTGATGTTCATGAATCGGTTGAAAAAATGTTGAAACTTTAGTAGTTGCCAGTTCAACAAATAGTTAAAGCTGAAGAAGTGCACAGTGATACCAATAAACTCAGTGAAATGAGACCACAACCATTGCAAAGGGCCTCAAAGTCTTTTAAATAATGATGAACTTTCTGTATTTACTCAAACTTATAGAAAATTAACAGCAATGTGTTACCAATGTTGAAAATTTATTGTTGGCATTGAAAAGAAAAAAGTGTGTTCAAGCCAATATTTCCAAACGTTTGAAATAAATGTCAATTTTTTCTTTTGAATTGTAAATATTTTTGCTGAAGTTCATAATTTTTTTTAAAATTGGTATTACAATTTATTAATTTTCAAATCCATCACTTTAAAACCGACTGAGGACTGAAAGCTCTTATTCGTTATCATATGTCTAACTTGAGTATCTATTTTAATAGGAAAATTATTTCTCTGTAGCTATGTCTGGAATTAAGTATTTACATCAAACTTCTTTATTTATTCTTTTTTATCTTTCTTAATATTTAAATAAATATCCTTGTAAATAGTTATTGTCCATTATTTTATTATTTCTACATCTTTGAAAATATTCTAAAAGCAATTTACGGTGTTAAACTTCGTTACTAGGGTACCCTTCTCATAAACGGACAACTCTCATAAATGGACAATTATAAGATTTCTACATTATTTCAATACTTTATTTGTATCTATTGAAATAATATCTCAATTGATTATCTTTATTTAAATTTGAAGAATTTTAATATTGTGCCTCTCTTCAGGCACTTTTATTTTTGTAAGTAAAATAGAAGGGAAAAAAATCTCTTTACTTATATATTATGTAACTATTTTTCAGATGATGATAATCCTCCGGTGTCTTTCGTTAAATTTTCACCAAATGGCAAATACATATTAGCTGCTACTTTAGACAAGTATGAACATTAAAAGTCACTTTTAATTTTAAATATTAATAAAATTTAAGTATTTAGTATTGATCATGATTCTTTTTCAGCACACTAAAGCTCTGGGATTACAGCAAAGGAAAAGTAAGTGAAATTTTGTTTTAAAATTTAATAATTCATGTATATTAAAGAAGTATTTTTTTAAAACAACTATTACTTGTTATAGATCGATTTCTGCATATTTTATGTTCCACTGAAATATAATTATTTTACCTGTTTTTATTTTCGAAACATAATATTCAGGAACTAAGTATCAATATCATAAGGCTTGATACCATTAAGATATATTTATTATTGCCCAATAAGGTGCTGAATGATTATTTTAGCTTGCTTCCTACTTTTAGTTTATATTATATGAATGTAAGATCTACTGGGGTTTAAATATGATACACTATTCTAAGCATTTTTAAATAACAATTTTATAGTACTTATTTTGTAAGAAATATATCATTCTAAATTTTCAAGATTTTTGATATAATAAATAAATAAAGTAAATCATTCTGATAGTTTACCTTTTTAATAAACATCAATTTAATGTCAGTGAGTTTTAATTTTTCAAATTCTTTTCCACAGAATTTTGGACATAAATAGCCTTGAATATCACGGTTTAATCTTTCATATATTTTTTTAACTAAGTGTGAATATTGATAAAGAAACAGAAATAATCCTTCTTAAGATTATGTGAACGATTTTTGAAGCTTTTAAGATGCTGATAGTCAGAAATAATGTTTCCGAAGTGATAAGTAACATTCAGCCAATCAAAACTCTCATATATTAACTCTAAATGAAAAAAAAATCCTAATACTCAAAATAGAGTCATGGTGACTCAGAGGATCGAGCATTCACCTACCAATGAGGTGAACCAGATTCAAATACCAGGAATGGCTGGTCGATACGAATTGTGCTCCAGGCTTGTATGGACCAAAGTGCTGAGGTAAAATATATCCAGTGTAGATGGATCATGGGTTAAGAGTCTAGCCTTGCCATTAGGCTATCCGTGGTAGGTTTTCGTGGCTTTCCTCTTCTTGCAACGCAAATGCGCGTTAGTCCCATTGAAAAGTCCTCCACAAAGGCTCATTTCTTCCAATTTTTGATCCAGGAGTTCCCTTATCTTCTGGATCAGGGTCAAAATTACAAGGCTACAGAGTTGAACATTGAGAGTCGTAAACCCAAAAAGTAGATTGGCTGTTCAACGAAGGTTATGAAATAATTAACGAATCTTCCAGAAGAGGTTAACATAATTTGGCTGTATTTCATAATTTTGTCAGTTTATCATAGCTGTGTATATGTTACTCATCTTAATCTAATTTTTTTCTTATAGTGTCTGAAAACTTACACTGGCCATAAAAATGAGAAGTATTGCATTTTTGCCAATTTCTCTGTCACAGGAGGAAAAGTGAGTTCTATTTATTATTATTTTTCTTCATTTATAGTACTTTCTTTTTCTTTCAAAAGAACAAAACAGGTGAAAGTTGTAGAAAAATTGAGTAACATATTTATTTTTAATATTCTATTGCATAAAAAAATACAACTTAGTCATGAAATAAAGTCTTTGTCCATATTTTTTTCCCCAAAATGTTTGAAAATAAAGTTTAGAAAAATGTATTTATTTATTATAAATAAAAATGTATATTTGTTTGCACATTTGAAAATAACAACAGCTAATAGTATATGAAATTAAAACAGGCTATAAAAAATAAATTAACATAATCAAGATAAAAAATTAAAAAAACTTAATGAAAAAAATTAACACAAAAAGTGAAAAAATTTTGATGTTTATTATTTTCTCTTATGAACTTATTTAATTTTCTTTCTTAGTGGATTGTATCTGGATCTGAAGACCATATGGTATATATTTGGAACTTACAAACTAAAGAAATTGTTCAAAAATTAGAAGGGCACACAGGTAAATGAGCTGTTTTGTATAATTTCTGACAATTTTTAATTTGGATACTTTTAGCTTTGATTCCTTTGCACCATATCTTTAGTTTTACAAATTCAGTTTCTTATGTTTTGATCAGTTAGTCTTGCCTCTGTTTTGTTTCTGAGTTTGTGTACACATTATCACATAGAAAAAATATTTAGTTGGATAAGCTCTTTAGTTAAAGTACTTGATTAAAAATTTGAACTTTCAGCAGTGTCAAAATAGCATGAAAAATGTTTTGATTGGCTGTTTTGATTTCTTTTAAAAGGTTTAGTTAGACTGATGTTCACAGGGTGCGTGGCATTTTTAAAAAGTGCTTAATTTCCCCTTTTTCAAAATGAGATTTTTCCTTTATTGGGCTGATTTTTGCTTTCAACTATGCAAAAAGACACAGTTCACATTGCTCTATTCAACGTTTTACAATTAATTAAACCCCAATCTATTTCGGAGTATTGTCAGTCCGTAATGTGTGAAAACGCCATTCGTTTTATACAATTAAAAATTTCATGATTTTTGACAATTGTCAAAAACAATGCCAAAAGTTTTTTTTTTTTTTTTTTTTTTTTTGACATGATGGTTCAAACAACAAAAAACAGTCAATTGTCAAAAACTTTCCAACCCTACCTAATTAATGATATTTTTTTAAAGTGCTTAAAAATATTTTTTGAGTGCTTGAAAAGTGCTTATTTTTTTTTTAAATAATTTGGCTATGCACCCTGTGTTCAAATTAAAAGAATTTTCAGATTTTGCCAATTATCTTCAAACTAGAGAATTGATTTAATTAAAATTTAGCATGAAGTAATTGCAAATTTAGCTGTTATGCAAACCAATGATCAATATAAGTATGAACCACTGATTACAGAATCAAACTATAAAAAATAGGTTAATACAGAATATATTTCTCTCCTATTCATCAAGGCTTACAATAACTATAAAAAAAGTAAACAGAAGGTTTCTAGACCTCATACCAAGTGTTTTTTCAAGACATGGAGAGTTGTGTAGACATCCAACATAATCTTAGCTTAGCCTAGAACATTTAATCATAATTGCGGTAATGGTCAATTTCTGAGGCGTTGGAGGGTAGTTGGCAGGTCTCTGGCTTTCTCCAATTTGAACTTATTCCAACGTTCTAGAAATCAGCCATTCAATCAGCAGTCTGGCTTGCACAAGGTTGGCAAGGTTTAGGACAGAATGGATTAATCCACGGTTTAAACCGTCCTGTCCAAAACTGTCTTAAACTGTCCAAAACCCTTTTACTCAAATTATGTCACAATTTTATCAGAACAATATTTAAGAGGTAAAATAAACATAGAACTAATAACATATTGATAATTAAATCTACTACAGAATATTTGTTTTTAAAAGTATAATGTTTTATTAATATTGTTTGACTCTTCAATTTAAACATTAAACAAAGGAAGATTAATCAGTAATCAAGTTCAATTGGTCCTCTCATTCAATAGTTCATAACTGAAGATGGACCTTGCCATACAGGTTAAGCTATTAGGGACTAAGTGCTTGGTTAGTCAAAAACAGGTTTATTTACCTATAGTACTATTCAAGAATACTGTTATTTCATTCATGTTCAATTCTTTTAGCATAGTGGTGATACATCACCAGTGTCAGTAACTGAAACTGATGTTATGCCCTTCAAAACTGTTAATACATTTTTTTAGTTATTTTGTATTTTCAATTTAAACTAATATATTTATATTTAAAAACAATTTTTTTTAAAAGTAGGTGTCTTTTTTATCATCCTGTGATGCAGAAATTATAAAAAAAATTTTTTAAAAAATATTGTGAATAATAAAAGGTTAATTTTTAAACAAATTTAGTATTTCTTTTTTTAAAAAAATTATTATTTTTTAATATTGCATTATTTATCCTTATGCAAAAATATTATTTATCAGTATTAAAAGCATATTTATATTTAAAGGATTAGGTATTCACTTTTGTTGTTCAATGAATTATGGAGGTTCAAAAATTATAAACCTTTTCCTATTATATTATTTTCTTTTGATAAGTTAAAGTAAATTGTATAAAAAATATCAAATATTTATTGATACATGTAATTATTATGTGTATAATGGTTATACCTATAGAATTTTTACCTTTTACCAAAGTTTTGGGCAGTTTTACCCAGTTTAAGACAGTAAACAGTGTCCAAAACCCCAACCCTGTGTAGTTTGCCGAAATATATTTCGGTTAAGGACATAGTGTTCTTTTAGTCTACAATTTTCTGCATAAAGATATTTTATGATTTGCCGGTCACGTCTTTAAACCTGAACCATAAAAAACTTTTGTGTGATGGACAATTGCTGCCAGGAAGACATTAATTTTCCTATTCTCAGCTCAAAATCACGCTGTAAAGCCAAAAAGATGAAGTAATTTAAATCTTTCAGTAGTAATGCGAGAAAGTTGTCAACTAACATCATTAAAAAATAGGCAAAATCTTGCAATTTTTAATCGATATCACCTGCCACGTCATTTGGCTGAAAAATGTGACGAGAAGATATCAATTCAAGATTTTACATATTTCTTAATGATGAGAGTTGACAACTTTTCCACACATAATGACTTTTTCTTCCTACCTTACATGGACTATAATACTAAGACTATACCATTTATTCGCCCTAATTTTAGTTTGACTTTCTAAACATTGTTTTATGCTGCAGAACTCTTGCAAGATGATGCCTGCGCATTATAACATATGCGGTTATTTTGTTAGTATTATATCAACCTTTTTAGATCGGTTCAGTGCTTATAAAAAATGTTGACAAAAAATAAGTTATACTGTATTTCTTAATTTTAACTTTTCATTCACAATACAGCTCCACTTTCCATAGATAAAACTCAATTTAAAATTAGTCACATTTTCCATGTTTGGCCAAATTTATTTAATGAATGAACATACAGCAGTTTTGTCTCTAATTTTCAGTTCATAATTTATGTAAATGTGTTCTTTGCTCCAAATTTGCATATTATTCCCTTAGTTCTTCCAAATGTAATATCTTACTTCCAACTTTCCCCATGCTTCCTGAACAGAAGTAACTGAATTCAGCTGAAACCAAAATTGCCTTAATTAGGCATTGTGAGAATTTAAATACAAGCGAAAGGAAATCTAATATTAGCAAAAACAGAACTTCATCAGGGGGCACACTGCTCTGTCAATGGAGCCTCTCTGTTGTCGGTGGTGAAACCAAACGCTGAGAGTGTCCTGAGGCACTGTCAGTTTTTGGAAAAGAGACAATACCTCAAGACTGAAACAAAAATTAAAATACAAGACAAAATTGCTATTGTTCTTGTAATTTTGACTTGTGTTTCATAAAAAATTTTTTTATTTCAATCGTGTAATTTTTAAGGTATTTTTTTATTTTTCATTATGGGGCCTCAGGGCACTGTTGGTTTTTGGTTTTACCACATATAACAGAAAAGCTCCAGCATGTTGGCAGGGTGGTGTATCTTCCTTTTGCTTGTATTTAAATTCTTACATTTGCATTTAAAATATAAATTATGTATATTTGTTATAATTCAAATACCATTTCAGATGTTGTTCTATGCACAGCTTGTCATCCAACTGAAAATGTTATTGCGTCTGCTGCATTAGAAAATGATAAAACTATTAAAATCTGGAGAAGTGATTCATAATAAGAATTTCATAAAGTTCCTTTTTATATTAAATCATTGCTTCTTTTGTTTAGTTATTCATGTTGTAAAAATATCATTGTTGGCTTGCTATAATTGTGCTAAATAAAGTTTTTTTTTATGTATGTGTTTTCACTGTATATCATAAAATCAATTCTTTGTTACTCATGGGATTTTATTTGTGACGTCAGATAAGAGCATATTTGGCCAATCAAAACCTTTTTTTTTTACATATCACAAAAATACATGCTTTTGATTGGCGTTATTTAGCCATTGTAATTGCAAACATTTAGCTCAATTTCGTACTAATGTCAGCAAGGATATGAATTTTTCGCAGCTAGATGGCAAAGTTAATCAGAAAACTGCTTTCTTAATGTCAGAAAATAAATCAAATGGGCTGAACGATATTTCATCTGACCATTGGGGGGGGGGGGGGGGGGACATTTAAAGCCATTTTAGGTTCCAGTCACTTTTCTTGTTATATATCTATAATGAGGTGAAAAATTTAAATACCTTCATAAAGTTCGGTATTCGTTACTGAAATAGTGAAGCAGAGGGGGTCCCGGGCCTCAATTTGGCTAAGTCGGGCCTGCTCCTCCCCCATAAATTGATCAGGAGAGTGTTTGAAAGTTTGGACCCCTTAATGTTAAGAACTGAAAAATTTTTGAACACAATTATAAAATTTGTTTATCCAAAGATAAATTTTAGTAAATAATAGTCCAAAAAATTGAATAGCAAGGTATGCAAGTTTTTACATCATTTTAAAAACTGTAATTTTACATGACAAAATATAAAATTTGAGCAAATTTGAATTTTAAAAAAGCCTTATATTTAAAATTTGATTTCTCAGAAACTATTCAAACAATTTCGCTCAAAATTTGCATTGCTATATAAAATTGCGCGCTTTGTAATGTAAAAAATTGCATATCTTGCAATTCAATTTTTTTTTACTATGTAAATTATCTTTGGCCAAACAAATTTTATAACTATGTGTAAGAATTCATCAATTTGCTTAACATGGCGAAATAAGCATTAAGGGGTCCAAAACTTAGAACTGCTCTCCTGACCAAATTATTGGAACTAAATTTTCCACATTGCAGTTACCCCCAATATTTTGGGGGTTAGATATACAAATCTGTTCAGAGAAACAGACAAGTTTATTCAGAGAAAGGACTTTTTTGTAACTTAAAATATTGTCTGCACTATTTGATTGGTATATTTGAGGTCACCCCCTCAAATCATTAAGAATGAATCTTAGCAAGTAAAGATATAATCATTAGATCAAATAGTAATTGTAACAAGATATGTTATGAAACACTTGTTTGCTGCCAATTAATCAATCAAAAGTCCTATTTAATGATCGTGGAAAAATTTCCCTACATCATTACCTTCATAGCACCAACATGTGCAATGTTTATAGTAGTGATTTCAGAAGGTGAGTTATTTCCTTTTTGTTTTAATTTGTTAGTAAAATTGATTGATTAACATTGTTTATTCTTGATTCATATGAATACCTGTTTGCTTCACCTGTCCTGATAGATATTTTAAACACTAAAAATATTTTTCCAAAATAATAGACAGCTATAATAAAATCAACGGTATATATATTCAAAATATATATATATACATACTTTATTACAAATTTTAGTATGAAAACATTTCTGCTATATAATCTTAGCACTTACAAATAAATTCTATTTGTACAAATAAATCCTATAAATCAAAGAAAAATAATTTTAAAGTTCAATAGAAAGAACGAACCAGCAATTAGTAAAATCTAGCTGCATCAATTAATAGCGATGGAATATGATTTGTTATTGCCTGAAATGGAATAAATATGAATGAGTATAATATTATTATAACAAGTCTTATTTAAGTTTGCGATTGCAAATCTTACCTTTCTCGGCAATTGACCATATCTAGCAAACTCTTCTAGAAAAACTAATGCGTTTATGATATCAGAAGGTATATCTAATTTATTACTTTCCCTGAAAAATAATAACTAAATTTCAGTTTTAGAGAAACATATTTTTAAACATCTATCAACAATAAATATTGTAAAATAAATGTATAACAATTTCTAGCAAAATAAAATTTCTTAAAAATAACTTATTGCTAACTAAAAAACAATTAAAAATGGTTCCTAAAGCCATGAATATAATAGTAAAAATTGCTTCCTACGGACAAATGTCTGTAATAAACTCATAATGGTTATTTGGTAAGTCAACTAGATGATGTTTTCATTATTTTATTTTGAAATCTATGCCGGTATGTATTGTTAAAATATCCATTTTTAGGAAATAAAAACAAAATAATAATGATCAAGAAAATCGAAGTAGAAAATAAAACAGAATTTTAGTGTTGGAAGTTTTTAACATTTTAAATACATATTAATAGATAAATAAATCAAGCTTATTTGAGAAATAGCATTATTTTTGAAAGTTTTTATTAATTTGACTTGCTTATTGTCAAATTTTCCTTGGCAAAACTTGAAAATTTTATATATATGTTACCGTCTTAAAGTGTAACTTGAACCGGTTTAACTAGGTATTCTATAGAATAACGATTAATTCAGTGTTAAACTATGAAATACTGTGCTCAAAAGTTTTTAGAACCGGTTCTAGCTGCTTGTAGTCAGTTTTGAACCGCTTACAGCTGCTTTGCAATGATGTGTGTGTACGCTTCATTCACTTGCTTTTTAGTTATTAATATGAGCATTAATGAATTATATCATCTGCTTTTCCTTATTATTTATCATTTAATCATCTCCGTAATAGGGATAAAATGTATTTTTTGAGAGATTTTAGCTATTTATGATCAATTAATTTACAAAATAAATTTGAAATAGTTTATTTTTCACTTTTACGGTCTATTACTAGTTATTTCATAGAATAACAAGATTAAGTATGAAATTTTTCATCTATTATATACTTTAACTGACTTGTCTAGTTATTCTAAGAAATAACAGAATCATACACTTTATCGCTAACATATATATATGTATATATTAGTGGTTTTAAATGTACAATTTTTTTTAACAGTCTAAAAGAAAAAGCAATAATAGTGTAAGAGTTAATCAATGGAGGTTACTAGCGTCAAACAGATGGGCTATGGAATAAGCTGTTCAAAGCAACCAAAGCTGGTAACCGACTGTAGTGGATAGAAAAGCAAAAATTAGTTTAAATAATGCATCAGGGGTCTGTCCAGACATTTTGTGAAATTGTGAAAAAAATTATTCACATTCTTTCAACCAGGGTCCGCTTTTGTGAATTTGTGCAAATAGGGTCCGTTATTGCAAAAAAACTTTTTCAAGGAGTCTTTTAATTGTAAAGACATACAAGATTATGCTCAGCACTGTAAAATTATAATAAAAAAAAATTTAATTTTTAAAAATAAACAGCAATTGCTGCTTCTAAATTAGAGATGCAACATATAAATATTTGGTATTTAGCCTATACTGCTGAACACAGAATATTCACTTTGGAAGAATCGTCTGTCGAAGACAAAACTTAATTCGTTTACATCCATCTTTCTTTTTTTCTGCCCTGGGACGGGTTAATTCAATTAACAAAACAATAATGAAGATAAACAAATTTGTGTAGGGTCCGATTAAAAGAAAAATCATTTTGTGAAGGGTCCGATTAAAAGAAAAATAATTTCGTGAAGGGTCCGTTTTTACGTTAAAATATTTTGTGAAGGGTCCGTTAACGGACCCAAATTTCTTTCAAACAGACCCCTGTGCATGATGAAATTTCTGCAAAAAAATTCTGGCAATTTAATTTTGTATTTATCATTAATAATAATGTAATACACACATTTTAAAAATATAATAATATATAAAAGCAATAATATTAATTTTTTATTAGTTATAATCTTATCCTTAGTTAAAATGTTCTTTAATCCTTAATTAAAAAATTTTCTACATTTTGTGATAGTAAGAGCTTATTGTTAGTTTTCCTCACTATCACTTATATATTGATAAATAATACTGCATAATCAAAACCATTTTAGAACCTCCACAACTTGACTTAATTTCCAAAAATTGTCAATTAATATTCTGAGTTTTTTTACACACAATGGTTGTATTTGATTTATTAAAGAAAGGGCATAATTTTAATTGCTATGTTTTTATTTATAAAGAAGAATTTCTGTTAATTTTTTGCAGAACATATAAAACCCAGGTACACCTGTTTTCATAGTTGAAGATTTTTAGTGAGCTGAAATTATTTATTATGAACTGCATTTTAATGTGAGTCTTGATTATTTCCAATAGATACATTGAAAATTAGTTCATTAATTTAGATTGATACCAGAAGTGTTAAAAAAATTTACCAATACAAAATGTGAAGGAGTTCTATTGTAAAGAATAATATATAATTCCCAAGACAGAATGTTATCAAGTGAGAAAAAAGCTATATCCGATTAGCTATAATTATTATGACCTATATATCCGATTAGATTATTTTATCTAAACTGGACTACAAAAATAAGCACTTTAATTAATTGCATAAAATAAACTACATCAATCAACCATATAGTTAATAAATGATAAAGGTATTTTAACTTTTTTCTTACCCTAAGCCATCTACAACAGATCTTATGTATTGTCCCATATATGAAAGGAATGTATTTTTGTGCTCTTGATGAAACTGTTGGAGAAATGTAAGAGTTCCTAGTACGAATGGCAAGCCATCAATGGCATCAGTTGCTTTTCTACTAATAAGGATATCTAGGGAAATTTTAAAAACAGTTTGAGAAATATATAAAATAATTATGTTTTAAAAATATATTCCAATCTTTTTGCAATTTATATTGGCAGAAAGCTTATTTTTAAGATTACCAATTTAGTTAGTCACTTTGAGCAATGAAAGTTTTTAGATAATAATTTGAGACTACAGTCTGTATCAGATGGTAAACTTACTAGCCAATGGAATCCTTCCCTCATTGTCATCAAATTTTCAAAAATGGAATCATTTATGTATAATTACATTAAAACACTTTATATTGGATAATATAAATTAGTACAGTCGAACTCGTTTATAACGAGCACAAAGGGACCGTAACATGTACTCGTTAAATCCGAGTGCTCGTAATAAACGGGTCCTTAAGGCAGGCTTGCAACCAGAAGAGGGGTGGGGGGTTGGGAGGTCAAATTATTGAGTTTGCATAAAATTTAATTAATACTTACCTACTTTAATTAATTTAATTAAATACTTTTCTTAATTTAATGATAACTATCCCCCCCAACCAGCAAAAAATTTCTAGTTGCGCTACAGTCTTAAAGGAAAGAAGCAATAAACGGAAAGAAAAATAAAGGAAAAGATTCTTACCAAAACATTTATTTTTTTCATTAATCTACATATTTAAAATAGTACTTTGTTAGCTTACTTTGAAGTTTCAGTTAACGGTTTTTTTTTTATTGTGAGCGCATTTCTTATCATTTTGAAAAAAAGATTGCAAGACAGAAAAATATTGCTCGCTAAAACCGGGTCTTGCTCGTTAAAAGCGACTTCTGTTCCATAGACTTTACATTGATCCAACCAAATATTCTCGTTTCCCTCGGTAAATCCGAGTTCTCGTTAAATCCGAGCTCGTTATAAACGAGTTCGACTGTAACATTTTATTTAATAAGATCCATTTTATAACCGGCATTGAACAGTCGAATTATGAGTTTACGACTATCAATGTTCAATTTTGAGCCCAACCCAGAAGCCAAGGGAATTCCTGGATTAAGCATTGGGATTTAATAGCCTTCGTGGAGCACTTTTTGATGGAACTAACCAGTATTTGAGCTACATGGAGAGAAAAACCTTCTCTGGTTAGCCCAACGTCAAAGGCATTCTAACCCATGATGCCTCTACCACTGAGGATATTTTATATCAGCACTGTGGTCTATGCGACCTGAAAGCAGAATTCATACCAAAAAGCCATCACTGGGATTCGAACCTGGGTCGCCTCATTGGGAAACGTCACTCTATCCTCTAAGTCACTGCGGCTCAAGTTAGCAACATTATAGCATTTGTACTTTAAACAATAAGAAACTTTTTATTCATATCATTTTATAAATGCAACAAGTGAGGCATGTGAATGTGAACAAATAAAAATGTTTTACTTTTTTAACTTTAAAACTCGCTTGAGGTAACTTGTAAAACCTATTTTCCACGATGTTTGATGATACAAATGATGTTTGATGTTTCACACAAATGAAATATTTTTCACAATTACTGCTAAAATAATTTGCTTAAACTTGCTAATATTTGGTATGCACAATTAAAAATTAATATTTTAGTGAAATTATTTGTACATATAATGCTGTGCAAATTATAACAACAAATTATGATTTGAAAAAAAAAATGCTACACAACTATTAGAGAACAATTCGAGCTAGAAAATATAACAAAAATAAGTATGAAAGGTGTCATACCGATGCTTTTATCGTAAGCCATTTTTGGTAGTTGAGAAGTTATGAATAAAAATAGGAAAAGAGACATATTTAACAAAGGTCTAGTAGTTATATAAATCTGTAAAAAAAAAGAAAAATATTTTAATAAATATTAAAATCGATGATAATAAAAAATGCACTGACATATTCTATAGGTAAATTGAAAGAAAATAAATACATAAATTCAAATACAATATTTAGTGTATTTAATGACAGGTCAGAATTACAAGCATGATTTATTTTTATTACATGCGTGTATAAATTAAATTATTAGTTAATTGATTTTAACAAATATTTGCAGATTAAAATTATTGCTCTCTGCTTAGAAAGCTAAACAATTTAACAAAAAATATGGTCAAAAATAGACGGTTTGCATATGTTTATCTTATCCAGCACTAATTTAAAAACTATATATATATTTCTCTTACACGGCGACAAAAAAAAGCCTCATTACAACTCCCCGAATGGCAACGCTAGAAAATCGACCAATGATTGCCGCTAAAAATGTCACATGCCAAATCTAGCTGAGATGGCTCAACATATAGCGCTTTTAAAAACGGAAACTGAAATAACATTTCAGCTGCGGCAATCTCATACTATTGAGCTAGGCAGAAGTGAGTTGTCTTTGTCTATAGATCTCTATTTTAGTATTTTGTCAAAAGCACTTTTTTTCACGAATTTATATATTACGAATTTATTTGACGATTTTCGGTTTATATCACGAACTTATTTGTTTTATTATTGTTAATAGTTATTCATTGAAAAATGAGTCTCAGTCAATGAGTCTTTACTTGAATTCAAATTTATTGCAATGACATAGTATTTACTAAAAATATGTAATTTTCAAAAATACAAAAAAGTTGTTATATGGATTTGAATGATTGTTTTAAATTCTTAGAATTTTGTGCATTTGCAATGTACCTAAGTTAGCAGCGAGTGAAGCGAGCTTGGTTTGCAAAGCAAACCATATAAGATTGCGTAGCAATTTTCGGGGGTTAGCGAGCAGGGGCAGCCCACTAGTTGTATGTAATTCTAACTTTTCTATTATTTCACTGCTTATAATTTTTTATATATATTTTATTAAGTTTGAGATAAAATAATTTGTATCCAAAATCTTTGACTTTTAATGACAAATGTACAACACATTAGTTACATAAATAACTGCATTCAACATAAGTAATATTATAATACAATTATATAATTAAAAATATATACTCTTTAATAATAAAAAAACAGCATTTACCTCAGCAACTGATGAATTGAAATAAGAACATTAATTTATAATAGTTGGGATCTGTACACAAATCTTACCTGGAACATATCCAAGAATCTTAGACCAAAAGACTAAATATTTTAATTTCACAAAAAAAAAAGACTCACTATTCTAGCTTCATAAAAAAAGTTTCACTATTAAAATGTGTTTCAAAAATAAGAGAAAGATAATAAAACCAAAATTTTGAAAATAGAAACAATGGTTAAATAATCATTTTAAATTTTCCTTGTTCTCTAATATCAACAGATCAAAAACTATAATTACTAGTATCTCTAAGCTTAATCATAGCAATAAAATTATATATTAACCAATAATTAACAAATAGTACACTTTCTGTTTTTTAAAAAAATAAAAAAAACATAATTTAGCAATAACCATACAAAATTTAAAAAAAAAATATGAAAATTAAATGTTTTTAAATTGATTCTCAAATAATTAAAAACAACAAAAAATGTTTCATTAACTTTTTTTAATGCTAATTGTTACATCCTAGGTTTAAACTTAGATTTTATTTTTAAGCAACACATAAAAATACGATTCTTAAAATATGCATCCCAACTCAGATGAAACAGTGGCATTTTCATTAGTAGTTGGCAATGCTTTATTTTCTTCATTTTATAAGAATTCATCTTTTAATTCACCTTAAATATTTTTATTCTATAATGAAAACTAAAAAAGTACTCAAATGTATTAATCAAATATTGTATATTTCATACTATAAATCCATTTGTTTATACGTAAAAAGTGCATTTAAAAATATTGCTCTAAATTCAAATCTCTAATTAGCCAAAGTAAAAAAAGAGTACTAACTATATTTGAAATCATACAATAATTCGTGTACATATTTTTCTCTTGGAAGTTATTAAAAGTGATAATGATTTGCAGAAAGTTTAAAAATGTTTTGAAGAGTAATTTTCAAATTAAATCTCGAATTAATATAACATAAGAAGAAATTTTCATTTTTCGTGCAAATTTCAGAATTTTTAAGTTAGCCAAAAAGATCTGTTTCCAAGATAATTTTCTACCTTAATTTTTTTTTAATGTTCCTGACTTATACATAGAAATACATGGTTATTAAAAAAAACTGTATCAAACATGTATACATTGAATTCGATGGTCCACTTAGATAAGTGCTCAACTTAATAAGGGAATGATTTTTTTTTTTTCATTTAAAAGTGTTCAATGAAAGAGGTCACTTCAATATCCCATAAATACACTGAAATAAATACATTCAATTATTTGGAGAAAGAAATCAAGGCAATTGGAGATAATTTATTTAGGAACTGTATTTTGTAAAAGATTAAAAGTAAATTTTTCTAAAATAAATTTTTAATAATATATGTTTCATTTTTACAGTGTCAACAATTAATAAACAATGTACTAATAAAGACTGTTTAAAAGGATAAACTTACTTTTGCTAGAGGATTATTTATACCAGACCATTCTAAATATGAAGACAACTCATATAACAATGGATTCGATTCTTTTGGGTATGGTTTGCTAGGATCCTTGTAGTGGAGTTCGATGTCCGCAATTAAAGCCCTTTAAAAAATTGTATATATATATTTAACAATGAGAATTGCAAGAAAAATAAAAAATGTGAAATATTATAAACATATGTACTGGTGTACAAAAACATAGTATGCATAAAATTCACTCCAATGTTGAAATCAATCAATACACTTTAAAATGAGAAAAAAATTAACTAATAGTCATATATGTATATGTTACTTTCAATGTATGAAATGTGGGAATCTTATATAATGCCTGGCATTTTAAGCAATGCATGAAATATGAAAATCATAATTTAACTAGGCCCTGTATACACTTACAAATGATCTTAATCTGTTTAGTACTAAAAAATGAAAAATCAGCTCTTTCCCCAAGTCCAAATGCTCTGTGAGTACACATAATAAAAATGGAATTGCATCAGTGGTTCCAATACTATGTGCTTAGTACTTAGAAGGATCAAGTACATTAAACCAATACACCATTAAATGAACAAATTTAATTAGTATCAATTACTATTTCAAAATATTAAATTTAGTAAATTCTCTTAAAATATAATTCCTCTAGTAAATTTGTTTAAAAGAAAAGAAAATGAAAATAACTTAATCTTATATAATTAGCATTATTTATAATAAATCGTTGCATTCATAAACAGCTTATAGAACCGAGAATTCATAAATAACAAAATATGAATAAATTGTTGAGGGCTCTTGTAAGAAATAGGTTTGAAAATACAATAAAAAAAAATTTAAAGGTTGAAATAAATATGTTAAGTTTTTTAATTTACATATCTGTTCTTGGGAATTGTGTATGTGTGATAAATAACTAGATAATCAATTTATTATTTATGTAACAACTCACAATTCATTCAAATCTCATTCTTAAGACAAATGGAAATTTACAAAATAAAATTGTAAATTGTTGAGAAAAAAATATTAGTTACATTTATATATTTTTATTTCGGTAATGCCCGTTTAGTTACTCGGAGTTAACATGTTAATTGAAAGACACTATATTCAACATTTACTTAACATATTGGCATAAAAGATATTTTTGCAATGAATACATACATCTATTTTGTAATAAAAAACTTACTCATTAACGGTTTGAAGAGCACTTGCTAAGTGTTTGGAATCAAATTTACAAGAAGTATTCAATTCATAAGCTATACGTCGTCTCAAAAGTTGCATCTGCCCAACCTGAAACAAATTTTCGTTTCTTTAAAGAAATGGGGGATATCGAAAAGAAAAAAAAAACAGTTCAGAGTATCACTTAATAAGATTTCTATGAAAAATGATATGAAAGTAAATGTTTTTAGAAACAATTTGGTAAGGTGGGTATTCAACAATTGGTAAGGTGGGATTCACCTCAAAATATTAAATAGAAACTCGAATTTTTTATAGCATATTTGAATTTATCAGAATAAAGTATCCCAATTTGACAAACAGGTTATTTCAGTTTGGTTAATCAGTGGTGCATTAATTTCAAAATGTAGATGGCATAAAAAAAATTTCAAATTGAGATCACTAGAAGTACATGTCAGACCAAGAAAAAAAAATAATAAATTCTTTGATATTTTGAAAAATCTATCTAATAACACTAGACTTTACCCCTTCTCCAATGTAGGTTCCATCAGAGTCAAATTAACAACAGGGGTAGAGAAAAGTGATGAGAGGTGAGACTAAGAAAAAAAACTAACTTAAAACAACCATATGAACTAGTACTGTAGAGTCAATACCATGAACCGCTTTTTAAGGCTTCAGAATATACCAATAATGAAACATTTAATGCAATAACACAGGCCTGCGATGAAAAAAATACAAGGGGTCTGATAGCTGAACTTGATGTATTTTTTGGTGCTGAAATGAAAAATAATAATGAAAAATTTCTATCACGTTACGTTTTCTTGAAAAATTCAGTTTTACTGGACTTTATATGAATATTTCCAAAAAAATTTTGTTTTTTAATTTCTTGCCTGACCAGCATTCGACTTTGGTTAAATCAACAAAAATACCCCTCTATGACATCGTTTGATCACAATTCCTCTCTCTACCAATAGCTTCGAGAGAATTCTTATCTAGGTTCGCTGACCTCTCAGGAACACTATCAAGTGTAATAGGGAGTTCGAGACATTGTGAAAATTTCCCAGATGACTTTTGTCATATATGAGGCGAATATAGTGTTGTTAAAAATCGCATTAGAAAGATTACAAACTATGTAAGACAACTTTATCTTGCATATTTTGGCATGAAACTCAGAGACCAGGACAAATCACTGGCTGCTCATAAAGTTTGTCTGCAGTGTCTCAATGATCTATGCTTATGGTACCAAGGAAAGAAGACTGTTTCACGATTTGGAATTCCTATGACGCGGTGGGAGCCCCTAAACCACTTTGATGATTGTTATTTTTGTTCTTGCCATGTTCTTGGGTATAACCGAAAAATCAAAGACTAATATCTTATCCTGATAACATTCCATTTGCCATACACCCCGTTCCTCATGGACCTGATGTGTTTGTGCCTTTCCCTCCAACTTAATTGCCAATCATCTCTTCAGAGTCTTCAGACTCAGAACATCCGGAAGTTCAAGCCTCCGATATCGAATATGAGCCATCTGTAGTCGGCTCGCCTCAGCCCTTCTCTCAGGTTGTACTGTATAATCTGACTAGAGATCTGGGCCTTTTGAAAGAGGCAGCTGAATTGTTAGGCTTCAGATTGAAAGAAAAACACTTATTGGTCAAAGGAGCATCTTTTTATTGGTACAGGAATCTAGAAAAGGAATTTATTAAGTACTTTGATTAAGAGGAGAACTTGGTCTATTGTTCTGACGTTCCTGGATTGATGAGCAAATTTAATGTCATCTACGATAAAGATGAGTGCAGACTGTTTATAGATTCATTCAAAAGAAGCCTCAAAGCTGCCTTTCTTCATCATGGTAGCCAGTATGCATCTGTACCAGTTGGACACTCGGTATATTTAAAAGAATGCTATGAAAACTTGGCTCTCATCCTGGACAAAATAAAATATATCAACTACAATTGAACCATTTGCGGTGATTTGAAAGTTATCTCCATGCTTCTTGGTCAACAAGGTGGATTTACAAAGTTCCCATGTTTTATTTGTGAGTGGGACAGCCGTTACAAGACAGAACATTGGGTTAAAAAAGAATGGTCGAAAAGACAAAATCTTGACCCAGGCACCAAGAACGGTATTCGAAACAGCTTAGTTGATCCAAAAAAGTATTGTTACCTCCGCTACACTTAAAATTAGGTGTAATGAAGCAGTTTGTCAAGGCTATTCCAAAAGATGGTGATTGTTTCAAATGCCTGCGCAAAAAGCTTCCAGGTTTATCCCAAGCCAAGTTAAAAGGGGAATCTTTGTTGGTACAGATATCCACAAACTCATGAAAAATTAAGATTTTGAGACTAACATGACAGGAACACGGAAAAAGAAGCTTGGGTTGATTTCAAAGATGTCATCAGTAAATTTCAAGATAACTTCAAGGATCCTGATTATAAAGATATTGTCATGAAAATGCTGAAAAATTTAAAACTTTGGGTTGCTCCATGAGTATGAAAATGCATTTCCTTCACTCACATGTGGATTTTTACCCCGAAAATTTAGGAGCAGTCTTCGAAGAACAGGGGGAAAGGTTCCATCAAGTTATCAGAGATATGGAGCGTAAATATCAATTAAGATGGGACAGGAACATGCTCGCTGACTGATGCGTTAGCGGAGTAGCACAGTATTGAGTGAAAGTGTTAACTCACATAAAGAAACTTGAAGATTTAAACATTTCTTTATTTCATACAGTACCATCTCGATACAGCGTACAACTGAAGATATTTAAACATAAATATATCTTAACAAAAATGTTGGTACGTCACCGGAAACAACAACACAGTGACGTGACATAGTGAAGAGACAAGACAGGAAGTCGACAAGAACACATGCTTACAACAATGCATGCTTTATATACAGATTCCATAATCATATGCACGGATGACGTCACTTACGTTATCTGAAAAGAAAATGTCTGTTGCCACCACACGACCGAAACTTAATTCTGTTAACTCAATGTATTCAGAGGAGTAACAAACCACTCCAACACTGACTACTGTTGGATGATAGCTCGAGATACACCTGAGATTTAGCATAAAAAGAGATCATGAAAAATAAGTTTCAGAGGAAAACGAGAATGTGCTTAAATATAAACTTTTTTCGTTCGTTTGTTTTGTTTTTTGTTTCAAACTTTCGTGTACACCTACAGAATATTTGATATTTTTGGTCAATCGTCAATTTTACGCAAGTTATCTTAAAAAAATTATATAAAATGGTATGTTGGTGTTTTTCTTCTGGAAACTGATGTAAAATGTTTAAACACATAGAACTAATTGTCTCTCTCTCGACCAGACATGACTTGTGCGATCTGGCAACAGTATTTTTTATTCCTTTTGACCAATAAGAAATTAGCCGATCACTCAAAAATCAATTTACTTTCACAAGATTAAATTTTACATAGATCAAAATGAATGAAGACGTCAATTACCAGATAGTACATGCAAAATTGTTTGAGAGAATTCCTTTGCAAATAGGATTTTAGTAAAAACATTTATATCGATTTTACAAAAAATCCTGATGTGATTGAGGAAAATGAAGGTCATTTTCGTAATCAGCGCATCAAATAATATATAAATCAACAAAAACTTCTCTTGTATTTTTCAAAAACTTCAATTTCGCCGGCTTGTGTAATTATAAGACCAAAATTAAATGAAACAAAATTTTCATAAACAAAACAATAAAAATTAAAAAAATAAACTTTCCCTTCAGAATAAAAATTATCTGTATGCAATTCAGAGGAAATTTATATATATACAGTAGAATCTCGATAATTTGAGTTTCGGTTGTTCGAGTTTCCCATAAATTCAAACTAGTGAAAATAAAGTAAGTTTTACTCCCAAATAATGACAAACGCACACACAACACGCCGAATTGCTACAATTGATTTTATGATGATTACTATGACTGAATGTTGAAAAACGATACTGTGTGTTCAACTCTGAAATGTGTGAATAGTGTGTTTAAACAAATTAGACAATTATTTTAAAGTAGAATTAACCTGATACAGTAATATAATGAACATTGTAACTTGGTTTAATGTAGTAAATGTTCTCTGATCCTCTAATGTAAGTAAATTTTCTTGAAATATATTATATTTTTCAATTAAATACTGAAATTTAAAAATTGCTTTGTTTCCATTTATTGAAATATTTATTAAATTTTTACCCTTTCGATAATTCAATTTTTTGAAAGTTCAAAGTACGCTCGGTCCCGTTCACCTCGAATAATCGAGACTCTAATGCATATATATATATTTAAAGGTTTTGTATAAACCACAACTTTCAGACTTGATAGACATTTTATTCTTCCTGAGTTCCTCCTTAACTATGAGTCCTACCATATTTGGAAACATTTAGTTAAATCCCTTTTTTTTCTTTTTAAAAAATAGTTATACTAAAAGTTAGTTAAAATTATAATTATACATGTGGAAAAGAAAGATGTGCTCCGGCAGCACGGTCTGCAAAGGTGTTGTTCACTCTGCTTTTGGAGAGCCAAGCTGAGTTCGATCCCGCCAAATGACTAAACAACCAGCAAGTATACATAGCAATGTTAGGATTAAATCTATCATGGCTAAAAGTCCTCTAAATTAAAGTTACTATTGAAAATAAAAAATAAAATTTTTTTTAAAATTAAAGTTACTGTTGAAAGATAGAGCCTTTAAAATAGGGCTAGGTGATTAACTATGTTTAAGTGTTGTGTGAAAAAAAAATAGAAATATATTTATATGCTATAGTTATTAGCTAGTTTTCACAGCATTATTATTTAAAACAGCTATTAATAATCCTTTTAAAATAGCTGATATTTTTTTCTTGACTTTTTATTAAAAGATATTATGAATACTTCTATGCTAGAAACACACTATAGTTTTCCTTTTCTTGAACTGTAAAATTCCAAATAATAAAAACTCACTAACCTTCATTAAACTTTCCAAAAATCGAGGATATTTTGAAGCTTTGGACATAACAGGCCCATAAACACGAGCAGGTTGAGCTAAAAAAAATAGTTAAGATACATAAATAAGCTAAAATAAAGATAAATTAATTTATAAGGTGATAAATTTACTGAAAATAAAGTATAAAACATAATAACAAAGAGATAGTATTTAAGCAATAAATTAAATACATAATTTAAAGTAAAATAATTTCTAGATCATTTTCAAGTGAGAATTAGTCAAACACAATACTTAAAATTATGATACATTAAAGTAAAAATTACATCACTCATGTGAAAAATTATCATTCATTTCATTTTAAAATTAATATTTTAATAACTTTAAGCATTTTATTTTAGTTAGCAATATAGCTTAATTTCTTAATAAATTCTGATATTCTTAAATATCAAAAAGAAAAAATAATTAAATAATCTTTAGTTTATGAAAGAAATTGATAAATAATTAAAAATTACGTACAAGTTTTAGAAGAGAAAAATATTTAAATTAAAATGTGACACAAGTTTGAAAGTTCCAGGAAAATAACTTTTTATGTGAGTATTTATATATAATATAATATTTTATAAATGAATTCTTAAATACAATGGATTCTTAAAATACATGCCACTAGAACAGCATTTTTTCAAACATATATTTTTTATTTATTTATTTTGAAATTTGAGGACATTGCAAAGATATAAGCTGAAATAAGTCGCAAACCACATTTATTTCTTAAAACACCTATTCAAAAAATATATTACCCGTCCGCTGCTGTTTGTCAAGCAGGGCTTGACAAATTATTATTTTTTTTAATATTGTTTAAAATCATGTTAATAGTGCATTGTTAAAGTTTCTGAAAACTTTTAAAATTTATTCAAAAAAAACTTTTTTTCAAAAAAAAAAAATCTTCTTGAAAGTGCGTAGTAACTTAAATAATGGAATAGCTAAATTAAAAAAATAACTCTAGGTACAATCATAGAGAATGCAATTTTAAACCACATAGAAATGACAAAAGAATTGATTGAGATGTTTCTGTAAAACACTATACAACACCTTGTTCGAAGAATTCAGGAATATGATCAACAACTTTGTGTTCCAACTTATATCTTTGGAATGATTCTTAAAGTAAATAAAAAAAATTCAAAGATCCATTTTATTTAATATATGTATCTAATTTAAGCAGAAAAAAAAAACCCAGACAATTACTGGTTTTTAAAATTTTTGAACTAATGTCAGCCCTTTAGTCTTACCTATAATTTGCTTAGTTGGTTGTATAGCTATTTGAAGATTTTTAAGGGCTTCTTGCCATGATTTATCACCAATTATTAACTTTTCATAGATACGGACTAGTGTTTGAAGTTCTGTAACAATCATGAATGACATCAGTCTGTCAAGACCTGTTAATCCTGGAGTTCCTATGCTTTTCTAAATTACATTAAATACAATTTGAAAACAATAAATAAAAGACAATTCATACACTAGAATAATAACAATGATATTCAGGCCCCGTAGTGGTTCAAAATGAAAACAAAGACAACATTTTATAAATATATTAGAACATTTTTTAGGGCAATACATGCATGAATTATTAAGAAGAAGAAAAGAAATAGAAAAAATAGTGTAATCTGCTGCATTGAAAATTCCGTTTTGTGTCCTTTAATTCTCCACAATATTTAAGAAAAAATAGGGCAACACTCAATGTTTTCAAATAAAAAAAAAATTAAGATAGGAACACAATCAAAAAAAAAGAATTTTTTTTTAAATTACAATTTTCTGCACACGCACATACGATGAGAAATCTCAGATCCTGAATTTTCGTGACTTTAGAAATTGATTCCTCGATATAAAGATAAATCGAAACAAATCTCAAAGCTAAATCATATATAATGTATATACTACAGAATAAATGTATATAAAAATAAACTAATAATAAGGAAACATTATACAGTGAAATCAGGAGATCTGGAACATAATCTGGAAAAGATCATCAAAAGTAGAAAAAGAACTAAAAAATTAAACGATTATTTAGAGTAAATCGACAATTAAAAGTACTTTTGAGTTTGCAATAAATAAAATGTCTAAGAAATGAAAAACAATGCCTTCACTGTAATTTGAAGGCCAAGAGAGAAAAATTACTAAGACAAATGTCAATAAGTTTATCCTTAACATCATTATTTTCCAATTAGTAATCGGATGTAATGAAAAAAATTAAGACAACAAAAATCTTAGTTTCTTTTTCATAAGATGACCAAAAGACTGAAATAAGATAATCAGAACAATGAGTAATTTGTGGCACTTCTGAAATCCAAGCTAACATATGTTTGTGATTTTTAATAATTTTTAAGTTTTATCATTATTAAATAAAATTAATAGATAATATAAGTGCATCAGAACTATAGAATTAAAAATTCGTGAATGATTTGTGATTTTACTGACTATTTTACCAACTTATTAAAATAATAGTAATCATTAAACGAAGTTATCTTCAATCTGAAAATAGAATGCAACATAACTTTCCTACTTCATATTTTCAGACAATAACAACATTTAGTGAAAACGAGAAATTTTTATTTTATACAAAAAGAGATACATTGAGAGAAAAAACTTTTGTCAATTCGATGGAAGAGTGGCCCCTAGTCTCTTCTCTCAGAAAAGAAAAAACTATTAACTCTAGAAAAAATAGCATTAGAGAAAAGAATACAATAACTAAGAAAACATTTGCAAAAGAAAAAAAATTACAAATAATGTATTGTTCTTGTTGCTTATTCAAACTGGTCATGCCTGTAGTTCTATGACCATGAACACAAAATGCCGAACCCCTTATACAACTTCAAAAATCATAGATCTTTTCAGATAGAAAATAATAGCCAATTTTATAACAGACAATAAACTTACAATACAAACAATAAAATTAAAATATTTTCTAGAATAGGAGACATAACAGGATACTCACAGCAGTATTAAACTTTTATACCTCGAATATTTTGGAGTTCAGTAAATGCATGGTAAAACTATCTTAAAACTTATCACTATGGTAAAACTTTCTTAACTTGTTGTTGGCGCATGCGCGCCATTCCCTAGCGGAACGAGATTAAATCATCACTTCTATGAGACTCGATAAACATTAGATGTGGATAAATATCTCTTAAACCCTTTCGAAATCCACAATATCTCCAGCTGTTGTTGTTGTTTATACTTAATGTTGTTGTTATTAATAAAAACAAAAAGTGCAGCTGGTGGTCCGTCGTTATTTACTAAAATATCAAGCGTGTTGGTTTTAGGCCGACACTTGTAAAAATAAAAGTGAAATTATAATGTGGCAGGAAGGTTTTATTTTTTTAAAAAATTAGATTTCATGCAGTATCTTATAAGTGACAAATAATACCTTATGTGCATGAAATTGGGGTCAAAATGGTGTAAAATGACAATAGAAAACTATTCTGTAAAAAGTGTGGGTTATTAAAAAAAAATTGTTTCGTACTGATTTAGTAATAATTTGTACTTCGGAAAAAAAGGAAAAGATTAAAAAAAAAGGGTCAAATTTTTTATGCTAACTCCATTTCATTTGAAACAAGTTTCAGACTTCACTTTTTTAATTAAAATATACTATTTGTAACGTTGTTATGTGAATTTTTTCTTGCGAAGGAAACTCTTAAAACTTCAAATGATTCGTTTAAAATCGTGTCTTCATCAAAATATTTTGTTAATAGTATGTCCTGAAAAAAAAATCAATCGCTAAAAATCAGGACAAAATATTTTATATCAAGAATGTAAGGACAACTATGAGCCTTATAATATCTTTACAAAAGTAAGATAAATTTTTAAAAAAATGTTAATTACCTGAATTAGCGAAAATAGTTTTAAATTCACTACTTCATTATGTGTTTTTGAGTCATACCATGCAGTCATTTGATCAATATAAACAGTTAATCTGAAATGGAAAATACTAATTGAAATTCATAATAGCAGGAATATAAGATATTTTTTAATTAAAATAATTACAATTTAAAGGCAATATTTTAATGTCAACTATAATGAAAAAAAGTAATCCAAATAAAAATGACCTGCTAAGCTATATTATAATATTTGACCAGTTGAATAATTATAAGATTTGGAGTTCTCCCTAGGAATAAAAAAGGGCAGGGAACTTCCTCTCTGGAAAGGCACTAAGTGCACTCACTTAACATTGTAAATATTTATCAAAATGTGTAATATTATGTAATAACTGAATTTTATTCTCAACAATTTTTAAATAACCCTCTCATACTATTTTATGAGTATATTTCAAAAAGTAATTCTCTCTCATTATTAAAATGTGGAGGAAAAAAATGGTAGTTTATAAAAATAATTATTGGCATGCTGAAATGCAATCTCTGTGCATATTTTTTTTCAAAATAAAAATAAATAGACTAACAAATAATGATTAATTGATAAACAGGAAAGCTTTTTTCTATAATTTAAAGTGAAAATTATGAGAAAATGAACATTAGAAGGTGCATTTTTTAAAAAAAAAAAAAAGGGGGGATTTATTTACAAAATAGTTTTAAATATTAAAATCACTTAATGTATTAATATCCCTCCCAAAAAAAGTAACTTATAAAAATTTAACCAGTTCAGAATAAACTTAACGAAGTAAATATTTATAATAGCAATTAGAATTTAACCTATAAACAGAGATAAGTTTACCAATGTGTAATTATAATTTAATCAGGAAATTAATTTTTTCAAAATGGAATCTGAATAAAAAGGCTGTGTTTTTAAGGGATGGCAGCTTCTTTTTGCCAAAAGAGCAAACAGGGTGCATTTATTGGGATCAAAGGGCAAGCAGGGTGGGCGGCACATCAAAAAAAAAAAAGCTGAGGGAGAACTCAGTAAAATTTTGATCTGTTGAATATTTTATTTAGAGCCCTGGTGGCTCAGGGAATAGAGAGTCCGCCTTTCAATGAGGTGAGCTGGGTTTCGAGTCCCAGCGAGAATACGAATTCCACAACTGGCCACAGAACTGACGTAAAATATCCTCAGTGCTAGACAGGTAAAGGGTTAGAGCCCTCTTGCCGTCAGGCTTACTATGGAAGCTTTTTGCAGTTTTTCTCTACATATAATGCAAATGTGGGTGAGTTCCATCAAAAAGTCTTTCATGAAGACAAATTTCTCCCAACACTTGATCCAGGTATTTCTTCGTCTCCTGGATTGAATTCAAATTTACAAGGCTACGGAGTTAAACATTAGTAGTCGTAAATCAAAAAACTTCGGTTGGCTGTCCTTTTTTGTATTCCAATTTTTAGGCATACGTTATGGATACACAAGTAATTTTTACAGATAAACTCTTAAATTGGCCACCGATACAAATAGGTCTATGATGTAAGATGAATAATAGTTTTTGATTGATTGTCAGACTATTCATGTTGCAATAAATAGTAATTTGCATAAATGAAACAAAAACAATTGGGGAAACCTATAGGGAACCCAATATTTGGATCACTTTTCAGAGTCACAAAGACAGAGTAACATACTCCATTAAGAAAACCAGATTAACCTGATAACCATAATAAAAAAGGTTGAACTTTCTTCAGCACACATTTCTCCGTAAATCACAAGATATTGCTTTCTTTTACAGACAAATAAAAAAGAATTTTTAAAAGAAGGGAAACAGTTTATTCAAGAGTGCAATTTATTGCTGCATTCCTTTAAAAAGAGAATTTATTCTTATCAAATATGATTTTTTATTTTATTAGAAGGATAATTAATTTTTTTTACCTAATACAACCAATGAAAATGGAATCTTAAACATGGCCTTATTAATACAACCTAAAAATTTTATAAAGACAAATTTTTAATTAAATAAAATGATAAAAAAAAAATATATGAGTTAAGAAATTGATGGCGAAATATTTTTTTTAATGGCCGCTTCAGCTATTTTGTACTTAAAGTTTTGCTTTAATTATATATATTTTTATCTTTAATAATCCTAATTCATATTCGTTATTATTTATCTTAATTTATATTTTTATCTTTATTTTAGGATATGAATTAAATAGAATTTGAATTTTTTAAACTAAAAAATTTATTGTTAACAATTTCTATACTTCAGCGTCCCAAAACAATTATTGTGTGAATAAACGCTTAGACACATAAACTAAGTTTAAGCATACTTTATCCATGCTTTTACAAATTTTTTGATATAAAGTTTTTAATAATTCTCTTATTAACCTTTTCAAAATATAATAGTTCAACAAATAGATTTTGCAGTATAAGCAAATTACCAAAGAATCTGATGTAATTTCGATTGTTTTCATGAAAAAATTGAAAACAATATAAAATTTGTAGTAAAAATATTTAATAGAAAGGTAAAGAACATACCGAGGATCAGTAATCCTTAAAATTTCTCGAGCTAAACGGCCTATAAAATTTACAGACATATTATCCAATGGATTAAAACTAGGAATAGGTATTGTGCGTGATTGATAAATACTCTGCCAGTCCTGAACCTAAAAATAAGTTTTAAAATATTAAATTTATGCAATCATAGCAATATTGAAGTGAACTAATGTTTCTTAAAATGACAAAGGTGGCCTATAGGGTCAAAATAACAATTGGAAAAGACAATTCATAGTTTATACATTAATGAAAAATTAATATTCAGCTAAATAATAATAATTGAAAAAATTTTCGTTTAAAGGATTAATTTTACTTACAGAATATTAATAGTAACTTGGCAAACTCAATGTCAATTTATATCTTAACTGCATGATCAGCAGAGGGCAGAAAAAGCGTTTTGGGCAAATATATAAAGGCTGATTAAAAGTATAAAAAAAATTTAACTAGTACAAAATTTTTTTAATATATTCTACCAATTTCAGTAAATATTTTTATTCTATTAATAATATGAACAGAAATAATATTAGAATAAATACAGTCGGACCTCTATTTAACGAACTTCCATTTTGCGAATTTCTCTATTTTTTCGAGGAACGAAGAAGAGTTTAGAAATTTCTTTGTAAAATAACTTCCAAATAGAGAAGTGAATACTAGTTTACAAGATAAAGTTACTAGTTTACAATTGCTATTTTAATTATGCCTAGTGTTTATGAATTTAAAACTTGTTTTGTGATGTTTAAGTATTTCAAAAGGTGATTTTCTATTTAACAAATTTTGCATATAACGAACTTAATATCGGGATTTAGCGACTTCGTTAAATAGAAGTCCGACTGTATGTGCATAATAGTGATATGATATAACTCAATTCCAATAAAAGGTTCAATAATTGAAAGTAGGTTTCATTTTTGCTAGGTTATCTTTTAAGAAACGAAAAAATATCTCAAACAGGATGTGTCTCGGAGTCTAAGTACTAAGGTATATCATCTTATATAATATTAAATAGTATGATAATAGTAAATGAATATAACGTATACATAAGAATAACGAGAGAGTGAATCTTAAACAGGCTTGAAATGAAATATTTGAAGGAATACCTTATGTCTCAGAAATGCATTACACTCTTGTTCAACATTGTAATTTATTATCCTAGACATCTCCTCTTGCCATATTTTAAGACCATATATGCTTACATAATCTTGGATATATTCGAATGATCGACGAAAGCCATCCATTTTTTGTCCAATGGCTTCTAATTTAGGAACTAATTCACTTGACTAAAAAAGAAAAGAAAAAAAACGAAAGAAATAAAACATTACAGAAATATAAGGAGCAAAAAATAATGAAGAATTCACATTAAACATTTTTTGGGCAAACATTAATAGATATTTTAATTATATAATTAAATACCATTAGAATATTATTGCCCTTTTGAAGATTTTTGTCCACCATATAAAAATTTTTAAAAAAATAATAAACACATTAAAGACTTTTAAAAATTTAAACAATTGCAAAATTTTCCTTAAGTGTGGTGAAATTTTAGATTAAATTTGTCCTCATTCAACATATTAGTAATTATCGAAAGTGGGAATTATAAAATGTTGATACTAGGGTTTATAGTTCAAAATATGATAAACTTAATAATTCTATAAACATTATTGCACCATCATTAACACAAAAATTTGATTTTGAATTTCGAAAAAACTATCCTTTTTTTTAACCCAGTTAGAAAAAAAACTTTCCTAATTTATTTATACAATTAAGAGACAACAAAGTTATGAATTATCATGTTAAAACTCAAGATAAAACAATTTGCTGTAGTAAATATATAAATATTAAAATTAGTATCATATTAATATCATAGTTTCTAATATCATTTTACGGATAAATCTTAAATGGTATTAGAAACTATGTCTGCTTTATCAACAAAAAAGAAAAAAAAAGGAGAAAACAAATAAAAAGTAAGAAGTAGCAAGAAGAAATCACTTAGCATTTCAGGCTCATAAATTTACCTTATAAAGATAAACTTCAAATTAAGACAATTATCAGTTTTAACAAGAACTTTCTTAACACATATTACACTCATACTAATAAGACTCTTTATGCAGATAATTTCCTTGCATAAAGATAGAATAGTTTAATCTTTATTGTAGAAGGAATGTAATTAAAAAAAATAACAAAGGAAGCATTAAGATAATGGAAGCACAAAGCGGTTTCAATGAAACAAACATTTTCTACTTAATAAGGCAAAAAATAATCTAACTGTAAATGCTGATAAAGTTTTGGTCTGAGCACTGACATCTTTACTATTTATATTTGGCGATGCTAATGTAACAACAATAATTTTAACAGAATTATAAAGAAAGAGCAGAGTTGTAGAAGTTGCATAAGCAAACATATTAGTTTGAAGGATAAATTGTTTTAAAATAATAAAAGAAGATAGAATTAAAGACTGAATAAAAAAATTATAAAAGTCATTCATATAATTTTTTTCCCCAAATAACTATAACAACAAGCAGAAATAAAATATTGAAAAAACTGTCTACAAAAATTAGAGCAAGGTAAGAAATAATTAAATTAAAAAATTACCTTAGCTTTAGGATTAAATACTAAGCCTTCATGTAAAGCAATTGCTACTTTATGAACTAATTCCTTTCTTATTCCATCTTCAAGTAGTTGTTTCGGATCAATTTGTATAATACCTACTAAAGTTCTTTTCATCATTAAAATTCCTTCAGTAAAAACAGATATTGCATGAGTGTATTTTGCAACCTAATAAAATAAAACCAACATAATAATAAAAATTATGATCAAAATAATAAAAATTATCACGTAACTTGTAACAAACAAAAAAATGTTTTGTATTTTCTCAACATTTTTTTCATTTATTACACATTAAAAAAATTTAAATATTTCTTACTCTAAATAAGATAAATAATAAAATTGAAATATTGTAATTTTGCAATAAAATATCTTTATTGATAAGTATAACTTATTATATATCAATCTTTATACAGACATAAAAGACAATTGGTTCTTTAACTTAAATCATTTCCTTTTAATAAAATTTCTTTGTTTCATGCAGTTTAAACTTTATCAAGAATTTTAACTTTAATTGGTTAACAAGACTCGCTTTTATAAAAATCATCAATTTATCACAAGAAATATATTAGAATTTAAAAAATTTTGATAATAAATTAAATTTAAAAACAATGAATATGAATAATAAATGAATTTAAGAAAAAAGTTAGGTTTCAGTTAAAAAAATATTAATTTTGGTTACGTTATTTACATCAAAATGTAAACAAGGATTAATTGTCACTAAAGTTAAAAAAAATTAACAGAAAATAAATAAATAAAAAAAATATTAAACTAATAAATTAAAATGCAAACAACTGAAAGTTTGAAACAAATATTTCTGTTGTAATTTTATTCAAGATTTAAAAGAAAAGGAAAAAACCTTATAACGTTCATCTAGCTGAGCATATGCTTTCAATTGATCTTTCATAAGTCTTGTGGGCACCTCTTTTATAGCATTGGTTTGAAGTTCAATTATTTGAGCCATTAAGGCAAACATACTTTCAGGAATGATATGCAACACTTTACGAACATAGGATACTAGTTCACTGGAATAATACTGAGAAACAGAGAGCAAATCTGGACTAGACGCTTGATTAATTCGAAGCAATGGAAGTTCAAGAGCTGATGCAAGCTATAAAAAAATCATATGCTAACTTCAAATAATGTGAAACAAGTCTTAAATATAGTGATGTATAATAACTAATAAATAAAAACTATTACTTAGAATTAAATAACTTAAGTACATCATGAAACTTAGAGCATAATAGTAAATCAACACTTATTTTGCTTTTTTCAGATATAAAAGAGAAAGTTTGATTGAGACAAATGTTAAATTAATATGCTGCAATAAAAACTATGATGCAATCTACTTAGGCAAAATGTTTATTCCTTTTTTGAATTGCATCATTTTGAATAAATAACACAACGAATACAAGACTTCTTAAGAAACTTCGCAAGTAATAATAACCTTTCTCTTCAAAATAAAAAAAAATAAGAAAAGGCGTATGAAATAAACATGAATATTGGAAAAATATATTTTAAACCAAAACGAATTTCAGTTTAAAATTTATACTTGAATAATTAAAATTTACACAATATTAAAACAAGTTAACATGTTTTAACACTTAGCATTGAATGTCATAATTTAAGGACAGATCCTTTACTCATTTTGAAACTAAAGTGGTTGTGAACAAATAAAAATATCTATTTAGTTAATTTAAAATTTAAGTGCACCTTTTCTATTTTTTATTGGGACACTGCTCATATCAATACAATATAAAAAAAACACCAATAATAAATTATTATATAAATATGAAACATAATTATTCAAAACAAATAAATAATAAATAAATAAAAATAGTATGGCAAAAAAATGGATAATTAGTAATTTAATACGATGTTAGTAACATTTTCCTAGCAAGAAAAAAAATTGATTAACAGTGAATAATAAAAAATAATAAATGATTTTTTTGAAACATAAAATATTTATATATGAGAAAAAATTGAACTCAAATGTATGTCAGATAAAAACAATTATAAATATATATATACACACATGAATCAACTTACTTTTAAAAATGTTGCTCTTAGCTTTATAGCCAAAGTTGGATCTCTTTTAATGCCCTGTTGCATATATTTAGTATAACTATAAATAAATTAAAAAATATATCAATATTAAAAAAGCATCTAAATGAAGCACTGAAATGGAATTTATCAATGGAGTACACATAAAATATCAATTTTTATTAAAGAGACTAAAAATTAAATTAAGATTAGGAGGTTAGAAATAGCATTTATGAAAAAGTTCTATATTGAATTTATGATGAAGGCATTACTTTTAACTTAGCACATTGAATTCAGGCATTATAAATAAAGTTACTAAGTGATTATCAGATTTTATTCAGAAACTGTTACTCAATTCAAACACCTCTTTTGGCTGTAAAAATATAAATTACAAAGGTAACAGAACATCAAGAATATTGGAGATAAACACCATTGCGATCTTCAGAAAAAGAAAACCTGTTTTTTGCGAATTTCTGCATTTTATAGTTAATTAAAAAATTATGAATACAAACACGAAAATCATATTTGCTATAGAAACTAAATTAGTTATATACACGGTGTAAAATTTTTTAGCAAATTTGATTGAAATTATCTTGTTTGCAAGCTAAAAACACTGTTTTAGGAAACATTATTTAAACGTTTTGATTGTGTGTTCAATCTATGCAGCATAAGTTGTCTTAACATAAAATGTACCACTTATCTCTTGTGTCAAGTCAATGTAAATTTTATTAAATCAAAAACTAAAACGCGTAAGTGCCACTATAACTAAATTAGTTGCATGCATATAACTAAATATTACAGTACATGAGAAATAAAAATTATATGAGTTATCATGTTTGTGAGTCAAAAAATTGCTGTTTTCTAGAAACTACCATTCTAAAATTTAAAAAGAAAAAAAAATGGCCAACAATTATTTCATTTTTTTTTAACAAAAAAGTTGAATTTGAAATTATTATAGCAAAATGTTAGAGGCATTAAACATACTGTTAGCCAGCAGAATTGTTGCACCATTCATATTTAATTTAAAAAAAAGAAGCAAGTGAAATACTATGATGTTAGAGATAATTCCTTAATATATAAAAATAATTCCACAATAATAAAAATAAAGTGTAAAATTCTAGCTAATAAAACAAACAGTACCTATCAATTATTTCCCAAGCATAAGACAAGTCCGCAACCATTTCTAAAGTTATTAATACTTCTTCTTTAATATTAATTGTTCTTAACATCTGATGAAGAAACTTTCTTGTATCAATGAGAAACTGTTTTATTTGTAAATTACTTTCTAACTGGTGGAATTCTTGAACCTAAATCAAAACAAAAATAATGAATAATCATAAACCAACTGGCACTCCATTTAATGACTTTCAAGGAACAACGGAAAATTGTCAAAATGTCCTTAATATAAGGGAGATTGAAAATGTCCTTACTAATATATGTGAGGAAATAGAATTTTAAAGCAATTTTCAAACTGAAGACTGACATTTTTAAAGTGCTGTCTATTTTTAATAATCATAGTTTCTCTAAGTAGTTATTGCCCTAAGAAACCATTTTAAGAACTAATGATTTAGACAGACAATCATAGATAGAGATTTCAAGGAAAAAGATAATGCATTGTGAAGCATTGGAATGAGATCTTTTATTTTACAGAATAAGACTTAGATTTTTAGAATACTATAAAAATTAACTTAATAAATAATTTACATTAATTTTATTATTATTATCTTATTTAATTATATTAAAAAATTAACTTTATATTTACTTTTTAAATAATTAGGTGGCAAAGCAGAAAAGGAAAATATTTTGAAACTAAATGATTGGTATACACTGTGAATATAAATTAGAACATGGATAATTTAAAATATTTTTTCCAATTCGAACTACTTTTAATTCTCCTAGAGCTTTCTATTAACCTCAATGTTAAAAGTTTCATTTAAATTTTTTGTTATTCTTTTATTCAGTTTAAAGTATAATGCTGAGTAGAATTTAAAAAATTTTTTGGACATTTAAATTTATTAATAGTATAATGATATCAAATTATAAAAATAGTAAAGAAACAAAAAGTCAGCACAGGTGGTAAAAATCTAAAATGAATTCATTTTTAATTAAAGAAGGATACATAGCTGCTTGAATTGTAAGTGTATTTTTTTCCACCGGGCAAACCTTTCTACTGAGAAGTATTATTGCAGTTGCAGTATGCGCATTTACACAAGGTACATAAACTTACTAATTCTAACAAGTCCAACATGTGCTTTCAATAATCATAAGTTCTGAAGTCTTAAGAAAAGCCTTCACCAGCAAATAGGATATACCATAGGTGGAGAAGTTGTGGCATTAATATTGGCTCAGCTTGATTGAAGGGCACAAGGAGCCTTCATGAGTTTGTGTGGTTCTAGCTCTTGTAATATTTTATTATATAGATTAAGACAATTTGAAAACTAATAAGAATTAAATAATGTGCTTCCATTTATTAAGCATAATGTGAATTAGAATGCTGCAGTGTCGCAGTTCTAGCAATCTCTTTCTCATAGTCTGAAATTATTGCAATTCTGGCACACTTTTCAGTTTGCTTACGTGAAATACACTAACGCAGTTGCTGTAGCAATCGCCACCTCCCTGGTACCATGACAAAAGCTGTTCTGAGAGACAGTATCTACTTTTCTCCCTCAACATTCCCTTATGCTTTTTGATTTAAGTTATTTTTGCTTGGTGATGGTCATTTGTGGAGTTGGTTATTAGTAGTAATCTGTGCTTGTTTGTAACACTCTTGTCTCCTATTTTTATTGGCTATTATGAAAATCTAGTTATTATTTTAGTTATTCTGATATTTTACTAATGCACAGTTTCATTTTATTTTTCAAAAGGTATACGCTTTTTTAAAGATACTATTTGATATTCGAATTTTTTCTATCATGTGAAATTGAAAGAAAAGAAAATTAAATGAAGAAAACAGAACATTTAATGTAGAGTAGGAATTAGGTTATTTCTTTACTTTTTGTATAAAATAAAACTCGATTGAACAATAAAGTCAAAACTGTACTGCACAACAAATGGTGTATTTACTGTGCAATACAGTTTTGACTGCTCTAAAAAAATGAATGCAAATAAACTATTTGATTTATAAAGAGCAAAAATGAAGTGAAAAGTGAATTTCGTCAAGCTACCGTTCACTATAAATTGAAAAATAAAAAGAGCCAACAGGCATCCTTAAATGAATTTGCAACAAAAAAAATTTATCACTGCAATAGATGTTATTTACAAAATAATTTATATGCTATGAAAAAGAGCAGACCATTCAATAACATAGAAATAATTAAAAAATATATTGTGGCTGGAGTAGGTATGCTAGATCTAGAAAAAGTTGAATAACACAAGCAATTGCCTCTTTCAAGCAGAACTATAACAGATCGGCAGTACAACAATTATTCAAAATAAAGATAATTTCTCAATTGCTTTCGTTGCTCAAATAAATATAAAAATCTGCACAAGTTTTATATATATATATATATATATATATATATATATATATATATATATATATATATATATATATATATATATATATATATATATATATATTGTGCTGCAATAAAAAATTTTAGTGTTACATATAGCATATTGCGCTAGGTACATTAACAAGAAGAATTGGTTGACATTTTCAAAAACTTCAGAGAAATATGCCATCATTACAATGAAATGTTTAATATTGTCCAATGCTGCACTGACAATTATTTATTCAGTTCCAGCACTGAAATTTATATCACTGCACAGCAAAATCTTTTCGAAAAAGAAAAATATATTGGTAAGAATGTTGTGTAATAACTCAATATACACACTTCTAGTAATACAAATAAAATGCAAGCAAAAAAATATGTTCTCAAGGCTGTGTAATAATTTAATACTGTGATTAACAGATCCTATAACATCTATTCTGATCATTATTCAGGTATAATAAATACACACATTATGTATGAATGTCCTTAAAAAATTGATTCAACATTAAAAAAAAGTTTGCTATGACAAAATCAATTTAATATTAAAAACAAATTTAGATACTTCTTCAAGAGCTTGAATCAGCTGTACAATTTTTCTTCCAGTAGCAGTAGCATCATCATAATTCAAAGTTTCGATTTGCTTACCCATATCTTTAAACCAAGCTTGTAAATTATCTGAAACATAATAAAATAATGAATTATGTTACAATAAAAACTTTGAAAAATTGCTGTAAGAAAATTTTTCACAGATAAACCGAATTTCTTATAAAAATTATAATGTATACAGTTTTACATAAATGAAGCATAACAGATCAAAACAGAAATAAAAGTTTATGAAAAACTAATTTTAAACAAACTGGCAGCAATAAAATCTTTAGACTTGTATTAAAATAACAGTATCAGAAGTAGTAACATAACAGCATTATAAAATTTCATGAAAATCTGCTTACATCTAACAAAAACAAACTACAAAAAATTGCCAACTAAAAATATCCTCCATATCAATATTATCTGTTTATTAACTTAATAAACTTAAAACAAAATTTTTAATAGCAAATAAAACATCAATCTACACTTTCTGAATTAAATTCTTTATATTAAATCAAGGTCCAGAAATTAGAAAATGGGTCAGTTCTGCAACACAGAATTTTTGGAGCCCACTCCCAATTGTTCTGCGATGTTGTTCAAAAACAGACTGAAATACTTAAACAATTTTCATTTTAAGAGAAGCATGGAGATATTCTATCGCTCTCTTTTACTTTTTGTTATAAGCAAACAATTTTGAGTAAAATTCAAATGGTTTGAAAACAAACTTTTCATTTCAATACAAAATATTTTCCAATACTGCACTGACATCATTTATTTTGTCACTTTTTCATCAAAAAATAAATCCATATAAAATGTACAATTAGAAATTGAGAATGATCAAACCAAATTCAGTAGGAATGTTTCTAAGTTTGTAAAAAGTGTGAATTGTATTATATTACTTTTTAAGATTTGAACATTTTCATTATGGTTATATTTCCTGATGGAAATATTTAAAATATTTACAAAAGAATTATTATTAAATAAATAAAATTATAATTGAATCAATTGAAAAATTAACCATTAAACGATTAACTATTATTAACTGTTAAACAATAAACTGCTCAAAAGTTGAAAGAATTTGGAGCGTGCTCTGAAAGCTCTGTATTACAGAACTGACCTAATGTTTCAAGCCTAATTGGTACAAATTTCTCAACAAAAAAAAATCTAAAATGAAAGAGAAAGCCTAAATATTTAACTTTTCCTCTGAAAATAAACTTACTTACTGTTATTAAACCTACAGAAAAAATTAAAGGTTTTTTAAAACGGCCATAAGATAGAAACTTTTACCATTTTTTTCCACACGTGTTAAAGGCCTCGTTCCTGAAAACACATCTCCTAATTCATTCATCCTTTCAACACCTTCTGCTTTATATTTCATCCATTTCTCTTGCTTTTCTTTAAGGAGCTGCTTAAAAAGCTTTGAAAGAAAAAAACATAAAGCAGTCAATGATATTTCTTTTCACATATGTAATATTTATTTATTTCATTTTAATTTAAACTTTTCCATTGTATTGTTCCAAGCTTAATTTTATAATTCTACTTATTTAAAATAATAGGCATTAATTAAATATTTATCTTGCTTATGCACTTTATTTAATTGATTTTTTTCAATTTTTACAATTTATTTCAATAATTGGAATTAATTTAATCCTTATTTTGTTGAATTCATTTCCTTAATTTTGATAAATTATTGCACACAAATTTCAAGCTGTTAATCTTTGTATATTTTTATTTCATTCATTCAATTTTATTTTTCTCTTTTCTTCCCAAGGTTTCCAAAGAATTATTTGAAGCGTGAGGAATGCTAATTGAAGAACGTTGCTAATTGTTCAATAACTCCCTCTTTACTTTCCTTAAGCTTCATGTCAGTTTGAAGGAGTAGTTCTATTATGTCTTCGTATGCTTACACCTGTCCATCAGGTTGTTGATCACATGAAGCCTTCAAGTGAACTCAACTGTTCCAGAAGCTTCAAATGTGAACATGCCTTAAGATTCCTAATGCAGTTCCTTATCTCCTTGTTAGCATAACAATTGAACCAGCATTAAAATTGTTTGGACAAATCATTGAGAACATGGATATGTCAATCAATGTTTAGTAAGTTAAGGTGCCAAATTTTGAATTCCATAATCCTGAATCTGGCTTTAGGGAACACTGTATGCTTTAAAATTCATTCCCTTTATTTATACCACTGAAATTGTAATATCATGCTTGTGAAAAACTAAATTTAAAAAAAATCGGGATTTCAGTTATGGTGCTAATTTAGGCAAACTAAATGTATAAAACAACTAATGTTGTAGTTCATTGTGCAATTCCTTTTTTGTACTTTTCAGAAGGAAAAAAATTTTTTAGCATTTTTATTTCTAGATTTTAATGGTATATGCACTTTTTTTTAAAAAAAGATGATATGGATTTCTCATACCAGATTCGTTATAGTACGAAATTAAAATTTGTACTAATGTACCAAGATGTACTAATTAAAATTTATTTATACTAATTTTAGACGTAAATTATTATAGTTAATCTTAATTTTCCATGGTGTTTTAGCGCTCCATTGGTTATGATTAGATTTTAATTTATTTACCTCATTAGAATCACTTCATTATTAAATAAATAATAAATAATTATCATTATACATTTTTATAATGATTGAATCACATTTAAGACACATAACGATTGAACAAAGTGTCAAGCAACACATAAGTTTGAAATTTGAGTTTTAAAACATGTTTTTTTTTTCTTCAAATTATTCATTTTTATTAATTTCCTTAATTAATTTCTTTTTCACTTTATTAAACAAGACCGTTTTAAATCGATTATTAAGTTTCATGAACAACATTATGTCTGTTGAACAACATTATGTCATGAACAACATTATGTCTGTTTTTTCACAGAACTTCCCACTGTTACTTTATTTCCTAAAGCTGATGCTTATGAATCATAAAAATTTCACTTAAAGAGTTCTTTCAGATCAACTGATAAAATAAACATCTGTTTCAAGTCAAGTTAGAAAACTGTTTCAAGCCACAGAAATTCAGTAAAATACAAAAAAAAGTTTATTTATACTTGAATTCAAAAATTATAATTTTCAGCAGCTTAGGGTAATTAGAAATTATAATAATAAAAGTATTCAAACTATAAGATTCCTTATTATGTACATGTTGTTTCCATATCTTACGTAAAAATGTTTATGTCGATTTAATGTAACTCTTTTAGTAATTGAAAGAGAAGAAAATTTTAAAATTTTTTTTCCTTACTTTTTTTAATAGTTTAGCGATGACATAGATGTTACACTTTATAAAATTATACATCAATTAATTAATGTACATATAGATTTTTAAAAAATATTTAAGAATTAAAATAATAAAACACACCTCTTTTACTTTCAGTTCAAACTGAGCAGTATATAGTAGTAGTTGGAAAACTTGCAACGGATTGTAACGACTATCATTAATCACTTGCTCTCTCAACTGCCGACATTTTTTGTTAACTTCAGCAGCTAAAAAAATATCCTAATTTCAGAATTAAAGGTGTATAGATATAAACACATAACTATTATTTAAAGATTAAATTAGCTTAGAAACTGTACAGAGAGATAAACAATTTTTTAAAGAAAAATATGAGATGATGAGAAAAATATGTTTATTATTGATAATAAATGTAAGATTATATTTTTTCTCTTAAGGATGAAACTTTCTAAATAAATTTCTCAATTTTCAGAAAAAAAATCACATTAATTTTTTTAAACAAAATATAACTTTATAAATTGTGTACAAACATTAAATTATAAATTTTTTTGAAAACATTCTACTGAAGAAACAATTTTGATAACAAAGAAAAATGTAAAAAAAAATACATATACATTATTTTTGAAAAAGTCATAAATCAAGTTCTTTAATAAATCTATAGTTTCTTTGAGTTCCATAATGAATAAATGTTTAAATATATCAATCTTGAAAATGGAACATTTCAAAAAAAAAATTTTGCATAACTTTTTTTTTAATGTACTCACATTAAAGTATTTCTTTGAAACATACAATAAAATTGGTCAGCTTAAATCATGAACGGAAAAAAAATTCTTCCTAATAAAGTCACAATGAATCAAATAGTTATCGATTTTTTTCCTTGATTAACACTTGTTTTCGATAATAAAAGAATAATTTCAGATTTCATTCATAAGAATGGAATATAATACCAATTCCTTTATTATCAAAACACTTCATAATTTTCATACGTTAAAAAAATTAGGAAAAAAAAAACTTTTTACTTTCTTAAATGTATTTAGATTAAGTAATTTCTTTTAAACATTTAACAGAATCGGTCAATTTTGATCATAAAGAAATATGTAAAGAAAATTATTTCACAAAAAGGCATATTTGAGATAGTAGAAGTCACTAAGAATACCTTGTATCCACTAGCAGGTTAAGAAAGCTTTGATGTTTATATTTTTTATGTTATATGTGATATTTTTTATGTTATAAGTGATGTTATGTGTTTTTTGTTCTATATTTTTAAGTTTAAGAAAATTTAAGAACACTTTGTTGGAAATGAAAAATCTATGAAAAAAAATAATTTTTGCTTACATCGACATAAAAATTAGTTTCATAAAAATTAGTTTAGACATAAGAATAGATTTAATTTCGATGAACATACATTTTAATTTAATAAGTTTTTTTAACCTTTCAGATATTTAACTATTACACATTTTTCTTCGTTAGGAATTGGGATTTAATGTTTGGAGGTTGTTGAGGAGATTGGCCTATTCTGATTTGATCATAATTATGAAAGAAAATAAATGTAACACCTGCTATTCGAATGCCTTCCATAATTGAAATTTTAATCTCAAATCATTTAATTTCTTTATCAAAAATTTATTCTATAAATTTATTCAGTTTTATTGCCCAAGAAAAAGACCCTAAATTTTTAAATACTTTTTAAAATTTTTCCTGGTTTCCAATTCTTAAATGTTTACTGTAATTTAATTTTATTGGTAATAAATGTTATTATTATTTTTCAAAACTTCATTATATAATACACAAACATTGCAAACCTGGTGTTAATGCTATGGTGTGTAGCAACATCCATCTTAAAGTCACATTACACTCTCTGGCTACATTTAAAAGTTTAGGAACATTATCGAGCACTACTTCTTCAGACAGTGCTCCTTCTTTTAAAAGATGTTCAACAGTTGGAATCATTTTCACAACTCGAGTGTGGTATCTCTGACACTGAAATAAAAGGTAAAAAGAAGCTATTACTTTATTCATGTGAGCTATGGTAACAACTGGCAATCATTGAAAGAACTTTTAATGACAAAACAAAAAATTTTTTTAATTTTTAACGTTATGAAAAATTATTATTCAAGGCCGATTTTAAATTCCCTAGAAAAAAAAAGCAAGAAAAACCTGCTTTAAAATTAATGTACTTATTATTATTCAAAATTAGCAAATCTTTTTTTTTTCTCCTCAATTATCAATCTATTCAATCAATAAAATAAGAGTTTAGTGGAAGAAGGTTCCAAGTGACATTTTTAACAAAAACGGGATTTTTTTTATAAAAGTGTCTTATTTTAGTCTCATTACAACAATAATTTATTTTATCAAATTTTTTAATTTCACAGATCTAAGATGAATAAAGGTACTTAAGAGTGTTTTCAGAGTGTAAAAAGTTTAAGTGCATTTAACCTTAGTGCATTAAGTTAAGTGCATGCAAACCTTTACAGGATGCCTGGCAAAGTTTTTGATAAATTTCCCCTGCTTTTTCCAGATTTTAAAGGTTAAATATATCCTGTTAATTATGTCAGAATAATTTCTTAAATTTACTCGGTAGTAAAAATGGTACAGTATGAAATCAATCACAAAAATTTAAGCTAAACTTTATTATCGCATCTTTAGACAACATTAATTTTTTTTCATTCACTTAAAATATAAATAAAACATTTTTATTTAAAAAAGATATAAATAAGTTTAACATATCTATTATGGAATAAATTTAGAAATTTATGCAATAAATTCTTAAGTGAAGTTGTAAACTATTTCATTATATTTTTACACATATAGCAGTTTTCTATTTATTACAACTATTTTATCATGTAAATTTGGCAACATTTAATACAAAGATAATATTTTTATAAAATATGCACAAATTTCATTAAATGTGTTTTGTAAAAGAATTACCTGTTCTTTAACATTAGCAATGTCAATAGTGTTGCTCAATGCTTGTGTAGCTGCTTTATAAGGTTGCCAAGCATCAACAAGATTTACCATCATTCCCATATAAATGCTAATGACCTAAAATCAATTACAATGCATACAAAATTTAGGTAAAAATTTTGATTGGGAACATGGGTATACATAGGTTCAAAATTTCAGGTCCTGACCAACATTTTAGGGACCAGGATATTACAGTACGAAAAGTAACCATTTACCTTTCATGGAAGAACGCTAAAGATAATTATTATTTTTAATTAAATATTATCTAAAAAAATAAAGTGGTTAAAAATATGCTTCCCATTGAAAAATTCGATCAATCCAACTTTTAATAATAAAAAAACAATCTAGGAATCACTGCAGGCTTTACACTTTTCTGTTTTAACTTTGTAATTTAACCATGGCATGAGATTCCTAGAACTTATGTTAGGTGATTTGTTCATGTAGCATCGTTATTCTACATTAAGGCATTTTTCGTGGATGCTGCATTTTCCTAGACATTATTACCATCAGATATTTCTAGCATTTTAGTTTGAATAGTCATAAAATAATACAGAATAACTCAATCTTTCTCAGATTCCTAAAAGTAACTGTATGGAAGTTAATAGAAAGAGGCATTGATAATTGATAATTAAAATTCAAAAAGTAGAATCTAGTACAAAGTATGATGTCATGCAAATTAATAAAAAAGCAGATTTTCAGAATTTTCTAGACAGATGTAATGTAAGTAAAAATTATCTTTCGTTTAAACGAAAATATTGGCAGTTAGGAGTCTAAAAAACGAGCAAAAATAAACTTATAGGACACCAGATTTGAATTTTTACGCACCTTGGATTTTTTAAACCCCTAATTAAGTCATTAAAACTATATTGACAAAGACAATCTGCCAAATTTTATTATACAGGAAGACTTTTAAATTTCGTCCCATTATAACAAACACACTAATCATATTATAAATTAATACATACAAACAAGATATTCCAAACAAATAAATAAAAATTTTAAATCTTTTTAAAGAGTTAGTTAGTCCTAACACATAAATTTCATTTCACTGATGTTTCTGAGGTAAAGAAAACAATATTTTCTCATTAATATAAAGGAGAGAAACACTCTCTCAAATTTGCCCATTAGATTAAGAAAAATTCCAGAGGATTCAAATATATAAAAATGGAAAGATCAAAGAAAAAAATTTAAGTTGTAAAAATATACGAGATTAACAAAATATGAAAGATGTTTAGCTAAAGCATAGAATACTTTTTTATAATATGTTTTTTAAATACTAATGATAAATGAAATTTAATTGATTGAAGAAAAAAACTGCAGAATACCAAATCAATATAGGAATTAGAAACAGATGGAGCCAGACAACAACAAATTATGAATAAATACTATAAATGGAACAAAAGTACTCACAAACATTGAGAAGATTTCTATGATGATTCTACAAAATTTATTCATATCTTTAATTTGTCAAGCAGAGAATTTTAAGTCCAGATGGAGTGACTTTATATAAAATTAAATTAATTACGAAAATTGGTAGAAACAGAAAAATTATTCTTTTATGATTTCCAACTTCTCTTGATATTAAAGTAATTGAAGATTGCTATTAAACCCTAGACCACAGTATCAATTTTTAGACAGTTGCAATGCCTGTTGTAAACTAATACAAAAGAATTAGTATAAATGCTCCAAAGAATAGCTGACAATTTTCCACTTAAATTCAGAACTTTTAAAGCATAATGTCTAACAATCTAAAATTAGAGTTCGGTCTGGATATAAATATTTATCATTAAAAATATTCATATTCTTTTTCCAAAGACAGCTTAACAGATATTTTGAAAATAAAAAACGTTAATGATCTAGAAAGAAAGATTTTACTTTGATCTTATAAATTGTTTTTCATGTGCTCACATGCCAACTGTGAGAACAAATTAACAAAAGCGGCAAAACTACGAATGTTTTTCAAACATGGGCATCACAGCTGCCCTATATTTGAGAGGGATGAAATTAAAATACAGAGTCAAACCAGTTATATATAACAAAATAATTTATTAAATTTTCTAATTTAAAAAATTTTTCTGCGAAAAGATTTATCTGTTTCGTGATTTTACCTTTCATAAATTCAAATGGATGGTGACTCCTGAAAATTTTCTTTATTTGTCTGAAACATTGAGAGGGACTTGAGAGAATTCAAACATTGAGAGAATTCAAATTATATAGGAGGACATATACCCACTGTTCCGCCACCAACGATGCCAATGTTTATAAAATATAGTTCAATGTGTAGTATACAAAATAACTTAAGTTTTGAAAATTAATGAAAAATGTGGTATTGCTTTTATGATGTTTTGTTACTTTTATATATATGTGGTATTGCTTTTATGATGTTTTGTTACTTTTATCTTTGCTGCACTGCTCTGCACTGCTATAATTACTTTAAAGTTTTAGTTTCTCTTTCATAAGTTTTCACCTGCCCTTTTCTGCCCTTAAATAATTTAGCCAAAAAAAAAAAAAGAAATAGCAAGTATAGCCCTACTTATTTTGTGATGGTGGTAACAGCCAATAAGAGTTGAGTATGCTTTGGGGGCTTGGTTAGAGGAGGTGAGAGAAAAGGAAAGGACACACATGGTTTTGGAGAGCTGAGGTTAAGACACAAAAAATATATGAGGATCCTCAACAGCTAAGTTATATTATAAGATTTTCTATCACCCCTCAATTATTTTTTTATTTATTTTATATTGTAGCAGTGCAGCTTCATAATATATAATTTCATGTAAATTCATTTTATGTACCTATTATTAATTAGTGTGAATGCCTTCCTGGAACAAAATTTGTAACTCTAAATATCTTAAATGATCTACTTTAAATAAATAGTTTTAACACCTTGCAATTAGTGATCATTCTAATGATCTTGTTCTCTTACTTAAGAGTATATTATTTTTAATTGTTACTCATTTTTATTCTTATCTTAATGTGTGTGGTGATGAACTGAACATCACCACATATATATTTTTGGTGCCGTGACCAGGATAGGCAGACACATTAATTAATATTTTGTTATGTGGTAGTATCTATAGATACTGTTATTTATATATTATTTATTAGCAAACATAAGCTATTAAATATGGCTGAAGGTTTGAAATCCCCATTTTTGTTGTCTTTGATCCCCACCTTAAATGATCAAAATTATAATGATTTTTTTGAATCCTTGGAAACCACAGCAAAATTAGCTGAATGGTCAAAGGAACAACTATTGGTTATAACAAAATTAAAAATGGAAGGAGCTGTTAGGAAGCTTTATAACAATTCATTAGAAGGGAAAGTTACGGATTACGAATCTCTGAAAAAGAGAAAAGAGAAAGAGAGAGACTACATCTTTCGCTCAAAACTTTGCTGCATTTTCTACAGCTGAGCAGGAGACAAGTGAAACAGCTAGGGATTTTGCCATGCGGATTGAGGGATTAGCAAAATTGGCAAATTTGCCTATAGATTTTAAGGAGAAAGTAAAAATGTCGCAATATATTAACGGCTTAAAACCAGCTTTAAAGGCCCAAGTTATTCTTTTAAATCCCCTATCGTTTGATGAAGCTATTGAAATTTCAAATAGGGTAGAAAACTCATTACAAACTTTAAGTTCAAACGTAAATGCTCTTAACACCCCTCCAGTACATAAAACTAATGATATGCCAAATGACTACGTTAATGTTTTAACACTCCTAACTAAGCAGATAAGTGAGATGCAAATTCAAATCAATGAGTTAGCTGCCGCCAATATTAATAAAGTTCAGAAAATAACTTGTAATTACTGTCAAATTGTTGGACATAAAGAAAATGAGTGCAGAAAGAAGAAAAGAGCTAATTTTAAAAATCGCCCTAATCATAATAGATATCAGCAACCCACTCAATTTGCTATTAATCAGCAGCATCCATTTGTAGTACCCCGGCAGAACTCACGGAGTTCATTCAATCACCAACAGCAATTTGAGGTACCATTTCAAACCACTCAGGTACAATATAATGAGGATTTTGGAAATGACCAACAAAGTTATCACCAAACTCAACAATCTCCTTTGTACACCACCACACATAGAACTGAAGCAAATAATCAGGGTGGCACTCGACCCAAAGAATTTCACCCAAACTACTAGAGGGGAGAAAAGGTAATGGATCAATTTTTTCAGTAAATCCCCAACCTGATCCAGACGATAACCTCATCTGTAATCTAAATCAAAACTTTCTACCTATAATACAAATTAATGTTAATAATATAACCTGCAGAGCCCTTGTTGATTCAGGTGCAACTGTAAATGTTATTTCCCCTAATATATTTCAGCAATTGAAGGAATTTAAGGTAAAAGATTACAATTCTAGCTTGACTGCTGTAACAGGTGTAGGTATAAGTACTAGTTCAGTTATTGAAACTGAAATATCTATTAGTGAGGAGACATTCCTAACAGAACTTATTGTTTCTAACCAACCACTATCGTCAACATTTGATTTGATATTAGGATTCAAGTTTTTAAAAGAATTTAATTTCATTATTGATTGTTCAAAATGTGTAATGTATAATCATTCGATTAAAATAAAATGGTTGGATAGTGTTAATAGTGAGGTTATAGAGAGGGATATAATGGTATCAGTTAAGGCTAGTAATAGTTTAAACAGTATAAATAATTCAAATATATGTAAAACACAAAATTTCGGTATCCTGAATAGAAAACTAAAGTTGCCTCCGCATTCAGTGAGTAATGTACAAATAAAAATTTCTAATTCAAGTAAACTTGCTAAGGGAGATATCGTATATGTGCAACCAAATGAAAATAATATGCAAAATGATTATTTTGTTGCCCATGCTGTGACGGAAGTGTTGGATGATTCAGCATGTCTGATTCAAATTTTTAACCCTACGGAGGATATTATTACTTTAAATAAAAGTTCGAAAACTTGCAGGATCAAGGGTGTGACGGTTGATGAAGTAGAGCGCTCACAGAATTCAGCAATAAATACCATTACTGACAATAATGAGGATTTTCTTAAAAATTTTAATTTAGTACATTTAGATGAAAATCAACAAAAAAGAGTATCTGATCTTTTACTGGAATATAAAACTGTTTTTGCTAATGAGATAAGTGAGTTAGGGTCTTGCTCTTTGGTTGAACACCACATTATATTAACTGATGATATCCCCGTTCGGCAAAAACCTTATCGTGTCCCCTATCACTTGAAGGCTGAAATGAGGAATCAGCTTAACAAATTGTTGGATGCTGGAATTATTCAGCCTTCAACATCCAGTTATGCCGCTCCTGTACTCCTTGTGAAAAAGGCAGATGGTTCATATCGATTGGTTGCTGATTTGAGAAAACTAAATGCAAAAACTTTACCTGATAATTTTCCAATTCCAAATTTAATGGAAATGATAGACCTGCTATCTGGATCAAAATTCTTTTCCTCTTTAGATTTAACTTCGGGTTTTCATCAAATGAAAATGTATCCTGCTCATGCACATTTAACGGGTATTGCAACCGAATATGGAAATTTTGAATATGTACGTATGCCATTCGGCCTAAAGAATGCAAGCTCTAGTTTTCAGCGGTTAATGTCACTTGTACTAGCTGGCTTGACTGATTTATCTATTGGTTGCTATATTGATGATGTAATAATTGCAAGTCGTACCTTTGAAGAACACATTGAAAAACTTGGTATTGTGTTTAAGCGTCTTAGAGAGGCAAACCTAAAGCTTAAGTCTAAGAAGTGTTCTTTACTTAAGGATGAGGTAACGTATCTTGGACATAGAGTTATAGAGGGTAAAGTGATGCCAGATCCTAAAAACATTCAGACTATTCAAAGGGCTCTTCCTCCTAAGAGTAAACGTGAGGTGCGAGCATTTATTGGTTTGACAGGCTTTTATCGTAGGTTCATACCAAATTACTCGAAATTAGCTCTTCCCCTTACTAATATTACCAAAGAAAAGGTTCCTTTTGTTTGGACTGAACTTGAGCAAAACGCTTTTGAAAAATTGCGAAACCATTTAATATCTCAACCGTGCCTGGCTTTACCAGATTTCCATAAACAGTTTGCTCTCTGTACTGATGCGAGTAAACATTCGTTGGGTGCTGTATTAGTTCAGGAAGATGAGACTGGTTTTCAGCATCCTATCAGTTTTGCCTCTAGGAAATTAAAGGATAGTGAAATAAATTATTCTGTTTTTGAAAAGGAAGCATTGGCAATTATTTTTGGTGTTCAACACTTCAAACAATATTTAATCGGAAAAGAATTCACCATTTATTGCGATCAAAAGAGCTTATCTTACGTACTAAATCTAAAAGATCATAATTCAAGGATTGCACGTTGGATAATGACCTTGCAATCTTATTCATACAAAGTAATACATAAGGCAGGAAAATTGAATCTTATGGCAGACTACCTATCGCGGTTAAAAACAAATGATACCATAAATTGTGTGCAGTCCCAAGAAAACAATTTAAAAGTCTTTCAGTTAGTTAACCTATCACAAAAGCAATTAATAGATGAACAGAAAAATGATCCTCATTGCCAGAAAATTGTGAGAAAATTAAGTGTTCATGTAAAATTTTCCCCGTCTTCTCCAAATTTTTTTCTAAAGAATGGTGTCTTACTGTGCTCTAGGGTTAATTCCTTAAATCCTAAACTAGTTGTTCCCAAAACTTTAATTCAACTTGTATTAGTACAATGTCATGATAATAACAGTGTTGCCCACCCAGGTTTATCGAGAACCCTTCATAGAGTCAAAGAAAATTTTTTTTGGTATAATATGTACAAAAATGTTAAAAATTATGTTGCTTCTTGTCCCTCGTGTATTGAACGTAAAGGATTTAAAGCCTCAAACAAGGCACCTTTACAAAAGATTCCAACTGCCAGTAGACCCTTTCAAAAATGTAGCATTGATGCAGTTGGACCCCTAGTGACTTCAAAAAATGGAAATAAATGGTTACTTGTTATAACAGACTATTTTTCACGGTATCCTGAGGCATATCCTGTACCTGACATCCAAAGCTCTACTGTTGCTAAAGTTTTGATTGATTTCATTTCACGTCATGGACTCATGGAAACTTTTTACTCAGACCGAGGAACGAATTTCATTTCCGAAGCAATGCAACAAGTATATGATACACTTGGCATTCAAAAGCAGCATACTGTAAGTTATAATCCGCAAGGAAACGGTGTAGTAGAAAGATTAAACAAAATACTCATTGATTCCCTCAGCCATCTTGTTAGTATAAACCAAACAGATTGGTGTGAACGTGTTCCCTTGGCTCTAATGGCTTTTCGCACAGCATTCCATCGTACAATAAAGCAAACCCCAGCATATATAATATATGGTCGTGATCTGGTGATGCCATATGACTTAATATTTTCGTCAAAGTTTAGGACATACAATGATAATCCTACCTATGTTCAAGAATTGATTCCTAGATTGCAACAGGCATTTGCCATTGTAAAAGAAAATTTAGAGAAAGCTGCTGATAACCAGGTTGCTTCTACTGCCACAACTAGACATATCAAAGATATAAAATTAGGTGATTTGGTTTATCTTCATACACCTAAAATTAAAGTTCACACCTCGAAAAAACTCTCAAAATTAAACCATGGTCCTTATAGGGTGTCAAAGAAATGTTCCCCTGTCCTGTTTGAATTAACTTTAGTAGCTAACCCATTAAAAACTACTACATCTCATGTCAATCGTATAATAAAAATTCCAGAGAGAGAAATATTTCCATCGTCTTCCATATTTGAGGAAGAAAATTCTGTAATTAGTGATAACCTTAAAGGGTGTGAGGTTAGACACCCTGCTGCGGATAAAAAATTATATCCTGCCTTAATGAAGCCCATTAATGAGAAAGAATTACTAAGTTTTGGTTATTTTGTATCACAACCCTGTAGGTCTCAATTAAATCGTGATGTACAAACAGATGTTCAAAGTGAAGAAAGTAATTCTTCATATGATTTTTTTCGTGATACATCTATTTCACCCGTTTCATTTTTAAATGATTCTTTATCAGAATCTGATTCGTCAGATGTGGTAGAACCGAGATATAATCTCAGACCTAGAGATCCTCAGGGATTTGTAAAAAATAAAAGGGTGTAACTACTTTGTAATAATGTGTATTTAATGTGCTATTTTATACTATGTTTTTGTCATTGTATATATATATTATAATTCTTGTGTATGTGTAAAGTGCTTATGATAATCAAGAAAGCTTCGTGACTAAATCTCATGTTACTGAACTAAAAGCAATTTAATGTGAACTTTAAGGACGTTTAAGTGGAACTCTTTCAGAATTAGTCTGGTTGGGAGTCTGAGTGGATCGTCCTATGGAAGTGACTGCTGAGTTGTTGCCTGTGAGTGGATCTGTCTCAAAGTGAAAGTGGTTGCTGAATCCTCGCCAGAAAATCATGCCGGCCACTCTAACTTCTGAACTCTTCAATGGCGTGTGAAAGATAGGTACTCCTGAGGCATCATAAGGCCATAAATATCTCTTGATTGTTTCGCTTTTCATTGGTAAATGCTCAGCTGCGTGGTAGCCATTGTCTTAAAAAAAAATAATAATAATATTTCATGATACCTGCTGATCAATGATGATACCTGCTTTCATTGATCCCTGCTGCAACCGCATCCATAAAACACAACACCTTCATGTTAATTTACTGAATTGAACTTTCAAACAGACACACTGCTCATCCTGATCACTCAGTTCTCCCACCTCACTTCTCTTCAACATCAGACTCCATAGTTTGTGTTGTAACGGTAACCATCCTTATGCAAGAATAACTAATCAGTGACTCCTTCCAAAAGATCCTACTAGTCAGTGACCTTTGTCAAGAAAAAAATTTAATTTATTAAATTTTTTTTCCCCAGGGGGAAAGATATATGTGGTATTGCTTTTATGATGTTTTGTTACTTTTATATATATGTGGTATTGCTTTTATGATGTTTTGTTACTTTTATCTTTGCTGCACTGCTCTGCACTGCTATAATTACTTTAAAGTTTTAGTTTCTCTTTCATAAGTTTTCACCTGCCCTTTTCTGCCCTTAAATAATTTAGCCAAAAAAAAAAAAGAAATAGCAAGTATAGCCCTACTTATTTTGTGATGGTGGTAACAGCCAATAAGAGTTGAGTATGCTTTGGGGGCTTGGTTAGAGGAGGTGAGAGAAAAGGAAAGGACACACATGGTTTTGGAGAGCTGAGGTTAAGACACAAAAAATATATGAGGATCCTCAACAGCTAAGTTATATTATAAGATTTTCTATCACCCCTCAATTATTTTTTTATTTATTTTATATTGTAGCAGTGCAGCTTCATAATGTATAATTTCATGTAAATTCATTTTATGTACCTATTATTAATTAGTGTGAATGCCTTCCTGGAACAAAATTTGTAACTCTAAATATCTTAAATGATCTACTTTAAATAAATAGTTTTAACACCTTGCAATTAGTGATCATTCTAATGATCTTGTTCTCTTACTTAAGAGTATATTATTTTTAATTGTTACTCATTTTTATTCTTATCTTAATGTGTGTGGTGATGAACTGAACATCACCACAAAAATAAAACTATAAGTAATAAAACTCAATTACCCAATTATCGGGAAAAAACTTATCAACAATTTCTCGCATTTTTGCATGATGATTGTTTAAAATATCAGGTGAGAAATACAAGATTACATATAACATTGAAGCCTGTGTTGCAAGAGCTGTGCTTCTATGTTCAGGTAATGGATAAGCAGAAACCTACAATAAGTAAATAAAATAAAATGAATGGAATATTGCAAATAATAACACTATAATAAAACTTAAAGACAGCTTTTCTTGCATAATTTAAGACATTTATGATTGTAAAATCATGAAAAAAAAGCTTTAATTAACTTAAACTAAACTTTAAGTTCAAAAATTATAGTAGACATATAAATCTATTTTACCTGATTATATATATCATCAGATCGCAACCGGCCAATAATCATGCTAATAAAAGTAGGATTCAGACCAACTCTCCTGAAATATATTTATGGAATTTTGTAAAACACAGAAAAAGTTGCTTTAAAAATATCAAAAGATGAAAAAAATTGAACTACAAGCCCACAATACAACAGTAGATTTTAAATCAAAAAAACTTAATAAGTCCAGAATTTTGCAGTCATATACAACAAAACAAAACTAAAAAACATTAAAAACTTGCTTAAATAACTCGATACAAACTTATTTCTTATAAGCAGACATGAATAAGAAATGAAAGACAAATAAACCAGTTTCATCAAATGAACCGCATCATGAATTCCGGGTATTGTTTTTTCCTTTTATTGTTCAATAACAGCAAATTGAAAATCCATGTCCTCTAAGGTGTAGAATATACACAAAAAGAAAATATAGTATTTTTAAAGTTTAGTATGAATGTAAAGTTTAATGGTAAGGGAACCAAATTTGACTATACTAAGTAAAATGTAAGTGATAAAAAAACAAGAAAATATTAAACAAATAATGGTGCAGTAAACTAAGTCTAACACTAAAAAAGAGGAAAAATCACTAGGGCATCTCAGGATTAGTTTTCCTGTTTATCAAAAATGAAAAATCTAAAAATATTACTTATTTTTAAAATGCATATCTCTTATTTGCTTTAACCTTAGCGCCGTAAGCAAAAGGGTTAAATTTCAGAAAATTTCTATCAAACACAAAATATTCAATTCGTAAAATAACCAAATCAGTAAACCTGAAATAATCATCTGGATAATTGGGCAATCGTTTTGCTGTGGGAGCAGCACTATAACCAGTACTTCGTAATAGTTTACAAACATCATCAATATTAGAATCCATGCTTGATCTTTGAGCACTGAAATAAACATTAAAAATTTAATAAAATTAACTTAAATTAATATGGTGTAACAAAGTTACAAGGAAAAGGGTTACGCTTTTCACATTAAAATATTTAATTTTGATTATTATAAGATTAATCTAAAAACAACTCTTAAATACTCTAGCATTTTTTCCTTTAACATATTTTTTATTACATAAATACTGTAAAAAGAAAATTTTGTACAGCTATTTAAAGTTGAACCTGCAAACTATCCTTCAGTACTTTGTTCATATCTTATGCTTCATGTCGCTTTACTTCATACCTTATGCTTTGGACAAATCAAGTATTTGAACCAATTAAATTTTTAAAAAAAACTAATTTTTTTAATCAACCAAATTAAGAAAATACATATTGCATATAATTGTATGAAGGATAGAAATTCACAGTTTAACCCTAATATATAAAAACGTGTTTTAAATCGTGATGAATATAGCAAAATTGAGTCTGCAGGATACATAATTTCCTAAAGCATTTATTGCTGACAATAATATTAACGGACACTGAAAACGCGTTATTCAGAATGTGATTTACCCTATTTGACAATCCAGATAGTATTTGTTACGAATGTAGAAAAGAGAATGAAAACAGAAAACTTTTAAAAATGTTTTAAGAAAAAAGAAACTTAACTGAAAGTTATTTAAACCACGAGAGTTTTCTCGACAATATGACACAGAAACTGTTAACAAATAAATTATTATTAAACTAAAAAAATAAATATTTATTTTAACTAATTACAAATATTTATAACAAATTTCAGATCTCAAACTAATAAATATTGTCAGACATTTTAATTGGCATATAATTAATATGTTCGAGTTACAAAATAATTTTATAACATTTATAAAAAAAAAAAAGACAATGTAAACGATAGAACTGATATCATTTAAGAACAGAATCAAATGGCCCATTCAAGTCATTGAACTCTTTCATTTCTAAATTTCAATACAGTTCAAGAGTCTCTACTTGCTACTTACAATGCAAATAATATGGGGGGGGGGAAAAAAACTAGTGCACAAATCCCTTTCTCAACTTGTTCTGACCAGTTGAGTCTATTGAGCATAAATTGCAAGAAAGAGGCAAGAAATTGTTGTCTTCATGGTTGTGAGTATGTTTGGAAATCAAATCATAATAAAAAAAAACAACTTAAGATTAAAAACACTTAAAAATAAAAAAACACTTAAACATATTCTTTTAAAAAGAAAAGTCATAAATCAAAATATTAACCTGTATCGATAATATGATACTAGCATCCTCTCTCTGACTATCCCTTCAATTTTCTGATCAATGACCATCAAAATTACGCCACACAGATAAATAGCTTCACACTGTAAATGAATAAAAATAAAAATGCTTAAGCTCTTTAACATTTTTTTATCTGATACCAGCTGAATACCCGTTCATTGAACAGGTGAAAAAATTAAACAATCAAAGATTAGGAACTGAACAATACTGTAAAATCACGCACAAAACAGAAGATATATACCAAAACAATTAATAAAGCTAAAATAATACCACATTTTTTAATTACACTTACTTTTATCCCTAACGGTGGCTTTATATTATTAGATCAATCAAAATGCGTTTTTAGTAATTCATTGCCTCAAAATAACTATTAACTTTATTCAGTATCTTTTGATATGTTACTGCTAGAGGACAACTCACGATGGCGAAAAATCACTATTAAGTGCTTGTCACTATTATTGTCACTAATAAAATCACTATTAAGCGATTTTCTCTGGGACTTATCCTTTTCGAAAACTCGTAAAAAACCTCTTTTCTCATTATTAATATTGAAACTGCATAGTATTAATGCAGTTTTAATAAGTACCAACCACACTAATTTTATCTACATAAGTATAGTTGATAATGATTAAAATTGCAATCATGGTAAATATCAAAAGTACCTATTACCAAAATTCATTAAGCATCAGTAGCATTAAAAATAGCATGTCAATTTTTACATTTTGCCTAAACGAATTAGAACCATTTCCCAGTTAATTTTGCTTTTTAATACACAGCTTTATTTGAATTCATACCTATTAACAAAATTAATAAAACGTCATTGACTTCAACAGAAGTATAGCAATATTTTACTTTTCTAAACAAATTACCATTTCTTCAATAAATTTGCAATTTAGTAGTTTATATTTTCAGTTACAATATCAATTTCCAAAATTAATTTAACTAAGCATTAATGGTACTAAAAGTAGCATTGGGAAATTTTGATCAAAACGAATCAGTACTAGGCATCAATAATGGTATGGCAATTTACAACACTTATCCCAAATGAATTAGTATTATTTCTCTATAAATTTTTTTCTTTAGTTAAAAAAGCATAATTATTAAAAAAAAAATGTCCCCCTATGCTGCCACACTCACATTGATCAATGAGTTTATCTGACATAAGGAATAAAAAATAATTAAATATCTAAGAATATACAAACCCTTTTTTGGATTCCTGAGAGATATAAGCAAACAAATAACATTGACGCTATTTTTAAAATAGCCTGGAGTTTCATTTATATCAGTGGTTCCAGTTCTGAACCAGTTAGAAAATTCAACTTTTTAAATGTCTCTGCTGAATAATCTAATTGAAATGTTTGAACAATTTTTAGGATTAGGGGCTAAAATTGCACCTTTCATCCACTGTTCAAATTTCAAGGCTCTAACATAAATGGAAGTAGAATTTAAAACTATTAATTTAATTTAAACCTACAAAATCTTGATTTTATAATTACATATTTTAAAAGTGAGTAATAAATTGTTATAATACATCTATTAAAATCAAAATATTTTGATGTTAAAAGTTGAATTATATTAAAACTTTTCTAATTTTTATTAAAGATAAAATATTTTAAACAATAAAAAATTAGGTGGCAAGGAAATAAAAATTGTCAAGCAATCCCAAAGTGTTTCTCTAGATAACATTTATTATTAGAATAACCAAAACTAATTTCAAAAATTAATTTTTAAATCTCAATCAAAGTTCATAACTTTTTAATCATTAGAAATTTAAGAAGATGTCAGTTTGATCATTATTGTACATTTGAGTCCAATAATAAAATTTTGGGTAATCTAAGGCAAGTCAGAAATAATTGATATTTTGTTGCAGATTGCAACTCCTGTTGCAACTATTTCAGAGGTTTGAAAAAGGAGAGGTAAATTTTTTCTAGTGTAATGAAGTAGCATATTGCATTTTTTTTATTGCATTGAAGAATGATTTTTAATGGATAGAGAAGAGGAGCTTGAAGAAGTTCTAAGATTTGTACATAAATAAATTATTTGTCTGTAAACTGTTTGATGTTCATAATTTACAACTGCGATTCTGGGAAAGCTTCCCATTGCTATTAAAGTATATTATTTCCTTAATTAATAGTTGATTTTAAAAAAGCACATTATTCAATTTATGGTAAGAAAAGTGGATTTATTTGAATTTTGACACTAATTTATATTGTGAGATAATTATCTCATAATATAAGCTAGTGTCAATTTTGATTAATCAGATTAATTTAAAATTACTTTTTTTGAAAAAAGCTAAAAATGATCTCACACATAAAACAGAACAGTTAAATATCATTAAAAAAATAAACACATTAATGAATAGTATTTAATTAGATTGAAAAAAAATCATTTCAAAATTTTATTTAAGCATTCAAAAATTAAAAAAAAGTATTACTGCTACGGTAAAAAAAAAAAAATAATGCTGCATTTAGAATATTAAATACTACATTTACTTTGATAAAAAAAGTAATCCAGTAAGTGACAATTACTTTTGCTCTTTTTATATTATTTTTAAGCAATATGATATAAAGAGAAGGTTTATGGAAAAAATAATTCGAGTTAAAAGAATGATTATGAAAAAGAAAAGAAAAACCTAAATTAACACTTATGTAAATGAAAGCTAAATGATAATGCACTTTTATCTTACTAAATATTTTATAGCTAAATTATATTTTAATGAATTACATTTAATGATGGTTCTTATAATTTTATTTTAAATTAAAATGCTGAAGAGAAGTAGAAAAATAATTGAGCTAATAAATATTGATTATTGATTGATTAGGATTATTGATTATTATTGATTGATTACTGATTATTTTGAAAATAATTGAGCTAAAATAATTATTAACTACTAAATAAAAAGTAATTAACTGACTAAAATAAAATTTCGCAAAACAAAAAAAAAATTAATGCGTAAGTTTTTTCAATTGCATGCTTAAAAATTATAATGATCAATGCTACAGAATAATTATGCTAAAACCAAGTTCTTAAAATTCTACTTATCATTCTACATTACATTATCTTATAATAAAGAAAATTATATTTACTAGCAGCTGACGACCATCTTCATTTGCTAAGACAGTTTCAAGAGTTTGTTGAATATAAATACCTTCGTCCAATTCTTCTAGAAAACTAGGGGGAGAAAGGTTTTTAAACTCAATGATATAATGATCAATAAAACTTGAATGATTCTGTGCTAAAATTAACACAAAAAATAAAATTACTGTCATATTTTTGGCTTAGTATCATAATTTAATATCAAGCACTGAATAATGAAAAGGTTACTTTGCCATTAAATAAATATTTGTAACAAAAAGTTTTTGTCATAAAATAATAAAAAAGTATAACAATGTAAATAAAATAAGAGATTTCACATTTTAGTTCTAAAAAAGAACATTTTAGATCCAGAGTAGCCTTTCATGAGAGAAAAATGTATATCCCTAATTTCACACTTCAAACATTAAATAATATGTACATATTTTGTAGAGATAGATTTTCTCATATTAAAAGATGTTACTAAATATTTTATTTAACCTACCTGAAAATTTTTTTTTTAAAAATTCTTAAGATTCAATTATTTACATCTCTGGAACACACTGAAAAAACTATTCTACAGTTCATATTCTGTCCTGATTTTCAACACAACTGCCTATGTTTTAACACTTCATTCAATATTATTAAAGTTATTTAAAAACAATACAATTAATGTTTAGTTTTAAGATCTCATATGCTAGGCCTTAAAGTAATTCTAAAAATTTAAGTATTTAATTACCAACGTTTGTTCTATGCAAAAAATATGGATATTTTTATTTATTTAGTTTCAATTTCAATGTAAGACAAATAAGATGATAAAGGTGACATCATGAGGAGAAAATATATATATATATTTTTTTTCTCAAATGCATGTAAAGCATAATTATAAGTCCAGAAATTGCTGGGCATATCAAAAGAAATTATAGCATTTGAAAATTTAAATTATAGCATAAGTTTTTTTATTTTTGCATTTATTTAAAACTTTAGAAGGAACAAAAATACTAATAATAACAATGATCTTATATAAAAAGTTCTTTGTCTCAATGCATTAAAAAGCTGTTGAAATTTTAAAACATAAATTTTATGCCAAAAGAATAAGAATATAAAAGAGTAAAGAAAAATAAAAAGAAAGAATATAAAAAAAATAAATAAAATTTTCCAATTTTTAATAATGTTAATTAATTTATTGTAAACATTGAAAATGATTCAACAATTGGGTAATTTGGGGCAGAGTCTAGATGATTACTTATCACAACTACCACCTGTCCTCTGATCGAACATAATGGTAATGTAGTGGATGCATTTGCTGGTATAGTCTTTGAATAATAGCCAAGAGTGAATAATTTTGTCAACAGTCCACTAGTATAGCTCTATTGTCTCATAAACAACCAAATGAAATTAAAGAGCTTGAATAGCTTAAGAAATAATAAATTTAATCAGTCAAATTATACTACTTACTGGCCGAAATCTGTAATATATTTTTGAACGCTTTCAAAAGCCAAGTAAAATCTAGTCAGTATGTCAAGATAGTTTTCCTTAAATTCTTCATCTCTATCTTGCAATTGCTAAAAAGAAATAATACAATGCAAATAATCTACATCATTTCCAGTTATATTATACACACACATATCTATATACAATCTCATTTTACGTTTACTTATTCCTAAATTAACAATATGTTTATGAATTCAACTTATTATGCAATTTAATTTATATGACCCATTGTTTAATTTTACATAGCATATAACATTTTAATAAAATAATAATTTCTAACATTTTCAGCTTAATGGCTCGCGGGGGTGACCTCAAATATGCTAATTATTAAGTGCAGACGATATTTTAAGTTATGAATTCAGACACAAAAACGTAATTTCTCTGAATAAATATAAATTTTTCTTGTCAAATTCGACTTTCTAACCCCCAAAACGCAGGGGGTAGCAGCAATCTGAGAAATATGGTACACGACAAAATACGAAATTTGATTAAAATCGGTCGATTAGTTGCTGCAAATTTGAGTTTTAAATATTTTTATTATTATTTTTCTTTTTTTGAAATTCAATTCCTCAGAAATTATTCAACATTGCTCAAATTTTGTATTTTAGCAAGCAAAATTATATTCCTTTAAATGATGCAAAAAATTGTATACCTTACAATTCAAAATTTTTTCAACCATTATTAAATAAAAGAATAAATATTAATATTAAAAATTGTTTTTTGGATGGAATTATCTTTGGAAAATCAAACTTTATAAATGATTCCAAAAACTTTTCAATTTACTTAAAAAGTTCTAGAGATTCAGCGAAATATGCAAAAAATTAAATTAACATTAAGAGGTCCAAAGTTTGGAGTGCTCTCCTGACCAAACTATGGGGAACATATTTTCCAGATTGCGGCTACCCTCTCTATATTGAGAGTCAGAAATCTGAGTCCGTTAATAAAATTGCCTATTTTTATTCAGGGAAAGTACGTTTTGCATCTAATTTATAAATTAAAATATCGTCCGCACATATCGATTAAAAAGTTTGACGCTACTGCTTCTAAGTGTTTTGAAAGTACAAGCTTGTTGTTTTTTACTCCTCTATTGCTTCAAGCATCCAATTACAGCATGGTAATTCACAAAATTATCCTTTTGTCCAACATACTTTGTTCTTTTCATTTTATAATATTTGGAGAAAAAAATATTACATCTATTCTGTAGAGAGGTTTAAACCGAAAATTCATTTTGACAGGCCTGAGTTCTTAAAACGCTGTCCCTACTATTAAAAATAAGCAATTCAAATTTCATAAGTACTTTCCCCTACATCATTTTATAAATATTGCGCACATTTAAAAAAAAAAAAAAAGCAAAAGCAAAATTTAGTTATAAAGTATAAACACCGAACAAACACAACGGTAAGAAGTATGTTAAAATATTATAACACAGATTAAATGCACAACGATAAATTAAACGTACAGGATTTGATTCAATCTTGTTCTCATAAAAATCCGTTATCTTAAAATAACTAAAATCACATAAAACATCACTGTATTTATTAATGTCATTTTTTGATTCAAGGCGAAAGACTTGCGGCACAACATCAGACAAACGAAGAAGCTCGGCAATAATTGCATTTCCCCGCGAAACCAATCTTAGCAAATTTTGACCACAAGCATTGTTTTCGGCTAAGAAATCAACCATTTTTATACTACTTATTATAAATCATCCATAAACCAAAACTCAATCCGACACTCTACGGAGAGAGCAGAAACCAATTTGTTTACTAAACACACAACACACCTCCTTGGGTCAAAAACGTTGCCAATCATTAAAAGATAAAATAGAAAGCTGAGGGACGGTTTACACTTTATTTGATTCACGCATCTCTAGTAAGTTTTGTGTTTTAATTTTCCTCTTTGTCTTATTTTTAAATTCACTGGATGAAAATGTCGTCTCCACAACTCATCACGGGCAAATTATGAGGAAGGTAATTCTTCGAGGATACAATTCGTCATGGAAACAGATCGTCAAAGCGAAATTTGCCATGAGCACATTTCATTTCGGCGACAATTCGCCGTGTGAATAATTCGTTGCAGCTATGATTGGCGATGCACGCGACGAATTGTCCCTACGAGTTGAATTGTACCCACTATGATTGTTGTTGCTGTTGTTGTTAATTTACGTCGCACTAGAGCTGCACAATGGGCTATTGGCGACGGTCTGGGAAACATCCCGGAGGATGTTTCCCAGACCGTCGCCATGCCATGCGAAGACATGCCATCACAATTTTGATCCTCTGCGGAGAGGATGGCACCCCCGCTTTAGTAGCCCGACGACCTGCACGCGAAGTCGAGCCCTTTACGGTAGCACAGTTTAACGAGGACCAATACCGCACACCCTCGGTCCCTACGCAGACTGATCCAAGTGGTCACCCACACGCACACTGACCGTAGCCAGTGATGCTTGACTTCGGTGATCTGCTGAGAACAGTGTCTTAACGATCAGTCCACTGCGGGACGTACCCCGTATGAATTGTGGCTGTTTACTTGTGATCACGACAGATTATGAACGACGCATTTACGCAGACAGAACCAACAAAAAGTATTATATTGTAAAGTAATAAAACAATCATAAATTTTTTAAACAAAATTGTATAACATTTACATTCTGCCCACAACGAATTACCATTATGACGAGTTGTGCCCACGACTAAGGTTCCTCTATATTTTCTAATCTAAATTATCTTTGCAGAAGAAACCTAACCAGTTCGTCGATCTAACTAAGTGTTGCAACAATTAAATAAAATGATTACAAAACTGTGAAATTTTATTTATAAGATACAAAGATAGTATTTCCAGCAGTAGTCAGAAATACTATAGCCGCTACCTTTTTTTTTCCGTAGTAAAATAGTAGTGTAGAGCGGAGAATAACACACAGAAAGAGACGTCCACGTTCTGAGTGGAATTCGAACCTGCAACCATTGGCTTTGCAGTAAGGCACGCGAACCGCTTGGCCACCTACCCGGCTTCCAAGAAAATACAAATAAATTTTTACCTCATATTTAATGTATAGTTCGTTCACCAGGAGTTGGTACTTGACTCCGCCTTTATCACGTCGTAACCGAACGTGATTATTAATTCGCTATTTTTGGGTTAGGATGTGAAAAATCCTGAACAAGGTTGCTACTCGGCGATCGTATGATAAAAATATTTACTTTGTAAATTTCATATGCATTTTTTTAACATTAAATATTTCATAAATTTGATGATATTTCGCACTTTTGAGTGAATAGTTTGAGACATTCTACTGCCGTATATTTAATTAGCTAGAGTAACGAAAGGTATCATAGCAAATGGCGCGCATTAAGGGTTGTCTCAATTTCAAGAGCGGAAAAGATTCTCCTCTTACTCCAGTGCTAAAATAATTTCTTCGTCCGAGGAACTCTAGGTGAACGAACTACATATTGGGATATAATTATCGATTATGTCAACCTCCATTAATCAAATGGTACTTTAAGAAGGATTCAAGTTAATATGTCTTATATATGCTAGAGAATTAATATTCGTAGTGGTAGTTACGCCACATTACTCCTTTCTATAATTTTATGGGATAGAATTCTATGAACAAATATCACAAGCTGATAAATGCTTATTATTTTTTTTCGCTCATTAATTTTATTTATTTATTGTCCGAGAGAATTTTATTTACTTCACCGGATTTTGGAGCGCTATTTTATGAGGAAATCAACTATTCAATGTGGACTATCATCGATGTTGGCAAATTCATATCGCGTCCGGGTCACTAATGTGGGGTTAAAATTAACGACTATGTCAACCTTCATCTATCAAAGGGTAAGTCAAGATTTTTACCGATTTAAGCATAATTTTTCTGAGTAACTAGCCCGTAGGGCTATCTGCTCATTCATCGAAGTTGGTTAGCAATGAGGGAAGCATGGGGGTGAGATAAATTACGCGAGCGTAAAAATTTAGATAAAAGAACATGACTGAATGTACTTCAGGATGTAAATCAAGTTAACGTGTGTATATTTGTATTTAATATTAGTAGTGGCATTTTCGCCGCAGAACATAAATTAAGTTCTCCAGCAAAAAGTTCGTTTCCTTAAAGTAGTTACAATTCCAAAGCATTTAGAAGTTACTTCATTTTAAAAACAGTAATTGTAGTTAACTACACTTGTAACAAAGTAGTTGTAGTAAAAATAATGAAGTTTCTACGACCACTGATTTCAAAATACACAGACATTTAATATTTAGCCTACATTGAGCGACATAATTTCAAGCTTGACAATCCAGAATGCACACAAATCAACAAAATCCGTAAAGCGAAAAATATAGGTTTTGCTATATTACATTATTTTGCGTAATATGTCGCATATATACAATAAAAAAATATTTTTTGAAATAAATAATGATGTAAAAATAGTGAGGCAAAAAAAAAAAACGATGACAGTTGTCCATAAAGATAGGAAGAAAAAAAAATTGTATGGGGAAAAACGAAAATAAGGGAGGGGGAAGTCGTTTAATTCTATTTTTAAAAATGTAAAAGGTTTATAAAATTTATTTGAAACATAGAGCTTAAATATGATAGTACACACGACAGTAATTTTTGTCCTCATAATGAAACCACGCGATTATTGGGTGAAATCAGGATAGGTTTAATAACTTAAGAGGCTCTAAGCACTTAAAAGATCTTGATACTCCATTAAAAGAATATCAACATAAAAAAAAATATTTTTCTTAAATAAAATTAGAGTAAGTTTACAAAAATAAATAAATTTATATAACTTCCAAATTTAACTCTTTTTGCTGAAGATCTAGTGAAAATCAAAATTTTTTAGTGAACTTAAAGGGGTTTCAGAGTGAACTTCTCGGTTTCTTTTGTGATCTTAGAGCGAAACTAAACTAATTTTGACAATTCCGGTGCTTTATTTTTTTAAAAAAATTTCCTGACCAACCGGCAACTTTTTTTTTTTTCACTTTAATTCTAAGAAATATAACCTAATTTTTTTATACAAACTTTCCATGTGTTCTTTTATGTCTTCTAATATGATTTTTAAATTTTGACTGAAATTAAGAGAAATTTTTTTTTTTTCATTGTAGGTCTCACGAACAAATAACAGAATTTATTACCATTTTATCGGCACTTAGGACGTAACACCAGTAAATATTTTGATCACTTTTCAAGTAGCCAAGGTGCTACAAATTCTACTTGCATTCTATTAACAAAATAAGTTAAGACTGCTTTCGAACCACTGAAAGCTAAGCTTATCGTCGTTTTAACTTAGAGAATTTTTATAAAACTATACTTCGAATCGAAATTTGGACTTTTTTTCCCCCCAACATAAACAGGTTCAGAACTTTAAGTGGATTAAAAAGAAAAAAATAATTTTTTTGTCACACATAAAACGAAAAATGTAGGAACATCACTTTCTAGAGATGGAGACAAATTTAAGTTGGTGATAGGATTTTTTCCTCCCTCGGCCTTTAGAAAGTGATGCATCCAACGTTTTTGCTCACTTGAAAAATCGATTTTTAAGTTATATTTTACATTATTTTACTTATTACATTCTATATATTTAATATGTTCAAATTAAAGTTTTGAATTACTAATAAATTAATTTTATAACTGAACAATCATATGTTACTTCTCTTTGATTTAATTTCTGTGAAAATTAACAACTGAAAATGAAGTGATGGACTGATAGAGCGATTACTTACGACAGGAAATTTAATCAATTAGAAAAGTTATCTTTGTTCTTACTCTAAAGAAAAGATTTTTAATCAGTTAAATTTAAAAAATAACTGCTACCAATCAATTCTACTGTGTGTGATAACCAATTTTTACATTAATTAAAATTTAAATAATCTAACCATTTAACTAGTTTTTTTTTATTGACTTTTGGTAATCTAATATTATTTTGAGAAATTTTTTATTGTCTTCAATTATGATTTTAACGATAGATTAGAAAGGTTTTAATACTCTAAGTCAGGGGTGGCGAACCAATGGCATGTGACACAATATTCTGGGCACGCCACCGATCACAAAGTTTACTATAAAGCGTATTAACAATTAAATTGAAATTCACAAAAACAATTATTAACAAAAAAATTTACAATTAATTCCAAAAAACAATTAATAACCATAAAAAACAAGCTAACAATAAATAACTAGCAAAAAAAAATTTAACAGTCCTGCTTAAACTAACATCTTATAACCTAATATAAGTTATTTGTCATCTAATCTGCAACAATAGAGGTCACACTGATGTTACTTTAAGTTGAATTACGCGTACAACTGAGACATCGCAAAATGTATTTTTTTTCATTTATATTCATTTCATAATGTATTTAGTATTATTATTTTCCCAATAATCACAAAGGCAAAATAATTTGACTGCACGTCTATGACCTCAATAAAAAATTTTTTGAAAAAAAAAAATGGCACGTTGGTGCATAAAGGTTCGCCACCCCTGCTCTAAGTTAATGCATGTATAATTAAATCTTTTATATAGTGAACTGAAATTGCTGGTTATAGTTTTCATTTTAACATTGCATTCCCTTATCCAAATTGTGCGTTATAACATAAAAGAAAGAAAAAGTTCTTTTTTTAAAAAAAAATTGATTGAATAAAAAGGGTGCCCAAAATAAAAAAGTGAACACTTTGAATAACTTCATTAAATAATCAAATTTTATACCATTTTAAAAACCATAAAAAAAAATTTACATTTTCTTATTTTTAATAAAAATGTAACCAATTTTGCACAGTTTATGCATATTAAAATATTACAAACTTTTCTTTCCCGCCAAAAGAGAGGGAGTACATAACTGTTGAGACTCTTTATGTTTGGAACTAAGAGAGAGGTGGGAGAATATAAAAGCAAACTTGGTCTATTTTATTACAACTCTATGATTTGAGATAAATCTTAGATCGATAAAATTTGCCACCCACTTACTAATAATATTAGATAGTGAAAGGTCCTTCAAATTTTAAAAAACTTGTGATTAAGATAGTATTGATTGCTCTTTTTCATAAAAAAACTAACTAGATCGTGAGGGTAATCCTTATAACTACAAATCCATATTCTGGAGTAAAATCTTGTATTCCTTATATTCCAGGTACGTACAGGCCTCGAATTTTGAAATAAATAAACGATTTTGACCGAAGAAACCGATGCTGAGAAGTACAGAATTGGGAAACACGCTCACAAGACTTTCGATTTTTCTTAAAGGGAGTTTATAAATGGTTATTTTAGAAATCTTCTACAGTTTGATAATAGTTGCCATTAGCATGGGAGAAGGAGAGTGCGATTCCCCCTCTGAATATCAAATACATCCTACTGTGACTAAGAAGTACTCAGAATGGTGACATATAGCATAATATATTAATTTGTCAGCTAAAATTTTTTCATCTCCTTCAAAATCTTCTCCAAATTTGCCTTTTTTGTCTAACGTTTTTTTATTCAAAACAAACCTTAAAATAATTTTTGTGAATACCCATCAGAGTAACACCACTTTTACCTTCTACTTTCAACACCTTCATATCAATTATTATTATTCTTTTGGTAGGATTTAAGGTCAGCGACATGCAATTTTTTATGTACGAAAACATAACCAGGAAGAAAAAATTCAAGCAGGACTAAGGATTTCAACACGTAAAATCCACAATTAACTGGCAGGTACCATGGTTTGTATGTCAAATTTTCAACAATATTGAAAAGGACACTTTCAAGGTGCATTTATACTCTGTAAATTTATTATTCAAAATTTTTCGTAACTTTTGTTATTTATTAAACATTTAACTTAATACGCATTGGAGGAAATAAAAAAAAAAACCTCTATAACCATATGATTTTTATTTTGCCACTTTCCATTGTTGATGACGAAGGGGGGGGGGGGAACTTATATGCCTAATATTACACAGGTTTGCATATGTTATTCTAGTTATACAGAAAATACTGCAAGTGACTACACAATGTTTGACTAAAATACATATTGCTGAACGCAATCAATGGATAAATTAGTTTTAAAAACAAGAATGTTGATAATTTAAGATGAAGAAATCATCATTCAATATTAAAAACTGAAGAGGTAAAAATTTAATTGTTCTCAGATAAATTAATTCCTATAAAATGTAGTCTTACTCTCTATGAAAATCAAGTTCAAAAAGTGTATATTGTTATAATCTGAATATGAACACAGTATGGCAACCTCTATGTTTTACACTTTATGTTTGATACCTCCCCCCCCCAGCACATTCTATAAAGTTAAACAGTGAGTAGGATTTCAAACAAAACAAATTGGAATTTCTGGTCATTATCTGGCTTTTATAAAAACTGTACACCATCACATCAACAAATATAATTATAAGAAAATGAAAAGAGAACTGAGCAATGGATTTTCCCAAAAAGTTTATATAAAAGTAAAACTCTAAAAAATGAGAGGTCATAGAGAAAGCACAAAATAGACTATTAATGTTACATCATTCATTTTGGATGGATAATAAATAATCTAATGGCACTATTGGTCATAAGACAGACATTTTGGTAGCTCAAGCATGATTTTTACCTTACAGATTTGCACTGAAAACTGCAAACACATGCCATAAATTTAGAGCAATGGTGCCAAAGGCAGTAGAGATGATAGAGGCTCTTATCAGTGAGTTTGTTAGGAGAGCAAGAGATTGAATTAAAAAAATAATAAATTACGATTCTATGCTGAATACATTGTTAGATTTGGTGAATTTTATATAAAACAAAACACAGCTTAAATTATTGCTAGCATACAACCATAATTATTAAAAGATCTAGGTTAATAGAAGAATATCAAAAGTTGAGCTAAAATGAAGAAAGTTTGATCAAACAGAAGGCTATCCAATTACACCATAAGACTGACGCCATGATAAGATAAAAAAATATGCTTAAAATTTTCAATATTTTTTTAAACATATACTGTAACATCAACTTTACTCTTGAAAAAATTTTATTTTTTCACCATTTTTAATACAGAAATCTACAGATTTAAAATTAATGAACTGAAGAATTTTTTACACAACCTAGTCATAAATGGTTAAAACAAATGGTGACTGTAAATGCACTTAAGGAATTAGCATCACAACTAATATTGTGATGAAGTTTATATTAACTTTTTATTCACTTTTGAAATGTAAATTTCACCTTGATAAAGGTTAACACATATTAAGGAAAGATTGTCTCACTTTTTTTTAATTTATAAAATAGGTGATAGAAAGTGAATTTAATTTTAAAAATGGGCAGATCTTGTAAAAAATATTTTCAGAAAAATCATGTATAATTTTTGTCTGAGTGTATATTCGGAAAAATGAGATAATTAAATTGAACAATCGACTAAAAGAAGAATTCATAGGAAAGTAGACAACATAAAATTTTACTGATTTTAATCTACCATAAACAGGACATCAACAATAAATTGAAATATACGTTGGAAGCAAAAACAAATTATTCTATAACGCAGGTAAGAGCAGATCTAAATGCATGCTTACAAAAACAAACTGAAAATGTTCTAAAATAAATTAACTACAATATTTAAAAAAAAAAAAAAGCATATGAAAGACTACTATGTGAGCATTACTGAGGTATTGAAAAATAAAACAATATGGGTCGTAGTTAAAAAGAAAATACAAACATTTTAAACACATGAATTAAAGACAAATGATAGGACAATTGTATTTGCACAAACTCTATATGAAATAACTATAAATATTCATCCTTTTTGTAACAAATAAAGAATATCCAAACAAATTGATATGCAAGTATTTAATTTTTTTTTATAAAAAAAACATCACAATTTACAATAAAAACTTTTTTTTGTGTGGATAATATAAAGAAAAATTGCAAGGAAAAAAAAAGACAAAACAAAACTTGCCAGTACTGAATTAAGAAGGGAAAAAGCATAGCAACAAACTTAAATTTATTCGCAAGAAGCATAATTTTTTTAATACAAAGAAAACAAATTTTGTATATACACATTATATATATATATATATATCTACATCCCATAATTATAAATCTTGATAAATTTCCCCTTATTCTTTTTCAAATTCTGGAGCAAAAACATCATATAAAAATGAGCAACCTAAAGGAACTTCAAATCACTTAATTTTTTAAATGTAACACTGTACAAAACTAGCACTATAATCTTCAGCAAATGATAAAGTATAAATTCAATTGTGAGTGTTGATTCTTACCAATCGTCTAAAAAAAGTGTAGAAAATGTGATCAATAAAAAAACAAGGCTTTATGGCAAGTTTAACAGCCTACAAATATATCAAATGAATTCCAGCATTTTTAAATCATCTGGTAATCACAGAGCAGTATTTCACAATTTTGATCAGATGATTATATTTTATGTAAAAGAAATAAACAGATCAAGGTAAAGCTTTACACTCTATAAACTTTGCACATTACAATTGCAAATACCCTTATAAACACATACCTGCTAATTTAAGCAAAAAAATTGGTTTAATCTTTTTTCTTTTAAAAGTATAATCAAATGTAATTGTGAAATTTTGAAATAAGCAATATAAAAAATTCTAGGCCTATCCACTGCACTTCTTTGGTGAAAACACCCAGAGACATTGTAATTATGCTTATAATGTTTCAATTTACAATATAATAATCAGCAATTAAAGCATCGTTAACAGTAATAGTTTTCGTATTGATTAGCATAATTTTTAACAAATACTATTACACAGTTTAAGATAATATAAATAATACAGTGTTTAATATAATCCCTTCCCTAACGAACATTTATATAACATACAAATTTTGTTGAGTACAGTTGGATAAAAAAGAAAGCTTGACTTTGAAATGTCTATTTCTTTTACACAAATTACATAACTATCTACATTCATCAAAAAGTATTCACAGAACTGTATCACTTGTAAGATGATGCATTTAGTTATTTTACAACAGCCATAAAATAACAAAGCAATACCTAGATGTGACAAAGGAAGCACAGTAGGTAAATACGTCTGTTTGATTTTTACAGCACAAAAGAGCCATCACCTTATCTAATTTCTGTAGAAAACTGTGCTCTTTGAAAAAGTGAATTAATTTTTTAATACAAATAAGCCAATTATTAACTAATTTTTAAAGTGCTTCAAAGTTACATTATTCAGGCCTGTTTTAGGTAAGCCCAATTAGCATATTAAAAGTTATTTATTATTTATTGACAACATAAAAGCCACTGTTGACGAAAATTACTCCGCCTGGTCCTAGTCATTATTTGAATGAAAAAGAAAATTTTTTTTTCAGAAAAAGAATTATAAGAAATTTCAGGTCATTTAGGCATAGATTATATTATATTATATAGGTACTATTTTTGTTTTACTTTGTCACAGCAACATCAAATATTCTTTGGAATTATAATAAAAATGGCAAACAGTCAAGACGACATTGGGACGTTGTTGTGCCTCTCTCCTTTAATTGGGAAGTGGCACTGCAGTCCTGGCAGACTAATGAATGCACAGAGTTCGAGGTTGAATGGCCTCTAAGGCAAAGAGGTCCAGCCAGGCAAATATAAAATGTATGGAGTACTGCAAGCAGATTTCCAGACAGCAGTGTATGAATGAAGAAAGGCAAGTGATCTAGATACCTGGAAAAGTTAAGAATATATTGGTTTCAATATGCAATAGATAAATTTATGTTCAGTAAAATTAAAATTTTTTAACATATATTTCCCCCCTTTTCTCTTAATGTAATCAACGAATAAAAACATAACAACGACACAGGACATTAAATGTATATATCAGAGTAGACAAAGCTTTGAACATGATTTGTTTTTGCTTTCTTTCTTTCTCTTTCTTTTAAAATATTAATCTAAATCAATGTTTCCCAAAATTATGACTTTTGCGTACCCTTTCTAAATTTTTCGTAACGCTGTGCAAATCTTATTAAAATAAAAATAAACGTATTTTTGAATATAAAAAATTTGCACAAAAGTTTAAAATCACAACTGGCTGCTGACACCACTAATTATTAACTGTTAACTCTGCAAAAAATAGCCAATAGAAAAATATGTAATCGTAAATTTTTATGGTTAGCTTTGTTTTTAAGTAAAATCTTTTGAAATTTTCGTTTGTTGCAATATATTTCGAATAAAAACGCGTACCCCCTCTAAACTGTTCCCGTACCCCTGGAGGCACACTTTGGGAAACACTGATCTAAATTAACAATTAAATTTGATTAACTCTTTATTCTTGATTTAAATGTCATGGTTAATTCTGTTAAATGAAGAATGCATGATTCATTACAAATGGGCAACAGAATTGCTTATGTATATATATAAAAAACTAAACTTAAGATTAAATTTGCTATTTAATTCTTTATCCTTGACTTTAGTGATAAAAGTAAATAGCTTTGAATTATTCAGTACATCCTTAATTTTTTTTAGCTAGATACAAAATCTGTCAATCTAACTTTCATTTGTTTCCTGATTGGTCTTTTAGAATTACACTAATTTAATAAGTAATAAATAAAAATTACAAGGTATAATACATATCTTATACATAATATACATACATATAACTATATTTTAAATTTAAGGAAAAACTACTACAATTAGGATTTTTAAATTTTGCGTTAAACATTTATTAAAAATAGGAATGGCTCTAGTGCAGGACAATCGGTGAAGAATAGTAAATAACTTTATAGTTAGTAACATGAGTAAGTAATAATAGTAAGTAACATGAATAGTAAATAACATGTTTTATTTGTGCATTGCCTAATCTTTTCACTGATAATTGAAAAGATATTTCTTTTTCAAAAGCAACACATAAAATACAGACAACTAGCTAATTAACACAAACTTGATCCACTATATCCGAAGACTATTATGACTGATTTATTAGAAAGTGTGACATTTAAGGGGATTAAATAATGAAGTATTCTTATGATATGCCAAATTGATGCTTGGTATAATGACCATTGCATTCCAAATGAAAACAAATGCTATAACATAAGATCACTATATTATGAGTACACAAAACTATTGCAAGCATTTATTTATAATTATACTGGACTTATTTGGAAAAAACAAACAAATGTTCTAATTTTGTTGTTTTATGTTACATTTTAGGAGGAAAAACTTACAGGAACCAGCTCTTTCCAAAATATTCAGATATCATCATTTACAAAAAAGCTAATAAAAAATTTCAAGTAACTTAGCAACGATATATATACAGCAGGGGTGTCAAACTCAAAAGCTAACTTGGGCCAAATAAACAATGCTTAACTTTAGGTGTGCTGCAAATAAATAAATAAATAAATAAATAAAAATCAGCGTTCATAGAAACAAATATTTTTATTTTGAATAGTACATTGTAATAAACATATATAAAGTAAAATTATTGTTTGATATTTGACATCTCTTCTCTGCTACTATCCTTCCTATTTCGGGAGAAATTTTATTTGCCGAGACTACTTTTCAAAGATGACCTAACGTGCGCGTTATTAATACGGTTTCGGACAGGAGATTTATTTCCATTCATAACAGAAAATAATTGTTCGCACAGATAAGTACTTCCAAACATGGAAATAATTTCATATGCGAATTTCCGAGTATTTTCAAACCTAGCAGGTAAATATTCGTAAAATTCAGCATAACCACTTCAATGAACTTTGCCTTCAAATTTGAGCCGCACTGAATCTCAATCACTTCCATTTGCATGTTACTGGGTACTGAGCCTATATTTATTGAGAAAATCGACGAAAACAAACAAAATTTGTCTTCCAAAGAATTAAAATCTTTAAACCTTGTTTCAAATTCTGTTCTAAGATTTAGAATTTTTTCTGCGTATTTTTGATACACTGCAGTATCCCTGGAATGGCAGGTGCCGCAAGCTAATTAGAATTTTACATTTTCGCGCATACAATTTAAAATGATTCGTATAGTTCATAAATAAAGTATATCATAATTTTATATGCTAGTTTCCTTTCTAATTAACATTTCTATTTTATTTTGACTTTGTGTCGGATATATTGACTGGGCCGCAAAAATGTTCATCTTGGGCCGCATGCGGCCCGCGAGTTTGACACCCCTAATATACAGTATACTCTCAATATCTCAAGGTTGAAGGAACACACAAAAAATGTTTGAGAAAGCAAAAGTTTTTGCAATAACAAGTTTGCAATATCTAAATATGTTCCAAAAAGTAGAAAAATACAGTCTAAAATAATACTTTTAAAAGAGTCATGAAACATATGAATAACTACTAATAATTATGCATGTAATGATAGTTGACTAAATACAGCAGTACAGTAATAATTTTTAAAAGTAAGACAAAAATAATCATGCATTAAATAAAAAAGAACTGGTTTACAATAAACTTACATTGTGATTTTTTTGACAAAAAATAATTTCCCTCTTCAAAAAAGGTTTGGCATCATAAGGTTTTGAGAAGAAACTCTTCGACAGAGGAGTTTAAATTAATATTAGGTGGATATGTAATGCCAAGAGGAAAATATCTTTTTGACATAACAAGATTTTCGAGATATTGAGAATATACTGTATATAATATATAAAGCATGCTTTCTACTTACATTAAAAATTTACTTTTAACAATATAACACTACAAAGTTAGGAACAATGGACAGAAATGGCATTTTACAAACCCAATCTGTGCTGTTAGTCATATTATGGGTCATATAATAAATTTAATGCTTTTAAAATGTTCGGCTGGAAAGCTTTAACAGTTAAAAAAAGTCTTCATAAGAAAAATAAATGAAATAAAGGTATGGGACACAATTGTTACACTCTCTAGAGAAAACTGTTACACGTATTTCCTTATTTTACTAGCCATCGAAGCATTATAGTTAACTTCTATACAAATACTTACTCTAGCAGCATTTCCTTATTCCTCTTATATCTTGAGTTGTTACCCTTACTTTATCTGGAAAATCTGTCTGTTCTTTGCCAGCCATTTGCTGTGTACATGAGAAAAAAAAAGAATTTTATTACAATTGTTATGAATGAAATCTTTAACTAAAAATCAATTAATACATTTCCTGATCACTTAATGTAAGAGAAGAACTAGAGATGTCCTAATATGATTGGGAAAACATCATGCCCAAAAAGAATTAAAATAAATAAAAAATTCCTTAACTATTTTCCAGTTGCATCACACCAATAAAATATTTGAAATTCTAAATATTTTTTTCTCCCAAGAGAACCAAGGTAATTTGTTTCCTTTTCTCCAAAGATATTCTAATATATGTGAAAAAGTAGATTTTTTTTTCCTCGGTCAAATGTGTATAAGAAAGATGCTATTTTGCTCAACGATGAGGGCAATTTTTTTCTTCTTCTAAAGATAGCAAAGTTTATCTTTATTGTACGGTTCTCTGATTAGTTAATTCCATTTGGAGTTAACAGAAATACTTCAAAAATTCATATAAAACTACACTTTGCACCAGATTTCTAGAACCTTTTAAATGTTGACAAAATGAATTCAAATTATGCAAGTGTTGGTTTTTATAATATTTAATAAATTTTTTTGCAGAAATCAGAGCAGTTGGCTTCACTGTAATAAAAATGTAGCACAGCTTTTCATTTTGTCATTCATTAAGGATTCTATTTAATATAATAAATAGAATACAAGTTGTATCACATTGGAAAAATGATCAAACATTAACAGGATCAATAAATCTACTAGAAACTAAAAACTAGATTAGAAACTGTAATAAAATCACAGAAAAACTGCAAAATAGAAACTAAAAGACATAAATTATAAAAATTATTCGTCATCAGATGTTTCAAAAATCTTTAAAAAAAAATTCATATTTATGCTTATTAATAATGAGAATTGTTGCATCAAGTTTCTTGGTTACTATTATTTCATTTTTAAGCAACCACATTAAAGAATTAATACGTAATATCAAGCGTATTTTGAACAAGCTAAAAATTTTTTCTATACTATCCAGTTTAATTTACCAATATATGAGTAAAGTTTTAAGAAGAATCATAGTCGTTATTGCAATGAACTAAAAGTGAAATACAGATATACAGTCAAACATTGTTAGAAAATTTAAAGATGAAAATATTTTAAGAGGATTTCTTTGCTTTCTTAAGGTGATTTCTGATGATTTTTTTAAAAAAAATTCAAAAATACATAAACATGTACCAATTTTACATTTTAAAAAAGGTTATTTGTAAGCTGCAAATAAATCACAGGGGAAAAAACATTTAAGAAAATCATATTCTACAATTTTAAAAACTTTATTACCTTATTCAGAATCGATTCAGCTAAATCTCTAAAAGCTTTCTCTATGTTAATATTTGCTTTTGCACTGGTTTCTAAAAACCTTATGCTATGCTCCCGTGCAATCTATAGAATAAGTGAGAGAAAAAAAGACAATAGTTACTTTTTATAAATAATTAAATTTATTGTAAAATTTTTAGATAATTTTACTGAACATATTTTTTATAAATTACTTGCTGAAAAAAAAGACAGAAGAAGTTTATTCAAAACAGAACAGTCATATACACTATAGTAATTATAACAGTCATATACACTATAGTATAAAAAGCAGAGATTTGTCTTCATTCTAACATGATATTTCAATGCACCCGTAAAAAAAAAAAAAATTTACACTACTTACCCTCCACAACTGCAATATACAAATTATTTATGCAAGTTAAATAATTCCTGCAAGTGCTTCAAATAATTAATAGCAAATGTATTCATTTCAGACAAAATTTTAAACTTGCATAAGCACGTCACTAACAATAGAGAATAGCAATTTAGAAAAAAAAATAGTTAATGGCACAAAAAAGGCACAGTTTAAGAATATGGGATCTTGCTAAATAGTATTCAACAACAAGAGTGAATCACAAAAAATTAAAATTTCAAAGGGAAAACAATTTGGGAGATCCCTTCACTGATATAGTAAAAGACAACTTAAGCAAATTTTAAATTAATTTTTCATTACATAATAATTTTTTTTTTTTTTTTGCCCATTAAAGATGCAAACTTTACAATGCGGTTTTTAATAAAAAACTATGCCAAAATTTAATTTACAACAGATTACACAACAGATAAAATTAATTACACAACAGATAAAATATTGAATCAAAATTATTTGCCACTTTGTTACTAAAAAGTGCCTAATTATTATAATCTTAATTATAAGCCTGAATTAAGATATATTTTAAATTAGGAGAGAAAAACAGATTTTTTTAACAAGTAAATTATACAATCAGTGGTTTCTCTTTGCTGCCTCTCTCAGTTTTAAAAATTTGAATAAAATAAGATAGCCTATAACAGTTTTTAAATAAATTATGTAAAATAGCAATTTTTAATATGAATTTTGAATTTATAACACATGCTTTAAATTAGTTACAAAAGCTTTAAATTACGGCTGAAAAAGAACTTACTGCTTCCCCACGTTCTTTACTAATCATTCTTTTATCTTCCATGTCACATTTATTACCTAAGATCATTTTTTCTACATCTTCATTTGCATGCTGGAAGTAAAGTTTTAGAGATAAGTAATAATTTGTTATAATGGTAGAAAGAATTAAAAAGAAAAATTCTTACTTCATCAATATTCCTTAACCATTTAGCAATATTGTCAAAACTTTTAGGATTTGTAATATCATACACTAGCATAATGCCCATTGCCCCTCTGTAATAAGATGTGGTTATGGTGTAGAAACGCTCTTGACCAGCTGTATCCCTGCACAATTATAAAATTACAATGAAAATTTCCTTAAAAGCATTGACAGTGATTGTAAGTACCTTGACTGAACATAGTAAGAGCAAAAAGAAAGATAGTAACATTACTAAAAGAGAAGAAAACAGACAAGGGAAGGAATCCAATCTTGGATTATCGTTAACTTTATTTAATTATTTTCATTTTAGAAACATTCAATGAGAACAAAAAGGAAGGGAAATGAAATTAATGAAAGGATAATTTAATTTAAAAAAATGACATTTTTCTCAGATTAAGACATAAATACAACTTCACAAATACTAGCACATTTAAATCATTACAAAGGTAGAATTTTTTACAAAATAAATTTAAAAATTGGAAAAACAATGTACAGTGTATTGCAATATAAATGTGATCGGTGTGTAACGATGTAAAACTTCTTATAAATGTTTTTAAATTTAGGATAAATTATAAATGATACACCTTTTTAAAAATTAGATGGCTATATTGACAAAAGCCAGTTAAGCCTATCAAAAGAGGTTGACAAAAATGTTCTAAGTATTTAACAGTTATATGCATTCTCAACTACAGAATTGGAAAGACTGTTCAAGACATTTCACATAGTACACATGAAAACTTGTAACAATATTTATGACTCTAAAAGTTATTTTTGTTTATATTTTTACATTAAATGTTTCAAGAAACATGTTTGTTTCACACTGAAAGTTAAAAATAGGTATAAAAAGCTGAATAGCAAATGAATGCAATAGTCTGAACAATTACCTCTATTTACATTGAATTCCAAAAGTTGGCATAGAATTTAATAGTTGATTGTAGCTTTTAACATTATTTTGCTTTAAGTAAATTACTTTAATTAAATTCATTGTTTAATTAAATTCCTTCAATTTTTGCTTTAAATTTTATCGGTAAATTTTCCGCTTATTTTCTTAACTGCCACTAATGCAACTACAAAATTTCCTTAGCAAGAAATCCAAAAATTAGCAGCACTACAATTAAAATATATAGACGTTCAATAAAAAGTAACTTACCAAATCTGTAATTTTATTTTCTTTCCTTTGATATCTAATGTCTTAATTTTGAAATCTATACCTGAAATTTAAAAAAAAATAAAAAATAAATTATTTTAAAATAAAATAGGACGTGAGAGTAGCATTGTCATTTTTACGACCAAATATAAATGAAATTATCAGAAAACATCAAGCTCAAATTTCTCATAAAAAGTATTCTTATTCATTTGTAATTAATCCCTTAATAAAAGTACTGTTGTTTTTGTAGTACATATTATATTATTTTATTTAACATTCCAAATTATTATCATGAACTATTTTACACAGTGCACTATAGGTAAGTAAAAAACTTTTAAACTTATCTTTTTTTTTGTGTGCCGCCAAATTTTGAAATCGTTAAAAGTGTGCAGTGACAAAAAAAAGCTTGAGAATCACTGATCTATAACTTCAATACTAAAAAATTGAAAACTAACTAAATGCAAATTGTTTCTGTTGATTTTAATGTTAATCTCCGATATATTAGTTTTATCTATATTTTTTAGTGCGTACCACATACAAATGTTATGTATGATGCCAACTACCAAAACGACGAAAAAATCTATTATATATAATTCTCTTACGTGGCTCCCAAATTTTGGCTGTACTTCTTTTCCGCCGGTGGCAACGTTTGCTTTGTTTTGAAAACACCAAAGCATTCTGCCTTTTAATTATGTGTTTCTGATATAATATATATAATTCTCTTACGTGGTTCCCAAATTTTGGCTGAAGTACTTTGTACAACTAAATAAGATTCTTTTATTCATTCATAGAGAAAACAGTCGGCAAAGAATTCTGTTAGGTTAAAAAACATTTCGCTAAAAAAATAATGAATTCTAAAAGAAATAAAAATAAACAACTTAAAAAGTAAAAATGCCGTTGCCAGCCATAGAATTTTTTGAAAGTTAACTTAGCAACATAAATCAAAATGACATAGAAGCGCAACTAGATCTAAATTATGATACCTGAGCGCTTGACGTAACAAATCCTTCAATTCTAAAAGTGTTGTATCGCCAAATGCCCAGATTAACAATTGTGTTCTTAAAGAAATTCTATAAAAAGTTTTAAATAAAAAACCTACTTCTACAACTGCTTCTTGAAGAACTTGGCTCATTGATTAAAAATATTGTTTTAATTTTACAGTATTAACTTTACTTCTACTTTCATTATTGCTATGACCCTCTTTCATTACATTTTACAACTTCATGCTAAATTTGAGGACTTTAAGTTGTCTTGTGGTTGAATACTGACATTTAGAAATGTGTACATAAAAAAATAATATTTAGAGGTTAAGAGTTGCCTCAGAAAAATTTGAATTGTTGACATTGAACTTAACAATGGAAACAATCGTTTATGTGAAAAATTGAATTGTATTGTTGACATCAAAACTAAAAATATTGTGTTTCAACTTAACAATACTACCTTAATTTATACTTCAGAATTGCCTCGGAGAAATTTGAATTGTTAGCAATGACTTCAACAAAAAGTTTTATTTTAACTGACAAATACTATATTATAATTTTAACTTTTTCTATGACTATACTCATTTTCTTACTCTTTTCTTTGTTTTTTATACATTTTATTTTTTTGTGATAAAATAAAAAAAACTTATAGTTGTTCTGCTTCTGAACACTGATGAAAACACAAAATGATGGGCTTCATCAACAATAAAAAATATATATATTTATTTTACAAATTCCATATTATTAAGGTGGCGCCCTTCAGAGAATTAAAAATACAAAATTATCTTCATCAAAGTCGATGCTTTACATCCGGCGTTCAGTGGCAGACTCCTATTTCATATGGTTTTACAACACATGGCTTTAGCCCTCTGGTGGGAAAGACTTTAAAACAAAACTTACAACAGTTACTTTTCTCAACAACTGAAATTTAGAATAGTGTGATTAAGAAAAATATGTGAACTGTTTGCAATTTCAAATTAATATTGAAATGTACAGGTTTAGAATTTTTTACAGTGAAAAATTTTCGGAACTTCAGTATTCAAAAAAGTATACAAAAACTAGACGTTAAAAACGTATCCAATGAGCGAGCAAAGCGAGCATTGGATTGCGAAGCAATCCGAAATGAACTGTGAAAGCAGTTCCGGGGGTTGGTGAGCGCCAGCGAGCAGGGGGCGAAGCCTCCTAGTAACTTAAATTTACGATGAGATATGCACAAATAAATTGTATCCAATAATGATTATTTAAATTCACTATTAGAAATTCGCGTGTCGTACTAACATCGTAATTAAAGAACGGGACCGTAAAAGACCACGAAGAAAAGCACTGCTGTAATTGCAAAAAAATTAAAAAAGGAGAGAAAGAGAAATTAAATTTACGATGAAATTAACACGAGTAAAGTGCGCCAATAAGAAATTATTGAAATAAGTGATTTAAAATTTACATGTCGAAATAAAAATCAAAATTTTTAAAACTATGTGAAAATGCGTCGCAGAAACTGCCGAAAAACAACTGGGATTTGCAATGCAATCGGCACAAATTAAGTACGGCAAAAAGTGATCAATTAAATATGCGATTCGTAGCACACACGAGTCGTAAAATAATAATAATAAAAAAAAAACTATAAATATCTAGTAATTTTAGCTAATCGATGGGAAGGGTGAAAACAGAAAACTATAAGTAATCCTTAACCACTTATTTTAAAATAATATTAATAGGATATGAAAAAGGATCCAATAAATATCCACAAATGTCAGTCTTGGAGTAGGTAGATGAAATAGCTTGTGATAAGAGGAAACACTCATTTTGTTAAGTTAAAAAACATTTAAAATCAGCTGATTAAGTTTTTTTTTTAAGAATATTTTTTCATGAAAGTACGTACACATACAATCATTATTGATTAAAGTTATGCTCACAAGTGTCTTTAAAATACATAATTTAAAGCTTTAAAAAAATAAATAAATTAAAATTTGACCTACAACACGTGTTTTGTGTCTGGACTGCTAGTATATCTCCCGAGTGACAAAGAGAAGGTAAAAGAAAAAAAGAAGAAAAACGTGACATTTATAAAGGGTCCCTGAATATATCCATAAATATGATCATCATTATTACATTACTTAGAAAAAAAAAATTCATACTAAAAATTTCAGATGTTTTTTTAAGTAACATGTAAACATAAAATGTACAAATCACTTGTTGGATCGGTTGAAAGCATTTTGTTCTGTGGTTTATAATTAATTTCACTTTTGTAAACCAATAAGATAAAAGAACAATAACTTTCACTCCTAAAAATGCTATTTCGAAAACGAAAAGAAGCAATGACAAAATGTGTGAGCAATGACTAAATGTGAAAGCAATTCATTAATAAGCCGCCTCTGTAAGAGATGGAAAATAATTCACTATTTCTATTAATTAAACATGTAACGGAGAAATCACAGTAAAAGAGATAATAATTGTTTATACAAGCCAGAGGCTATTACTGGGATACTCGAATGATTTATGCGTATCGAAAGTATTTTTATCACGATTTTATGCCCAGTGGTAAATGTTTATCGTTCGCCTCAACTAGCCAACCAAATACTACCCAGACGAGATGTTTTAAATCGACCTTGAATATTAAGCTTCCATTTTGTGACTGTCAACTTCCTTTAATATAACACAGTTAAAGAAATAACACTACTGATCGTTAATTAAGGATATATATTTTCGAAGAAAGAGAATGACTCATCATCATCTTTTTTCCCTCTTAGATTGAGGGAAAAAGGGGGAAAGCAGATGATAAAGAATGTTCTTTTTTTCTTCTTCCAAATTAGAATAAGCGCTCGTTACGTCCCTGAAATTAAAGTGGAAACAATTAACGATTCACTTAGCAGCGAACATTAATTCCTTGAAAAGTTACGTAAAACAATCGCAGAAAAAAAAAAAAAACTACTTTTATCGCGAATTTTGAATAAATAAGTGGATAAAATCTAAGAAACGGTCAATTTAAATGCAAAAGAGAAATATATTTTTCTTCTTCAAAAAGTAGATTATATCTCTGCATAAAAAATTATACGATGGATCAAAATAAATCTGACTCGTGTTACGCCATGAATCTAACGACCTTGGATTGATCAAGAAATAAACAAATTGTGCATTTTAGCATCTCTTTGGTGTATTACGCCATAGGATATATCCTATGGATATATGCACGCAAACATTTTAAATATTGTTAATTATTTAATACAAATTTAGCTAGTTTTTGCATTAAGAGAAGCTTTTTTCCGTAACAAATTTCGTAGGCTAATTTGAAAAAATAATGCTCTTGGCGAAGTTATGTTGGCAGTTTTCAAAGAGTTGTATTTTCAAATTAGCCTCCGATATCACATATGCATGCACCTACCACGTATTTCAGCCGACATTCTTATACGTATTTATATTATTAGCCTGAAATTTAATTATTGCGTGTAGTACATATAATAAAAAGCAGAATGAAACGTTTTATTTATATTTAAAACTATTTAATTACGTTTACTATACAAAATAAATATAACTCAAAAGTATAATTATATCAAAACTAAATAAGTTTTTTTTTTTTGTAAAAATCGGTTTAGTCTAAGTATTTATAACAAATTGATAGATGATAGAGATTTAAAATGAGATTTGTTCACATAATTAAAACAGATCTCGCAAAAACGTTGCTGGCATTCATGATAAAAATTCGATTCCTTACAGGAAGTTGCAGCAAATATTGCTCATGCGGCTAGAGAGTGGATAAAATAGATAAAAATTGAAAGGCATGATGGAACTCCTGGAAGTAAAGATAACGGCTGGCACTTTATTTTTAATTGATGGAACAGAAGAAGGGCTGGCACTTCTAAAAAAGATAGAACTTGAACGCCATAAGCAAGCTATAATAGATTTGCGAAGCAAAGTATTTTTGTTCCATATACTTGTTTGCCTATCTAATGCACCTAAAATCTAAGAGTGTGAAACATGGACAAAAAGAAAAAGCAAGAAATTAAGATTTAAAAAATAAAACTGCTCCTCACTGTGATATATTTTGAAACAGAACGTGATCGATATTCGAAAATTTATTTTAATGGCTCAGTTATGAAGAAAAATGATGAATCCAATCACCTGAGGGAAAGAAATATCAATGAAATCGAAGTTCTGCAAAATAGAATTCCTTTCTCTTTTGTATTTCTTCACTCTAAATTGAGAAAATGATTCCAGCATCATTTAAACAAAATTTGGTGACATTGTTTTTTACTTTAGCAAGTACTGATTTCCTTAATAATTAATAAAATGGTGGTAAGTTAAAAGTGTTGTTTTTTATTTTAATCTGCAAAATAAATTTCATACTGCAGAAGATAAGTTACTTATACTGTTTCCATCCGTTCGTCAAAGATGTTCCCCATAAAAAATCGAATTAAATTGAAACGGATAACTTTTAATGGCTTTTGTGTATTTAGAAACTAATTTTCTTTTCTTGAGGAAACGAGGTACCTAAGAAAAAGCTTTATTCAATCAGTTAAAGAGATCTTGACTAAAATACATACATATAATGAACAGTACTAATAGATGGAAGGTAACTTAAGTTGATCTTTGAAGCCAGAAAAGGTTTAATCAGTTCTGTTACGAAAATGAGTTCTGCTTGTTTTGACACGTGAGAGAAACAAGCCTGCTTTAAATACTGGTATTTGCTTAGATTAGGAACAGGGTCGGGGCAAATGTTTACTTTTTGACTAAACTGATTTTGACTCCGCTAACAGTTAACTTTGCTACGTCACAAAATGAAAAGATAATGCGTTGTCCGCTATTAACTTATAAGCAAATATTTTATTGTCCTTAATCGAATCTTCTCAACTGTCTTAAAAAAAGTATTGTCCTGACATTAAAAAAAAGTTTCTTCCATTACGGAAGGGGTGCACAAACTGCGGTCCGCGGAAGATTCTGAACATAGAGTTGAAATACCTACTAGTTCAACTCTATGATTCAGAACGAATGAAATTTTTTAAGAGGAAAAAAATGTCGAAAATTTTGAATTGCACTTTAGTGTCATCTCTTTTTAATGCGCTCAATTTGCACTAATTCTATTGTAAATCTACATTGTTTCTCGATCGCTTATTAATTGGTTATTGCTACGAAATTCCACATCATGGTTTTAAAAGACAATATTTTTAATACGATATTACAATAAGCAAATTTCGAGTTTGAGTAATTTTTGCCGATTTCATTATAAATCCAATTCATCATAAATTCGATCGTTTTTTTTGGAATTTATAAATACCAATTTCCATGTGGTTTATTAGATTCCGATACATTTATTACGATTTGTGAGTTTTAAATCGCGCATCTAATTTATCACTTTTTGACGTTCTTTATTCATCACAATTTCAGCTTTTTTTTTTTCAAACAAAATTATTGGAAATTTCAAATCATCCATTTAAATAATCCCTTTTTGATGCACTTTTCTAATTTCATCATAAATCGTGACGTTTAGATCTTTTTTTGGCATATATAACTAGATAATATTAATTTCAGAGAGGTTAATAAATTCCTGATACATTTATTACAATATTACGACTCGTGTGTGAGCTATGAATCGCATATTTAATTGATCACTTTTTGCCGTACTCAATTTGTGCCGATTGCATTGCAAATGGTTTTACGATCATTTTTTCGACAGCTTCTGCGACGCATTTTCACAGTTTTAAAAATTCTGATTTTTATCTCGACATGTAAATTCTAAATCACGCATTTCAATAATTACTTATTGGCGCACTTTACTCATGTTAATTTCTCTCTCTCCCCCTTTTTTTTGCAATTACAGCAGTGATTTTCTTCGTGGTCTTTACGCCCCCGTTACTTTAATTACGATGTTAATACGACATGCAAATTTCTAATCGTGAATTTAAATAATCACTATTTGAAACAATTTACTTGTGCATACCTCATCGTAAATTTAAGTTATTTTTTCGAGGTTTTGGTAGTTGGCATCATGCATTTGTATGTGGCGCGTACTAAAAAATATAGATAAAACTAATTTTACTTTGAATATAATATATCGGAGATTAACATTAAAATCAACAGAAACAATCTGCATTTAGTTAGTTTTCAATTTCTTAGTATTGAAGTTATATTCCCATTGTGTAGTTTGACTTAACAGGGGTCTGTCCAGGCCAAATTTACTACCGTTTAGTGGTACCTTCACAAATTCAACTTTAGGAAAGATGTTAGATTCACAAAATACTTTTCCTTAAAATTTTATTTTTGTACCCAGTAAGAAAGGATAAATCCATATTTTTCTGTTGATTTTTTTGATATAATTTTTAATTTTCACAAATTAGGTCTAAATTTTCACAAAATAGGTACCTCTCAGAAAAACCTAGACAGACCCCTGCCTAATACTGATTAGATAAATTAAACATGAAAACTGGCATCGATAGCCTGGTCGGTAGGGAGCTGGGATGACTGAGAGTTCGAACCCTGCCAGTCGAAGACTCCCCGCGTAGTAAAGTGACTGATGCACATTAAATCTGTCGAGTCGCAAAAGTCCTCCATTCTCCCATAACAAATCATTACCTCTGGAGGTACTGGATTGGAGATCGATCGTTCTCTGATTCAAGTCAAAATTACGATTTGTGGATGAATGAATGGGTCTGCCATATAAATAGGTGTAATGTATGATGCGGCAGAAGTCGAATTCTTGGCCATAGATGGCGCCACTGAAAACAAGAAACGCACAATCTGCCTTAAATTTGCTCGGTTTCACCCAGCTGGCTTGCCTGTGTGGCAAGTAGCATTAGAAACAACAACAAACATGAAAACTTGATCACACCAACATATCAAAATTTTTTTAAACAAAAGAAAATTATTTTCTCACAATTAAGACTAGAAGAGTTAAACCGAAGGAGTATAATTACACAAATTTATAACGAATAATTTAACAATAAATAAGGAATCAGGTTGAAACAGAGAAAAGAAATTGAATTACAACATCTTTGGAAATTTAATCACCAATTCATAATTTAATGATAAAATATAGAACAGAATCCATTATAAACTATCTCCTATTTAAAGAAATCCCAAATTTAATGAGTAAAAGTCTTGTTAACAATATTGTTAAAAATATATTAGTGTACTCTTTTAGAAAACAATATCTTCATATTCTTGAACTGAATGGGAAAAGAAATTTTGAAAGCACAAAATTTTCAACCAAATAATGAAAAACAAAAAAACATTCAAAATCATATAAGGGGGTCTTTTATATAATTATTGCAAAATAGGTTTCATTATTAATTGTATTTTCCAGTGAGAAATCATGATGGAAGTACCAAAAAGGTATGAAAAAGCAAGAGGTAGAAATTTTATTAATATACAAATATACTGTGCTGTAGAGTAATTAGAAAACATTGAATATTTTTTTGAAGAAAAATACAAATGGAAAATTTAATGATTCAAATGTTTTATGATTGAATAAAAACAAAATTCTATAAAGCTAAACAATAAAGGTTAAATATTTTCGTTTTTTAATAAAGATCATAATGGAGCAATTTTGACAAAGTTTTAAACTGCACTTAAGTCTTTTGTACTAACCCTAAATCAGGGTGCGTAGTCAGTTTTTCAATTAAAAAAAAAAGCACCTTTTAAGCACTCAAAAATATTTTTAATCACCTTCCCAAAAAAAATATCATAATTAGGATCTGTGCAGTAATAAAAATTATTTTTTTCTATCCTTTAAAGTACTTAATTTATAAACATAAAATCAATAAAATTAAATAATATTTTTAAAAACTTGACATAATTATGATGATATAACTAGTTTCTGATAAATATTGCAGAGAAAATTTTAAAAATAATGCATTTTTTGTAATTTAGAACAACAATCGATACAGCAAATAAAAAATCTCTTTTTAAAAGATAGAAAATTAAGCACTTTTTACAAATGCCGAATAAAAAAAGCACCTTTAAGGGCCTTTAAAAAACGCAAATAAAAAAATAAAACACCCTTAAGCACTTTTTAAAAATGCTATGTACCCTGTAAATTTATTGAACATGATCTTTGCTATGTTTCATGAGCGATTGGATTTAATGAGCATTCCGTTTTATGAGCTGGGCAATTCCATATGTGACGGAATGACATTTTGACTTTCAAAATAACAATTAATTGAAGTTTCTATGCATCCAATTTCAAATGAACATTGTTTTTTCTCATGCATATCATTATTATTGGCAAAATGCAATTCATAAACTAAAAAAAAAAAAGGATTTTCAATTTTTTTTATTTTTAATTTTATGAACTTTTTATTTGTGTGACGGAATGACATTTTGGCAACCAAGCTTTTGGCATGCCACTTAGAACTGGTAGTTTCTGTGAATTTTGCAGGTATTATTTTTCTGAACTATTTTTTACTTTTAGTATAATGTGTAAGCAATGTAAAATGTGAATTTGGAAAATTAACCTCAGGTTGGCTAGCAGTTATTAACATCTATTTGCTGTGACGGAATGACAAAAAGTTTAGTGGAAGAAAGTCTTCATTTAAAAAATGTTTTATTAATATGTAAATTATAAACAGAATGTAACAGATAAACAGGATTAATATTTATGTTAGAATTAGTAAAATTTCAACAATTTGAAAATTATGTTGTCTCTGAAGAGGTTTTATATTTAACTTACCAATGTCACATCTTATCTTCGCTCTCAGGAAATTTTTGCATAAATCAATTTTTGTTCCCTCTTCTTTTTAGTACTTTAACAGCTAAATCGTCTTTGTTTATCAAAGTAATTTGCGTCACATATAAATGCTCCTTTTTTTCTTCGAGGTATGGAACAATGATTTAAGAGCCGACCGCATACTCCTCAGTCATGCTTTCCATTTCTCTTCACGACAGTGGCTTTTCAAATCATAAACTTGGTTTTGGTTAAAATTAGAAAGCATTCCAATTTTGATGATTCACTTCTCAACAACATGAACGTATAGTGCACGTCTTTTGTCCCTGGCAATGCTGCTGTAACAAGTGTCTAGCTGAAGCCATTCTCTTTTGCCCTCTCTTAAATGGAATAGCTGGACAAAAACAAAACTGCAACGATTTGTTGCTTCGACTTTTTATATAATATGCAATAGCATTTTATGATTTCATAATGTGCCGTTTTAAAGCAGACAACATCTTGTTTGGCCTTTTAGAACAAACTCACATTTACATGGTATTTACAGGTTCATGTGTTGTGAGATATTAATGAAATACACTTAACAAAATTGAGAATAAAAACAAAAATGAGATAAGACACACTTTAAGCATAAGCATATATTGCATATGCACTTTTCGTTACTCTGCCAGAGTTTGTATTATGACTGAATCCTTCATACTTGGGGGCTTGTAACTAACATCATCTTAACAGTAAAATTTTTCAACCAAATTAAACAGCTCATCAACATCACTTTTCTCACTTAAATTAGTTTTCTTTTGAGCTTGATGTTAAATACATCTCATATAAAGACTGAATTAATTTTTTTACCTCTATTGGTGATTTTGGAAGTGAGTGTACAATTTTTTTTTATGGCTTTACCAAGACTCTGCTAGGATTTGTATAGGGAATTTAAATTATTTGTATGTGAAAAGATTGGTAGAATTTGATTTTTTCCTTGTTTACACAATCTCTGCACAACAGCGTATGCACTTCTGAGTTTTTTAAGTCCAGCTTTTATCACGGAAGCTTTCTTCTCACCCCTTCTTTCTCTGTTTTTTTTTTTATCATATCATGGGGATCTTGTTCCCTTTCAACATTCTATCTGTGTTTCATCAGCTGTTTTAGCTATTATGTTAATTGAAAAAGAAATAATTCCCTAGTTTTTGAAAAAGTTTCTCAAGGACTCGTTTTGTCATTCCATCGCCGAAGATGTGTCATTCCGTCACACTAATTATTGGAAGTTAATAAACAAATACATAAAATTTAATAATTTCTCCTTGATTCTTATGCCATATCTGCTTTATATTCCAAATATACGCATTTTCATTTTGAAAAGACATTGCTATGTAAAAAAAAAGAGACTAAAACATGCGACGGAATGACACAAAAAAAAATTTACTTTTATTTTATATATTAATTTTAAAATGACTTAAAGACTATGTTTTAAAAGTTTAAATTCTGTACTATATGCATATTTTTATCAAAATATTGCAAAAGAAAGATACATTTCTTTTATTTTATAAGATTTTTCAAGAAATTAATTTGAGCACAAATGTGGACAATTCACTAGTCAGCAATGTGATTACTTTAGAATGCTACCAGATTCAAAAAACTTAAAATTATCAGAAATGAAGCAGTAATATATAGACTTTAGCTATTTTTGAACATATTTTTGAAATTAAAATATGTTAATTCATAAAAAAAAAAAATTTCACTTAAAAGTTGACACTTTCGTGGAATTGCCCAGCTTCTTGATGAAAAAAAGGTTCAACAATACTACTTAGAAATCAACTAAGAAGTAATCATTAAGCAATCACTATCCAAGTACGGAATGAACATATACTTTGCTATACATATAAGGCTAAATGACACAAATATTGCTACATAAACAACCAGGTATTTTATTTACATTGCACTAGAGCTCCATAATGAGCTACTAGTGACTGTTTAAGAAACATTCCTCAGGAGGATTCAAAGACATGGCACCACAATTTTGATCCTCAGTAGAAAAGGGGGGGGGGGACTCCTACGCTTTGGTACCCTGACGACCTGCACCGAAGTCTAACATTTTACAGCAGAACAGTTTAAGAAGGACCAATATCAAGCACCTTTGGTCTTAGGCAGGCTGGTCTAATTAGTCACCCCACCCACTTACTGACAGTAACCAGTGTCGCCTGACTTCGATGATCTACTGGGAACCGTGATTACCACAGCTTCAGTTTTATAATAAAAACCTTTTTCAGTGTCAACACATGGAGATGCAGAAGAAAATTACAAACACATTAAAAAAAGATACAAGAGATTTGACAAGTACGGTACAGAGAACAAAATAACGAAATAAAATGAAGGAGATATCCTAATAACTGGAAAGAATATGATACTAAAAGAGGTCATTAACTGAACTATTAGAATTATTTCAAAGTATTCAATGGTTATAAAAAATACTAGATCAACATCTGCAATGAATGACTTTAGTTGAAAAACTATCATTAGAAGCCCAGTCATTTAAAGACAGGAAATATATTCAAAGATACTTAATATATTTAAAGAAAATATATTTAAAGATAATTTTTAAAAATATCCAACATTGAATATATCTTTCATTATCATTAATTCGAAGTTTAAGGATGCTACTAATAATCACTAAGTTTAGTATCACTAAGCTTCTTTATCTGAATACTATAACACAATTCCTAGCTTTTCCAACATTTGCGCTAATATTCAAGAGTAGTAAACTTTTTCCAAATACAATTTCAATTAGGATTAAAGTTCTATAGACTTTATGAATTTAGATAATTGATTTGAGTAAAATATTGCTGACAGTCATTAAATTTGTTGCTGCAACACTTCACATGAAAGACTACAGGAATAAGAGGTTCGAACATAATGAGGAAACGCATTGTAAGCAATGTAGTGAAGGGAAATATCGATAAAGATAATTCAAGTAGACCTCAGTTACTCATTAGTTAAAGAGTTCTTAAAATGCCACAAAAGGAAAAAATAACACGAAAAAATAAAGAATTCCTAAGAGGCTCAAACAAATTTTTTATCATTTTCAATTGAAGGGAATATATTGAGAATGTTAAGCAGCAATATACATAAGCAAGTTTACATTTCTTAACAAAAACTGATGAGTTAAGCTAATTTTGTTGCAAGGTGATAAAAGATGTTATTAATTAAAATAGTAAACACACAAAACAGTTCGAAATTTTTTTTAAAACTTTTAGAAACAGAATAAATAAAAAATATATAAACGAAACAAAAGGAAAACATCCTCATAGTCTGCAACTTACCTATAGTGGATATAAATGTCGTGTTAAAAGCATCGTCAGAAAATCGAAATAATATACATGTTTTACCAACACCGGAGTCTCCAATCAATAATAATTTGAATAAAAGGTCATAAGCTTTTTTAGCCATGTCACTGATTTAGTAAACAACGCAGTCCCTAAAATGGCTATTAGTACACATTCACTCTCAAACCCAAAACAGATCCGACATTAAAGAATTTATTGTTAATGTTCTCGTTGCCATATTTATTAATTAGAAATTACGAAATATTAAAACCGTGACAGCCGAAGTACTGAATTTCTGTTTGGTAAAGTACGCACATCCACCTTATTTTTTCTTAGAGACCGTTCTTAGTCCCTAAAAAAGTCTCTGCATTTAATCTTTCGTATGGGAGTTATTTAATAAGCTTAAGATTAACTTATCGATCACATGATCGAGAAACGTATTTGCGTGTATAAGTAGAATACAAAGAGAATGACTCCTTAGATGCGCTGCACTTTAGGATCTGTTTTATAGTGACATCTAGTGACAATTAATAGAAGTAAAAGTTTATCAGTACTCCCTTAAAACCATAAAAATTGTTTTTTACAAAATCTAACTGAAAATAAAGAATCTGATTTTGTCAATTACTGAAACATATTTTTCCCCATCTAAGTAAATACTGTAATTGAATCTTGTAAAAGAATATTTTTTAATAAACTTACATTAAATATTATACTTTTAACTTAGAAATTAACTTAATCTTTTTATTCGTAAACTTTTTTTTTGAAAAGGTAAAACTTGGTACCTAGGTTAATTACTATAAATAGTAATATCAATTTAAAAAAATACAGCTTTTATCAATATATTTAAAAATTAATCAATAATAATAATAAAACTTTTGGTCAGTAACAATAAATTTTGCACATAATTCATAATTGAAAAAAATATCGGGGAGATTTGGAAGTGCAAAATAAAAAGTGCTGATAAAAAATTTTCTTATTGAAAGAAATTTTTTTTTATATTAAGTTGTTTCTCTTCAGTTAACAATGCTTTTTCTTTCTTTATTGTTTAAATTTTTAGTCAATTTTGTGTACAAAAGTAAGCATCTTAGAAGGAATTAATTGATCATAAAATCAGACAAAATTATTTAAACAATATAAGGCTATAGAAATATTTATGACCCTAATAAACTTATCTATAACTACAATATTTTTTTTATAATGATTAACTATATAGCATCAGTAATAGATTGTAAATCTACATTGATTTAGTGTTTGATTTTTGTTTATTTGTTAGCAGAAAATTTGGTTACAGGTAAATCTGTAACATCATATTATAGAATTTGTTGCACCTTCTATACGATAAAATATACAGTTTAGTTTAATTATAATTTATAATACGCTTAGTAACTTAGCATAATATTTTTAATAGAAGTATAAGCTGAATTTTTTTTTCAAGCGCTCAACAAAATAGGCATTCACATAAAAATTAAATAAAATCAAAAAGGAAAGTTAAATAAAAGCAACTGAATTTCCTTGTTTGTGGCAAAGTACAAAATTTTTAACAAAAATATTTTACTTTTTTAGTATTGATCATAATGGCTTTCAAATATGAAATATTAAACTTAGTATTAAGCTAAAAAAGCTTTGTATATGACTTTATTATGCAGTATGAATCTAAATAAATAATTATCTTCTCAATTAACTGTTAAAAAAAGATTTTAACAAACTTTGTGCTGTTTAATTTTTATCAAATTCGCCTACTTAACACTTTGATTCCAAATTCGATTAGATGAACCATGAAAATCATAATGTGTCTTAACGAGCATCACGATTATCAATTATAATAGTTTTTTTTCTTCTTCCAATTTAGACATTTTTATCTATTGTAAGTGTTGTGTCATAAACCCTTTAATTTAAAATGCTTATTTTTAACACTTACCTGCTTCCTAAATCTGAAAAAACATAAAGGGAAGGAACATAGAAGGGAAGGAACATAACAAATTCACCAAACTATTATAGATGCAAGGGCGCCGGCAGTGGGGTGCAAGGGGGTGCACTTGCACCACCCTGCCTTTTTTTAAACAATTAAAGAGTATAAATTTTTTTTTTATTAAAAATATTTCTATTTAAAAGCAAATAGTTAAGCAATTATTGATACATAACAATTAAAAAATTGTTTAATCAAACAAGAATTGTAATCGTCTTGTTAGCTGTCCAAAGCTGTTTATAACGTTTTCAATGAATTCTGAGTCATCTTTGATTCTTTTCTTATGCACACTGAGCATGCACAAACTACTTTATCTCTCGTGAGACATTGTAGTACCGATTCCATGTTTTCATGCGTCGCATTGTACTAAAAGTGCGCTCAATAGTGCACGTAGTAGCTTGAAGAGTTAGGCCAATTTTGATTGCCTCCGCTACTGCTGGATAAGACGGTGTGGCCTCAATATCTAAATCGATGTATTCGAGGGATTCATAAGAATTTTCTCTATTCCTCCATCAAATTCGTAATTTTTTTAAAATATATTGTTAACAATGAAGAAATGTACAGGTATAGGACAAAATAATAGGAACATCTGTGAAAGAATGGAGTCGTTCTAGACCGTCCAATAAGCGACGGGCAGTCGCAAGAATGTGACACCTAGTGGTGATGAAAGGCAAGGTAACTGTCTAGCATTTGGCAATGTGAGATTTGCAAGAGAAAAATCTGTTTCTAGCAAAACGAGATTATGTCCGACCTCTCTGACCTTAAAAGAGGCATGATAATCGGAGCTCGCCTGGCTGGAGCGTCCGTGTCCAGAACAGCTAACCTTGTAGGTGTTTCAAGGACCACTGAATCAAGGACTCTGTCGGCTTACACAAAGTTGGGTAAGGTGTTTTCGGCGAGGCACAACAGCGGCAGGAAGTCGAAGTTGTCAGACCGTGATAGACGGGTGTTGAAGAGGATAGTCGCTCGAAAACGCAAGACTACACTGCCTGTGATAACATCCAAGATGAATACCCACCTTCAGAACCCTGTATCCATGAAAACTATTCAACGGGAGTTGCATGCTGCTAACATTCATGGCAGAGTAGCTATTCCAAAACCGTTAGTTTCAGCGCGGAATGCTTTGAAGAGACTACAGTGGTACCAAGACCACCTAAAATGGACACAACTGCAATGGGAACAAGTCATCTGGTCTGATGAATCCTCTTTCGCACTATTCCAGACCACCGGACGTGTGTTCGTGTGGCGAACGCCGGCAGAAGCATTTCATGTTGACTGCCTGGTTCCAACCGTGAAACATGGAAGTGGTTCAGTGATGGTGTGGGGCGCTATATCTGCCCGTGGATTGGGGCCTCTCGTTTTCTTGAGGGGCTGGTCAAAGGGGACCATCACCGAAGCATTCTTGCAGATCATCTTCACCCTATGCTTCATACTGTCTTTCCGGGAGAACGTCCTGTGTTCCAAGATGACAGCACCCCTGTTCACACGTCTCACTGTGTTCAAACATGGTTAAATGAGCATAATTATGAAGTGGACCATCTAACGTGGTGTCCGCAGTCCCCTGATCTCAATATCATTGAGCCTTTGTGGGTTTTTTTTTGGTGAAAATAGTCCGTGCTCGGTTTCCTCCTCCACACACACTCTCTGAACTCGAGACAGCTCTGCAAGAGGAATGGCTGCAAATTCCAATGAACTTTGTTCAAGACCTTTATTTGTCAATTCCACGTCGAATGCAAGCTGTCATTCAGGCCAAAGGTGGCCCAACTCCTTATTAATAAAATATTTTAGTTTTTTCACAGGTGTTCCTATTATTTTGTCCTCTACCTGAATCTTGAAAAAAATTAATAGATGAAAGTATATGCAATAACAAAAAAAAACGTAATATCAGAATATTTAAAAAAAAATGGGGGGGGGGTTAGTTTGTTAGACGGTTGCACCCCCTTTAATATTACTCTGCCGGCGCCCTTGTATAGATGCTATCGATACTTACTTAATAGTGGAATTGGGTACTACAGGTTTTGTGTTTAAGAAGCTCTGTGATAAAAGCTACCCAAGATACTCATACAGGAATTTAAGATAGCTGCTGTATTCCTATAATAATTCCTTTATGTGTGAAAACATATAAAATCAAATTATTAATTGTGTTTAAATTTGATTATATTTTCCACGTCGCATTTTTTATAACATATTTATCACTGATAAATATGAAATAAATAGTTAACATGTGTATTTAACATTTTGGGAACGGCTAGTACAACAGTTATTTAAACAAGTGAAATGTTTCAGTTCCTACTTTATTATTATAGACTATTTCTATAGAGAATTTTTAAAAGAAATAGCAATAAAAAAAATAGCAATGGCTCTGCAACTGAGTTTTGTGTATTGACCATGTTAAAGACAAAACAATCGTAGTCTCACAAAAACTGTACATTTGTCTCTCATATATAAAATATTTTATACATATATATAAAAAAAAACTTAGGGTACAATCGCTGAACCCTCCAATCTTTTTAGCATCTGGCTTGGCTCATTGGTTAACCAAATATACAGTGGTGGCCAAAAGTGTGGACACTTTTTGAAAGTTTCATGTTTTTCAACTTTGTGTGCTTGTAGAATATATTAATTTTCACTTAAATACAAACGTTTACATATCAAATTGAAGGTAATTTAATGTAAAATGTAATAATAAATACAGTATTACAATATCTGTATTGCGAAAAAAGTTACGCAATTAATAGTAAGATCTATCTCAGATTTGTATTTTTTTAAAATGATACTTACACAATCAATACTGAGTAGGATAACCCTTATTTTTAAAGACAGCTTCACAGCGTCTTTTCATCGAGTGAACGAGTGTCTGGAGTTCATCTTTCGTAATCACATGGTGCAAAGAATCAATAATAGCTTCACTTAGTTGTCTTTTATTGGATGGACCTTTTTTTTCGTACAAGAATTTTCTAACGTCGCCACAAATTTTCAATTGGGTATAATATAGCCTACGTCACAGGTTGTGTTGTTCCTACTAAATTTAACCCATGAACGGCATTTTCTGCGAGCCTAACTTCAAGCCACAAATAAACAAACGAAGTGTTCGATCGTTTAAATAGCTGCTCGCCAGATTTTATTGCATTATAAAGAAAAGTTATTGAAGTTAAATACAACTAAATAAACAACAACAACTAAAACAAATAACAACAACTACTAATAACAATAACTAAATAAACAACAACTAAATTCCATTCGTTTAGCATTGCGTCATATGTTGTTCCTACTAAATCGAAGTAGTTGTGTTTTTTTCATATTATACCCAATTGGATTGAGATCAGGGCTGTTTCCTGGCCATTGTAATATATCTATGCCTTTATTTTGAAAGCATACTTTGCATACTTTTGCTGTGTGGCATGGAGCTGAATCCTGCTGAAAAATAAATGGTGCGTTGTTGGGGAAAGCTAGTTTTAATTAATGTGCTGATTGCTAACATTCAATTCACCATTACAACAAACGGAGGCTAGGCATCAGCATGGAAATACATTTTTTGCGAAACAATAAATAAGATAACATTCTTACTTTTGAATTTGGTAAGTTTAGTACACTTTTTAATACATACAAAAGAGAAATATCGATGTTTAACTTAAAAACTGTTTTCAATAAAAGGACTTATAAACCTTGCTGTTCAAGTATAGTTGATCCGTTAGGCAATAATGTACGAGCCATCTAAACAGAAATACTGAACTATCATGTTTTAATATTTGGGAAGAAGCGAGAACGGGTCACAAAGGATTAGAAGGGAATTGCAAAAGTTGTACTAGGGTTTCGCGCCTAGTAATAACATAAATTAAAAATCGACATAAACGTCGGCATTTCTCTATCTATTGGTAACACTATAGTTATTATTTTGCTGCCTTAAATAATAATTTAAGTAGTGTTAAAAATTAATGCATCAGGTATTTATTTAGAATCATTTTGTTAGGTTATCTTAAGTAATAATTTAAGTAATGTTGAATAATTAGTTACGCGTTAGGAATTTATTTAGATTAATTTTGAATTTTTATAGAAATAAATACTTAGTTACGAAGGATTAGATTTATTTTTCATCCTTTCTAAAATGGCTGTAGAAATTTTGCACTTAAACAGAGCTATGGTGCCGTATACTGTCATACGAATTATTGGTAATGGAGCATGCCTCTTTCAAGCAATAGGATGTACTACATACATTATACGCTACTCAAGTTATGGTTTGAGAGATGAGTACAGAAGTAGTACAGCACGTAGCTTATCGCCAAAGGCGGCTAGTTTGATTTATAAAAAGAACTGCCAAACTTGCCATTAAAATGTATTTATTCTTTTTTTTTTTTTTTGAAGTTATACTTCTTATGCGACTTCCAACAAGGTTGCGTTAAACATTTAACGCCACATTTTTATTGGCCGGGAAATCACGTGGTAGGATCCAGTTTTTCCTCATTCATTTCCATATTGTTTTGGTTCTCACTAGCATAAAAATAATAAAAGTATTGTTTTTCTATAAATATTTTTTTAGTTTGTTTTGATACACATATAATTTAATAGGCAGTATTTTTTTATTTTCAAATTTAGTGGATTACAATTGTAAAAAAATGAGTGAAAACAATCCCACGGACAATGCGACGGATTTAAGGTTATGTCAAGGTACGTCTCTTGTGAATATCAATTGATTGTTAGGTTTTCTCTTCTGAAATTACATTATGACGCATTCACATACATTATTAATACAAATACATTTTCCATGGAGAGACGATGAGGCAACCACAAGCACTTCCACTGGTTCAAGAGGTCCACGAGGGAAAAATGCACAATATTACCGTGATTACAGAGCATGGAAGCGAGCGGAGCAGGAAAAAGAGTCGTTGAATAGAACTAGTGATCCTTCTACGACTGCTGATTCTTCTACAATTAGCGTCGCAGGTTGCGAAGTTTAACTTCTTCCGCGCGGAGGGACTCCACGCACTATTTTTTTTAATGAGAAACTCAGTAGAACATCATAGTCAGGGTTGCTAATTGAATTTTAAAATTAAAAAATTTCCCGAAAAGCACTGAATGTCCTAAATTAAACATGATAAATAACATAGCACAAAATCTTGGGGGGGGGGGGAGAACAAAACATAAAAGGAAAAAGCAGACAATTAAAAGTGAAGTTTTAAGTTAAGCGAAGGAACACTTTTATTTTTAGATGTTATTAACAGAAGTGAAATCCGAATTAAAAAATTATATTTTCCGTTTAGTTTGACTGCAAATATTTGTAAGTTAATTTTATGTTTAAGAAGCGTCCAATTCTCGCGTTATTATTGTAATTATTATCTTATTCATATATTGTTCATCTGAAAGGCGGTCATGTCCTAATATAAGTCAGCCATTATGTTTCTTTCTTTTTTTATTTAAAATTATAGACTGGGTGTTTTGCTATTTCCGCTTTTTGTAGAAAATTTGGAGAAATGGATACGGCAAATTAGCTTCGAGGCAACCTGTTTCTAGATATAAGAAATAGCTATACTTTATTCGCTCAATGAATAAGACTTAAACGGCAATCGAGTTATTTTTTTCGTTACTTGTGAGAAAATTAACTTTTAAATAAGCGATATAAAAGACACCGATATTAAAACGAGAACGTTGCTCTTTTTATCTCCATTTCATTTTGCCGCTTTCTAAATAACACTCTTTGTTCATCTCAAAAACCTGATAAAAGCTCCAGATAGGGTGAGGAAAATAAAATGTTAAGCTAATATATCCACGGATGAAATTGAAAGGATAACAAGCATTAATTCAATACTCACCCTTTATATATGAAATGATTTAGAATAGAAGTGTTTTTCTGTTTTATTTAAAATTTTTGTTCCGAAAATGGTTAAGAGAGAGTTAAGGGGCTTGTACCAAGTAAGTTTAATTTTTTTTGTTAATGCATTTGAATAGAATAGTAGTTTTAATAAGAGCAAGAACAACGTGGTAATAGCTGCATAAAAATCATTTAGCTCTAATCAACAATTTACAAGCTTATTTATAACTTGCAATTACTTTACTTACTTTGCTTTACGTTATTATAATAAGCAAAACACGTTTTTTGTAGTTCATCTCATCGGAATAGAGATTAACTATATATATATAGCATAATGGTTTAATATAATTTTTTATTAAAATATTATTTCATTAAAATATTAATACACTATCATTTATACCACCAGTAGTAATAGCCGATGTACGTGCTACGGAAGTGACGTCATCACTCAAAGTCAACCGGAGCTTATTTCTGCCCCAACCGGAAGTTGCTTATTTCTGCCAAACCGGATGTTGCTTATTTCTGCCCGTGTGCTTATTTCTGCCCGCCTGAAAATCGAAACTTCGTCTGCAGCGTTATGGGGAGCTTTTTTCTTTTTTTCTTAAGCCTAATATATTTTTAGTTTCGGTTTCTGTTTTTAATATAGTTTTGTTTTTTAAATATTATTTTCATTTATTACTTTTTTGAGGGTGGCAACACATAATAATTTCAATATTAGTTTCTTGCTGTGGCAACACTTATAAACTTTGGGGTGAAATATTGTATATTATGAAGTAATGACGTCATCTTTTTATTACTTAATACATAAATGATATCATGCTTTTACTCTAGTGGCGCCATCTATGTGGGGATGATGGAAATAAAATAACTTTAAATCTATTTTAATATTTAAATCTGTTTTATTATTATTTATTAAATATAATTAAGGCTGAGGATCGAACTCACGCCAATCAAAAAGCCTTCGTGGGTCAGTAGTTGGATATCATAACCACTGACCCACGAATGCTTGGTTAGATATGCGTAAATAAGTTAAACTTTTGTATTCTGAGCACGTGTATGAATGAAAAGGATTTTATATCGATATCATCCTGCAGTTTCATCGATATATTTTCACTTGGCAGTTATTAAGTAATTATTTCTGCCACTCGAAAGGATATTATAACTTTCTCTGGATGGCAACGGTACTGATCATACACGTGTTAATTATCACATAATAAATAAATGATATCATGATTTTCACTCTAGTGGCGCCATCTATGAGGGAATGTTAGAAATAAAATAACTTTAAATCTATTTTATTATTTAATTTAAATATAATTATTACTGAGGATTGAACTCATCATGTGGTGATAAGAGATAACGATAAATAGAGGTGCCGAGAGGTTTATTAATACTATAAAATAGTATTCATCGAGTTTTTAAAAAATAATTAAGGAATATCTTTTTTTAATCTTACGAATATATTTATCCTAAAATTTATAAATGACGAATGTTAATGAGAGAAGAAAATTTTGTGCAGTTTCATAATAAAAATGAAGGAATCCTTTATATAGAACGGTTTCAAATTATTTAATTATAATATTCGTATGTTAAGAGTATTATTTTATATTAAATATTTCTAACTTAACATAAATTGAATAAATAATTAAATTTATAAAAAATATTTTTCACAATTAGTTCTATTTTATAATATTTTATGTTTTTGAATTGTATTTAACAGTATGAAATATGTTTTAAAATTAAGTATTACGAATGGATTTACTTTTTGTCCAGAGTGTGGGGGGAGGGGGGAGGAGTCGTACACTTGGAAGGGGGGTGAAATTTTAAAAAAATTAGAATTAAATGCAATTATTTCAAATGATTATTTAATTAATCTTATTTTAAATGAGTATTAAATTGACTTTATTTTTAATGATTATTTAATTGATCTTATTTATAATTATTGTTTAATTGATCTTATTTTTAATGATTGTTTAATTGATCTTATTTTAAATTATTATTAAATTGATCTTATTTTTGATGAGTATTTAATATTTTTTTATTTATTATTTTAATTGGAAAAATAACGAAGATGAATAAAATAACTCACGGGAGAAACGAAAAACAGCTCAGGTACAAGATAATACAAGTTGAAGCATGTGCGATTTTCCCACGATACCACCTTTATATGGACCCCCCCATAGGTTCCTATGAACAAGCGAAAACAAGATTTCTCTCTTGCAATCCCATGAGTCATCGAATATCAAGTTATTGTTGCGAATACTAGTTAAACTTCTTTTGGACTGTTCTGGCGTCATAATGGAAAGTCAAGGAGTGCTTATTTCAGCCCGCCTGAAATCGAAACGTCGTCTGCAATGTCATGGGGAGCTTATTTCTTTTTTTCTTAAGCCTAAAATATTTTTAATTTCGGTTTCTGTTTTTTAATATAGTTTCGTTTTTTAAATATTATTTTCATTTATTAGTTTTTTGAGGGTGGCAACACTTATTATTTTTAATATTAGTTTTTAAGGATGGCAACACTTAGAAACTTTGTTATTTGGGGAGATATTGTATATTATGAAGCTATGACGTCATCTCTTATTACATAATAAATAAATGATATCATACTTTTACTCTAGTGGCGTCATCTATGTGGGAATGTTAGAAATAAAATAACTTTAAATCTATTTTAATATTTAAATCTGTTTTATTATTATTTTTTAAGTATAATTAATGCTGAGGATCGAACTCACGCCAATTAAAAAGCCTTCGTGGGTCAGTAGTTGGATATCATAACCACTGACCCACGAATGCTTGGTTAGATATGTGTTAATAAGTTAAACTTTTGTATTCTGAACGCGTGTATAAATGAAAAGGATTTGATATCGATATCATTCTACAGTTTCATCGATATATTTTTCACTTAACCCTTGACAGTTATTAAATAATTATATCTCCCCCTCTTAATGTTATTATAACTTTCTCTGGGTGGCAACGGTACTGACCATACACATGTTAAGATTTGACATGTTTTGTGTGATAACACAACTACTGGTTACAGAGCGAGTCATTCTGATAACATATAACAAGCTAGATCTTGGGCTATGACGTATGTGTTAAATTCAGTTCCTTTCACTTGCGCTGGTAAATAGTTAAGCATGTGACAGTTTAACATTTTTCTGATTGAATGTTAGAGTTACATTTTCATGATTTGGCAACTAGAAGGATAGAGTGACTTAAATTCCCTAACCCCCCTCTTATATTAGTATTTCACTTGTTCTTCTGTTGTGTCTCGATTAAGTTTTTGAATGTTTTTCAATTCACCAGGTCGTTATGGACGGTTATTTAAAGAGAAAACATGCTGAAACTGAAGTAAGTACTATTGATTTCTTAGTAATTTACTATGCTTTTTAAATTTATTGTTAATAGAATTGTTTTATTTTATCTTCTAGCACTAATTCGTTTTTAGGCAGAGCATGTGACAAAACTTAGTAAACTTTAAAAATTTTATAACTACGTTATTTTTATTATATTGATGATAAATAGTATATTGATAATGTTAAATAGTATTATTCATAAAACTACTGAGATGCGTTAATCTGTATCTTTAATTAACCAAGAGAAAGTAAATTGTTTCGCACATTTTAATTAATTATTTTTATTTTATTAATAATAAAAATTACTCATCTTCTTAGTTACAAATTAGGAATAGTTATTATTTTTTTTTCATTACGTAATCTAAATAAAGTTAATATTTGTTAAATTAACTTTCCATTTGTTAAAATTTATTAGGTACGTCTACTGTGAATATTAAAAGTATTAGAATTAAAGGTATATTAGTTTTAAATCAATAAATATTAGTTTATATGATTTTATTTTTATCCCTGTCGTTTGGATTTACGGCTATCAATGTTGTCATTTTTGAACCCAAAAGACAATGAAACTCCTAGATCTTGAGACAATACATGTCTTCGAAGTGGACTTTGTGAGTACCCATGTTATATGAGAAGGAAAACTACGAAAACCTCCTACTCTTAGTCCGACGACAAATAGTGGGATTGGTTTCGTTAAACAGTATCCTGTGAATGTACAGAGATTAGAGGAAAACTTAAGGTTTTAATAAAATAAATTTTAATAATTTAAAAAATACTATATGAATTCTAATGGTGTCATCTTAAAAATGTTAGAAAGAGACTATATTCATAACTCTTAGTTTTAGTTATTTTTTTAACATAAATACAGTTGATATAAATGACTATAATTATTATTTACCTATTCAATATTACCTATTATTAACCTATTCAATAAAAAAAATACACCCTTTAATAATTAATACAAAAAAGTTTTCATAATTATTACAAAAATATTAAAAAAATTTTGAAAAACTAGAAATTTTTTACAAAAAATAAGATTATTTTCTGAAATATTAGAAAATCTCCCTCAGTAATAAAAATATTTTCTAAAAAACTAGAGCATTTTGTAAAAAAGAAGGAATAACGACATATTTATATTATCAATTAAATTTCCTTAAAATTTCAAATGAATTATTTTAAATCTAAGAAACATGTAATGGGAATTTTTGCCGCTTTAAATTCATTTATATTAAAAACATATTCGTTTTATTATAATTTAATATTATAATAATGCAAATAACTTACTTTATTTTTCAAATTAGGAGTTAATTTAAAACTAACTATAGCCTTTCTATTTGAAAGTATATATTTAAATGATACTGATTACAGAACTTGAACATGTTATCTATTTCTCACAAAATTTTACAAAGATAATGTCTGTCCGGGACGGTTTGGGCTTATCCACGTTTTATCAATTAGTCATAATAACATAGTGCTTCATTCTTGTTATAGAACGTGGGAATAAAATTATTTCTTAGAAAATTGTTAAGAAACATATGATGTATGCTCGCAGAAGTGATTGGGTGAAACTTTGAATAAAATGTTATTTATTTTATTAAAATATATTTTGTCTTTATAGATCATTTTCACATGTGAAAAAATTTATATTATCAAGAAAAAATTACACTCTTTAATAATTAATACAAAAAGTTTCAGAAAAATGTATAGAATTTTCTGAAAAACTAGGAGATTTTAGCAAAAACTTTCATATTTTTATAAAACTAACAAATTTTTAACAAAAAAAGTAAAAATATTTTCTTCAAAGAGAATTTTTTTTTTTGTAAAAGCATAAATATTTTCTTAAAAGATCGAAATTTTTTAACAAAAAGTTAAAATTTTTAACAAAAAGTTAAAAATTTTTCTTAAAAGATCGAAAATTTTTTTAAAAACATAAATATTTTCCTACAATAAGATAGAAAGTTTTTTACAAAAAGTTAAAATATTTTCTTAAAAGATAGAAAATTTTGTGAAAAAGTTTGAATTATTTTTATAAAATTAACAAATTTTAACAAAAAGTTAAAAAAAATGTTTAAAACATGGAAGATTTTTTGTAAAAAACATAAATATTTTCTTAAAAGACAGAAAAATTCTGTTAAAAATTTTGAAATATTTTTATAAAACTATCAAAAAGTAAAAATATTTTTTTAAAAGTGAACGTTTCATATTTGTTTTTTGTAAAAAGGTTTATTTTAGACAGAACTCAGGAGGTAAAGACTTTTACTTTACAAATAAATTCTTAATCGTAGTAATCAAAAGGAGTTATGAACATTATCATAAACATTTTAACTGTGTGTTGTTAATTATTTTTCTTGGTGACTCAAAATTTTCTTTTTTTTTATTGTAGGAAGGAAACAGAAAAGGATTCTCAGCTATAGTCATTGATTTTGAAGGTTTTCAACTTTCATCAGGGACATATATTGTCAAAGAACTTGCTTTTCATGCTGTAAAAGGTAATCCCATTACCGGAGTGTGTACATTCCAACCACCGTTCCCGTTTGAAGAACTTCCAACACAACAGAAAATGCAATATTCTTGGATAGTCCGAAATATTCATCAAATAGATTGGAACCAAGGAGAATTACCCTACATTAAATTTCATACTATGTTGACTTTTTTGTGTGATATGTATTCACATATCTATGTGAAAGGACTCGAGAAACGGAAATTTTTAGAAATTCTAACCGCCAGAGTGTTTTAGAATTTAGAAGATTTTGGCTGTCCGAAAGTAGATGAACTGATACCAACTTTTTCATCGTGCACTATACATTCACCAGATTTTAAACATTGTGCTCTCGTTAAGGCGAAAGCATTTGGACGATTTCTACAAGACCTATAAATAGGATAAGCACTCGGAATTCAACATAAAGCTGTTCCTGGAAGTAATATAGTAAATCTTATAAATGACTTTTTTGCGAAATAGAGAATCAGCTCCAGTGTGGAGAAATGTATTTTTAAAAACATTAAACGATGTTCAATTACCGGCAAATTTAGATGTAAATAAAAAAATTGTATAGTAAAAATAAAATTTTTTAGAAAGCTGTAATGTATGCTCGCAGAAGTGGTGAGGTGAAACTTTGAATAAAAATGTTATTTATTTTATTAAAATATATTTTGTCTTTATTGAGTATTTTCACAGTTGAAAAAGTTTATATTATCAAGAAAAATTTCACCCTTTAATAAATAATACAAAAAGTTTCAGAAAAATATCTAGAACTTTTTGAAAAACTAGGAAATTATTACGAAAACATAAATATTTTCTTAAAACACAGAAAAATTTTGTTAAAAAGTTTGAAATATTTTTTATAAAACAAGCAAATTTTTAACAAAAAGTAAAAATATTTTCTTAAAAGAGAAATTGTTTTTATAAAAACATAATTACTTTCTTAAAAGATAGAAAATTTTTAACAAAAAGTTAAAATATTTTCTTAAAAGACAAAATTTTTTGTAAAAACATAAATATTTTCTTAAAAGATAGAAAAATTTTGTTAAAAAGTTTGAAATATTTTTATAAAACTAGCAAATTTTTAACAAAAAGTAAAAACATTTTCTTAAAAGAGAAATTGTTTTTATAAAAACATAATTACTTTCTAAAAAAAGATAGAAAATTTTTAACAAAAAGTTAAAATATTTTCTTAAAAGAGAAAATTTTTTGTAAAAACATAAATATTTTCTTAAAAGATAGAAAAATTTTGTTAAAAAGTTTGAAATATTTTTTATAAAACAAGCAAATTTTTAACAAAAAGTAAAAATATTTTCTTAAAAGAGAAATTGTTTTTATAAAAACATAATTATTTTCTTAAAAGATAGAAAATTTTTAACAAAAAGTTAAAATATTTTCTTAAAAGACAAAATTTTTTGTAAAAACATAAATATTTTCTTAAAAAATAGAAAAATTTTGTTAAAAAGTTTGAAATATTTTTATAAAACTAGCAAATTTTTAACAAAAAGTAAAAATATTTTCTTAAAAGAGAAATTGTTTTTATAAAAACATAATTACTTTCTTAAAAGATAGAAAATTTTTAACAAAAAGTTAAAATATTTTCTTAAAAGAGAAAATTTTTTGTAAAAACATAAATATTTTCTTAAAAGATAGAAAAATTTTGTTAAAAATTTGCTAGTTTTATAAAAAATATTTCATATGTATTGCATTGATACAATACAAAACACTTACCACAGTTTGTCCACAGACTATATCGATATAGTAATATTAAAATAAACGAATATCTATGCAGATTTTATTTACTAGATAACTTAAGAAATGGCTCATTCCAAGTGAGATCGTTCAAACTAAAATAAAAAAATTATTTTTGCCGTCTTGTCCCAGATTTTCATGAAAATTTATTGCAGAAAGGTCTTAGACACGAAACGGCTAAAATAATTTTTTTATTTTAGTTTGAACGATCTCACTTGGAATGAGCCATTTCTTAAGTTATCTAGTAAATAAAATCTGCATAGATATTCGTTTATTTTAATATTACTATATCGATATAGTCTGTGGACAAACTGTGGTAAGTGTTTTGTATTGTATCAATGCAATACATATGAAATATTTTTTATAAAACTAGCAAATTTTTAACAAAATTTTTCTATCTTTTAAGAAAATATTTATGTTTTTACAAAAAATTTTCTCTTTTAAGAAAATATTTTAACTTTTTGTTAAAAATTTTCTATCTTTTAAGAAAGTAATTATGTTTTTATAAAAACAATTTCTCTTTTAAGAAAATATTTTTACTTTTTGTTAAAAATTTGCTAGTTTTATAAAAATATTTCAAACTTTTTAACAAAATTTTTCTATTTTTTAAGAAAATATTTATGTTTTTACAAAAAATTTTGTCTTTTAAGAAAATATTTTAACTTTTTGTTAAAAATTTTCTATCTTTTAAGAAAATAATTATGTTTTTATAAAAACAATTTCTCTTTTAAGAAAATATTTTTACTTTTTGTTAAAAATTTGCTTGTTTTATAAAAAATATTTCAAACTTTTTAACAAAATTTTTCTATCTTTTAAGAAAATATTTATGTTTTTACAAAAAATTTTCTCTTTTAAGAAAATATTTTAACTTTTTGTTAAAAATTTTCTATCTTTTTTTAGAAAGTAATTATGTTTTTATAAAAACAATTTCTCTTTTAAGAAAATGTTTTTACTTTTTGTTAAAAATTTGCTAGTTTTATAAAAATATTTCAAACTTTTTAACAAAATTTTTCTATCTTTTAAGAAAATATTTATGTTTTTACAAAAAATTTTGTCTTTTAAGAAAATATTTTAACTTTTTGTTAAAAATTTTCTATCTTTTAAGAAAGTAATTATGTTTTTATAAAAACAATTTCTCTTTTAAGAAAATATTTTTACTTTTTGTTAAAAATTTGCTTGTTTTATAAAAAATATTTCAAACTTTTTAACAAAATTTTTCTGTGTTTTAAGAAAATATTTATGTTTTCGTAATAATTTCCTAGTTTTTCAAAAAGTTCTAGATATTTTTCTGAAACTTTTTGTATTATTTATTAAAGGGTGAAATTTTTCTTGATAATATAAACTTTTTCAACTGTGAAAATACTCAATAAAGACAAAATATATTTTAATAAAATAAATAACATTTTTATTCAAAGTTTCACCTCACCACTTCTGCGAGCATACATTACAGCTTTCTAAAAAATTTTATTTTTACTATACAATTTTTTTATTTACATCTAAATTTGCCGGTAATTGAACATCGTTTAATGTTTTTAAAAATACATTTCTCCACACTGGAGCTGATTCTCTATTTCGCAAAAAAGTCATTTATAAGATTTACTATATTACTTCCAGGAACAGCTTTATGTTGAATTCCGAGTGCTTATCCTATTTATAGGTCTTGTAGAAATCGTCCAAATGCTTTCGCCTTAACGAGAGCACAATGTTTAAAATCTGGTGAATGTATAGTGCACGATGAAAAAGTTGGTATCAGTTCATCTACTTTCGGACAGCCAAAATCTTCTAAACTGTAAAACACTCTGCCGGTTAGAATTTCTAAAAATTTCCGTTTCTCGAGTCCTTTCACATAGATATGTGAATACATATCACACAAAAAAGTCAACATAGTATGAAATTTAATGTAGGGTAATTCTCCTTGGTTCCAATCTATTTGATGAATATTTCGGACTATCCAAGAATATTGCATTTTCTGTTGTGTTGGAAGTTCTTCAAACGGGAACGGTGGTTGGAATGTACACACTCCGGTAATGGGATTACCTTTTACAGCATGAAAAGCAAGTTCTTTGACAATATATGTCCCTGATGAAAGTTGAAAACCTTCAAAATCAATGACTATAGCTGAGAATCCTTTTCTGTTTCCTTCCTACAATAAAAAAAAAGAAAATTTTGAGTCACCAAGAAAAATAATTAACAACACACAGTTAAAATGTTTATGATAATGTTCATAACTCCTTTTGATTACTACGATTAAGAATTTATTTGTAAAGTAAAAGTCTTTACCTCCTGAGTTCTGTCTAAAATAAACCTTTTTACAAAAAACAAATATGAAACGTTCACTTTTAAAAAAATATTTTTACTTTTTGATAGTTTTATAAAAATATTTCAAAATTTTTAACAGAATTTTTCTGTCTTTTAAGAAAATATTTATGTTTTTTACAAAAAATCTTCCATGTTTTAAACATTTTTTTTAACTTTTTGTTAAAATTTGTTAATTTTATAAAAATAATTCAAACTTTTTCACAAAATTTTCTATCTTTTAAGAAAATATTTTAACTTTTTGTAAAAAACTTTCTATCTTATTGTAGGAAAATATTTATGTTTTTAAAAAAATTTTCGATCTTTTAAGAAAAATTTTTAACTTTTTGTTAAAAATTTTAACTTTTTGTTAAAAAATTTCGATCTTTTAAGAAAATATTTATGCTTTTACAAAAAAAAAAATTCTCTTTGAAGAAAATATTTTTACTTTTTTTGTTAAAAATTTGTTAGTTTTATAAAAATATGAAAGTTTTTGCTAAAATCTCCTAGTTTTTCAGAAAATTCTATACATTTTTCTGAAACTTTTTGTATTAATTATTAAAGAGTGTAATTTTTTCTTGATAATATAAATTTTTTCACATGTGAAAATGATCTATAAAGACAAAATATATTTTAATAAAATAAATAACATTTTATTCAAAGTTTCACCCAATCACTTCTGCGAGCATACATCATATGTTTCTTAACAATTTTCTAAGAAATAATTTTATTCCCACGTTCTATAACAAGAATGAAGCACTATGTTATTATGACTAATTGATAAAACGTGGATAAGCCCAAACCGTCCCGGACAGACATTATCTTTGTAAAATTTTGTGAGAAATAGATAACATGTTCAAGTTCTGTAATCAGTATCATTTAAATATATACTTTCAAATAGAAAGGCTATAGTTAGTTTTAAATTAACTCCTAATTTGAAAAATAAAGTAAGTTATTTGCATTATTATAATATTAAATTATAATAAAACGAATATGTTTTTAATATAAATGAATTTAAAGCGGCAAAAATTCCCATTACATGTTTCTTAGATTTAAAATAATTCATTTGAAATTTTAAGGAAATTTAATTGATAATATAAATATGTCGTTATTCCTTCTTTTTTACAAAATGCTCTAGTTTTTTAGAAAATATTTTTATTACTGAGGGAGATTTTCTAATATTTCAGAAAATAATCTTATTTTTTGTAAAAAATTTCTAGTTTTTCAAAATTTTTTTAATATTTTTGTAATAATTATGAAAACTTTTTTGTATTAATTATTAAAGGGTGTATTTTTTTTATTGAATAGGTTAATAATAGGTAATATTGAATAGGTAAATAATAATTATAGTCATTTATATCAACTGTATTTATGTTAAAAAAATAACTAAAACTAAGAGTTATGAATATAGTCTCTTTCTAACATTTTTAAGATGACACCATTAGAATTCATATAGTATTTTTTAAATTATTAAAATTTATTTTATTAAAACCTTAAGTTTTCCTCTAATCTCTGTACATTCACAGGATACTGTTTAACGAAACCAATCCCACTATTTGTCGTCGGACTAAGAGTAGGAGGTTTTCGTAGTTTTCCTTCTCATATAACATGGGTACTCACAAAGTCCACTTCGAAGACATGTATTGTCTCAAGATCTAGGAGTTTCATTGTCTTTTGGGTTCAAAAATGACAACATTGATAGCCGTAAATCCAAACGACAGGGATAAAAATAAAATCATATAAACTAATATTTATTGATTTAAAACTAATATACCTTTAATTCTAATACTTTTAATATTCACAGTAGACGTACCTAATAAATTTTAACAAATGGAAAGTTAATTTAACAAATATTAACTTTATTTAGATTACGTAATGAAAAAAAAATAATAACTATTCCTAATTTGTAACTAAGAAGATGAGTAATTTTTATTATTAATAAAATAAAAATAATTAATTAAAATGTGCGAAACAATTTACTTTCTCTTGGTTAATTAAAGATACAGATTAACGCATCTCAGTAGTTTTATGAATAATACTATTTAACATTATCAATATACTATTTATCATCAATATAATAAAAATAACGTAGTTATAAAATTTTTAAAGTTTACTAAGTTTTGTCACATGCTCTGCCTAAAAACGAATTAGTGCTAGAAGATAAAATAAAACAATTCTATTAACAATAAATTTAAAAAGCATAGTAAATTACTAAGAAATCAATAGTACTTACTTCAGTTTCAGCATGTTTTCTCTTTAAATAACCGTCCATAACGACCTGGTGAATTGAAAAACATTCAAAAACTTAATCGAGACACAACAGAAGAACAAGTGAAATACTAATATAAGAGGGGGGTTAGGGAATTTAAGTCACTCTATCCTTCTAGTTGCCAAATCATGAAAATGTAACTCTAACATTCAATCAGAAAAATGTTAAACTGTCACATGCTTAACTATTTACCAGCGCAAGTGAAAGGAACTGAATTTAACACATACGTCATAGCCCAAGATCTAGCTTGTTATATGTTATCAGAATGACTCGCTCTGTAACCAGTAGTTGTGTTATCACACAAAACATGTCAAATCTTAACATGTGTATGGTCAGTACCGTTGCCACCCAGAGAAAGTTATAATAACATTAAGAGGGGGAGATATAATTATTTAATAACTGTCAAGGGTTAAGTGAAAAATATATCGATGAAACTGTAGAATGATATCGATATCAAATCCTTTTCATTTATACACGCGTTCAGAATACAAAAGTTTAACTTATTAACACATATCTAACCAAGCATTCGTGGGTCAGTGGTTATGATATCCAACTACTGACCCACGAAGGCTTTTTAATTGGCGTGAGTTCGATCCTCAGCATTAATTATACTTAAAAAATAATAATAAAACAGATTTAAATATTAAAATAGATTTAAAGTTATTTTATTTCTAACATTCCCACATAGATGACGCCACTAGAGTAAAAGTATGATATCATTTATTTATTATGTAATAAGAGATGACGTCATAGCTTCATAATATACAATATCTCCCCAAATAACAAAGTTTCTAAGTGTTGCCATCCTTAAAAACTAATATTAAAAATAATAAGTGTTGCCACCCTCAAAAAACTAATAAATGAAAATAATATTTAAAAAACGAAACTATATTAAAAAACAGAAACCGAAATTAAAAATATTTTAGGCTTAAGAAAAAAAGAAATAAGCTCCCCATGACATTGCAGACGACGTTTCGATTTCAGGCGGGCTGAAATAAGCACTCCTTGACTTTCCATTATGACGCCAGAACAGTCCAAAAGAAGTTTAACTAGTATTCGCAACAATAACTTGATATTCGATGACTCATGGGATTGCAAGAGAGAAATCTTGTTTTCGCTTGTTCATAGGAACCTATGGGGGGGTCCATATAAAGGTGGTATCGTGGGAAAATCGCACATGCTTCAACTTGTATTATCTTGTACCTGAGCTGTTTTTCGTTTCTCCCGTGAGTTATTTTATTCATCTTCGTTATTTTTCCAATTAAAATAATAAATAAAAAAATATTAAATACTCATCAAAAATAAGATCAATTTAATAATAATTTAAAATAAGATCAATTAAACAATCATTAAAAATAAGATCAATTAAACAATAATTATAAATAAGATCAATTAAATAATCATTAAAAATAAAGTCAATTTAATACTCATTTAAAATAAGATTAATTAAATAATCATTTGAAATAATTGCATTTAATTCTAATTTTTTTAAAATTTCACCCCCCTTCCAAGTGTACGACTCCTCCCCCCTCCCCCCACACTCTGGACAAAAAGTAAATCCATTCGTAATACTTAATTTTAAAACATATTTCATACTGTTAAATACAATTCAAAAACATAAAATATTATAAAATAGAACTAATTGTGAAAAATATTTTTTATAAATTTAATTATTTATTCAATTTATGTTAAGTTAGAAATATTTAATATAAAATAATACTCTTAACATACGAATATTATAATTAAATAATTTGAAACCGTTCTATATAAAGGATTCCTTCATTTTTATTATGAAACTGCACAAAATTTTCTTCTCTCATTAACATTCGTCATTTATAAATTTTAGGATAAATATATTCGTAAGATTAAAAAAAGATATTCCTTAATTATTTTTTAAAAACTCGATGAATACTATTTTATAGTATTAATAAACCTCTCGGCACCTCTATTTATCGTTATCTCTTATCACCACATGATGAGTTCAATCCTCAGTAATAATTATATTTAAATTAAATAATAAAATAGATTTAAAGTTATTTTATTTCTAACATTCCCTCATAGATGGCGCCACTAGAGTGAAAATCATGATATCATTTATTTATTATGTGATAATTAACACGTGTATGATCAGTACCGTTGCCATCCAGAGAAAGTTATAATATCCTTTCGAGTGGCAGAAATAATTACTTAATAACTGCCAAGTGAAAATATATCGATGAAACTGCAGGATGATATCGATATAAAATCCTTTTCATTCATACACGTGCTCAGAATACAAAAGTTTAACTTATTTACGCATATCTAACCAAGCATTCGTGGGTCAGTGGTTATGATATCCAACTACTGACCCACGAAGGCTTTTTGATTGGCGTGAGTTCGATCCTCAGCCTTAATTATATTTAATAAATAATAATAAAACAGATTTAAATATTAAAATAGATTTAAAGTTATTTTATTTCCATCATCCCCACATAGATGGCGCCACTAGAGTAAAAGCATGATATCATTTATGTATTAAGTAATAAAAAGATGACGTCATTACTTCATAATATACAATATTTCACCCCAAAGTTTATAAGTGTTGCCACAGCAAGAAACTAATATTGAAATTATTATGTGTTGCCACCCTCAAAAAAGTAATAAATGAAAATAATATTTAAAAAACAAAACTATATTAAAAACAGAAACCGAAACTAAAAATATATTAGGCTTAAGAAAAAAAGAAATAAGCTCCCCATAACGCTGCAGACGAAGTTTCGATTTTCAGGCGGGCAGAAATAAGCACACGGGCAGAAATAAGCAACATCCGGTTTGGCAGAAATAAGCAACTTCCGGTTGGGGCAGAAATAAGCTCCGGTTGACTTTGAGTGATGACGTCACTTCCGTAGCACGTACATCGGCTATTACTACTACCACCGAAAAAAATATTTTCTGAAGAAAACCCTTTATAGAATTTTTTTTAAAACTGCACCATTTACCATTATACGCGTAGTACATATTATCAACATTGATTGAGCATCAATGTCGTCAATAGCAGTATGACAATTTTTAACGGTTCCTGTCTAAACGAATAAATATCTTTACTCTTTTAATTTTGCAGTTTAGTACATAGCTCATTTCTTCAATTTTAAATAGTAATTATTCAGAGTTGTAAGCAAGCAAATATCATTGATGATGTCTTTAAAACATTTGAAAAAATAGAATCATCTATAGATATATTTAAAACAATGGCTAACGTTTAACCAATCAGAAAACTCCATTTCGTATTTTGCTCATCTTGCTTGAACGGATTTTTCGTAGAATGTTCTAATGTCAACAGTGACCTTTCTCGTGCTTCGAACTATCTATATGCCAAATTTCTTTGCTTTCGGTTGAATGGTTTAGGAGTCTGCAAAGGTCACACCCACAGACAGACAGACATCCATTTTTATGTATACAGATAATATTTTAATTTAATATATAATAATATAATCGCTTTAACTTAATGTGTAGCTATTTTGTCAAATGTGAATTTGTACATTTGTGTTTAAAATAACCTGTGATTGTTAAATATAGTATTTCTTTAATATCTGATAATTCTTTGTTAAACTGCTTACTTTTTCTTTGCTCGTGCTTCTTGGAGAAGATTTAGTTGATTTTTCAGTTGATCGTGTTTTCAACCAGTACAGTGTGCGAAAATAAAAAACGGAAATCTAAATTACTTAGAACGTTTAAATAGTTTACGACAAATAAAATTTTAAGAATACGATTTTTTTTCAAAATTCGATTTTTAAGGAACAATTCGACCGATTTCGCTACAATTTTGTATCTTGCTATTTAAAATTACATTCTTTAAAACTAGGTAAAAATTTGTATACCTTACGATTCAAATTTCTTACGTTTATTATTAAATAAAATAATAAAAAAATAATAAATATTTACTAAAAGTTATATATTTCATGAAACAAGAAGAAAAATTTAAAATTGTGAGACAAATTTTTTTAATTCACTTAAAGAATTTTCGAAATAAGGGTGAAACCCTCAAAAAGTAAAAGTTACATTAAAGGGCCCAAACTTCACACTGCTCTCCTGACTAAACTATTGGGACCATATTTTCCAGATTGCGGCTAGCTCAGATATCTTGGGGGTCGAAAATCTGTATCCGTCGTCGAAAAAAAGCTATGTTTATTCAGAGAACTTTTTGCGTCTGATTTCGTAGCTTAAAATATCGCGTGCTCTAACATATTTGGGGTCACTCCTTCCAGCCATTAAGTTGGAGTTCTAAATCGTGAAGATCCGATCCCAAAATCAAAAGTTATTCCGGATGGTCGGTTTTTTTTTAAAATTTTGCGCTCTGTTCTTCATATCTTCTCTTCAGTTCGTCTGCCTCTTGCTCTTTTGAAATTAAAAAGGAAACATTTTGTGACATTTTATGACAACGCACACTGAAATAATAATAATAATAATAAAAAGCATGGATTTTTGAATACTGAACGTGAAAAATGTACAGTAGGAGAAAGGAAAAATTATTAAACGATCAATAGTTTGCAGAAAAAGTGAGGTGAAGCCTCAGCCAAAATTTATTAAGAACAGTTTAAAGAGTAACAACGAGTTAAAAAAAATTGATTCTCGTTTTTACAATAACTTTCGGTTACATAAAATTCGGTCACAATAACAGTATTTTGGTAAAATACCATTTAAAATTTGCGGAAGTCGTCTATGAATTGTATAAGTTTCAACTACATAAGATGGAAAAAAAAAAACTTATTTTTTCAATTTATATATATTATTGCGAAAGACAAGAATTAGTAATTGTCGTCATTGTCCTGTGAATCACATCGATGCTTTGATGGTGTATGTTCCAAATATCAGTTGTTAACATCATTATTTCTCCCTCACAATAGCACATGTCGAAAATCAGCATGTTCTGATAGTGAAAGATTAAAAAAAAATTTTGGGGTCATATTTAGCATTTACGAGTTTTTTTTTAAATTCTTTTTTTTTTCAAATGTGTGATGTTAGTGTAAATGACATGCACTAATATTAGGGGGATCGGAAAATAATGCCTTTTCGGTGCATTTGATATTTGTTATCAAGATTTCATTTTCAAGCAATAATGTATTCACCCTCGTTACCAACAAAACCTTTTAATGACAGATAGAAAATGAATCGAAATAGATCGAAAAAAAATGAATTGGGTTTTAAGACTGACGAATAATTAATTCGCCGAAACGGCATTACTTTCCGGTCTCTCTAATATATACATTTAAAATTTTTTTTTAAACTGTGCATATTGTATCCTGTTTGTAAGAAGAAAAAAAAACTGAAAAATTAAGTATTTAAGCATTTTTTTTTCATTTTATTACCACGTTTATATAAACTTGCCTTCGTGTATGTCTGTCCGGGTGGAATTTTGTAATCGATTTTAAACTAACTTCCCGACTAGCTACAAACTTCAAATTTGGTACATAGTTCAGAATTGGATGACAATGCATTAAAATGAAGAGAAAAAAGGCATACAAAGTAAAATAAAGTTAAAATTTAAAAAAAAAAAATTTTCGAGATTGTCTTTTGTTGTCGATTCCATTATTTCAAATTAGTATTACATGTTAGGTGAAAAGATTTTTATTGTCGGAGTATTTTTATTGGCAGAAAAATCACGTGGTAGGATCCAGTTTTTCCACATTCATTTCCAGATTGTTTTGGTTGTCATCAGCATAAAACTAATGAAAGTCGTAAAGGCATTGTTTTTCTATAAAGATTTTTGTGTCCCTAATTTAAAATGAAAGTTCTATTATTATAGTAGTGGTTTTGTAGTAGTCTTGACTACTCTTGACTAAGAAAAATAATCTAAATAAAAATATATATTTTTAAAAACCACGTTCTTTGTAGTGAATAATAATAATTGAAAAGTAATAATTTTTTAAAAATATAAAATAAAAAAATTTTAATTTAAAATAAAAAAATTCAAAATAAAAATAATATTTCTAAAAACCACGTTTTTGTAGTGGAGAATAATAATTAAAAAAAAAATTGAAAAACGAAAAACGTGGGGCGCATGAAATACATAACAGTACATATACACATACACATTTTCCTATTCATACACATGCACAGCCACATATACATCCCCATACATATGCATATACACAAACATATTCCACATCCACATTCAGATACAATTTCAGATATACATACACACACTAATATGACATTCTGTTATGTATTTCATGCGCCCCACGTTTTTCGTTTTTCAAATTTTTTTTTAAATTATTATTCTCCACTACAAAAACGTGGTTTTTAGAAATATTATTTTTATTTTGAATTTTTTTTACGTATTAACATTCAAGTTTTTTGACATTTGACTGTATTTAGTCAACTGCAATTATCGAGAGAATTAACCCGATTTGATTTTAGAGGTAAATAAAAAAGCTATGGATATCATAATTTTCAAAATCTCAAGTTTAAACTTTATAATTTAGTTTCCACTAACAACAAACTCTGAACTTAAAGACAAATTATTTAAAAAAAAAATTATGTCTTAAGGTATAATACATGTTAATAATTTTTTTAAAAAAAATAATTATTTATAATTAATAAACGTAAGCGCTTGACTCTTAATGAGGTGATCAAGGTTCGAATCTCAACGATGGCTTCTCGAATTCGTATCAACCTCAACGCTGACGTAAAATATCCTCTGTGGTAGATGGTTCATGGGTTAGAATCCCCTTGCCGTCGGTCTAATTGTGGGCGGTTTTCGCCGTTTTCCAAGGCGAGGAACACAAATGCGAGTTAATTCCATTAAAGTGTCCTCCACGAAGTCTTGTTTGTCAAACTGCTAGATCAAGCCTTTCCTTTGTCTTCTGAGTTGGGTTCAAAATTGCAAGGCTTACTTTAAGACATAAATTATTTTTTAAAAAAATATTATATTCTATATGTTTATAAACAAATCAGCAAAGCTATTGAAATTTTTCACATTTCAAATGTAAGAGCTATTTTTCGATTTGTTTTAATTATTTTTTAATTAAAATAAAAATAAAAATATATTTGAACGGGTGAGAAGTCCAAAGTTAGAAATCGAAAGTGGAATTAACTGATGTAACTAGTAAAAAAGAAAATTCTTTATCTCATTCGAGTATTTTTATTAGTAAGTAATTTTGTTTAATTCAAAAATGTGAAATAGCCATTGAAAAAAAGTTAAAATATGTATCAGGAAAAACATAGAAAAAAAAAATACAAATTTAATCACCCCTTACTCGCTGCTGCCCGCCAACCCCCAAATTTGCTTGTCCGAACTGAAAGTTAATAACATTAATAACGTCCAAGTTAATAACATTAAACTTGGATATTAGTGCAGTGAGCCCATATTCTCTTCACTGTTGAGTCCCAATTCAAACAATCGATGGGTTCACGTAAAAAGAGAACCAAGTACATCATCATTAGAGTTGAGATAGGGCAATCCATCATCTGACTAATATCATAAAATTTGGCATGTTGAAGGTTGGGGTGTTGTGGCTTAGACCAACGTGAAATTGGATGGCCTGAGAGACCAACACGTCTTTAAAAAACCCGTTAACGACGTCACGCGTGTGCGTCGAATCTGATTGGATTCTGAATTGACTATCTAGTGACGATGACGTCACTAGCAGGTATCCTATTGTATAAAACTTTTATTAAAAAAGAACTCTTTATCAATATCTGACATGCACACTTGCTCATATTTTAAATTCTAATGAAATTCATTGGCATATATTTTTGAATTCACTTAGTAACCTAGGAAGATAAATTTGATTTAACAATTTATAAATTATAAAGTTCATATATTAATCTTAATTTTCAATATTTTAAAAGATTTGTCTGGATAAATCATAGGCTCAAAAACGTCAAAATGAGATTAATTAATTTTGTAATAAGTAAAAACTCTGTAATTGTATAATTTTTATGTCTGTAATTATATAATTGTCACAGTATTCATTACAGTAATATCTCTGTTTGCATGATTATAAATTTTTGTCTCAATAATTTTCATGAGATCAATTTTTTCCCATCTTCAAACTGCACGATCTAATTTTTAACTAACCGAAGTCGAAGTTGAGCAATTTTTTTTTTTTACAACTCCGATTACATCCAAAATTTTCTTCAGCTCCAACTCCACAGCCCTTGTTGAAATTACGATGGACGTAAAATGACTATATAACATAGTTAATATTTAAAAATGTGAGTTTATCATTACTTGTTCTTATTACTTCTTAATGTGAGGTTGTAATTTACTTGTTCAATATTATATTAATCAAGAGATGGCGCTGCGCTTCTTTCGGATGGTTTTATTTTTCTGAAGAGAATTTGAAAATAAATAAGAACCAGTAACGAATTAGGTTGTCAGAGAATTGTATTTTTGTTTATCATACATGTTTCTGTTTAATAATTGCTATTAAGTTTTGGTTTTGCTTTCATTTTTTGTAAGTAAATTCATGAAATAAAACCACCAGGCACCACAACAATTATATGCAATTAATGATAATGATTTAATCATTGAAAAACTTTATCCTACTAGTATTATAAAGGAAAAGCTTTCAAAATAATTTAAAAACTGTTTTTTTTTTTAATTAAAATTACTTATTTTAACATTTTGTAATCATTTTTTATAAAATAAAAATCTTTTAAATTATTTAGACAGCAGACTTAAAAAAGCTTTTTTTCTTCTTTTTTTTTTTCTTTCTTTTTTTTCTTCTTCCAAACCTAATAGTGAGTTAGAGGAAGTCTTTTTCTGACCCGATAAAGAGAAGCTGAGCCCCTGATCAAAATACTGATTAAAATTTTAACTTTTTTAATGAAAACCAAAAAGAATGCACTGTTTTTACCAACTAGACTGTACAGTAAGGTTTGCATCGTACTTATGATATGTCTCGACGTTGCACAGCAATCAGATTCCAAATTTTTCTGATATGCCCCAACAATTAAGTAACTTTTTGCATCTACGAACACCACTTTGCGAATCGGTGTGTATATGATCAGCCATAGGTTTTATGTGACCTGGGTTAAAATTTCTTGCTCTGAAACACAAAAAGATCAATTTCTTAAAAATAATTTCTAAGCTATTTGCGAAAGCCTTTTACAAATAGCTTTATAAGAGTCACCGTGGGGCAAGGGATATAGCGTTTACGTTCTAATGAGGTGATCAAGTTTCGAATCTCAGCGATGGCTTGTCGATACGAATTCTGCTTCTGGCTTGCATCAATCTCAACGAATAACCATCAATGAATATTCAGCTTTATCGCTCTTAGTATGAAAGCCCTCTAGTCTTGATTTATTTCGAATGGAATATGAAACATAGTTCTAACATGAATAATTTTCTAATATTGACTTGAAACTTCAGAAATAGTCGTAATAGTATTTAAAAATACACTAAGAAATGTAGAAAAACTGCATTTTTATTTAAATTAATTCCTTAAAATTGAAATAAACTTTAATTTTTTCAAAAATAAAAATCTGACGAAAAACAAAGGCATTTAGTGAACATTTATTTTATTTTTAAGAATGTAAAACAATAAAAATATAATTTATCTTGAGTTGTAGAATATGTCTTTTGAATCGCTCGATCAGCGATTCCCAATTTTTTTCGTGATACGGAACCCTGATGATCGACTGTCGTTCGGCGAAAATCTTAGTTTAAATAAAATTCATTAACTATTGTGAACCTAAGTAAAGAAAGACTACTAATCATTTTGCAAAAAATAATATTGAATTCCTCATCGTTTTATCAAAATTAGATCAAATTTTATCACAATAGATTTTATCAAAATTAGATCAAATTTTATCAAAATTAGAAAAATCTTAAAATTAGATTCACGGATTTTGTACAGCATGTAGTTTAGCTCTGAGCTCTGAATTTGTTTTTGATGTACGCATGAGCTGAAAATGAGTAAAATAGGCTGAATTTATGGTTTTTGTTGAAACTGAAATGAATTATTATTGTTGATTTAATTGTCATTGTCATGCATGTTCTTTGTTATGAATTCAACAACAAAGAAGCACATTTCTTTGTTGTTGAATTTTGTTATTCTCAATGTTTGAAACTTCTGATGGGAAATACTGTACCAATATAAAATATTAACAATTATAAAAAATTAAACTCCTTGTTAATAGAATTTTTTTTTCTTTTCAAGTAATAAATTTTCTGACATTTTGCTTCAATAATTTCATAAAAATAACCGAAATATTAAATAAATAATGGACTGTTTTGATTGAATATAAATATATTAACAGTTTCGAAACTTATTACTGGCTTTAAAAGGAAAGTTCTAACTCTCAGAATTCTTGTGAGCCTACCACGGAAACCTAAGGTGAAGCGGAACACCTTTTAGGAACCGTTGCTCCAGAAAACAGATTTATATTAATACTGATATAAATACTTTAATTAATAATTAAATACAGAGCATTCCTTTTAGAATTAAAAGTTTTTTTTTTGTGTACCTCTTATGTGGCATTTTGGATGAAAAAAAATTTAACAAAAATGTTTCTAAAAAAATTACTCCTCACTCCCCAAACGCTTATGCTTCTTTACTCTATGGCTATATTTTAGAGACGCGGTTACTATGAACATTATGAGTTAATGAGTGAGTAACGTCTGTCCTTACGCTCTTAGTTTATATGAGTTATTACTGTAACTATATATTATATTTTACAACCGTTGTTGAATAGCCGACCCAGTTTTTTGGGTTTACGACTACTAATGTTCATCTATGTAGCCTTGTAATTTTGAACTCAAACCAGAAAACACGGGATCTCCTTGATCAAGAATTGAAGGAAATTTGCCTTCGTGGAGGACTTTTTGATGGAACTAACCCGCATTTGCGTTACATGGAGAGGAAGACCACTAGAACCTCCGTAGGTTAGCCCGATGGCAAAGGGACTCTAACCCATGATCAGTCCACCACTGAGGATATTTCACGTCAGCAGTGTGGTCGGTGCAAGCCGAATGCGGAATTCGTATTGATCAGCTATCGCTGGGATCGAACCCGGTTCATCTCAATGGGAGGCGAGCACTCTATCCCCTGAGCCAGCAAGGCCTACTCTTTATATAAAAATGCACGAAAGTTTGGGGAAAACATGAAAGGGTATGAAAGAGCATTTAGAAAGGGTATGAAAGTCTGCCTCGAGGGACAAAATCTCTAATTACGTCAATTAATGGGATTAGCATTCCATATTATAAAAAGCGTTGAACAGCTAACCCAATTCTGAATTTACAACTGTCAATGTTCAATTCCGTGGCTTTATAATTTTGAACACAATCCGGAAGACAAGGGAACTCCTGGATCAAGAATTGGGACGAACTAGATCTCGTGGAGGACTTTTAAATAGAACCAACACTTGCGTTACATGGACTGGAAAACCACGAAATCCTCCCACTGTTATAACGAAGACAAGGGGATTCTAACCCCTGATCCGTTTACCATAGAGGCAGTGCCGTAGCGAGCCTAACTCGCGCCCGGGGCACAATACCTTTTTAGCGCCCCCCCCCCCATTTGAAAACCATCTAATATTATAAGTAAAATATACTCGCAAAGTAATAAATAAATAAAGTAAAATAAATAAAGTCATAGGCTCAAGTTAGGCATTAAATTTGAGACAAAAAATGTAGTTGAGAAAACAAGACTAGATTTTGAAATGTATATGATCATCTAGAATTAGTTCATAAGATACCTATTATTTATTTTACATATTTATAAAGAAATATTTTAAAAACACGCAGTTTTAAAACAATAAAAAAGTAAATATTTATTATAGGAGATACATATATTTAATAATATGATTATAATACAATTATAAAACTAATTACTATGTATAAATTTTCCGCTTCTGATGAAGCAAATTTATCAATAATATCATCAAAGTTGATTATTTCAAATTTTTCTCTTTCCACACTTAAAAATGCTAGGTCACTTAGGCGATCTTGTCCCCCCGTTGATCGTAGATATGTCAAAATTAATTTTAATTTGCTGAATGACCATTCGCAGCTAGCAATTGATACTAAGATAGTCAGGAGTATTTGAAGTGCCACTCTCAGGTTTGGAAAAACATCTTCTCCACACGGGATTATAAAAGTAAGAAATTCTAATGGAGTTTTAAGTTCAATTTCTTTTCTACTACGGAGTAACATTTTACAGTCACATTCTTCGATAAAGAGTTCTATTCCATTGAAATTTGTATTATACACTGTACAAACATACAAATACTTTGTACACTGCAAATATTTGGAGATAATATATGTAACCACACAGCGTAGATGCCATAAGGAAGTGCTGACAGACACAGGTCGAGTCAGCCCAGCCATTAGAAAAAAAAGTGTCATTTCTATTATGAATATATTATTACAGTTTGATTAGTGTTCCTTTTTATTTACGAATTAACATTTATTATATTTCACTGGCACTAAATTTAAAATATATTTTGCAGAAATAAATTATAATGAAAATAAAAATTATCCAACAATTTTTTTGTTTTGCTGACCATTTGGCGCCCCTTTGTGAGTAGCGCCCGGGGCATGATGCCCCCCCTTGCTCCCCCCTCGCTACGCCACTGCATAGAGGATATTTTACTCCAGCACTGTGGTCGGTGCGAGTCGGGAACAGAATTTGTATCAATCAGCCACCGTTAGGATTCAAACCTGGGTTACCTCATTGTGAGGCAAACATTTTATCCCCTGAGCACCTCGGCTCATACATGAGTTAAACTATAAATACGAATCCATGAGAAAGTGGAGAAGACATGATAGGACATTTAGAATCCGCCTCTTGCAACGAAATCATTGGCTACGCGACTGAATATTATTACCAATACCATACCCACAAATACTATTTTCTGATAATCGCTTTCTGCTCATACAGATTACTTTTTACTCCCTCCAGCTACGCCGGGCTCAACAACTAGTAAAAAATTAAGCAGCAAGTAAAAATTCCATTTGTAACAAGATGACATGAATAAATTTTCCATTAACGAGGTATGTTTCGATACCTGACACTATAGGCCCATTTCTTTCGAAACAAGTTTTCACTATAAAGATATCCTTTTGATTATGAAGGAGGATCCTTTGGGTAACCACTTAACGCACCCCGAAGAATGTTCCATAAAGTAGATATGAGAAAGAGGATAATATGTCATTTCTATCATGTGTGTTACGAGACATGCGATATAATAACAATCATTAGCAGTCATCACACTAGTTCCCATCTTTATCTATAACTAGATAATGGAAAATTGACGTCGCATTTCTTTTATTTTGTTCACCTTGTTGATACGTGGTTGACTCACAAATCTAGGTATTGGCTAATTCCGTTGTAAGACATACTGATTTTTCAGAACTATGCTTCCATCACTGTGGGACAGTTTTGAATCATTTTAGTTCGCATTGTTACTTTATCCTAAGTTTGAGAATAACATTTGAGATGGATTAACATATTTTTGAAATGGATAATTCAAATGATTCAGGTATTTCACAAATATTTTTTTTGTCTTAGAATATAATGAAAAAAATTATACTTTTTAAAAAGAATTTAGTGTTTTAGTTCGAAAAAAATATTTACTGCAATTTTTTGTAAATGATAATCAACTCTTAGGAAAATTAAGAAATTTTGTTAGAAAACTTGTGAAATTCCTGATTAACGTATTTTTGAAATGGATATTTCAAATGATTCAGGTATTTCACAATTATTACTTTTTTTTTTGTCTTAGAATTTAATGAAAAAAATTTATATTCTCTAAAAAGAATTTAGTGTTTTGGTTTGAAAAAAAATATTTGTAAATGATAATCAACTTTTAGGAAAATTAAGACAGTTTGTAAGAAAACTAATATTCATATTTATTGCAACTAATCTTATTAATCCTTGAAAACAAAACGCAAACAGACGTCATACGCTGTAACAAATTATTCGACTCATTTATGCAGATTAAAATGGCGTTTTAATTAAGAAATATTTGTATTTTTCTGTCACCTTATTGGTATATTGTGGTGATTGTTTTGAATCTGAGTCCCAAATTTTTCAGAATTTTTTTTAAATGTTTTATTAATAGTAAAAAGTAAATAAACATTAACGTTAATTTTATATTAACTATGAATTGTTACCTTTCGAAGGAATTTTTAACGTGAAATTATGTTTTATTCAGAAATATTGCTTCGCAAATACCTTAACGTAATAATTATTACAATTAATATGAAAATTATTATCATTGAAGAACAAATTTTAAAACAAGATATATTCTCATATGTTTTCCTCGATAAAATATTCTTATATTTTAGAGAACATAAGGGTAGTAGGTTATAAACTGTAGTAATTATACAGACTTAAAACAAATTGTAAATATCACCCCTGTTTTTCTTTTGCATAGCTGTAAAAAAAATCCACAAACAATTTATGATTTAAAAATTTTTATTACAAGAAGTCCCTTAAAGCATCTTAAAATGCGTTTTAAGTTTCCCAATTGAACTTTTTCTATCCCGATTAAACTTTATTTTCAATAAAAGAACGAAAAAAACATTTTATGTGTGCTCAAATTCTAAATCTTCTATGTTATATTAAAAGTGATTATAACAAAAAAATATAGTTTGAAAACTTGTTATTTTTGCATTACGAATTCGCGTACTGTACAGGAACTTTTAGAGTAAATTACGAAGAACTCTTTGACGCAAATGGGATACCAGTGTCCCTTGTATATATTTCCTTTCTGAAGCTCGCTCTTTTACTTACAAGTAAAAATACATTTTGGTATTTATCAATTATAAGAGACAATTTAATCGTTGCTAAAGAATTTGTTCGATTCTCGGAATTATATTTGTTCCAAAATATAAAATGAGAAAAAAAAAAGAGTTAGGATTTTTTTTCCCATTCGTATTCAAAAATTTATTAATAATTGTATTTGTAAATTAAAAAAATTTCAATGATGAATTGCTGTTTTTCTTAGATCTAAGCAACTGCAAGTAAGTGCAAATTTGAAAAATTATTGCTTGGAAGTGAGTGCATATTTGGAAGATTTTAGCTTTATCCCAGAAAAAAACACTGGTGTTTTATACTGTATTTCATAACCATAAATTATTAAAATGCTAAATATATTATTTTTTCACTTATTTTGACCAAAATTAATACAGAAAATAAAGAAAAAAAAGTATGAAAAATATGTTTAATGAAAATTCTGCATCAAAGGGTTAGGCTGTCTTTATTTTTTTTCCCTTTAGAATTACCAATTTGGACAAACTTTTAAGATCATCGTGGTAATTATTAAATAATAAAATATCGGTATTTATTTTTAAGAGAAAATAAATTTCGATAGCATAAAATTTTATGCTTTCACATAAAAGGAATGAATAGAATTTTTGCATCTCTTCCGCCTGCTATAAATTAGATAAAAGAAGATAAATTAATTATTTTTAATAAAATCTCAGACTATTTGTCCCAATCCGAAGAGTGACAATTTGGACATAAAGTTGCGATGCGGAAGTGAAAACGTGTAACAACCGGGAAATATAATGTGATTTATAAAAGTACAGCTGGACACACAATATTTGTCTAACTTAAAAGCGAATATATTGCCAAAAATAAGTGCACCAACAAACAGGATGTTAAAGTGTAAGAATATGTAATTTTCATCCTTTTCTCACTCAATTAACGACAATACAGTTCTTGATAGTTGTTTTAAATCACTCTTAAAAGATGCTATGACGAAATGTATTTTTTTTTTCGTTGGGAATATATTAAGATATTTTTTTTTTGTAACTGAAATTAAAAGTAACAATTCATAAAAAAGAAAGAACTTTCTACATTTATAAGCGTAAAAACATTTAATTCAATCCCTTTTTCATAATAAAAAGAGCAGAATAATTTCTTCACTGATAACGTATAAGGTATAACTAACTTAAATCTTAAATTTTTGTGTTTGGGAACATAGATTCAAAAATTAGTTACATTAAAAGAAAACGAGAACATAGTAGAAAAATTAAAAGATATAGAGGGGGGAGGGTGAAAGATGAAAAGAAAACATCAATGTCACATTTGAGAACTGCCACATTTTCACAGAAAAAAAAAAGTTCGAAATCATTGAAAAATACAGCGTAAATTGCATTAATGAGCTTCAAACAATACATTTTCTTAAAATAATGTTTTTCTTACTCGAAGGCACGTTAAATTCATACATTTTTATCCAATTTACTAAAATTTTAACACAGTACATGTTATTAATATAATTTTTGTTGAATGTATGATTGCAGGAATTTTAAGTCGTGTTAGTAGTTTTGATGAATTAAGAGATAAGAAAGAAAAACATAACTGTCACGTGAAACAACTGATTAATAAGTTGGAAATTATGGCGTATATGAAAAAAAAATATATGGCGTATATTGCATTAATAAGCAGATAGTAAATAAACGGGTTTTTAAACAAAAATTTTTTTGAAAATATATTTAAAATTCATGGGTACGATAAATTTGTCAGTTTTTTTAAATCCAAATTACTAAAAATTTACTAGAGTGCGTATTACTCATGTAATTTACAGAATTTTTATAAATAGAGTTTATAGTTTTTGAGTAATTAAATAATAAGTTTTGGACATTAGAGCAAATTGCTGTATTTTCGTTCGAAAAATTTTAAGCAAATGTAAAAATAAACATAAATATATTCTTTTTCAATATATTCTTATTCAATAATTATTATTATCAGATCAATATTTGATATTCATCCATGCTATATGATGATATATTATATTTATTATCTGATCAAAAAATTTACTTGGAAAAGCAAACCTTTTTTTCAATGGAAAAGATCCAAGAATTTAAAAATCAGCAATCAAATAAACACACAAACAAAAGGCCAAGGCAATGTAAGGGATCAATTTCTTTTTAAAGAGAAAGGGGATAGATTAGTAACACTTACTGTAGTAAGAGAATTTTACTTAGTTTAAATATCAACAAGTCAATTAGAAAAATTAAATTCCTAAATAAAGTAACGTTGCTTATTTAGTCCTCCCTAATTATTCCCTTTATTTTTGTATTAGGGGAAAATAAATTAAACGTTTCCCTTGCAGGTATAAATCAATAACTTCAAGAGCAAAATATATATTCCCTTTAATTATATGGTGTTATAATCTGTAATTAGACACTTAAAGGACTGTAATAAGTGATGGAACAGGTCTTTTTTATTGTAAGAGCCTCCCAAGCGTTTAAGACATTCTCAAGTTCTCAGGTTACAACACTACTTTGGGAATATTAATTAATGTGAAAATTACTCTCAATTAACTTATGCTTCGCAACGAATTATCTTTGCAGCAGATCAGGTAAACATGCAGCAGGCTCATCATCTATAAGTTTAATTTCAAGGTGCATCATAACCGGTTTATTTTTAAAAATATAGTATGTTTCTGATGGAGTTGAGTAGTATGAGGTGCTGAAATAAATGGCGAAGGATGTGCTGAGATAATGATGAATAGCCCCAAGGACAAACATGGAAGAATTCGTTTAAAAAATGCGTATGGGAGAAAGTTAAGTGGAAGATCTCATCAAATTTAACTTAATTTAACAGAATGTGAGTGACCGCGAATTTGTGGTGACTGTTTAAAGATTTCCGCTCTTGTTATCATGTAATGGGATATGTCTCTGTTGTGTCTGTTGCGTCTTTGTCATTGGTCTTAAAAAGGAATCTCACTGTGATTGAAGCGGCGTTAAATGTTGTTACTGGTTTTAAACTCTGATTGTTAAAGTTTTAAAAAATTCTTCAAATTAATCAACTCTACAAATTGATGCTAACTTTTAAAATTCTATTTAATTTTGCAAATCATTCTTCAACAACGCTGTAGAATAGTTAAAAAAAAAAAAAAAAAAAAAAAAAAAAAAAAAAAAAAAGCTGCGAGCAACAAATAAACAAATAAAATAAATAATTGCAATGAAAAGTTTCTTCCGTGGTATAGCCTCCTTTTAACTCTTTGACGCAGACTTTTTATTGAACATATATTTTTATACTTTTTTCATTATTGTGTATTAATTTGCTCAAAATAAGTGAAAAATATTGTATTTAGCATTTTATGGTTATGAAATACAATTTAAAACATAGGTGCTTTTTTCTGCGTTAAAAGTAAAATCTTTCAAGCACTTATAATTATTAATAATTTTTCAAATTTGCACTTATTTGCAGTGAATCTAAGAAAAACACTTATTCATCATTGAAAATTTACAAATTTGATTTTAATATTCATTCAATTTACATTTGATATTCATTGAATTTACAAAAATCGACCAGTGATAAATTTTTAAATATGAAGGGGAAAAAATCCAAACTACTTTTTTTTTGGATTTTATATTTTGGTACAATTATGATTCCGATAATGTAACAGATTTTTTTAATAAGACTGTCTTTTATAATTAAAAAATCTATATATATATTTCTCTTACACGGCACCAAAAAAAAAGCCTCATTACAACTCCCCGAATGTCAACGCTAGAAAATCGACCAATGATTGCTGCTGAAAATGTCACATGGCAAATGTCACATGAGGTGGCTCAACATATAGCGCTTTTAAAGACGGAAACAATAACCAGAGTGAGCATTATCAGGTTGTTCAATTCAGATTCATGCCCTAAAAACATGATAATATTTAATTTAAACAGGCTCAACATAATAGCGCTTTCAAAAACGGAAACAATAACCAGAGTGAGCATTATCAGGTTGTTCAATTCAGATTCATGCCCTAAAAACATGATAATATTTAATTTAAACTCAATTAGGAATTGATTAGGCTGGCCTTCTCCATGACTATAAATAAGTCACAAGGTCAGACTTTTGAGAAAATCAGTTTAGTATTGACTAAACAAGTTTTTAGTCATGGACAACTTTATGTTGGCCTGTCAAGAGTTGAGTCAGTAATTGCAGTAATTGCTCCAAGATGCCAAATCTATAATTGTGTTTTCAAAGAAATTCTAAATGTTTAGTGTTAATTTCTTAGAGCTTTGCAGAATAAAATGTTTTTTGGAAAAAATTTAATTGAAACTTCTATTGGCAATAGGCAAGGGGAACTGCCAAAATCAAAACTCCCCGATTAAAAATGCAGCATGGCGACCTCCACGTGGTATTTTTCGGGTAATGCTAACAGCCATGCATTTTAATTTATTGTATGTAAAACATCCTTATTTTGTTCTAAAATGTTATGTACTTTATCATGAATGTTAATTAATATAGAAATTGATTTCAATAATGCTGATCACCAAAAAATATTTCATTTGGCGATAAAACAAATTTTTGTGTTCTTGAAAATGAAAGACTTTTTGAGGGTTATTATCCCACAAGGAAAAGTTAGGGTTTGAAGTTTATATTTTTAAATAATAAAATATTTCTAAAACTTTCAGAATTTCTAGCATTAACTAATTTATTATACACATTTAGTTGAATTTAGGTGAGTAACTGCAATATTTGATAATTTATTTTGCTAATATGTTTCTCATTTAGCTAATGTTTCGATTTTTTCACCATGTACAATCTAAATAGCTAATATACTTTTCTAAAAGCCAATAAGAACATTGATAGAATTCTTCTACATAAGTACAATACTATGTCTTTGATGATAAAATACTATGTCTTTGATGATAATATACTATGTCTTTATGCTGGAACATTGTGTTCATTGGCGAGCGAGCGCAGCGAGCCATGGTTCACTGCGTGAACCACATAGGATTGCGTAGCAATTCTCGGGGGTTGGCGAGCGTTAGCGAACAGGGGACGGAGCCTCCTAGTATAAGTTATATATTTGCTTGCAATTAGAGTGTCCGAAAAAAAATATACAAAAGGATCTCTGTGTCCCATCTGCGTCAAAGTGTTAAGAGAGAAATTGCTAGTTTTTTTTTTTTTTTTAATAAAGTGTGCAACACTGTATTTCGAACGTATATTTGAGTTAACCACTTAAAATTGCATATTCAACTATTTAAGATTGCATTATTATATGATTGACATATTTAATGAATAATATAATATATTGACTACTGACATTGATATACTGAAACTACGTATAATGAAGAGAAAATTGGTTGTATTAAATAGAGAATCTAAAGTTATATTAAGTTTTTAATTTTTTTAACTGGTTAAAAAAAATCCACATTTATCGTTTCGAAAGTAAGCCGGGCGGAAATTTTTAAATGCACCTACATCAGAGCTCTCTTTTAATATTCAAAATCTGGTTTGAAGAAGTCTGCAGAATGGCATTAAGAAGGAACAAAAGAATATGTAAAAAAGAATGTGGCGTATGCCATTTGAAATGTTATACACATCTCATATCACAAAATCACATAACTTGAAACGGAAGAATAATGATGAACCTCTGATTGTTCTTCATATTTGAATAATGCAACATTTTTGTTTCAAAATTCTCTTAACTATTCTGAATTAAACTATGCTGATATAAGAAACAGCGTATTCATTTTCATATTATTAAATATTCAAACAGTGTAGAGGGTACGTTGTATAATTTAGCAGTTTACGTAACAAAATTTTTAGTGCGAAATATATAGTTTTTTAAAAAAAATATTTGTTCGTGTAATAATGAATAGAACCCACGTTGCTATTTTGTCGACTATCGAGGAAAAAATAAAGGCTAGTAACAGAGAAACATAGTACAACTTTATATGGCCTGGATTTTCGATCGTTTTGTCTTCTTTTATCACATGGTTTTTCATCGTTTTATCCGATATTTTTAACGCGGAGTAATTACGACACTCGAATTTCGATATAGAGTTTTCACTTCTTCTAATCGTTAATCTTCATCGTTTTCGGATCTATTTTCATAGTTATTTATCATTTTTCGGTGATAACCACATGATTTTCAAGCTTCGGTATTTTTAATATGATAATATAGCCACATACGAAGTTCGAATTTGAGTAATCACTTTTTGATGGGCAAGATTCATGAGTATTCCGACGATAATTCACGTCGTTTTCTGATTGTTTCCTTTGCAGTTATTTTTCGTTTTTACTGCATTTTTAAATGGCCTCCTGAATTTCTATATTTTTAATACAAAGTTATTACGACAGTTGAACTTCGAATTGGAGCAATAATTTTTGACGTTTTCAACTCGAAATGATTCCGCAGCAAATCCACCTCGTTTTTTGTGAGATATTTTATCAAATTTTCGGCGGTTTCAAGGTAGTTTTTTTTAAATTTCGATTTTTTAATGCAATATTTTGACAAACGAATTTGAAGTGCTTTATCTGAGATTATTCCGTCGTTTACCTACGACATTTCCCGATAATTTATTCGGCAGTTATTATTATTTTTTTTACGGTCATTATCACATGGTTTTTTAAATAACGAAATTTTTTATATATTTATTACAACAGATAAATTTCATACTTGAGTAATCACTTTTTGACGTGTTTTAAATCTCTGGCGTCGTAAATCTACGTTATTTTCTAATCGTTTTTTTTCCAGCTAGCAATTTCACCACCGTTTTTAATATCTCGATATTTTAAATAAGGTATTATTACTACCGATGTATTCGGAATCGTGCATTTCAGTATTTAAACTTTCATACAGTTTAAATATTTAATACACCATTCAGTGATCATTTTATTTCAATAACTAACACAACAATGTTTACGTTGAATTTTTTTCTGAATCACTTAAATGTATTGCGATACCGATTTAAAAAATGCTTAAATGAAATCTGTTTTTGCTAGTAGTATTATTCAGCACTATAAAATAGTATAGCACCATGATATAGTTTAGCACCATGATATAGTATAGATAGTAGTATTTTTTAGCACTACTAACTAAATAAAAACTAAGATTTCATAAAAGAATAACACTAACCCATAAATTTAAATAGCATAATATTTTTTTATAAAATCATAATGACAATTTATTTAATTTAACATGATTTAATAGAGATTTTAGAAATATGCGTCAAAGTAATGAAAAAACATAAACAAAAATTGTCTCTTAAAAATTTAAGCAACAGCAACATTTCAATGTTAATTCGATTGAAGATTTCGCCTAAAAAATATTGTTCCAAATTCAATAATAAGGACTTTTTATTTATTTATAACAGAAATAAGTAAAATAAATCAATATTTTGAACTTTAATGTTTTAAAATCATTATAAATTATTTACCTATGTTAAAATTATATCTTCAAATTGACAGTAATTATTTCCATGTTAACGCAAAACGCAAACCAGCACTGCTTAAGGAAGACAAAAAAAAATTTATTTCAGTTTCATTTTATTAATTTAATAGGCTAACTTTAGCTAGTAGCTTTTAGTGAAATTGCCTTTATTTTTTTAATTAGTACACAGAATGATAATACAATTATAAAATTATCATTTCTAATATTTTATTTTACTTTATAACCGTCGTTGAAGGGTCGGCTAAATTTCGTGTTTACGACTACCAATGTTCAACTCGGAAGCTTTATAATTTTGAACCAAATCCTCACGAAACTCCTGCATCAAATTTTGGGAGAAATTCGCCTTCGTGGAGGACTTTTTTGTGGAACTAATCCGTTACATGGAGAGGAAAACCACGAAGACCTCACTATGGTTAGCCTGACGAGAAGGGGACTCGAACCCTTTCTCTGTCTATCACTGAGGATATTTTTAGTTAGCGCTGTGGTCGGTGCAAAAAAAGTGCGGAATTTGTATCGACCAGCCATCGCTGGAATTCGATCCCGCTTCACCTTGTTGGGAGGCTAGCGCTCCCTTCCCTAAACCACCGCAGCTCAATTTAACATATTGATTGTTTTATAGAGGCTTCTGAGGCCATAATGTTTTGTTCACCAACGCTCTGACGGGTAGAGGTTGCGGGTTTGAATCACCTTATTTTTTTGCTAATCTCTTCTTTAATGTGTCTCGAACTGGCTTCGTTTTACAAGTCGCTACTTTGATTTGAGCCCCTATATATATGTTAAAAAAATATTACTCTATAATATATACTGAATATTTAAAAACAAATAATTAATGATGAAACATCACCCAATTCTGTTCGTAGTAGTTAATTATTGTTTGTAAACAATCACATTTGCAATTGATATGATGAATGAGATCTTTTTAAGCTTCGTGACAGCTTGAAGAAGGCCTTGAGCTTTTCTACGAATACAATCCATCTTATAAATTTTCCGCCAATAGTTTTCAATTCAGATTGTTTAAAAGAATAAATTCGTAGACGACAGTCTATTCATCATACTTTGACTTGACGTTCAGTTAATGATATGTGGGCTTGCCTGTTGGTGCCTCTTTCTTTGAAGAAATGTTATAAAAGATGTGAGCAACTTTATATAATGCATTAATTACAGAAATAATTAAACTCTCAACAAATCTTATTATGGAAGTTTAAAAAAAAACTATTTGTATGAATTGCATGTTGAACATCTTTATTCTATTCCGTTTAACCGAATATCTCATTCCAGTAATCAAACATTGTCAAAAAACGTTTTGCCATTTTTAGTACAGTAGGGAACCGATTATCCGGAACTATCGGGACCATCGGTATTCCGGATAACTGATTTTTCCGGTTTTCTGAATCGCTACAAAAAGCCGTTTTTTTTTATAGTTAAACCCAACTAAAAAAAAAAATTTGGAAATAATCTTAAAAAGAAGAAAAAACGATGAAGTAATACACTAATGATTATTTCCAAAATGATGGTAAGGTAAACATCTTTCAAAAAAGAACGAAAAATCCTAAAATCCTATGAGGAAATTTTTTTTTTTTTTTTAATAAAAATGGCGGGAAAACTAATCGAATTTCGTTCCGGTTTTTTGGTTTTCTGATTTCCGGATAACGGGTTCTGTACTGTATATCAAAATCTGCTTCTTTCTCAAGATGAAAATTTTGAAATTCCAAGAAGAAAATTCTGTTTAAGATTGCTAATTGAGTGTTCGGCAATCAAAAATAAGAGCGATAGTCGTTAAGTATATATTATCAAAATAATTGTTCATTAACTTCCAACATAATTACAGGTTTAATTTTATGATCTAGCTATACCACTTATTTTGTTTATTATTACCGGATTAAGTACTACGTGATGAAAAACTGTGAAAGAATCCACATCCTTCTAATTGTTTCACCGCGGAAGCAGAAAACACACTTCCTTCTTTGTTTTAAGAATGAAAGAAATATTGTCTTGGGGAAAAAAGAACATTACATACTTTCTTTATTCTCGCTTTCTATCTTCTTTGCTTTCCATCTCGATGATCTTGATAGCTGATTAGCTGATTTATGCAAAGGATGGACGACAGGCCGTCTAGTTTGATCGTGATTAAGACTTGTCTAAGGACATTTCATGGAGGAAAAAAACAGATATTAATTGTGTAAGTTAGGCGACAATTTCTGTGGAATTAAACGGAACGTGTTTTGACATCAAGATCTACCCGTGTTTGTTTCGAATGTTAATAATAAAGGCGTATAACTAGTTTTATAAATTAGGTAACTCGAGAATTATCGTTGCTTTGTTTTTATATTTTTACGTGTTTGCACCGTTACATTAGTTTTGGAGCGTATAAATCAGGGATTATTTAGTTAAAATAGTCCATGTAAAGTAAATTAAATTTATGAGGATCCCAAACAAATTCTATTTTCATGAGGATTCCAAAAAATAAATAAATAAATGTAATGATAATACGGACAAAAGTATATAGATTCAAAAAGGTACCATATTCAAAATTGCATTTGGGTTCTTGCAACTCGAGAAGAAGTGAAGTGATTATGCCTAACCATGTGATCGAAATCAGATTTAATTGGATACCTGTAAGCGACGTCAAGTGCGTGCGTCAAACTTGATTGGCTTCTGAATTGTTAAACGTCACGATTTATCTACGATGACGTCATTTGCAGGTATCCAATTCTGAAATCTTGACTTAATGATTCACCAGCTATTTAATATTATTCACTAACTAGTGGGCTGCACCCCCTGGTCGCTAACGCTCGCCAACCCCCGAGAATTGCCACAATCTTATATGGTTTGCTTCGTAAACCAAGCTCGCTTCGCTCGCTACTAACTTAGGTACGTTGCAAGTGCATAAAATTCTAAGAATTCAAAACAATCATTCAAATCCATATAAAAACTTCTTTTTTTTAAAAAAATTACATCTTTTTAGTAAATACTAAGTCATTAAAATAAATTTGAATTCAAATAAATGACATGTAATTCATTAAACCTATTAGAAATGTGCTATAGTATAATTCGTAATATAAATCAAAAATCGTCAAATAAATTCGTAATATATAAATTCATAAAAAAAAAAATCGCTTTCGACAAAATACTAAAATAGAGATTTATCGACAAAGACTACTTACTTCTGCCTAGCTTAATAGTATGAGATTGCCGCAGCTGATGCTCTCTGATTATTTCCGTTTCCGTTTTTAAAAGCACTATATGTTGAGCCACCTCAACTAGATTTGGCATGTGACATTTTTAGCGGCAATCAATGGTCGATTCGCCGTATGAGAGAAATAGCAACGTAAACAAGACAAAGCAAACGTTGCCACCGGCGGAAAAGAAATGCAGCAAATTTTTGGGAGCCACGTAAGAGAATTATATATATTAGATTCTAGGTTGTTAATATAGATTGTATTTTTCTGTTAATGAAGGGGATTAAGATTTATTTTATCTTAGTCTAGGTGAGAATTTTGTTTAAGTTATTTTAATGAAGCAAATTTAGTTTTAAAAAAATTCATATCTTTTTCTAGCATTTAGCTTACTTGTGCTCTTTCCTATTTAATCTAATTTTATTACTATCTAATCTTAATTATATTACTATAGATAAAAATTTAAAACCAAATTTAAGTTTCAAACAATTTTTATTATAGTGATCGGGTCATCAGTGTTAATACGTTTTCTGAAAGTATCCAGTATGCTTTGCTTTTGAGTGACTGTATGTGGTCAATCTTGACCACATACAGTCAATCATTCATACAGATTGATATGGATACCTCCTGTGTGTGAGATCGCGAAAAAAAGTGTGTAAATGGAGGGAAAAAAAACTTATTATTTTTTTTCTTCTTTCTCCTGCAATTTTTCTCCATTGCAGTGCAACTAAGTATTTTTTACTATTCATACCAAAGTAACCAGAAATTAAAACAATTGAATGGCGAGCGTGCAATTATTTTCGTAAAAAGAGTTATATGAATGCTAGCGCTGAAAACTTTGTATATACACTGTAAAAAAATATAGTGTATGGTTGTTCCCACTTTTGGTGTTGAGGTAAACTTAATACATTTTTTGAGTACCAAACTGTAGTTATCATGCAAAATTAGATTAAATTGAAGGAATTAATGCATTTATATTACTAAAAGGGTGCTTGTTTTTTTAACGAAATGTTTTTGCAATGAAGTCATTAAATTAATTCGAATGAGCATAAAAATGTGAGTTTTCATTAAACAAACAAAAAATAATGAGTAAACAAATAAAACTATAATTCGCGATCGCAACGAACTATAGGGGGCGTTGTTGTATGAGACGCTTACCTGCGATTTCCATATGAACCGTCATTCAGTTACTCTGGAGACGTCGTTAATGTAGCGTGTAGCATTGCAACGTTCCTTCTTTAATGTGGCTTATTAAATTTAAAAAAGAAAAATGCTTGATCTTCTTTCTTGTACAACCGAAAACAAAATGGTATCTCTTTTTATTAGAGAAGGAATATCCAAAACACATCGGAAAAATATTTGTACATTAACAGAAAAGAATATGTATATTCTTATAAGAGTTAAAATCTAATGCCCGAGAAATAGTATTACTAAATTTAATGATTTAACATGAAAGGCCCATTTAAACTTTACATTCTATAGTTTTAAGAATCATATTAGTTCAAAAATTAAAATGAACAAAAAGTATACATAAGCCTCATAATTTTATGAAATTTAATTTTGTAAACAACGTTTTTTGACAACAATTTTTATCAAAAAATTTCAAGTTTCAATAAAAATCATTATTTAGAAACTAAGAAACGTAAAATAAAGAATGCTGACGAAACAAAAACAAAAAAAAAAAACAATTCTTTTTTGTCGCCATTTTTAGTGCTACGAATATTCGTCTTTGGGATTTGCCAAAAACAAAACAAGATGCAATTTTATTTTTTCAGGAGGGAAATGTTTTACCGAAAAAACGAAAATGTACCAATTCCCACAACATAAAACTTTATCTTGGCAAACGTACGTTTTGGAAATGTTATTTCATTTGGAATCTTATTCATCAGAGTTCATATGGCGATATGATTGTTTTGAATCTATGCTAAACTCTATATCGGCTCATTTTCCACCGAAATCCAATTAACTATTTTGATTTTAAATAAAGTGTTTTATTTTATGAACTGTCGCAAAAATTTTAAGTGTAGATTGGCGGCACTTAAAAACCGCCAAATCTGTAGCGGCGGTGGCGTTAATACGTCGTAAGTACCGAATTTTTATTCCATACTTTTCTGAATCATATTATTTCAAACATTGGAATATACAAGAAGTATACATAAACACATAATGTTATACCATTTAATTTTTCAAAAGTATTTTGAGAACAATTTTTATCAAAAAATTATAAACTAAAAAACGGAAAATAAAGAATTCATTCTTAGGATAAAAAAAACGATTTTAAGAATTATTAACATTGAAATAAAAACTTTCATATTGTTTCTTTTTTTATTATTCTTATAGTTCTTAATCAGACGTAAAAAACCATTCTGTAGAGAACCATCAGCAAATGAAAAAAAAAATATTTGCAAGCAAATTTTTTATTGTAAAAATCATTGCACTTACCTGATTTATGATTCCCGGAGAATTCCAAAATGATAAGTTCCTTGTTTGAAAACTTTATTCTCAAATAATAGATACATAGTTTATACCTTCATTACTTTTAGATAACATACTACACAGCAAAATTTTATAATTGATATGAATTTGAATATGTAGCTAAAAACAGAATAGCTGAATTCTAGTTGAACTTATTCTTTCAAAATTAAAAAAAAACTTACCAAGAAAACGATTTAAATTAATTAAGAAACAGCACAAATGGCACTATTTCAAGTAACTTGGATAATTTTTTATTGTTGTTTTCCGAATTATATGGATACAGAAATATATACTATTCTATAACGAAGAAGAATATGCTATAACTATTACAATTCTGTATGTTCTGAATTCATATTTATTCACTGGAATGACGAAAGCAATGTTGACTTCACTTTAATTCGTAATGAATTGAAGACAGAAGAAATGCATTTTACCTTAATACACACATCTGTAACAGTATCCGAAATCGGAAGTCATCAGTTGCAAGTTTGTTGATAATAGAAATTAAAAATTATTGAGGAATTTTTCTTCAAATGTTTGGCGTGTTCTGTTCCTGAAAGATTTACTAATATTCTGGAGATTTTTTTCAAGTTCTTCGGCCTTTTCCTTAGGGAAATTTTGTTTCTTATTTGCTGCTAAAAAATGGCGTCTGATTCAGTCAATGACTTTGATGGAACTAAATGAAAACGTGATAAATTAATGTCCGATATTTACAGGCTCCCGCTAGACGGCGTACTCGAGCGTTGCGATCGCGAATAGTGAAAAAGTAAATTAAAAATGTGTTGATATGCACCGTAAAAATTTTTAGTTTTCCCCAACACCAAAAATGGTGGAAATTATGCACCAAAATTTTTTACAAAAAGTAACTGTGGTTTGCAAAAGTAATAATTCGAACAAAAACCTCTTTACTATCTGAAGAAATTGAATTTAACGAATTACTTTTAGCGCACGCCCCATTTTAATCATTCAATTGGGTATACTATAGCCTACGTCACAGGTCCTGTTATTCCTACTAAATTTAACCCATGAACGGCATTTTCTGCGAGCCTAACTTCAAGCCACAAATAAACAAACGAAGTGTTTGATCGTTTAAATAGCTGCTCGCCAGATTTTATTGCATTATAAAGAAAAGTAATTAATATTCGATTTTTGATTAATAATTGATTTATGTGGATAGTGGCATTTATGTGGATAGTGGCATAGAATTTAGCATTGCGTCATGGTAAATGTTATTCCTACTAAGTGGAAGTAGTTGTGTTTTTTTTATATTATACCCAATTATCAGAATAATTTACGTAGAAATGGGTGAATAATGCAATAAAAACATTAATTTATAATATTAGTAATATTTAATAGGTTTCGAAACGTCATTTTAAATTCTAAGAGCATAATTAGGTTGGAATTAAAGCTTTCTGTTAAAAGTTTAAAGGTAGTAATTAAATAAATTTTATTAATATATTTTATTTAAATTAAAAAAAGAACAATAAAATCAGAATTAATAGGATAATTAATAGGATATTATAATTAATTAAAAAAAAGGAAAACAAAAAGTCGGAAGAAACCAGTGCTGCCTGAGGTCGACAACATCTAACAAATCTTCATTGATCAACAAATCTTCAATTGTCAACAAATCCTCGAGTTAATTTATTGATTTCAATTGGGTATAATATAAAAAAAAAACTACTTCCACTTAGTAGGAATAGCATTTACCATGACGCAATGCTAAATTCTATGCCACTATCCACATAAATCAATTATTAATCAAAAATCGAATATCAATTACTTTTCTTTATAATGCAATAAAATCTGGCGAGCAGCTATTTAAACGATCAAACACTTCGTTTGTTTATTTGTGGCTTGAAGTTAGGCTCGCAGAAAATGCCGTCCATGGGTTAAATTTAGTAGGAATAACACAACCTGTGACGTAGGCTATAGTATACCCAATTGATTGAACAGTTTTCTATTAAAGTTACGAAGGAAATTAATTTTGCCGCTGTACTGTTAAATATATTAGTTTATGGTAAACCATATTATCGTGTGGATTTGCTCTAATCTTAACAAGCTAATCTAATCGCTGCTATAATAAATTTACATGCAATTTTGCCATTTAAATTTCCCTGCATTTCATAAATTCTAAAAGGTTGTGACTCATAAATTGATTTAAAGAAATTAGTATCATGACATAAATAAAGCGTAAGGTTTGCCATATTTTGTCTCTTATCTTCATTTTATAACGTTTTCTGTTAAAATTATATGGCTTTGGAAATTAAATGGTAACTAGTATGTCATACACCTTGTAATATATCTGCTTCGTATGCGCATCGTATTTTTTGTAAAATAATTTACTTATTATTTGTCTGTTAGTAGATGGCAACGAGTAGAGTTTTGTGGTTGCCATGGGGATAGCTTTGGAATGTAAATAGCTTTTTGAGTGAGTGAAAGATTTTCTTTGAAATGGCGATGCTGTAATTTCGTTGTTAAATTAATAAATTTTCCTTTTTATTAGACGCAATAGTAGAGTTTTCGAGCAAAATATACTTGAGGGTGCCCCTTGTCGAAATTAACGACTTACGTTTGGCGCCATTCCTGTTTCCGCGGAACACCGTGGTAGCAGGAATGGCGGTCAAAACATAATGATATTTCAATAAAACATTGGAAAATTTCAACAAAACATCGACTAAAACTTAATAAAAATGCAATGAACGCAATATAAGCAAAATTAATAAACTCAATAAAATGCATTTTGAATCGAAACGAAAATTAAGGGAAAAAGTACAAAAAATAATCGACTTGATTAGCTTGAATATCCTCACTTTTAGGAACAAAAAATTCTCTAATAGCAGTTAGATATTGTTTAAATTTATCATGAGTAGAATATGTGGTGCCGGACTGGCGGACATATCTTTCGCACAAACAGGACATTTATACCGATTACTAATTAAAATTATATCGATAATAATAAATTTATACCGATTACTAATTGATTCATACACCAGTCAATCACTGCTTTTTTTCCATTGTTATTCAAATTGTGCAGAAACTTGAGATTTATCTTACTTACCGAAGTCATTTTCAGGACCAGAAGCAAAATTAACCTTCCAACGTAGAACTAACTGACCTCTGAAATGACATATACCGTTGAACATTTAAAAATAATGCTAAAATCTAAACCAATCAGAATCACGATTGGTTTTCAACATCGCCTAGATTGGCGATCACAACTTGGAGAATCAAGGGGCACCCTCAAATATAGTCTTCCCGAGTTTTCTTAACTATTTGATTTGAAGTCTTTTGTGTTTTATTTGAGGTCATTTTTAATTTTGTATTTTTTGACACACCTAAAACTGGTATAAGAAAAAAAAAGTATAATCAAAACTAACAGAATATGGCAAAATTTGCCATGTTTTTAGTTCTATGGCATTACAGAAAAGCTCGGTAATTTTTACCAAAGGGCGCGGTAATGATTTTGGTAAAATTAATAACAAAATATGGTTTGATAATATGTCATAAAATGTGATAAAATTTGGTAATTTTATCATACTTTAGAGCATGGCATAAGAACCATTTATTTGGTTCAATTTATGTTTCAGTTTTGTAATTTTTACCAAATATGTGATAATAAGAAAGATAATTTTGAAAACTAGAATTTCCGGTAAAGCGTTACCATATGAGTGGAAAATTACCAAATGAATGTTTTAAATACAGTTATATTTTAGTTTTTTATTACCAGAATTATGGTTTTCATTAACGGAAATGCTATCACCAATACAGAACGTCACCATACAGTGCGATCGTCCAACTTAAACCGATCTCTTTAAGCTTATGAAAAATATCGATTATAGAATCGATTTATTCATTAATTTTTCAGTATCATTCCAAGAACGTTTTTGAAATCCTAACGTTGTATGGTTTTCAAATGTTCGTGCATATTTGCACGTATATAAGAGCAACATTAGTGAAGAAACACTGTCGCAACATTAATGACGGAGCTTGTACTTTTTTTAGATCGCACCTGCGAAAGGTAATCATTTTGTAGGCGTTACCGTTTGACCAAGTAACCAATTTTTCGATTGCCGAATTAGATGATTGAAAAGTACTTTGCTACGAAAATTATAATCTCTAGATACTGTAATTATGATGTCTAGAAGATATGACGAATTGATGTTTGTGATATGACTTTATTATGAGGGGTGTGCAGGTATTTTCATTAAGTTGTTTTCAATAATGAAATCAATGCTTTTCCAAATAAATTACATTAGTTTTGTGTCAGAAAGGTTCAATAAAAAAGAAATAAAAAGCTTTTGCTTGTACAAAAATTAATTTTATGAATTTGTTGGAAAGGCTTTGATGACAAAAGCCCTATAATTATAAGTTCCAATGTTGAAGAGATTTTTAAAGATTTATTCTAAAATAACTTCAAAATTTTTCGAACGATTATTTTGATAAATTGCATTAAACATAAATATACATAATCGATAAATCATAACTCTATATATCTACTTGCTTCATATAATAATTTACAGAATAAATAGTAAACATGTTCTAACTATTTATCGCTACAATGCAAGGTCATAAGATGTGTACGTTAAAAAAATACGGAAATTGTTTTTAAAAAATTATAAGCGCTATTTTCGTAATTAAAAGGTACATTGTAAAAAGCCGATACTTGTTAAAAAGATAAATTAATTATCTTCATAATACTCATTAATAATAATTATAAGAGAGCATTGCAAATAATTTATTTATTACTAATAAATGATTTAATATAAATAAAAACTAAAATTTTAAGATCAAAACAAATAATTTTTAATGCATCAAATATATTATAAAAACATAAATAAATATACAAAGCTGCTTCATAATTATTAGGGCAATGTGTATTTTTGAAACGATTCTCCACAAAAATTAAAAATTTAAAAAAGCGAACTATTTTCGCAGGAAAAAATGAAACGGAAATGAAAACTGATGAATATCCAAACACTCCATGTGTCATTCTTGTTTCAGGATGGTTTTTATTCTCTTTCAAAAAACATTACATAGCTCGTCAAGATTCGCAAAAATCTTTTTGTGTTGTAATCTAGGAAATTTTTAGAAGGAATCGAAAATAATTTGGGGTGTTTTCTCTGAAATATTTATTTGGGTTTCACATAAAGTCTTGAGACGTTTATAATATAAAAATATCAAGCCACTGATACGAAAAAAATAATAATTCTGAAATAAATATTGAAAAATTCAATTGTTATAATTTCTATGATATGAATATCTATGATATGAATTTCTAGAAAAATTTCTATAATAAATATTGAAAAATTCAGTACAGTGCTTTATCTAGAAGCCATAGCAGTAGAGCTATATCCTGGAAATTGGGGGTTCGAATCCAGACACAGGAATGAAGTAGAATACTCATGGACTCATTACATTAAATACTAATTAACGAATCAAATATGAACTAGAATTTCATATTGATTTTCTCAAGTATTTCTGTTTAGATCTCATATATTACATATTTCATATATTCTATCAGATCTTATAACTCTCATATATTTGATTGGTATTCGACAAATACATGGCTGCATAATTTCTTGTCCCATGGTATGTGGAAATATTTTAAACATTTTTGCAATGTTTAAGAGAAGCAGACGTTTTTTTTTTTACGGTTTTTGGATTAAATCATTAAAAAAAATATTGAGGTTTAAAGAAAGGTTCTTTTACTTTAAAAATGCAACAAAAGTGGCAAATTAACAACGTTTTTAAGCGTATTTGTGATAAATTTTTATACATTGTATGGCGGATTAGTAGCAATCTTAACATGAACATTTAGTGTCATGCTTCTATTAAATTTTTACATAATTAATTTTTATATATTAAATTTATACAATTTTTAATTGTTAAATTTTTTGTGATATAGCAATGTCTCAAAACAGTTGATTTAGAAACATGTTTACAATATGTACATGACTGCCTATCGTAAACATGTTTCTAAATTAGCTTTAGAATAGTTCATGTAGAACATATTAATGTGCATTATTTGACACATCGATATAACATAATTTTTTTAAGAATGCTGGATGAATAATATGTAGTTAAGTACGTGGAAATTAATTTAAAACTAGGCATCCATCCTTTCAATTCTTTTTATGCTTATTAATGCAACTACAGCTATTATTTACATTTTCTTCTTGAATTTCGTATGTTTTATTCTTTACTTTGCAATTATCCTTATTTTTGCTTTGTAATAAATATATCAGTTTATTTGAACTTCGCTTATTGTAGCAATATCAAAATGAAAATTGCAGACGATAATATAATTTCATTGGAATAAATAAAATACTCTAAACAGACGAAAATACATTAATGCAGACGAAAGCAGATATCCCAATTAATTTTGTCAAGAAAAATGTTTAGTTGAAGTTCAAAGATTTAGCATACTACAATTTAGTGTCTCTGTCATAATTTTATTTAAAAGGATTAATGGCTCATGGGAAGTACATTAATGTACAATAAATTCAGCACAGAAATAAATTAAAGAACATGCAAAGTGGAGAGAAGTTATAATATTTAAATTAAATCATAGTTCACTTTAAGTGCTAAGACTAAATGTGCTTTGTCTTCATTAACACTCAACACAAATAAAGCATAAACATCTTAGCATTACGCAGAATAAAAATAAACAAATAACCAAACGTTTAATGCATTGAATGAAAATGAAACAACCAAACGTGTAATATATAGAATTAACATAAAACAATATTAAACGTTTAATGCATAGAATTATAATAAAACAAATAACCAAGCGTTTAATGCATAGAATTAAAATAAAACAAAAAATGAAACGCTTAATCCATAGAATTAAAATAAAACATGTAACTAAACAGCTAGTACATAAAATTGAAAATAAACAAATAACGACATAATTAAAGACTGTCATAAATTCAATTAAAAATAAAAAGAGAAAATGATAGACTGATCAGTTAACTGTTAGTTTAACTTATTATCTCAGCGGGGCGCTGAGTACGTCAGGTTTGGAAGTGATGCCATTTAGCCGCACTTTGAAGGAAAAAAAAATTCATTTTCTTCTTTATATTCTTCTCTATATTACTCTTATTTTTATTATAGAATTAGAATGGAAATTCTTTCAATAATTCTCTGTGGTCAAAATACATGAGTAAAAACATCACGAATATATAAAATATGTATAATTTAAAATGGCTGATAGAAATTTAATTCTTACAACATTTTTATACGAATTATTGATAATTAAATTTTTCAGCGGAAAAAAACCTTCAGGGTTCATAATGTTGAAATTTAAAAAATAAGGCTTGAAGGATTGTGCAAATTTGTTTTCAAATGATGTTATTAATACCTTACACATCTTTTCATTGTTCATAATTAAATTAAAATGAGATATTTTTCATGCATACATATAAAATCACATTAAAATTTGTGCATAATATTATTTACTTATTAACATAAATTTAAAAAAAAAATTGCTTAACGTTATTTGATGTGTAATCTTAACAATTTGGTAATTTAAATATAAATTCGTAGTTTTGTAAATTGCACTTAAAATCATTTTCTTACTATTGTAGTTTACGAAGGGATAACCACTTAACTGTTAGGAATTACTATAATTATTTTCGGGAAGAGTTTCCTATCAATTAATTTGATTCGTTTGAAGATGATATGCATGCTTTTGCACAATATTTAAGAAAATTCTCCTCATAAATAAATAATTTTAACAAAAATTATAATCTAATTACAACAACATGAAACAAATATGTGGTAAGTAATACTTAAAAGCCTTTTAGTTTTACATTAGAAGTAATGTTTTTGTTTATTTTTGCTGAAATAAACTTTTTATTATTCGGAATAACTCTGAAGCGTAACGCTTTAAAATATACACATTATACAAGACTAGTAATGAATATATAGGCATTACCAAAGAACCCTTATTTTATGGGAGCCTCGAATATTATGAAGTACTAACTGCTATTATTCCTACTCATTTATTTGATGTTAGTTACTAAATTACTAAATAAAAAAGTATTTAGTGAGATAAAAGTTTGAATAGACATAAGAACGCTATAATCGACGTTATTCCTGGTGGTCCATCGTTATTAAATTTAAATTAAGTTTCTATAAGATGTATATTTTGCAGTAATTAATGTTGAATAATGACTTGTTTTTTTCACTAAGTGGTAATAACAAGTTCTTATTTTTCTTGGTAATTTTAACACTAAATTGCCCAAGACCATTTTTGATCGCTTTTTAATTTCAATTAGAAAAACAATGATGCATATAATGACACAATTTCTCAGAATTTAACACTAGAAAGACGGGGAATTAGTATATACCTATATTGCCTGAAAGCAGTCAAAATGACTGGATTGTGAATGCGTAAATAAATTTGTTTAAAATTAGTTTCGAACATTTTTTTTATATTATTTACAGTTATATAACAAGTTATTAGTAAATATTAACAATAAGAAAAATTATATGTTGTACAAAAAGTCACAAAATTATAAGAAATTGCGTCATTCTATACATCATTGTTTTTCTAATTGAAATTAAAAGCAGTCAAAATGATTTCCTTAGGCAATCTAGCTTTAATGACTTTTTGTATCACATAAAATTTTTTATAGTTAATATTTACCAATAATTTGTTATCTAGCTGTAAGTAATATAAAAAATTTTAAAAATTAATTTTAAACAAATTTCCTTACACATTAGTTATTATTTTACAATCCAGTCATTTTAACTGCTTTTGGACAATATAGGCATTTCAATCTTTCTAGTGTTAAAGAACCAAAATAATTAAACATAGCTTTCGAGAAGAGGTACTAACGAATAATAATAAATTTTCATTTTATTTTTGGGAAAAAAGTGATAGCAAAATTTGAATGTTGAAATTCCGTTCCTGAATAGGAAAAGAAGTATTAGCTGAGTTATGGGTACTTAATTCTAGGCAAGCATGCAGATATTAGTATTTTCTATTTCAAACTATTCATAATAGTTATGTATCGCAAAGAACACAGTGAAAACATTTAAAGTTATTTTTAATCATAAATACTTTTTTTGAAAAATTATTGTCCCAATTATTCTACTGTAACACAAAGGTTAAGGTTCTGAGTTGTCATTGTGTGTGACCGGGGTTCTAATCTTGCGGACGGTTTGAAGCTTGCTCATTCTCACAATGATGCGTTGAAGCTTGTCGGGGAAGTAAAGGTGGCCGGATCGCAATGGGAATACCATTGCCACCAAACCTTTGTTCACAAAATACAGGAGTCTTGATTTTGCTTTAAATAATTAATGGCTGTTGATTGGCCTTTTATGATTCTTTGGGAGTTAACAATTAATTTTACGATGAATTAGGAAACATATACAAGCTATCTATACATATATTACCAAACCACTCATTAACAAATGATATTTTTCTGCACTTTAGATTATATAATTAACACACATTTTAATCGTGAAAACTAAAATTACTTATTTCGTTGTTCGATATTCATCTAATTTCTCTGCTATTAAATTGTTTGTAATAGACATTTTTTTTACATCAAATTGTTTTTATTTCTATTTTTTAAGTATGAATGAGAAATGACGAATTAAAATAGTTATTGTAAATCATACCAATCTAATAACTAGTAAAATAAAAAACTTTTTAATAAAAAAAATACACAATAAAAAAAAGCTCTTTTTTAAAATTATAGTTAAATGATTCGTTATCTCTTAAATAATATTGATATTTAATTGACTAAGACAAAAGTATGACTTTATATAATTTATTATAGATAAATAATTGAACACAAATTTGCTAAGGTATTAAAGAATTGAAAATAATGGTTAAAGTAAAAAATAGTAATCAAAGTAATAATCAAAGTAAAAAAAAATCTAAGTAAAAAATTAAAAATAAAATCAAAGTAAACATAATCAAAGTAAAAAATAAAAATAATTCTCCACCATTTTGTCATAATTGACAACAAGTCAAAACACTATTTAAAAGAAAACACGTCAATTAATAAACGTAGCTGCTCCATATTAATCTAAAACTTACTTTAACCCTATATTAATTTATGTGACACTTGTAATTAGAAAATTTCAATGAATATTTAATTCCTTGAAAATATCAATCAATCAAAATATCATATGAAATGAAAAACACATATTAATGAATATAAAAAAATATGATAAGCTTTTGAGCAATTATTTATTCTCCCAATAATTTATTTGAAAAAGATTCGAATAATAAATGGAGTAGGACTTGGAAAAGTAAGAATTTTGTGATTTATTATCACTCTTAAGGGATAAAAGTTTCTTCGAAAGGAAAAAATAATCCCTAAGCAGAGATTGGCTATGGGGTTCGAAAATCAGCCAATGGCGAGCTGTTGTCTAACTGGAGTTGTAGTTTGAGTTTGAGTTTCTGTTCTCTCTTTCTCGTTTTCAGAAGAACCGCATTTCTTTTCCAGTGCGGAGGAAGAGAAATTGTTTTGTTTAAAAGAATTATATGCTGTCAACAAAGTTGATGTAGATTAATGCATGTCTATTTCTCAATGTTGGATTACTAATTTAAGATGAATTGGTAAGTACTTTGTTGACATTCAAAGTAGAATATAATATTAATGAATTAATATGTTACTCTTAATCAACAATGAACTAATTTTTTTAAATAATAATTTCGTATCTATAAATTCTATGATAGTTGTTTAAAACCAGGATCTTTAAAGTTAGAGGAGATTTTAAAAATAATCGCTTTACATTTCTACGTTTTTTGAATATAAAATGTTTAAAAAAAATAAGCAATTCCCAGTACAGTAATGCATATACATTGACTTGATGTACTGCGTTACATTCATTACTGGGTTATAATAAGAGCATTGCCATTTAAAAATGCACAAAAAAGCTAATTAAATTTGTTTTGACTGAAATATTCCTGACTCTTAGAAAAATATTTCTGATTTATTGCATATTTTAAGTGTAGTTCATTCAGAGAAACTGTGAAAGAAAAATTTCGTAGCTGGTTTATTGAACATTTAGTATATAATTTATGTTATATACAAACAGGGTTTTCAATTTTTAAAAATATTTTCCTAATTTCGGCAGTTATTGTTTAGTTTTAATTATTTCTTAGTGACAGTTTCTTTATGCTCTAAAAATAAAAATATGTACTGTTTAAAAAAAAAAGAGTTTTTTTTTCATACAATGTAAAAAATTAAATACATGTAGTTTAATAAACATAAAAAATGCATAGATATGGTAACATTTCAACTGTTTTGAAAAAATATATAGTTTTTTTAAGTTATGACATTTCATATGAATTAACTTATAACTTTATGCGGAAAATTTTCTAAATTCCCCCTATGAACTTAAATCGAATTTGTTTTCTTACCAAACAGATACCAACTTTATTTTATATAAATTTTAGAAATTTTCATTAGTTCTTTAATTAACTTTGTTCTTATTTACTTATTTATATGGAAACATGTATTTTCTAAATTTAAAAAAAAAGAAACTAATCAATAATTTTATGCCGCATCTATTAAAAATTACGAATAAATTAATAATTCCTATAATACAAATTATTCTATTAAATAGAAAAACAATACAATGATGAAATAAAAATACTAAAAACTTAATTTGGGATTAAATAATTGGGATTAATTTGGGGGAAATTTTAAGTACTAAATTTTAATTTACATGCAAATTACAATGAAAGTACAGAATTAAAATTATTTCATGATATTTATATTAAGAAAGAATACTAAAATGAAGATTCGAAAATTACAGCTAAAATATGAGATAAAAAGGAAAAAAAAATGTGAGGTGATATTGAATTCCTTTTTCGAAAAGCTAAGAAAATTATTTATTTAGCTGTAGTACACAAAGGCGTGAATGTGACTCTTGACTTTTGGTATGTAATATAATTGACACGTTGTCAGGTGAATTTATTACTCAGGCATTATTTATTCATCACATTTCTGTATGCACTTAAGAATCATTCTAAAAGTTTCACGAATAACACTTTCTAATAATGCAGGAATGAAGAATGTCAGCTTTATTTTTATCTTTAAAAGAAATATCTAGCATTGTGAACAGACTGGAATTAAATTGAAGTATTTAGTTAAGTATCAGTATATTCAGTATCAGTACTTTTAGTATAAATTTTATTGCTTAGTTAAGTATCAGTACTGCCCTTATTTTATTATTATTGTACTATATAATATTCGAGATTAGTTGGATCGCCAACAGTTATTTGAAATAAAATGTATTTCATGGATTTCTTATGTGTTTAACAAATATGAAATTTAAACCACATAAACCGTAGTGTGTATGTGTAATTAACAGATTTTATTTCTATTTTTAAACCGGCATTGAATAGCCGGCCAAATTCTGAGTTTTCGACTGTCTATGGTCTACTCCGCAGCCCTGAAATTTTGGGCATAATCCAGAATTATCAGAAAGACAAACTAACATTCATGGCGGACTTTTTTTAAACCCGCATTTGCGTTACATGGAGAGAAAAACCACGAAAACCTCCCATTGTTATCTCGACAGCTAGGGGATTCTAACCCATGTTCCTTCTACCCCTGAGTATATTTTACGTGATCGATCCGAGAGCCAAATTCGTATTAATCAACCACCGCTGGCATTCGAACTTCGAGCACCTCATAGGGAGGCGAACGCTCTATCCCCTGAGCCAAATCGGCTCTAATTAACGGATTTGTTATTTTTACTTTATAACCGTCGTTGAACAACCGACCCACATTTTTGGGTTTACGACTACAGATGTTCAATTTCTTAGCCTTGTAATTTTGAACCCAATTTAGAAGACAAGGGAACTCCTGGATCAAGTATTGGGAGAAATCTGCCTTCATGGAAGACTTTTTTAATGGAACTAACCAGCATTTACGTATTTACGTTACATGGAGAGGAAGACCACGAGAACCTCTCACGGTTAACTTGACGGCAAAGGGATTCTAACCCGTGATCCGTCTACCATTGAGAATATTTCATGTCAGTACTGTAGTCGGCGTAAACCGGATGCGGATTTGTATCGACCAGCCATCGCAGGATTCGAACTCGGTTCACCTCTTTGGAAGGCGAACGCTCTATCCCCTGAGCCATCGCATCTCTTAATTAACGAATTGGGGGAAAAAATTACTTCGACTTGTACAGTAACATCGTTGTTTAAAATTTCTTTTACTTAAAGATGAAACATGCAATTGTTTAGGAGCACATTTTGCGAACACTTGCGTGAAGATAATATGGTCAAACGATTCAAACTTAATGTATGAAGCTTCAAATTCAACATTTATGTTTCCAACTAAAAGTTACTATACACCATTGTACGTAGACCACGTGCATCATAAATTTACTATTTCTTATTTCACTAAAATTTAATACATAAAAGACTGAATCTGATAAACAAAGTTTAAAAAGTTACAGACTTAAGAGCTAAAAGTTGCGGAAACAAAGGGTCCTAATAAATTGCCAAAATGCAAATTATAAATAATGATAATAAAGATTTTATCTAAATTTTAAGCTGTCATGACTTAGTGCAACTTAAGCCGAATCCTTAATAAATTCAATTTAAAAAAATCGTAATGAACATAATACTCATTTTTAAAGTTTCATGCATGATTTTCGACTGATTTGAATTTTTTGTAACAAACTATTAAAATCAACATATGGGTCACTACAGAAACAAAACATTCATTAAAATCAACAGATGTCTAACAATAGAAACAGAAATTAAGAAAAATATTTCTAAATTGATGTATTTTAACATTCTTATTTTAATATAGTTTAAATATTTAAAGTATATTCAAGCAATAAGTAGATATGAAACCTTGAAAATAATACAAATTTTGATACCATTGTTTTTTTTTTAAAAAAAAGCTTCGCTGGCCCAGAAATATACACCCCCCCCCCCAAAAAAAAAAATGTGTCATTGACTAAATAAAGCACTCAGAGAAAAGACTTATAGCAAAATTACAGTACTGTATAGCAATGACATTTCTAGTCATTGAATATGATTTATAGCAATTATATAATTTATAGCAATGACAAAAAATTTTTTTCAAACAACGACCCATGATTATGATCCACTGTAGTATGCTAATTTCCAAAACAGTTTTTGAATATCTAATTGTTTCTGAAACTGGAACAAGGTGAATCATAATATCTTCTAATCAAAAAGATTGTTTTGATTAATTGAAACAATAACCTTTTCGTCCGCTTAGCTATTGTGGCATAATTGTAAACAGTTTAATAATCGATATTATTGGGTCTTATGATGGGCACTTCTTTTCCTATTATAATTTTGAAGAGAAATAATGTTAATTTACATTAAGGGAACGTGAAATTAAAAAAACTAATATTTTTCTTTGCTTAAATTAGTTTAAAATATAGAGAAAACATGGAAAATAATAATGATTAATAAAAAGAGAAAAAGAAAAATTTATAAAAATAAGATTTTTTAAAAAGAATATTCAAAAAAATTAAAAATGTTGTATCAAAAAGCCGGAAAAATGAAAAGATATATCTCTCCATCACCTCACACGATTATATCCGCAAAAAGGAGTGCTTTCTAACATTGTATCAATATAGCCAAAGTAAAATATATCATACAATATACATTTTTAAATTTTTTTAAATAATTTTTCTTTTTCTCTTTTCATTAATAATTCTTATTTTCTATGTTTTCTTCTCTATATTTTATCACGACATTATACTTTTTATAACTTGCACCAATTTTTAAAAAGAAATAAATATTACAAGGTACAAAGGCAGACAGAAGTTCCTAATTTTGAAAATATTATACATCGACTAGATGCTCAACTGTACTGGACACTCTACTGTTGGATTCAGTGCAATTTCGCATTATCAGCGTTTCTTTAAAGTACTCCTTGTTCGTCTTTATTTTAGGGAGTACAAGAGAGCATGAAAATATTGTAATGAGATAGTTTAAAACGTGCATATCTACTAACAAGCAACAATAAAGGGATTTTGTGTAAACATTAGAGTACTTGTATGAAACTATTTAGAAAAAACTTTTTTTAAAATTCAGTTTATCATTTAATGTAAAGAAGTAAGCATTTTCTGTTTTTTCGGTAGAATTTAAAAGGAAACGCATAAGACCATTCTAGTGTTCATATGTGGCCTTGAAAACAAATATGTATTTGTTTTAATTTAAGATTAAATTTATTGACTTAGGCCAATTACTTATATCGTAATCAAGTTATGAGTTTTACTTATAATGTAGAATATTCCTTAATTAAAAATTTTATAACTTACTTTTTTAAATTTTATAGTTGAAAGCTGCATAATGTATAATCTACCTGATTTGTACTAAGAAAAATAGTATTTGTATCTTTCAATAAATAAATAAAAAATCCTACAATATTTTAATATGAAGAATTTTTCTGCGTTCTTACAAACGAAAGGATAAGACATTACTTTATTCAAAACTTCATTGGCTTCAAAAATATGCAGATGGAAATAAAAGTCGACATGTTTCAAACACTCAAAAACAGACGCTCATTCTCAAGACCTACCAGACGTGAATGAAAAGAAGCCAAAGTGATTTGAAAAAGAAAACGTTAAGTTACCAACCAAAAATGAAAAATAAAGGCGAAAAGCAAAACAAGAAAAACCGCTGTAACCGTGAGGAAAACAAAAACAAACGAATAAAAATAATCATATTTTCAATAAACGTAATAAATATTTATTTATTTTTCCAATTTGGGCTACAGAGGTTTTTCTAATTTTTTCACTCTTATTTTCCATTTTTCGTTAGCAATTTTACTTTTTATTGTTCAATCACTTTTGTTTCTTTTCATTCACGCCTGCTGAATGTTGTCAAATGCTGGAAATAGGTTGATTGCATATTTTTAAAGTTTTTAATCATTTAATATCTCACCGCTTCAGTTTTTTGGGATATAAAAAAAGGATAGAAATTTGTTTTTTTGTAGGCTGGCAGCGCATAGTACATTATTTTCAAATTTAAAATACTAACGCAGGGATATTTTTCACATCACACCTATTCTACTGAGGAAATCTGATAAATCTTTTTTTTTTTTTTTTTGTACCTTTCAATAACAGGATTTCAGTCAACTCATTAGATTTCTCATTTAATTTTTTTACGGTGTTTAGAACATAATCTATCACCCATACTTGTTTCACGCTCATTGTATCTAGATGGAATAAATTGATTAAATGCTGACATGATTTATATCTGTATTCACCGTAGACTGCTTATCGCTATTAATTTATTTAACAATAATTTTGAGGTCACAGTCTTTAACAATTCGCTCTTTAAATATGATTGCTTTAGAATAAGTTGGAATAGAACGAATTCTCATGGTTGTTTTTAATAGTCAAAAATATAGACAATTTATATTTCAAATATGTTCGACGACATTTCGTTATTTTAGTTTTATTCGTAAATTAATTTAGATTTATAAAAGAAATGTGTTATTTATGAGTATGGAAAATAGTTTTTGTCAGTTCTTTTAGGCCTTCAATTTTATGATAAATAGTAACATCCTCCAAACACAGATATTCTACGAAGTGGAAGTCAAAGATGGTCCTGCAATTCCCTCACATTGCGATGGGGTAGCTTGGCAGCACGAGTTTGGTTTAGAAGTAGGACCACAAATGCTCCATTGGATTAAGATCAGGTGAATTTTGGGGCCAAGACATGACTTGAAAGTCACTGGAATGTTCCTCGAACCAATCCATTATGATTCGACCCTTATGGGTGACCTTATGATCGACCCCAACGGGACAAACTAGCCTTCGTGGAGGAAATAAACCGCATTTGAACTACATGGAGATGCAAAATACGAACACCTTACACGGTTAGCCTGACAGCAAGGGGATTCTAACCTATGATCCGTTTGCCCATGAAGATATTTTATGTCAGAACTATGGGTGTTGCGAACCGGGAGCAGAATTCGTATCAATTAGCCACCGCTGATGGGATTCGAATCTGAGCTAACTCTTCGGGAGGAGAACGCTCAATTCCTTAAGCCACTACGGCTCACACTGTAGTAATTTTAGTACATTATAATATATTATTTATCAAAAATAAAATGAGAATTCTCCATTTTTTTCTTCAAATATACACCATCCATTAATAATTCGCATTTAATAAAACTCTTGAAATAAATAACAATGAAAATATTGTTTATATTCTTTGATAAAGAGTCATAAAAAGAAATTACAATTAAAATATTGTTTATATTCCTCAATAAAGAGTCATGAAGGAAAATTACCATAAAAATATTGTTCATGTTCTTCAATAAAGAGTCATGAAGGAAAATTACTATAAAAATATTGTTCATATTCTTCAATATAGAGTCATGAAGGAAAATTACCACAAAAATATTGTTCATATTCTTCAATAAAGAGTCATGAAGGAAAATTACTATAAAAATATTGTTTGTATTCACATTCAAACAATATTATTCTTGAGGAAAAACAACAAAAATATTATTAATGTTCACATTTTACAAGGAAAATAAATAAAAATACTGTTGTCGCTCACATTTAATAAAACTTATCAAGGAAAATAACAGTAACAGTATTATTGATATTTAAATTTAATGAATCTCGTGGGTTGTTGATTATTACATTTAATATAGCTCACGAGGAAGAATAAAAAAATAAAGAAAAAATAAATGTTGAAATATTGAAGTTTGCAAAATACTTATAACGTGTGACTGTACTTTTCAACGTAATTCTCAAAATTTAGTAGAAAAAAATGCAAGAATTTTCTGTTTTAAAATTCTACGGAAAAGGATGGTGACTTTTTAAGTAATGAAAATATAGGAATGAAATATAAGAAATATTCCTTATCTTCAGTTTAATTTCATTGTTTAGACTACGAAGTGATTAAATATAAATTGTAATGATTCATCCCCAAAAATGAAATACTATCTATCCTCTATGAATAGAACAAATTAAAATCATTGAAATGAAATTTCTCAACTGGATAAAGTTTCAGATTTTATGAATTTTAAGCTTTGTGCTAACAGATCTGTACTAATTAAAATGTTAAGCAGACAAAAAGAACTTCATAAACTAAAAGTATATTTTTAACGAATACATTGGATCGGGAATAAAAAAAAGGTGGTTAAAAAATTTTAATGAGATATTTCTTATCGTTTATTTTTTATAAAATAATTACTAAGAAATATCTTCAAGATAAAATACAGTTTTGATAAGATGGTATAGCTTATTTATATTCTGCTAGAAATTCTTTTGTGACGTCATGTTTTATTTATAATTATTTAAAATATAACATTTTAATTGTTAAATTTAAAATAATTTGTTTTTCATAATCATAACAAGACTCTGAAATATTAACATCATTATCTAAAAATGATGCCATTTCTTCCTAATAGTTGTTTTCTTTATGATTTAACTAACCTAAATAATAAACGGTACAAATGAATAATTATTTTACGGTTAAAGGCTAAAAGGTGAAAGTCAATAAATCTGAAGGAAGGAAGTATTAGAAATTACACATAAAAAACTAGTAAATGACTCACTATAAGTCTCTTGTTTATAAGATGGTTGATTTAGAAAAAATGCTATCATTATTACGGTTGGTGATTGATAACATGCAAAATGAGTTACAACTAAGAAATATTGCGTCATTTAATGAAATGCACGAATTTCTTGTGAGGATTACGTGCAAAACAGTTTAGCCAAGTCATTAAGAGAGAAAAAAAAGTGTATTATAGGAACATAAATATAATTTTAATTTTACAATGATTGTTTCGATTATGAGTGATAGTTTTTTTCCGACAAATAATAGATAACACATTTCGACATTTCGACAAAAATAAAGAAGAACTAAAAGGACCTTTTAAAAAATATTTAGCTTAGAGAGAGAAACAGATTGCAAATTTGAATTTAGCGAGATGAAAGTATAAAAATCTGTAAAAAACCTCATGCGACGGGAAAAAAAATTGTTTCCTAATGTAGTTAATGGAGAAACAATAATTATTTTATGTTGTTGTATAAAAATTGTGTCCAGAAAAATATACAAGCCTAGATAACACAACTTTACTATGCTTTATTTACGCAAGATCTTTATAACTGATTCTAAACTTCTGATATGAAAATTCATGATAAATTAAACCAAATATTTTGATTAACAGAACTTTAAGAACTATACAGTTAAGAGCTTTTTATGAAAAATGTTTTTGACAGAATTCGTGAAAACTTCACTCTTATTATTAAGAATTTTTTTTAATGATTTTTGGAAGATACTGTTAAGAAAATGACATTTATTAATATAGTGGAATTTTATTAAAAATAATGAAAAAATTATTTTAAAAATAGAAAAATTATTCAAAAACTGAAAGTGAAAACTTGATTCAGAATGGTAAAATATAACAGAAAGATATTATTTCCCCCGCTTGTTATAATCTAGATAATTTTAGGAAGAACACTGAAAAAAAAATGTTTATTTTCAATATTTGGTTAAAACAGAAGCGCATAATATGATTTATCGAAATGAGAATGAAATCTTCGTTAAAAGATTGATATCATCACAAGATGTTCAACGCTTTGCGGTGACAAATGAGCTCAATAAACACTAGAAAAAAGTTGACGAAAGGTTATTCACATCATTCAAGATAACTTTCTATCTTTGAAAAGTAAAAAAAAAAAAATATTTATTTCAAACAGTATTAAGAAAATAGTTTTTGGACACCGAAATTTGTTACGGATGATGTATTTCAAACTGAATATTGACAAAAAGTTGTTTTTTTTTTCTATCGTCAAAAAATCCAAAAATCTTCTTGCCCAAAATTGAATTAAGAACATAATTTTTTGTCAAAGAGTTGTTACAAAATGATTGTTGATAAAACGTTAAGCTCAAGACTATTTTCTAAACTTGTTAATATTTTTGAAATACAGTCGATGTATTTGAAATTTAATATCAATAAAACACTGATAAAATCTTTCTAGTTTTCTTAATAATAAAATATATCTTTACTAGATTCTATTTGCGATTCGAATCTTCTTCAGTATTTCAAATGAAATCCTCTGTAGTTAACTTAATACGCCGACAGGAAATAATTACATAGTTATTCTATCTTAAACTAAGCAATTTACTACTTGAGAACGTTTCTAAGAAATATTTTTATGAACAGACAAATGCATATTGAAACTTATTTTGTCTTTCCTGTTCCTCTGCCATTTACATAAATTGATACATTTTACAGCCATATCAACTTAGGATTAACTAGATCGCTTTTTTCACCAACCCCTACGATTGCTTTGCAATATTTTTTTTATATAATACTATATAATATAGTACATAATACTATACTTTTTATATAATACTATACTTTTATACAATACTATATAATATAATACTATATAATACTACAAATATTGATTATTACTAAATGAAAATTGAAAATTATTCAATTTAAAAGTCCTGAAATTCTTCATGGTGTTAACACAGATTTAATTACCAATACTATCGGAATAATATTTAAATAATCATTTTGCTCAGCTATCAATTCAACTGCGTTCACAAACTTGTTTTTTTTTAAAAAAATATATACTTGTTTAGTTTTTCATTACAATAAAAACTCGATATATGTTTTTTGCCAATGACATTTTTAGCAATAGTATAAAAATTTAATTCCTAGGCTTTCTTCGCCTTTTCAAATACTTATTTTGTAATAAATCTTTCAAGTTCATATATTGACTGTTTTACTTAAAATTTATTATAGGAGTAAATACAACATAGTGAAAAGCAAATATTTACTGCTAAATAATTTTAAAATAGTAATAAATATGTTCATTGTAAAATTTGACGCAATAATGTTATATCTTACGATTATTCACATCACTTTTAGTTTTAAATCTCTAAATTTGAATTAAAAACATTATACAACTAGGGAATAGTATTTAGAAGGAATGTTAACTATTGCAAGTAAATCAAAGATTTTATAAGTTTTTTTGGGTAAATACCGTGAATAATGGATAAATAAATAATTTTCGGGTATATATCTTTATAACTTTTTTTGCTGATGACAGCCAAAGTTATTTGAATCATCATTGTTTAGTTATGATAATATCAGGTAATATAAAGATATGTAATAACATTTCAACAATTTCCGTCAGTTGCAGTGATACCATCAAAATTTTTTACTTCTTTATTTTCAAGATTTTTCATCATTTTATGAATTGTAGAAATAGAAAAGTATTTGAAAGGTTTTTTGTTGTTTTTATCATATATATTTTGATTTGATCTGCAGATTTATAGAGGCATTTCATCATTTTTGAAGAAGAATGCATTTGAAATGGGATAAAACTATATTTAGCGGCCTATCTAACCAAATATGAAATGTAATCACAATTTTACAGTTAAAATAAAAAAGAACCTTGTGGTACGAGAATGTATATAAAGTTTGAATAGTATACTTTCTGCAATCGAATTATAACCACTAAATATTGGTTTTCATATTTTTAAATAATAAAATAAATAATCTACAGCAGTTTTTTCGTCCTTGCTCTTGTGAGGAGGGTACATGTTTATTTTGTTTCAGAACAGATATGTAATTATTCAAGGCCACCATTATTTAAATATGACTACGTCGTGCGAACTGCAACAAGAAGACTTCCTTCAAATGCAGATGTCCGCAAGTCTATAGGTGATATAGATTGATTCATTGCCAACTTAAAAGTCGTGCCGTTCTGCATGACCAAACGGAGGAACGTGTCGTTAAGAGGAATTAGTCTCCTAATGAAAAGAACAAAAAGAAGAAATGTGGAAAACGATTCGGTTTGGCATGACAACTCGTTTTGACAACAAGATTGAAAGTTCTTCCGTCTCTCCTTGTTCCAGGAAGGGAGGAGAGAGCACATTCAATCCCTTGGTGTAATGGGTTGTTTGACCCTTAACTTGACCTGTTTGTTAAGCAAGTAAGTTACTAAAATGTTATACACCCACGCCTTCCATGCCGATGTCTGTGGGAATCAGATCTGAAGTAATGATGAGCTTTTAGCTCTCTACTGGCAATTACTGCTTTTATTTTCATTATCGTCTGCTTTATGAATTTACGATGTGGAGATAGAAGTTGTAGAATGCTGTGAATCTGTTTCGTATCCATTTAATCACATATTTCGGAAGTGTTAAGTGAAGGTCTATGATCAGCGTAAAGCTTGAGGGAAGTTTGAAAGGAAGCCCCTAATTTGAGGGAAAACATACTTGATAGATTGTTTTTGGTGCAAAGAAAAAATAGACTCCGATAACAAAGACTCTTTCATGAAGAGAAAAATTGTGAATATGGGTTGGCTAGAATTTCTTTTGGGATTTAGATTGTTTATATTTTAAGTTCATTTCTTTCTAGAAAAAAGAATTGTAATACAGAAACTGGCACCATCAGTTTTAGTAGAAGGTTCTAGTAGTCATTGCTGCAAATTTTGAGGAAAAGTCAGTCATTGGAAGTTTTAGGAAAAGTAAATATAACTGTAATTTTTCGATCAAATAAAAATATTTGTCAGAATTTTTTTAAATTGGATGAAACTTGGAGTGCTAAAATTTTAATTTCAAAACAACAAATACAATATTATGCGATAAATAGTAACATTAAATAAGCAAAAATTTTTTTTTTTTTTTTTGAAATTTTTTTGTAGTTATTCACAATTTCGTCCAATGGGTATAAAGTCAAGTCTAGAAAAATGTCAAGTAAGGTTTAAAGTTCCAGAATTCGTCATTTTCGAAGTGATCTCCAAATTGTTTCATTTTCACAATTTGAGGGAGATAATTAAAAAATTCAAATAAAGATATATTTAGCTCCCTTTCGTTGAGCATGGTAGTTGAAGAATTTAACGGATATTTAGAAACAAATGAATTAATATGTCACATATCTACAAAAAGTTTTAATGAAATAAATTAATATTCATTCTTTGTTACGTAATATTACGCATTCTTCAAAATAACATTGGATCACATGTAAGGTAACCGACTAACGACAAGACTACAAAGTTTCTAATTATACCTCCCTTTTTTTGCAGAACATTCTAATTTCAAGTAATTGGACAAATTTCGAGAGCGTTTTTATTTCTTCCTCGCTGAACTCTTAATTTGCGATCCTTCATGTGTATATATATTTTTTTACTTCATATTTATACGGATTGTAAAAATATACAATAATAGTGGTCATTTCGGAGCCCCTTTATGACATTGTGGAAAAATTTCGAATTTTCCGATTATGATCTGATAAAAATGAGAAAAATGTAAATTTATTCATTTCCGGAAAAAAATAAAATTCTTAGTACATTAATTGTGTTATATAAATCGAAATATTTCTGATTGAATAGCACTACATGAAAATACGGAATAGCACTATGCGGATTGTGAATAGCACTATAAGTTCAAAAAAGTTTCAATAAGTCAAGGACTTTAAAAAATATTCAATCTTTCTACTCTACATTAAATTGGTATGAGCTTTCAAACAGCAAAGGATCCTTTATTTTCTTGATTCCATATTATTTTTTGAAAATTCTTTTCTGTTTCATTTGTTTGTAAAAAAGTGCCATATGTTTATTCATTTCAATAGTTTTGTGTAATAGTATACGTTATAAATATTTCTTGGAAATACATGAATTTTCTTCAAAGTTATTTTTCGATATCACTTTTAAATAAAATTTGGCATTTAATTTTTAAGTAGGGATGCATGTTTTTTTTTGTTGTTTTGTTTGCATCGTTTAAAAACATTACTTTTCGATTAGCAATTTTGCCCAAATTTTATACGGAGCTCTGTACTAAATGTAAGTTCAAGTTTCAATCGTTTTTTGGCCGCTAAGAGCAGAATTTATCATCAGTCTAAATTTTAGCCTTCTTTTTTGAATCGCAAGAATGCTCAGATTTTAACTGGATCAGTGTGCTTATTGACAATAAGAGTTTTATTAATTTTGTAACAGCTACAAGTCGAATTTAAGCTTGATTATTGAAAAACGAAAATTTATATCCAGTCTGAATTTTGACTCCAGTTCGACTAGATAGATTGTTTATATGTTTATTGGTGATCTATGTTTATTGGTGATCTATGTTTATTGCAGGATAGCATTACAATTTTAATCTTTTTTAACCATTACAAGCAAAACTTTTCGTCATATTATTGATACAAAAATCATCATCATCAATGGCACGACAGCCCAGGGTGGGATTTGGCATTCTCAAAAAGTTTTTTCCAGACTGACCTTTTTCCTGCTAGCGTTTTCTAGCTTTTAGTTTTTAAGACTAAAAGGTCTTTTCTCTAGGCAATCTATCCATCTCAAATTCGGCCTGTCTCTTTTTCGTGTGCCAACTGGTCTGGCATTGAAAACTCTTTTTGTGGTGCGGTCTTCATCCACTATTTTATTCTTTGTTGTTTAATGAAGTTAATAATGCCAGGTTCATTAAATGAATTCATTATAAAAAATTTTTTTAATCGTTGAAACGAATTTTGATAACTTTTCAGTTAGTTAGTCTAGCGCATGGGTCGCCAAACTTTTTTGATCATAGACCCCTTTATAATTTTTCGAAATCTCCATCGACCCCCATAAAACTAATTTTCTGTTAATTAAAATAAAACTCTATTAGATACTGTGTTTGTACATTTATTTTATAATTTTCAGCATTTTTTAGAGTAATAGTACATTGTGTAACAATAGTTTTATGAAAAATATATTAATGTTGAAATTTAAATACCTTAATATTTATTTAATAATAAGTAACTATAAATAAGTAGAAATAATAAGTAAAGTAACTACAGATTTATTGCTTCTTAATCAATGAGATGGGTGTGCCCTGTGTTTTATTGCAAGGTTCGCTATATTGGGCTCAAAATTGGTCAATTTTAATCTTAAAACCCCTCGAAACTCCACATTTAATTTATAACGGTACGTAGTTAAGATTGAATTCACCGATTTACCCCTCCGATTCGGATCGACCCCCATTCGAACCCCTGGCTCAGATCGACCCCCGCTTTTGTTAAATAGACCCCTGGGGGTCTATATAGACCACTTTGGCGACCTCTGGTCTAGCGTAAAGTGATCTGATGTTCTCAAGTCACGAGGGCAATACTCGAAGTACATTAATTGTTCTCAAAAACTCTCAAACTCTGAAAACAAAATGATCCCAAATTTCAACGTGTCCTCAAATGCTCGCGAATTTTTCCGCTTATTATCTTTTTTATATCCAGTCAAATATATATGTATAAAAAATCAGAAATACGCATGTTTTTTTTAAAACATGATAAATTCTGTCTTGCGGAGAAAACAAACGAAAATCAAAAAAGTGCATTGCTACAATTAACAGATGAAAACGCGTACTCATCTTCTTAAAATTATTTCATCACAAAAATTTTTTTTTTTTCTAATTATGTGCTCTTTCATTTTACATGATTCAAATGCAGTTCTAATGGTATTTCAAAATTGTTTAGTTATGGAAGCAATTTTGATGAAAATGGTTCTGTATATGATATTAGTTATCGGTTTAAAAAAAATCCTTGTTGACATATCATTTAATATTTTTCAGAAGTATATGAGTATCCTCAAATCACAAAATTTTTCGATGATGCATCACTGATTTGTCTTTAAATCATGGTTTATAAATTTGATCCCCTTAGACTAGAATATTAAATTTTCAACTATAGCCTTATGCCGATGTTAAAAAAGAGCTATATTTCTTTTTAAACGTTGCAAGCAAAATTTATTGGCAAATTTCGACCACTTTCTGACAAACTAGAGCTCTGTACCAGATGATAAAACAAATTGCATTTATATCTTGAATGTTGTTAATAAAATTTATCGCCATTTTCGTGTTAGGTCTAGCTAAAATAAAACTTTTCTCCTTCATTGTCTTGATGTAAAACGTATTTTTTTTTAAAAAAAAATTATTTTTATAACCAATCTTGTTTTTCAACACGAGAAGTGTAAATATAACTTGTTTTAAAAAAATATCTTAGTCTTTAACTCATCAAGTTTAATAACCTTTGATATTTTCTTTTCTAAACTTTTTTTTTTCAAATCGTGAACCAACTTCCCCTATCTCTTTCAGAACGAAATTCAAGAACTCAGTGTCTTTCTCATGTTAATCTATATAGAAAAAAAACTGATTTTGATCTCGCCGCTTTCACAAGATATTTCATTGAAACTTGGTGAATTCAACCATGCCTTTAAAAATAATACAATCTATCTGCATTGTGTCGACTCGAAAAAAAGAGGCCTTTTCTCTCAGCTGACTGTGCAAATGGGTCTCTTAAGAGCGATTGATGCTGTCCTCAACATCATTCAGTTGAGGCTAAAGCGGTATTTACATTTCTCACTTTCATCATTCAAAGAGGGTTGCAGGGTATGATTTAGTGAGCAATAAATTCTCTTTTTTCACTTTTTAAGGACTTTCGTTTTACTAAGTTACGCATACAATAATCATTTTTAATGAGAATTATAGATAATTAACTTTTTTTATATTGTCATTGCTTTAAAAAAAATTCCAATCGGTTTTTTCTTCTTCATATTTTGTGATTACTATATGAAGAAATTGTAATTTCAAATCCTTCAGTTTCTAAAGCGTTATTTATATTTCTTATTTTCTTCATTCAAAGAGGATTACTGGGTATGATTTAGTGAGCAATAAATTCTTTCTACTAAATTAATTCTTTTTAATAAATGACCAGTTTTTACTAGAACTTTTGTTTAACTTACCATTGTAGAAATTTTTTTTCTCCAGTCATTTGACTCTGTTTTGTTCTTTTTATATGCAAGTATGCAAAGATTGTAACTTCAACTTTAAAGTAAAGTCTGAGACTATATTCTATTATCACTTAACTGCACAGATTCTACATACATCGAATTAGATTAACAATAATAATAAAAAAAACGTAACTATTTCAGTACGTTCTTTGAAGAAAATAACTTCAAACAGCATAAGGTTCTAGGAACATAAAGATGCTGAATGGACAGTCTAAGAAACATTTAAAGACACCAAATGGAATGTCGAAGAATTCCATGACGATGTTAAATGAAATGTTATCATTTTATTAATTGATTTGGATTTTAAAAAAATTTTGATGATCGTATGTGTAATCATTGTACTTATAAAATGTTGTATAAAGCTAAGGAGAACGTGAACTTTTGTTTTTCAATTATAAAGGAGGAAGTTATAGTGGAAACAGGCTAAAATAATGAAGTAAATAGGGTGCGGTTTAGAACATTTATCTGCATGAGGAAGACGCTTTAATCGTAAATTAGTTCCCATCGTCTGGGAGCCTGCAGTGCATTAATATTATCACGATTGTATTTTTACACTACCGCTATAATTACTCAATCTTAGGATCATTCATGAACGAAAAAAGGTGTCTTTAAAGCATTCTAAAAACATTTATCGTGTTTGTATTTTACGTCTATCGATGTAAAATATTATTACTATAATGATTTGCAATGGCGAGTTACGTATAACACTTTGCCAAGTGTAATGGCATCCAAAACATGATACAATAAAATATGATTTAAACATAAACATAATTAAAGCTCAAATAAACATCTAAACATAGCAAAATAAAAATGTTAAATAAAAACATAACATAAAAACGTAGTTGAAATACAAAAAAGAAACATAACGAGATATACAGTATACTCGGGTTGCCATAAAGGTAACAATATCGACCATCACGGTGATCAACTTGGTGATAATCCAAGAGACACCTCGCAATATACGATAGACTATCCGTTACAAAGCAATACCCTGTAAAATATCTGCTATTGCAGAAAAATGTGAAGTTCGTTACCTTAGTTTGCAGAACTCTTAAATGTTAAAATCAAATAAAATGTCTACTGTATTTAATTGGTATGAAAATTATTTTTTATCAATGTATTACTTTTCTATTTTAAACAGCTAAAAAATATTCAAAGCTATTTTGTATATATTTCAGACCTGTTGAATTCTTGTTCTTCATATGAGGCATGAAAAAATATCTGCATTAAATAAAGTATACAAACGTAGTAAAAGGAAAATATATTATAGCATGTTATAAACTGTAGTTTAAAAACCACAGTTAAAATCAAACGAGCTTTTTTGTTGTTAAAACAAAACTAACCATGTTTTTAAAAAATACTTTTGGGAATTAAAATTTCCATAATTTATAGAAATTCCGTAGTTTGATTAAAACTAAATGATGTTCATAATTGGTTATAGTCACATCCCACGTTTTTTTTTTTTTTTTTTTTTTTTTTACTACTTTGATTTTAATTGCTTATTGAATCTGTATTACTTTAAATAAACTTAAATCTGTAATTTTCAAATGTTTATGTAAAATTGGATATCCACAAAATGATCCATGTAAAATAAATCAATGTGAGCAAATTTAAGATTAAAGTTGTAATGTCTTTTAAAAAAAGCTTAAAGTAAAATAGACCATCCTTAATTTCATGTTCTCTCAGCTATTAAAACTAGTTTATTTATAAAATTATAGAAAAATGGAATGCTCTAAAACTTTATTTTAATTTAATTGTTAAATATGTTATTATTGCTAATCAAAAGTAGAAATAGGTATAACGTTGTTTTTTAAATTTTATTTTTTTAAGTTTATTTTAAAATTATTTTCTGTTACAATAAAATGTATTGTATATATGCCGTATATTTATATTCATCATTATAATATTTTTAAATTTGCTTTTTTTATATTAAAAAAGTATCCTAATTATATTAAAAACATGAGTTAAAAAAATACTCAAAGTTGATTTAAAATATTTTTAAGTATTTTTTTTTCTCATTTAATGCTGAAGTACTAATAAAATAACATTTAGGTATTAAATGTTTAATCGTATGTTAAGTGGAGTTGTAATAAATAAGCATATTCTAAATATTTAGTTATACTTTTTTTTATGTTCGTATATTTATGAAAAAAAGGAACCATTTTTTAATTATTTGCTCAAAATACTAATAAATTTTTCAAAAAATTTCCATAAAAGTTTTTTTTATGGTTCCGTTACTTTTTGGGGCCTAAAATATTATTTAATCTTTTGTTATAAATACATAAAAAATCCGGTTTAAACCGAAAAAAAATTGTGTTTTTTTCCTACCCCGGGAAAAAACAAAGATGACTGCCAAGTAAACGAGGGCGCCACTCTCGATTTTAAACAAATATAATAAATGTGGAGTTATCTGCACATTAGCAGCCATCACACTATACGTACATAAACTGAAGTAATTATTTGAACAAACAATATAGCATTATTTTGAGAACATATTTAAAAAAAAAAAAAAAAAAAAAAGCAGAATGAGAAAAAACTCTGCCACCAAAATACATTTTGTTATCTCAGTTAGAAGAAGTCATACTTATAACTTTTTGTTATCTAATCAGTAAAAATGAATCAGTGAGTCATCTTTAACGGTTCTTATTATAAACACATTTCATAATTGCATGTAGTATATCTAAAAGATTCAAAGATATCAAACTTTTGAATCATTGATAATTCAAAAATGATTGCAAAAGTTTGATAAAAGTATCTCTATAACTATTTCTTCTTAGCCTCATAATTGTATGAAAGACACATTTTGAATTAAATTGACTTTATATGCACCGATAGAGAATTCATGGATAATTACTAAATACTTATCGGGAAAAATGTAAAACAAGTAGAATTTGTCAGTATAAATTGTCCAATTAACAATCATGTATTTTTCTATTTCGAATAGAATACTTTTCTTTGTTTCAGTTAAAAAAAAATAAAGAAAAAAAACTAATCATCATGAATAACTAACTATACGGTAATTTAAGAAGTAACTAAGTTAAAAAAATTTTTTTAACCAATAGCAATAATAACATTGTAAGTTGCCGTTGTTTTCTGTCCGAAAACCATAAAAATTAAAAATCAAACTAGAGAAAAAATTTCTATGTATTTTCGAAAGTAAATTGTACTCTAATCTCGAGTGGAAAAAATAGACGAAACTCGGCTACGACGTAACACTAATGCGATTTTAATTTACTAAGCAAGAGTAGTCGAATCGAAATTTCAAGCCATTACATCCGTTCACTAATGATCAGCGAGAATTTTCCTTTGTGAGTAACTAAACTTTTTTTCTTCACAAAAAAAAGATTGAACGCCATTCTAGTTTAAAATTATCAGACAAGCAAAAGTAATAGAATTGAAATTCAAAATCTAAGACCTGTCCACTAATGGTTAGTAGGAATATTACATAAGTAAACCCACTAACCATTGTTCACTAATGGTTAGTGGGTTTACCTTTGTAATATGGGAAAATTTACCACGTTTCCCAGGGCGACAACAGATAATGAACGGCGACCAAAAAAATGCGTGTCAGTCATCACCCGATCGCCACATTTTTCAATGAAAACGCATTCATTCAATGCAAAATGCATTCTCTTGTGCATTCCATTTTTTTAAAAAGTAAATATGTAAAGCTGTGGTGGCTCAGGGCATAGAGCACTCGCCTCCCAATGAGGTGAACTGGATTCAAATCCCAGCAACGGCTGGTCGATACGAATTCCGCACCCGACTCACACCACTCTACTGGCATAAAATATCCTCAGTGGTAGAAGGATCATGGGTTAGAATCCCCTTGAAATTAGCCGTGGGAAGTTTTCGCGATTTCCTTCTCCATATAAGCAAATGTGGATTAGTTCCATCAAAAGTCCTCTACGAAGGCAAAGAATATTATAATTAATACTATAGAAATAATTAATACTATAGAAGATGATTGGCATTTTGAAGCATTATTGAATAAGATTAAGAAGAAATTCCGATGAATGCTTTGAGTGCTGTTGGCATCTATTTCGAGGGGGGGGGGGAAACTAAAGCTTATACTTATTCACTTACTATAATGATTTTGTACATTGTGGCTCTTTTGTTTACGATAAACAAAATCCTTTTACTTTAAAATACAGATCGGAATTTTTGGTTTGAAACTGCTTGAGAACTTATAGGATAACCTGTATACCCCGACCCTATACCCCGAGCATACCCTGTATGATTAAGAAAAGCATCAAGTTTCTATAATTCCCAACATGATCATTAATACTGTTCGATTTCAAATTCAGTTATGAACATTATCAACAAATATTCCATAGATTAATGTGAAGACACAATTTTTAGACAGATGATTCATTATAAGACTATGTAAAAAAAAAATATGTGAAGAATTTCTCGCGACATGCTTCAAGTTTTTTTCCCTCCCTTTTATCTCCTTTTAGTATAATAAATTGTTTTGTTCCAAAGATTAAGCCTTCTCTTTCAAACACTTCTAAGTCCCTTCCTATCTCTTATTTCCTTTTTTTTTCCTACTTCTTTTTATCTACTTCATTCATACTTTGAAAAAAATAATGTTCAGAATAACAGCATCATAACCGTCAGTGATTTGTTGAGTTAAAGGTAAATAATAGGCCCCTGGGGCAGAGCTAGATACTTTACGACTTTTTCTTCTGCCCACAAACGCAAACGATCTGTGTAAACTCTCTTAAAATGTAAACGAACTTCTCACTGCATATTCTTTCTTTTTGTAAAATATAACATTCCGAATGAACGTTTTTTTTTTTTTTTTTTTTGCACTTAATGACGTAGACGTGTTTGTTTTGAGCGGTGCTTTTGTATGTTTTATTTACTCTGTTATGCAAATGCTGAAAGAGTTCATTAGCTTAATAGTAGTTGGAAAAAAATTTGAAAAGAAGAAGGGTTAATAAATTTTTAAATTAGGTACCATTTTAAATTAAATTCATTAAATTAAAAATAAATAATATGATTTTTAAATTTAATTTCTACAAATTTATTACCTCAATAACATTTTTTAAGAAATGAAGAAGCGTTGATAACCATTTTAAATATTTTAGAATATTTTTGTCACACCAATACTTGAAATTATTAGTAATTAAAATTATAAAAATTAAACCAATTATAGTTAAATTAATAATTAAGTCTTTTTTATTATTATTATTAATAGCAAGTTTGTTTTTGAAACAATTTTTGACCGTAGTGTATAAATACTATTTTCTTCTCTTAATTTGATTGCAGACTTAAAATTTCGTAAATTCAAGTGGATTATAATGGAAATTATGGAATATTTCAGAAACTTGTGTTCTTTTCCGCATTGATAGTTTTTTTTAAATTAACAATTTATACTTCTTTTTTTAAATTTTAGAAATATTACAAGCTAGTAAAAAAAGAAATACTGCAAACTGGAAAATTATATAATGTCTGAAAGCTAATTTTATCAAATCCGTTATAGAAAATATTGCAGTTTTCTCAACACGGCACTATTAGAATTTTTGGAACTCGTTGAAATTTTCTACAACGTTTATATGCTGAACCATGTTATCGAACAGTTTAAACTTGAGTGCCCATTTTTGAAATCAAATAGTTTCCTTTCACACATTTTTAAGGTTGATGCAAATCTGCACCGTATTTTGATATATGGTACCGATATCATTAACTAACCGATTCTACAGAGACTTCTGGGAGACATTAAATGCCATTTTTATTAAATTATCTTCTAAAAAACTTTGCATCAGGAAAGTTACTTGTTTACTGTTATATAACAATTCTTTATAGCCAACTAATTAAGACAAAATTAAGACAATATCAAAACTAAATCGTGTGCCAGTTCTTTGCAATGATTTTCTTTTTGATACAAAGAATAAAAAGCATTATAAACTAACAACCGATATATTTGGAGTCACTCTATTCTGCAATGATAAAACCAGTAGTCATCAATTTTTTTCGAGAATTAAACATTCGGCGTTGAAATTAGAAGTTGTCCTGACATTTCCATTAAAATGTGTCTAGTGTTTTAAGCACTGAACTACAATAGGATGTCAAACTGTTTCCTTCGATAATCTTAATGGTTCTTAAAACTGATATTGTTATTCATTTTACTTTTTAGTACACTCTCAGAAAAGTGGTTCTACTTTAATATTAGTACCCTGAATCATAATATCCGGGGGCCAATTTGTTGCAAACGAAACAAGGTGATACATTGAACTATGTTTTTGATCATCAATTCAACTTGGCAGTATATTACTGTTGTAAAAATCATAGAATGACAATTATAGTTCAATTTTCAAAATTTCTAACCATGATATCGCTCATTAATTTTATTTTTTGCATTTTATAACCATCGTTGAACAGCCGACCCAAATTTCAGTTTACGCCTACCAATGTTCAACTCCGTAGCCTTGTACTTTTGAACCCAATCCAGATGACAAGGGAACTCCTGGATCAGTACTTCCAGAGGTATTAATATGTTATGGGAACTTGGAGAACCATTTTGTATGGGAACTATTTAATACACGGGGATTCTTCAGCATGCTGAATTCGAACTCCCGTTCTCACGATCACAACTCAAGCACCCTACCAACCAGGCTATCCAGGCCCATCGCTCATAAATTGCAAAGATTAACATTGTACTTTGTAATATATTTTCGAGTAAGCTACGATGCGTTATAGCAGTATTCCCCAATTTTTATAGCCGTGGCCCGCTGAGGGGGAGGGTTGCGTTGATTGTTTATGTTTTAGATGAATTTGATTTAATAATTTTAATTTTATTGTATTTAAACATGTTTTCACAGTAAATTACAGTTACATGCGCGGTTTTTGCACGGCTTTAGGTGACGTCTCTTATTTCCCAGTTAACCTCTCGTCCATAGAAAGTCGCTCAAACCAGAGAGAAAATACACCACAGCAAATAAATGGAAATAATTTATTGTTCCTTTAGCGGCTCGGTGTCATTTGATTCACGGCCCGGTACCAATCCGGGGTTTGGGATCACTGCGTTAAGGGAGAAACGTGCTTTAAAATTTCTATTATAAAAGGGATTTTTAAATATATATTGAAATAATAAATTTTTGGTCGATAATAGTGCATTCTTTTCAAGATATGCAGCGTTATTTTTCCATTGTACAAATTTTCAATAGGATCAAAGTATTTTTCTTTAAAATTCTGATGTTTATCATTAGGTTGCGAAAGCATCTCTTGATAAATATAAACATTCTATCTTCTCAATTGTTCTGTAACCCATTCTTTGTTGATAATTCGTTTATTAATAATTTTTTTAACTCAAAAAGAAATACTTCACAAAAAGCCATGCAAAAGGAAGCTTTTTGCGTTCATAAATCTTTCTACTTTGCAAATCAAAGTATTTAAGTACCTTTTTTTCCTCTAACTCAAATAATATAAAAATGCAACTTAATTACATTCCGTTATTTATTGACGGATATGATTGCCATGAAAATAACGTTTTTTTCTTCGAAATATGATAATAACATGTTTTATTTTAATGTCAAACAAATTAAAATTACATTGAATAGTTTCCCCAACTACCTTTTAACCGCAAAAGAAAATTACCGCTACGCATTCGAAGTTTAATCCCATCTTTTGGAAAACCTACAGATTGTGAAATGATTGGCAGACGAGGCATAGCATCGAGGATGATATTAACCTTGAAACGTCCATAAGGCTCATGGTATCTCAAACCATTCCAAAAAGAAACATATTCAGGGTTTTCTAGAGAACTCTGGTATAGACATGATTTCTCTTTTGATAAATGGCAACTGTGTCTACAATAGATTCTAATTTTGTGGAATTAATGTTCAATGGCTGAAATCGTATTATTTTTTATTCCTTCTTCTTAATAATAAGTCATTATCTCAAGAGTGTCTTAACTCATCCGAGCTTGCAGCATGCTGGAAAAGGAACTTTGAGTCTCGCTTTTGTGAGCAATCACATTTTTTTATATAAATTTGGAAGTATGTCAAAAAATCCTCTTAACAAAAAAGGTAAAAATATTTTTCTTTGTTTAAAAATACATAAGTAAAAAGTAGGGTATTGTGACTGATTTTAGTGAATGTTTTCCCTTTATTAAATAGATCAAAAGTTCGTGATTATTATTTACTTTTTGTTTATTAGTTATAATTAAATAGTTTAAGCTTCTTTTATAAAATAATGCCACGAAAAAAGTTGTTTGTCTACTTCGACTCAGCTATAAAACCATTCTTCATCAAAGCTTACGTTTTTGCATTTAAGACGTTACCAATTCTTGCTTGGGATATGCGAATGTGCTTTTGTTTGTTTTCAAGATATTAAAAAAATATAACTAAGTTACATCGTATATAGTTTGTATTTCAAAAACACTTTCAATTGCCAACTTTTTGGTTTCGTATATGGTTGGATTCCAAATTCGAGACATTTTCGATGTGCGACAATTTTTTTATTTTTTATTGTGGTATTCCGGTCTGTTTACTTAAATGCTTGTGATTTCCCAAAATACATACGATTAAAACTTATGTATCAAAACTTATGTACGTCAAAAGCTTTATTTTCCTTAAATTGTCAATAAACAACCCTGTGGCTGAATTTTTTCGGGCTTTCTGCGACAAACTTCCCTAGCATTAATAATATATTTTTCTTTAAAATAATTTCAATTATAACAATTACTAAATAAAAGTAACAGAAACGTTGTGTTTACGCAAGATAGTAAAGAATAAAAACGTAGAGAAAAGTTTAATTGTAAAAGTAATATTTTTTTTAATTCTAATATTATTGGCACTTTCTCACATTTTGCAGGTGGAAAAACGACCTTATTATTTCCCCTTTCTAATTTTGTAAATCATTACAAAACTTAAATTCATAAATAAATTACATGATAGTAAATTAAAACTTGTACATAAATTAAAAATCGTAAAATTCATGCAGTAATTCCAAAATAAAGATAGACGACAAAATCACACGAATGGGACTAAAATCTATCTGCAAAAACTCTGTAACGTTTTGCGACAATGTCGCCGTGTCGCCGCAATTCTGCCACAGGGATAAACAGCAAATCTAGAAAACGGGATCGTCAAATTTCTTTTAAATATTTTACCAATTTCCAATAAGTAAAATAACTTAAGACACAAATGTATTGGGAAAATTTTTTTTTTATAACAAATCTAGAAGATAATTTTTTTTAGAAAAATTTCTGATGCATTTTACTTGTTTTGTGGTTATCCTTGAGAAGTATCCGGTCTGCTACTGTCAGATCTGTTATTGTCATATCTGTTACTAAAGATAATCATTTTTAAAATTGCGCAGTTCATGATCCTACCACTTTTTTAATATTGCTTTCAGGATTAAATATAAGAAAATAATCACTTTAGAAAGCAATCTTGAGATAAAGATTACAAAATTTTTTTCATCTTCAAAAATTGAGTATTTTTTTACATTGTTAGGTCTGTTACCAACTTTTAAAGTTAATTAGTGAAGCTTCATAAACTGCTTGTCATATACATAGTAAATCTGTGAGCCGTGTGTTTGAGCCATGATGTCTTAATCCGAAAACGTTTACACGCGATGGTAAAAAATAAATCTTTTATGTTAAATTGACCAATTACTAATAGTACTTGTTCGGTCTGTTACCAGTCAATGTAATTTTTTAGCTCAATGATGACTCGTTAGATCCAAGAGGTCAAAATTTCAATTTAATCTTGATGTTGAGTATTAAAATAGAGACATATACAAGAGATATACAGTAATCAATGTTAATCGCGATAAATTTTTAATTTTATTTTTAAGAAGATTTCAGTTTCAAAATTTCTTGAAATTTGAAAAACAATACACTCTGTAAAGAATTACGATGCAAATCACCAGCACTTGGGGTACTTCATCTATAAAATTCATTATTATTGTAAAATATTATACCATACGGTGTATCAGATTTTTTGTTCCGTAACATGCCCCGGTAAAAATGGATTTTACGGCAAAAGTTCTGGAACCCTGAGTGTCGGTATACTCTTTACCGGAATTTGATCCAGATTTTTCGCTGTGTTGTGGAATAATTCTAAGCATCTTTGACTGTAATTCCAAGTATCTTTGACTGTTCATTCAATGCTCCAAATTATTTGGTAACATTTCTTTTATTTTTGTTAGAAAATCGACTTCACCTGAACGTCATTGTTCATGATGACGACAAAGACATCATCAGCCGTACAAGAACTGCTGAAAATTGGAGTGTGCTGCGATCTGTATTCCGACCACCAGGAGGTTTGCGTAACCCTTCTGAATTGGTCTCTCAACTACGGACTCCATCACCTACACTCTACATCGAACTCAAAAAACATTTAAAGGATCCAAGTTGGGCTCGGGAATTCGTGAAAGAAAACGGTGTAGAATCCCTCCTTGAGACTTTGAAATCTCTTCAAGGGCGAAATTTAGAAGAAATACAGTTAAAGGTGGAGTGTGGTCAATGTTTGAGACTAGTGATGGATTCTCGTGTAGGATTGGATTACATAATGGAAAATGCTGACTATGCTCATAAATTGGCCACGGGTAAGTGATAATTTTTATATGTCATTAAAACCTCTCAAAGGTTCTATAATTATTCGAATAAAAATATTTATTGAAAGATTATGCATTAATTAGCAAACTTTGGAGAAATTCAATTTGTTTCCATTGCCGTATAGAATCTCAGTTGTATTTCTGGAAGCGGCCGTGTTTGCTCATTTTTATTTTATTTTCTGATTCTGGTGTTAAAATTGCTTAATATATAAATTGCATTGTCCGTACACAGTAAGAAAGTGATTAATATTCGAAGAACTTATTTTGATAGTAACTGAAGCATCAACATTGACACGAGCTTTCATCTTTCTTTAATTTTAGTTTTTATGTATCACTTATTTTTTAACTAATGGACACGTTCCGTGATTTGGCCACCAATTCTCTTCTTACGATGAAAGAACTATATATAGCAGAAGAACCAACATTATACCAGAACTCAGAAAACCTGTTGAAAGTAATGAATACGGCAATGAGCCGTGGTAGCTCAGGAGATTGACTCCTAATGAGGTAACCCGGATTGAATCCCATCCCAGCGATGACTGGCCGATACGAATTCCGTTCCGAACTCGCACCGATCACAGTACTGGCTTAAATATCTTCAGTGGCAAACGGATCATGGCTTAGAGTCCTCTTGCAGTCAGGGTAATTGTGGGAGGCTTTGTGGTCGTTCTCCCCATTTAGAGCAAATACAGGTTAGTTCAATCAAGAAAGTCCTCCACGAAGACAAATTTCGTCCAATACTTGACACAGGAGTTCCTTTGTCTGGATTGGGATCAAAATTTCAAGGCTACAAAATTGAATATTGGTAGCAGTAAATTTAGAATTTAGTCGGCTGTTCAACGACGGCTATAAAATAAAATATTGTTTAAAAAAATGAATACGGCAAAGTGGGACCACACCAAAACAGATAAATCGTAGTAAAAAAGGCGCTCAGCCATTGACACAAAAGACAAAACAAAAATTGAAAAGCAAGCCTAAAAAGTTTTATCAAATTTAAAGGAAAAACTAATAAACTTAAATTTTTTTACGTATAGCTCAGGAGTGAAAATAATTAGGAAAATTTCACCTTTAGTATTTATTCGCCACGTTATGCATTACATGGTAAAAATCAGAATGTATTTAAGCGATTAACTTTTTTTTTCCAAATAAATCATGTTTGACAAATAAGCAAATGAATAATTACAGCATTGCAATAACGTAACTGTAAAAAGTAGCTTCAAGTGCAAAGGGTACGAAAATAAAATGTTGTTCTCTGTCATAAACAAATTTAACTGAAACGCTTATCACTAACAACCCATCAAAAAAAGCAATTGTTTCACTACATCCTCTTTGCGTGGTTGGCCTGCTAATGATGGTATAAAATTTATATTGAAGGAAGGTAAGGACCAAGAATGAAATATTTATGGCAGCCAGGTCGAATACCTCACATAAGTATTGCTCTATAAATACCTTTATTTATTGATGTGATGGGGAAAGTTGTTGATTGATAGGTTTTGTATCTAAACAAATAACTGTGTATTGTTCGAAATGTGTATTCTGCATTCACCACGTTTAAATACTTCCACTCATAAATAGCTGTAATGTAAGCGTTTAATAGTTCCCGTTTTACAAACGCAATAATTCGCCGAAGATAGCTTAAGTAGTCGATTTAGAATTTTATTGGGTCGATGTGTTTGTTTATTGAATATTTTTTCATATATTACCGAGTTTTTTATTATACAGAATATCTAGGTAATGTGCAGATTTACCAGGATAATCCGTTAAAGTGCTGAAAATTGTTTCAATTCTCAATTTATTTAGGTAATCCGTAAATTACCTAGATAATCTGCATATTACCCACATGGAACTCGTTAATCTGTATATTACATACAAGACACTCGTCAATCTACATATTACCTGCAAGGCGCTCATTAATCTGCATATTACCTATAAGGAAGGCACTCGTTAATCTGCATATTACCTAGAAGGCACTCATTAATCTGCATTTCACCTACTAGGAAGGCACTCGTTAATCTGCATATTACCTACAAGGCACTCATTAATTTGCATTTCACCTACAAGGAAGGCACTCGTTAATCTGTATATTACCTACTAGGCACTCGTTAAGGTGAAAGTAAGATCTTTGCTGAAACAACAACAACAACGTTTCTGTGTGCTTAAATTAGCATAATCTTATTTATTAATTTTTTGATGTCTAAAAATTCAAGTGAATACAACCATCAAATTAATTGATAGAATCAATCATGTATCAATTAACACATCAAATACAAAGTATCAAACTCTTTAAAATATTACTGGTGTGTTTCAATTAAGAAAATTAATAAATGTTATTTATTTATTTTTCAGTACCTAAAGAATCAAAATTATATACTATTACGAAAGCATTTTACAAATTTTTTAACTTTATTATACGGAAGCTGTTAATGTGCGGAAAATTCTATATTACTCACTTTACCGGATCGCTCTAGTTAATTTGCATATTACAGATTAATATTTTTTTAAATATTAAGAATACATCAAGTAATATGCTCAATGCTATTTTTGTATTTTACAATTTTGTTAACTCGGAGGAAAATGTCAATTATAAGGAGAAAAAAATCATTTAAGTATTCTTTCAGTTAGAGCAACTTACGTTTTATATGATGATACGTAAAAAATAACCTGAGCTTTAGAGCGGACAAATAGAGTAAATATTTAAAATTATAAAATTTTTTTTTTAAAATTCGCCAATTAGGCTAGATTTTTCTATTTAGATAAAAATTATTGAAATCAACTAATACCTTTCATTTTTTTTTCAAACTTTTATGAACCCAGACATCGTAGCGTTGGTGTAACTTTTTAAATGGTAAAAAACAGGGGCTTTTCTTCCTATAAACATTTTGCACCATTTTCATAATTAGCAACAATAGCGCTTTCTAAAATTAGGTACAACTAAGCCTAACAGCCATGCACAACTTTTACGAACAGTTATAAAAAAGGCATATTATTTACTAAAAGTATTAATTCTTGTGATTACAGAGGCTTCAAAAAACAGCCTTAAACTCTTGTGGGAAATAGCTTTATCTTCATGATTCTACAAAGCTATTTTTTAAAAAAAAAATATATTGAGTTTAATTAAAGAACAATTAAGCTATAAGTGGAGTTTTTTTCTAAAAAAGATTAAAAAGTTTCGATTATTTTTTTTTATTGCTGGCTTTCCTTGTGATACTTCTCAGTATTGATACTCAGTACTGATACTCGTACCACATTCGAGGAGTGCTGATAAGCGCTCCACAAATTGTGGAACCGCTGGCTGATGGCATGCTTCCTTCAGTATGTCAATGGGGAAGGAATGTAAAAATATGTTCGGTGCTTTTTTTTTTATCTTCCAGTTCGTCTTCATTTCATTTATCTCATTTTACAAACAGGATTTTCTACATATCTCTTTTAAAAGAAAGATAATAAAATAATTATTCTAGAAACGTAGTTTTGAAAGATAATATTTTATACTTTTTTTTTTCAGTTTCAAACACGAGAAGTCACTTCATCAGTTTTAATTAATATCATTCGTTCTATTAATTCTAAACACGTTAGTTTGCTGTATGTTAATTACCAAAAACTGCTGCTGGCTTTGTGTTGACATCGGGGGCTGTCTGCCGTTGTAGATCGCGGCTTCTGGGATTTTTCAGGGTAAAAAGATATCGTGACTCTGGTTATGAGGAAGCTATTATTTCTTTGTTCAATAGACACGTTTAGTCGTGTTTTTAAGAAGAAAGCAATGACTTTTTTTCACGCCCGCCTCTTTCACAAACTGAATTGATTTATGTTTCTTGGTTACTTTTCTATAATTTAGAATGGAATAAAATACTGCACATCTGTATAACTTCAGTGCAAAAAAAATTTTAATTGTAATTTAGTTATTAACATTTTTCTTTATCTATTTCTTTTTTTTAAATTTTATACAACGCCGAGAATGTTCTCACACATTTATTAAAAACAATTCTTTATTTCAGATTTCTTTAACATTCCACATACCAACTCAATTCATTTTAGTCAAATGTGAATTTTTAAGCGTGTCGTTATTAAAAATCATGCCGATAATTTTTAGGGTTGGATTTTTGACGTCAAAACCTGGTTTTTGTCATGACACGTCATAAACCAGTCGAAAAAAGTCATAAACTGTCGAAATCTGTCAAAAAATATCAGAAACCTGGGGCAAGTTTCTTTTTTGACATTGGAGGAATTTTATTAGATACTAAATCATGCACAATACTTGCATCATATAATACTAAAATTTTATAATACTATAATTATGATTCATATTATTTATCATATTTAATACTCTTAACCTCAATGACCCCTCTTGCCCACAACGGGATGTTTCGGGAATGCTTTAATTTATTTACTAGTGCCAAATTATTAAAATAATAGATTGTGAATCTGCAATAATTGTCTTAAATTTATTTTATGTATGCTTTTCTTGTCTGCCATGAAAAATTATTCTAACATATAACAAAAATAATTAATGTATCAAATCTGATGGACTGCAAGTTTAAATGACCAAACAATCTTGATTATTAATAAATTTTTAATTTCAAACCTGTGATTAATAAAGTTTAAGATCCTCTGTGCTTTCATCAATTCTTTCATTGTATTTTATCTATCTGCTTCTGAAGAGAAATTATATTTGTATAATAAATTAAATAATAATTTTAAAGAAAAAACTGCTTTTAAAACTGCTTAATTAATAATTAAATTTTTAAAACTGCTTTTTAATGTTACGTCATTTAAATATATGTAGAGCAATTTTGCATATGAACTCGTGAATGATTAATATTTATGTTTTTATTTTATTTAGTCCCTGATACTGCTAAATAGTTTTATCTTGCGTTATGTAAAACAACAATTGAAATTTTAAATTGATTCCAATTCTCATTGAGATATAATTAACATACCAAACGTTATAATACTTTCTGAATTGTTATAATTTTCAATCGAATGAGGTAACCCATTATTGATATACTTAGACTTATCGAAGGTTGATGAAAATATTTCGAATTTCCTTGAATGAAATTGATCACAGCTTCAAAAACTTAGCAAATTAAGTCGGTTTTTCGCAGCCCATTATGTCATTCATCAATTCATATAATCCACGCTGTCGGCTTTGCTTGTGCAGTTTTAAAACAATGAAAATAACCACATCGTGATCTGCTAGAACTGTGTTACGGTTTTTATCGTTTGAAAACCTTGACACCAATGAGAAAAAAAAATAAACAGTTGAACGTAGGCGAAAAATTTATTATGGATTGTTAAAAACTAACTGCACTTGGTTTGTAGTCAGTTTAAATGCGGGCTCAATTATGTATTCTTTGTGAGTGTTTTTTTTATCTTCTGAACCCTAATTATTAATAACTTACTAACAAAAATTTTTATTATTATATATTGGAATTATATTAATAATAAGTGCTATTCGTTTAGAAACATGATAATTCACGTTTGAATAATGACTTGCAATTTTAGCGACCCAACATTTAAATTTAAGTGATAATGATTGCGAAGTATAACTATTCTGTTTTCATAGCTCATACAATTGTATGCGCTAGCCAAATTATTATGCTTATTACTATTTCCCCCCCCCCACAAAAAAAATTTAACAAGGTAACGTAAAAACAAGAATTCATTATTTTTAAGGATATTTTGAAAACATTTCTCTGCTGAATAACCATTTGAGTATTTGGCAGAACCCCTAGTTTCCGGAATAAAGGAAATAAGTATTATAATTATTTATTCACTTCTTATAATTATTATTATATAATATAATAATTATTAATAATTATTTCATTATAATTATTTATTCTGTTCTTATAATTATTATTATAAAATATAATAATTAGTAATAATTATTATATTACAATTATTTATTCAGTTCTTATAATTATTATTTTATAATGTAATAATTATTATTATTTAATATAATAATTATTGATAATTATTATAATATAATTATTTATTCAGTTCTTATAATTATTATTATATAATATAATAATTATTAATAATTATTATAATATAATTATTTATTCAGTTCTTATTTTATAAATACAAGGAAACCGCGATCCCTTTTAACTTTTATTAAAAATAGAATTATATTAATCAATCTTATTCAGTAAATGAAAGAAACAATTAAAATTTTTGTTTAAATCTTGTTTTTGAACACTGTTTGAAAACTCTATTGCATTTTGATTCTGTTGTTAAAGAACAGAGAGACCTATGAGCAACGTAGACTTTAGACGTAGACAAATAGACTTATGAATTTTTAAAGTATTATTTCCTGACAAATGTGATAGAAAACTTGAAATTAGAGTTTTTTCAAAAAAAAAAAATAGTATAATAATTAAACCAGCATTGTGGGTACAAATGTAATTTAATTTAATTTTCAGTAAAACACTGCTCAACATATTTTCCAAGTTTTAAGCTAACAAAAACCAACGCATTATTTCATTATTTATACATCGATAATTATTTTTTTAAATTAAATTTTCAGTGTCGCTAAAAAAAATATTTTTATTATTACTTTTGTTTTAATCACCAAAGGTCGAGTTGGAACCGCAAAGTTTGGAATTCACCCTACATATCTAAGGTGATCCTTAATCATCACACCTAATATGCGTTTTTACAATTGTCAAAAATGTAGTTAAAAAAAAGTTACGCATTAATAGTCCTAAATTAATATTGAAATGAGGAAAAAACCGACCATAGTGTGGAAATCTAATGAATCTCTACTCAAGAAGATGGAACTGATAACATTGAAACCTGTTTTATTGCCAAAGAAAACCGAGATAATTTGAAAGGAATTTATTAGAAATGAGAAATTTATTCCGGCAATCAAACGGCTTTCAGGTTTTTCATACCACATTACTCACTAGTAATTCGCTAAATTTTGGTAACGTTTTATTATTTTTTCTTGTCTTAATATTATTTTGTGACAGTTTCATTTTTGATAAGTACTCGAAATGTATATATTTGAAGGGGTGATGAATTAAACAATGTCAAGCTTCGATTACTGGCCTTTTAAAATTAGTCTCATTTTCCTAGCAAACGAGTTTACTTATTCAGTTATTTTAGTGTGCGATTTTTAATATTTTCTTAAATTTCTGTAAAAGCTATTAAATGTGCTGTTAAATTTTCTGTTAAGATATAGACCTAATTTTGGAATATTTTAAATAATAAATTTGTGCACTATATTAAAACTATAACTATATTATAGTATAGTTATAGTATATGGTCTTATAGTTAAGCTATACATAGTTAAATATAGCCATATATTTTACTATATTATGTTAGTTTAAGTTTATGTGCACTGTATTAAAACATTAAATCTGAATCTTTTAAAGAAAAAAATCTGATAAATTGTCGATATTGAAATGCACATTGAAATTTACGAAATTCCTCCTTTTTTTCTAAATCCTGACATTGATGAGTAATCCATGGTCAAAATCGTTGTGTAAATCAAGGCTCAAAGGTTTTCTTTTTAAGATTTAGAACTTTTCAATCAATCCTTTATTCAAGGTCCTTAACGCCTAATACACGACTAAAGCTGCTAAGTTATAAATCAGAAATCACGCGATTTCTTGCATATGCTGAAATAAGACATTTTTTTTCCCCGTAGATCAAAATGCATCTATAATTCTACAATTTCTCGTATTATCAACAAATACTTTATATTAGCCATTAAAAATTCGTTTTTTTCTTCTTGTTGTTCTAAAAAGAGCAGAATATAGGGACAAAATGTTTTGAAATATTATTGTCAAATTTTTGGAAAAGGAGTTTCTCAGTTAAACCTGTTTATCTATAAATAAGTGGGATTCTAATGTATTTTGATTCTTTTTCTTCCACATTTTTCAATGGAGACTTAATTTTCATAATTTTTCTTTTTTGTAAATGGCACAATATGACGATGATTAAATTATTCTCATAAATGTTGCTTTTGCTTAATCAGACATTTAATGTTAATGAAATTTAAATAATCAATAATGTTACTAAAAAGAATTAAAAAAATATTATTCAATATTATAGCTATTCGTTAAATCTTTTTAGCGTTTCATAATTAGTTACCCTAATATCCAAAAAGGAAGGGTAATTATTTAGTAAATATTTTTCAATACAACAATCATTAGGAAAATTATTTTACCTTTCATTATTAGCTACCCTAATATCCACGATGCAATGAAAATTGTTTAACAAATATTTTTCATAATCATTAAGCAATTTTTTTTTCATTATGAGCTGCTATAATATCCAGAAAACAGAGAAAATAGCTTAAAAAATATAATTCAAAACCATAACTATTGAATAAATTGCTTATCTTTTCATTATTAGCTACTCTGAAATCCAAAATGCAAAGAAAGTTATTTAGCAAATATTATTTAACAAATATTATTCGAATCACTTAAGCTTTTAATTATTAGCTATCCTTATATCGAAAACGCCATGGAATGTAAGGCTCACGAAATTATTCATTTTTTAATTACTTTTTCTTATAACTTCTTTATATTTTAATTACTTTACCTTTTCATTACTAGCAACTCTAAAATCCGAAAAGCGGGGAAAGTTTATTTAATGAATATTATTCACTACCATTATCATTCGGTAAATCACTCCAGCTTTCAATTATTAACTATCCTAATATCGAAAACGCCAAAGAATGTAAAGCACACGAAATTTTTAATCTTTTAATTACTTCATCGTTTCATTATTAGCTACTCAAATATCAAAAAGGAGGAAAAATTGCTTAAATATACTATTTAATACCATAATCATTCGGTAAATTACTTTATCTTTTCATTATTAGCTACCCTAATATCGAAAAAGCAGAGAAAGTTTTTTTTACCAAATATTATTCAATATCATTATCATTCGGTAAATCACTTAAGCTTTGAATTATTAAATATCCTAAAATAGATAACGCCATTGAATGTAAGGCTCACGAAATTCTTTATCTTTTAATTACATAATTTTTTCATTATTAGCTATCCTAATATCCAAAATTCAATTAAAACTAATTAACAAATATAATTCATAATCATTCAGTAAATTTTATCTTTTTATGATTAGCTACCGTAATATCCATAAAGCAGGGAAATTTTTTCTTAATACAAATATTATTCAATATCGTTATCTTTCAGTAAATTATTAAATCTTTTTATTACTAGCTACTCTTAAATCCAAAAAGCAAAGAAAGTTTTTTAACATGTATTATCCAATACCATTACCATTCGGTAAATCACTCAAGCTTTGAATTATCAACTATCCTAATATAGATAACGCCATGAATTTAAGGCTCACAAAATTCTTTTCATTATTAACTGCTCGAATATCCAAAATGTAATGAAAGTTATTTTAAAAATATTATTCATAATCATTCGGTAAAGTTTATCTTTTCATTATATGCTACCCTAACATACGAAAAGCAGGGAATATTGTTTAACAAACCATTATCATTTGGTAAATCACTTTAGCTTTTAATTATTAACTATTCTAATATCGAAAAAACCATGGAATATAAAGCTCACAAAATTCTTTCAGGATGGTAGAGACCACTTTTTTCACGGATCTTCTTTAATTGTATAATTTTAGATTATACTTTTTCTATCAAATTAATAAGCTAAGTTGCTTAAATTACGGTTATACCGGCTTGGAAAATGAATCAGCTGAAGGCGTGCAATTACACCCCACAAAAACCACCTGCTGATCGTGTAATAACTGACCCTGAACCTTCTTGTGAATACATGTGATATATTTCTGAATTAGCATGCAAGTCGATCGCCATTCCAAACCCCTACTTCACGGATTCGGACAAGGGAGTGTTCATAATCTACATATAGTAAGTCAAAAATTGTAAATTATGTACGGAAACGATAAATTTCTGATGGCATCTTATAAATCATATTTTAATCTTATTATTTAGTAAAACTGACAATTCTTCATGTTTTTAATAGATTGTATTACGGACAGGAGTGGCGACGGGATTTTTCTAGTTAAAAAGGACGCTGCACCGCGGAAGAGACCCTTCGTGGCAAATTCTTTTTCATCAGCAAAAGTAATTTAAAATATGAAGTATTCAAAAAATAAGCTTAGTTAAACCTAGAGTAAAGCAGGAAGTTTTAAATGCTTACATTTTGTATGCAAAATATCAAAATACAATTAAATTATGACAAGATTACGCAGTGTAGAAGTTTCAAATGCTGGTATCTAAAATTCGAAATATCAAAATGCAAACAAATTATGGCAAGATAAGGCAGTGTAAAAGTTTCAAATGCTGACATTTTTTATTCAAAATATCAAAATGCAAACAAATTATGAAAAGATTACGTATTATAGTAGTTTCAAATGCTGGCATTTTTTTCTTCAAAACATAAGAAGGAAAACAAATTATGGCAAGATTACGCATAATAGAAGTTTCAAATGCACGCATTTTTTATTCAAAATATCAAAATGCAAACAAATTATGGCAAAATCGCGCAGTGTAGAGGTTTCAAATGCTGACATTTTTCATTTAAAAAGTCAAAATGCAAACGAATTATGGAAAGATTACACAGTAAAGAAGTTTCAATTTCTGACATATTTTAAGCAAATATCAAAATGTAAACAAAATATGGTAAAATTTTCTCAAGTTAGCGCAATGTGGAAGTAATTCTGCAATAATTTGCATTCATTTTGGTGTTTTTGAAAGCATTTTTGCGAATTTAAAACTTCCTGGTTTACTCTAGGCTTACATGAACTACTTTTTCTTCGTTACTTTAAATTTTAAAATACCTATGGTGATGAAACAGAATTCGCCATGAATCTTTCCTGCGGTAAAGCTTCCTTTTATGAACTCAGACCCGCTTTTGGAGGTCCGATCCCGAAGAACTTTAATCCGAGCCCAACCGAGTCCGAGATACATAGGATTACTTAGAGGTCGAGTCTGAGATATGAATCGAATAAAGGCCAAATTAGGAGGAGTCATCATTTGCTTTTTGATGGGTAAACAGGGAAATTATTAAATTAGGACCTTTCTATTGCTAACTTTTGAAAGAAAAAGCGAAGACTTATGTTCAGATCGATGCTGAACTGCTCAGAAAACTAATGTTGAGATCGTTGCTGAACAGCTCAGAAGACTCGTGTTTAGATCGTCACTGAACGGCTGATTCACAGCGGATATGAGACTTATAATATACATCTCTACACCATTGTTGCTCTAAGATTGACTCAGAAATTTAAGGTTGTTTTTCGAAGGCTCCGTCGTAATATAAAATCATGCTTTTTTGCGAATAATTGGCTATTTTTATAACTGCTGTGAATTTGCGACTGTTACTCCTGACTCTTAGGTCAAGTTTAGCCTAAAGCTATCTAAAGCCGGTGCTGTCTACGCTTATTTTGAAAATGGCGCAGAACGTCAATATGGAGAAAAGCCACAGTTTTGCTTAAATGAAAAGCGTTTGTGATCTAGTTTTTTAACATTTAAAAACTTCCTCCAATGCTGCATTACCTGGGCCCATTAGAATTTGTAAAAATTGTGAATAGGGCAGCGATTTTGATATTTTTCATCTAGGTGGAAAAAAGTCGCCAGATTGGCGATTTGCAAAAGAGTTTTAATAACTTTTAAAATATTAAAGTTATTTTTCTGTTCTAAAGCCCAAATGGCAAGATCTTCATGGTAAGATTATATACATAGTTTAAAATCATCGCATTGCTTCAAGTGTAAGGCTTAAGTATGGCTTTTTTATTTTCCTCGGCGACAGAGCTTTGAAAAACACCGTTAAGAGATTTAAGACAAACTCTCCTTCGAAGAAAACTTGTTAAGTTAAACTAAGCCGTCATTGCATTACATGGAGAGTAAAAGTTCATAAACTTCTCATGATTAGCCCAACAGCAATCGGAATCTTAATATCCAAATGACCCGTGTGGGAATGTTTTTTTTTTCCCTACGCAATGTGAAAGTCGTTAAGAGCATCTTTGAAATTTTAATTCATAACCAGATGTTGAATTTAAACCTGAGTTTTAATTTGCTGTTTGAGTTTTCAAAAACATTTGTTGTTAAGTTTTAGAGTTAAAACTCCTAAAATGTATTACTTTTTGATTTATTTCTGGGTTTTAATTTGTTAAATGAAAGCAATATAATTTTCAAAAAAAGGGAAAGAGAGAGAGAGAGAGAGAGAGAGAGAGATTCAAGGAGAAATAGAAAAGAAAAAGAAAGAAAAAAGAAAGAGAAAGAAAGAAAAAAGTGAATTCTCAATACGTTATTAGCAAATGAATTTCTTGCACTTATTTATTAAAAAATCACATTGTCTCATATAATAAATAAAACTGAACATAAAATCAAAGAATTTAATTAAATTGTAGGTTCGATTCCTTATAAAAATATATAAATTGCTATAAAATAAAAACGAAATGATTTCTTCAAAAAAATATTTTCAAATTAAATTATGACAGATATAAAGTTTAAAAAAATATCAAAAGAAAATTTATCTAAGAATTTACCCACAAAAGAAATCACCCGACATTTTAAATCAAGAACAGTAATTAAAGATATGTTTTTCTTCGCTCTTCCTTGTCCCGCCCCTTTTTGTTCTATGTGACTGTTGTTGGTTGTGATATTCGAAAGTTATAAAGGCGATTTCTGTTTCTCAAAACATGAGAACAGCGATTTTTTTTCTTAAAAAAAAGAAAAAAGAAAAGAATATTGAGCAGTAAAAATGTTTAATGACTTTTTCTTTAATGCCAGATAATTGAATTTTTTCGTTTTTAAATTCTTGTATATTTTTTTTTCAAAATTATTTTAATTTTATATCCTGCATGGTGAAAAATTTGCTTTATAATTTTGTTGCGAAATATTATTATTTCGTTTGTAACTCTTTAAAGCTTCTAAATTTTCTATGAAAGCTACGTTTTTTTAATTTAATTTTTCATGTTTCTGTTGAAATTTATCACATTCCGTTGAATAAATAAGTGCAAAAATTAAATATTTGATAACTAAAGTAACATTTCAGTTTTGAAAAACTATACTAACGCAAAACATAATTACGTGCAACTTAAAAAAAAAGTTTAATTTAGATTTTTCCTCTTTAACTGTTTTTGAATTTTGACACATATTCTTTACAAATTTATTAACTTTATTGATAAAATTGCAATTTTTTTCGTAGACTAAACATAATCTAACTATAAAAACTAAATATTCCCATTGTTCTCCTGTCTATGATTATAATATTATACATGTTCCCGGAGATGATTTTTTTCCCCTAATAACTTTAGCTCTTCTTGTAACTTAAAACAAGCAAGTCTGATCATTATATTAAAAGTTATTCAGGATGTTTTTATTATTCCATTCCGCTAACTGTACGTGGTTCTAAGACATTCGCGTTTAATTTATAATAAGAATTTGTTTAAAACTGTTAAATTAAAGATTGCTTTTGAGTATAGTTATCTTTTTAAAAGATATATAATAAAGGCACCGAAAAGCGACTGTTAAGTTTTTATTCTTGGAAAACTGCTTACTTATAAACAAATGATAATAATAGTTGGAGAGGCGAGAAATGTTGCGGCTGTTGTTTTGAGTATTATTGTAAATTTCAAGGTCTCGTTCGGCAGGTGGATTTACAAATTGACTTCTGTGAATATTCCAAGGTTCCCATCTTTATTCCTTTCCGCATCTCACCCATCTTTCATAGTTTAATCGAGCATGTTATCGTCTGCTGTTTATCATATTGCTCTTCATAATCGAGTTTATAAAAGTGGTTATTATGGAATTATAGTAAAAAAAAGAGTTTTGGAAAATCGTAATGGTTGGTTAAGTTTGCCGGTCTTCTATTTAAAATTTTTTTTTTTATTTTTCATGTTGGATTATTAGTTTTAGTATGACTTTTAAACTTACAAAAAAACTATTTATAATAGTCCATGTGAATGAACGTTTTAGTTTTAACTTCATAATATTCATTAATGCATTCCACTTTTTTTTCCGAAAAAAAATCCTTGTTTCGTGCATGTTTTAAAAATATAGAATAATTAAAACAAAAGCATTTAAATATTTTTCATAATTAAAGGAGCTTGTAATATTATAATACCACTTATTTTTTTTATAAATACTTTTAAGTCTCAATCATCGTTTTGCGCATGTTTCAAACATATAAAATGAACAAAATAAAAGCATTTATTTTTTTTACGGAAGCAAAGGAGCTTGAGATATTATAATATCCGTTTTATCTTCATGAATGCGTAAATGTTGTTTTTTACATTTTAATGCATTTTTTGTTTAAAAATTTAACAAAATGTAAAATACCTTTGATTTGATTTTAAAAATCTTTATTAAGATTATATGTATGTCAACGTTTGTTAGTTAAACACATTTTATTACTTTGAATAATATAAAATATTTGAGATGATATTTCAAACTTGTTCTGAAAATTCTATTAAATGTAATTATTAGAAAACAACGTGCTCATTATTTGCACAGTCTAAATAAAAGAATCGAGAACTTTATTAGAGTTGAAAGCATCATATTCTTAATTCAGTTGACTTATAATGCAACAAAATGCACACATCTTTCGTAATTTAAAATCTAGAACAATTTTTTAAATTTAAATAATGATAAACTTGATATAATTTATTCGATTTAGCTTTTATATGCACGTATCTTATTTTAGTAAAAAGAAATATATTATTTTTAATTATTTCACTGAGACTACTTTTTAATAAATTAAAATCTGTGAAATTTAGAAGCTTATTTTTCGTTTTTCTTTAGAAAAAAAAAAACTCTTTAATAAAAGTCCTGGTATTCATTAGACTTTTGATTGAATTTCTTCACAACCTTTTTACAATAAATTATGATTTAGATTATTAAGTTGAAGGATTTAAATAAAATATATATTTGGTTTAATTAGAAACGAAGAAGAGTTTAGGAAAAATAACAAAAATTATGTTGAATTTAAAGATATATAATCACTCATTTAGAAGCAAAAATATATACTCCCCACGTTCTAACAATTTTTAATATAATATTTTCACATTTTTTTCGTTTACGAATCCAGTTTTAAGATTGAATTTTTTGAAATAGAAAGTAGGCTGGTCGATAATTCGAATTTAAACATTCGAAATTAAATTTTAATGAACTATGAGTTTTAGTTGGTCTTAAACTTTCAATTATATATTTTATATAACAACTTGTTTTAAACCCTTAAACTAAATTTCATATGATTTTTTGATCTAAAATTTTGCAAAATAATCCTTTTCCTGCAATTGATTTTGCATTTAGAACTGTTAAGATAAAAGTGTTTTTTCAAGACATTAAGCTATTGTTTAACTTATTGTTAAGAATATGTTGAAATTAATTGTTTCCAATTTTTCAAATATCAAATAAAATATAACTTTACATCTTTCTGGTCCTGAAACAACCTCGTTATTCCGATTTCCCAACAAATTAGGTAACACAAATTGCAGATTTAATAAAAGTAGTACAAAATTCTTGTCTGAAACAACGAAGTTTAGTTCTTCAGGAACTTTGAATACATGCATTTTTTAATTATATGCTATCAATTAATTTGCTGTCAATGCGTTCGTAATTATCTCACTATTCTGAAGCCTGACTTAAAATACCAATTTTAGCCACAGATATTTCAGATAGAATATTAATTATGATTTTTTGTTATCAACAATATTATTTGTAAACAAAGTAACATAAATTTCTGGTTTGCAAATCTGAGTCTTCCGAAAATAAAGATTAGTTGTTCAGAAATTTTAATTACAGATATTTCTAATACTTGAGACTAATGCTTTTGATATTTCTAATTCTTTAAGGTTAATTAAAATCTCATTGTTATAAATGTATCTGCAACTTTCGCAATATTTTAAAGCCTGACTAAAATATCAATTTACGATTGCAGAATTTCACATTGAATATTAATTATGATTTTTTTGTAATCAACAACATTATTTGCAAACAAAATAACATAAATTTCCAGGCTGCAAGTTTTAGTCCTCCAAAATTTAAGTTTTAATTATTCAGAAACTCTAGATACAGATATTTCTAATTGAATACTAATTAACACCTCCTTTGCTATCAATCCCATTCGCAACTCTTTAAACATTCTAAAGCTTGACTTAAACCCAATTCAGTAGCCAAGTGAGAACTTCTTACAATGGTTGCATCAAAAAAGCAATCCATCATCGGCAAGATTTGAGGTTAGAAACTGTGCTATTAAGATTCCTCCCTTGGCAGTTGGCATCAAATTATCCCCCAATAAACTACCTATCACGATTGGAATCGATTTTTCATTTGTCTCCGTCTATTCGTTCCTCACCTACCAAAATCATGATTCTTTTAATAGGTCCCAACTATTTAGATTCCTATCTTCCTAACTACCTGTGCCCCTGACGAATTAAATACTTCCCAGTGATTAGAATCTATCTTATTCTGCTGAATTGGACTCGAAGTCTTATCTCACTGGCGATGAGGAGAAGAAAATAAATAAGGTAGTTGACTCTTAGGAGCTTTATCTTAAGATTTGCCACCAATCTTATCAAGTAGGTATTAAATTATGAACTTGTCGGCATGGCCGTCACCCAAAAGGTGCACTCCTTAAAGTTATGTTGCTAGTAAATAAAAGTGAAAGACTACCGATGAGCATTCATAAATATTGGTCTTCCATAAACGTGCACCGAATGTCGAATATTGTACCTGATAAGAACATTGTATGAATGTCTCCTGTCCTTCCGAACCTGTTTGGGGGTTACTTTCTTCTTTTTTTGGACCATGTTGCTCTATTTTTCATTTTTGAAATTTTTTTTCGATGGTCAGATCGGAAATGTGAGATTTGATCGTTTCAAATATTTTGATGCAACTTTTTGATTTATTTTTGGTATTGAGTCATCTTGCTGTCATGTATTTCGGGAGGATGATTTGTCTTGGTTACTTTGGATGAAATGGTGATAATAAAAAAAGGAATGTTTTTTTCCCCTCAAGCTTTTATTTCACATTTGAAATATTTTTAAGGAAATGCTTTTTTCGTTATGACTAGGAGATAATCCATGAGTAGCCTGATTCTTTTCTTTTTTTTTTTTAAAAAAAAAGAGAGGCTAATATTAAATATATGAATGTACCATAATTTGACATAAAGATCTAGAAGATAAATTGCATAGTTTTGTCTTCTGAGAATGCCAAAAGAAGTTTTAAGAGGAGAAAAAAATCTAAAATTGATAAATGTGTTGTTAAACAAAATAACATACGAATAATTTACATTTTGAATAGCTCATACGTAAATATAAAATACATGAGTGATCGCTTAAGTTGTATTACACAAGCGTAAGCTTCTTTTCTAAATCACTGTGTAAATATTATCATTTATAATTTTTTCTTTGAAATTTACTGAAAAACAATTTTCTAATCTAGCCATGTATCAATATGGAATTTGAAGAACTCTCACATAAAACCAAGAAACATAAAACTACAACCTGTGGCATTTTGTTTTTTAATTTTATACTTTTATAAGTGTACAATCTTTAATCAGCTATAAAATAAAAAGTAAATTTTTGTATTCAAATATTTCATTTGGAGTATACGTTCAATGGTTATGTGTGTAAAACATTCTAAGAACGAATTTGAATTTTTTTAATTAAAATGCAATTTTATTAAAAAAAATAATAAATTAATATTCTCATACTTAGCATAGTATTTTCTTTTTAACAAATTTACAGTTCTTAATATCATTCATTTTCCCTTACGGTTATTTACCCACCTTTGAAGGTTAAACACCGTCACTGACACAAACAAAGCAGTCGAAGGGATAGAGCATTTGGCCAGGCACCTTACAATATAAAGGCTTTTAAGCTGCACTGTGCCTATGATATTAATTGTTTTGTAATAACTATAAACTTTTTATTTTTTTAAAATAATGTTATTTTTTTTGCATTGAAAATTCAAAAGTTTCGTTTTCTATTTCTGTCATTTACATGATTGCTTAAGTAATGATTTTGGAGGCAATTTTAGGAATTTCGAAGGAATATTGTATTTGACGGAAGAAAAACTCGTTTTTTAAGATAAATTTCAAATGTCGCAGGTTCGAGTGTTGAATTTGTTTATAAATCCAGCCATTGGTATTTAGTATAATATTTAGTTAATCAATTATTTAGTTAATTTTCTTGGTAGGTAGGTACTTTATTAACGTCGCACTAGAGCTGCTTAATAAGCTATTGGCGACGGTCTGGGAAACATCCCTGAGGATGATCCGAAGATATGTCATTATAATTTTGATCCTCTGCAGAGGGGGTGTCTTCTCCGCTTTGGTAGCCCGACGACCAGCACGCGAAATTGAGCACTTCTCGTTGGAACAATATCACGCACCCTCTGTCCCTATGCAGGTGGATCAAAGTGGTGACCCACCCACTTAATGACCGCAGCCAGAGATGCTTGATTTCGGTGTTCTACTCGGAACCGTGTCCTTACGATCAGTCCACTGCGGAACCAATTTTTCTGGTGCTTTCATATGTATAAATATACCACAAGTGAGAAAGTGAAATATAAATGGCGTCTTGTGAAATTTTGGGGTAATAGTAATCTAAGATAGTTTAATGTTGATATTTTTAATTTTACATGATTTATTTTAACCGAGAATTTTTTTTTAATAATATTAGTTTTATAGTTATTGGAATAACGCCCGGTGGCTGAGCGGTAGCGCTTCGTGCTGTCGTGCCACAGGTCCCTGGTTCGATCCTCGGGCCGGGCAAGGTTGACTCAGCCCTTCATCCCTTCAGTGGGTCGATAAATGAGTACCAAGCACGCTTGGGAACTAAACACTGGGGGTTCCGCGTCCGACTGACCACCTGACCGGAACATCTGATCCTGCACCCGAGAGCCCAAGGTCAAGAAAACTGAGATGGGCACAGTAGGCCTTGACCGCTGAGTTTAGTTTTAGTTTTTTAGTTATTGGAATAAAGTTTTAATGTTATAGAATTGGAAAGTTCGTTGTCGAATTAACTAAGATAAAGAATTTACAAATAAAGGCAGAGTTACCAGAAGTGAAAATAAATAATATAATGATTCCTAATTCAAAGTCGTTGATTCAAATTTTAAGCTTAATTTTAGTAAAATTAATTAGATGAGAGTTGTCAAGAAGAAATTATTTAAATTTGAAATATAGCCTCATTTCCAATTAACTATAAACTGTACGTGTATAGAGTGAATTCCAGGTTTTCTAAAAATAAAAGAATCATTATCCTCAAGAAAACTTTTAAACTTGTCCTTTGATGCCAATTTTAAAAAAGTAATCTAAATTTAGTTCCCTTTAAAAATACAAATTTGACATTTTTGTTATTAACAATGTTAATATCAGCAGGGACAATCTGTTTGAAATTACTATCAATGCAATTCGAATAATACTTACTCAGAATTAAAAATGCGCTCAATATTTTAGTCAAATTTTGTATCAATTAACATTTTCCTCAAATATTTTTCTTCCAGTTATAATAATGTAACAGTATATTTAACTACGAATACAACAAAGATTATATTCGCAAATTTTCATACAAATATAAACATTTGTGTTCAACTAAATGCTTTCCGGTCTTATTTTAGTATATCAATAATGCATCTTTAAAAAGAAACTCAATAATGACTTTTTTTTTACATTTTATTTAATTCTAAACATTCTTTTTCTCACAACTGTTAATTTTTAAATACGCTTCAAATCTCCGATTAAATCGAAACATAAACAGCTTAGATCTATTAAAAGAGAAAACTTCCACAAGTGTTTTTTTACCCTCACCAATTGCTAGATTTCCTGGTATTAAAAAGAAAGCATTGTGCAGGAAGAAACGGGTAACATTGAGCTTTCAAAACTAATTGTTTTTAGATTGACTGACATTAACTTTGAATGTATTGACAGTTTTAGGTCGAAAGCAACATGTTTATGGGCTACAATATGATACTTAACTCTTTTTTTACTTGTCGATTCACCGTAAAGATTAAGCTTTGGTTGGGACTCTTAATATATTTGTGATGCAATTGTTAAAGAATTGGTTATTGTGATTAATTACTTTTATATTTATTGGGTAGATGTGATTAAATGATTATTTTTTCTCTCTTCTAAATAAATCATTTAACATGTTTTAGGATTTAGACTCGTTTAATTAAATTGTTTGATCTTTTATAGTAAATGTAATAAATCCCGTGATAATGTACAATTTCCGGTTCTATTATAGAATCACTAGCAAATGTAATATATATATATATATATATATATATAATAACAGGGCTACATCTCTGTTATCATTGGTGTATTCATATTAAGAAATGCAGTCGAAAGCCATTGTATGTCATAAAAAGCTTTATTTAATGTTATGCTGGTGGTCATAATAGTTCACATCCGCACTCCTCAAAGGAGGGGGTGTGGACAAGATTCCGGATGGTTCCGGCAGATGTTTATTGGAACACGTTATTCAGCAAGAGACTTGCGAAAACCTTCGGTCCCGCATTAAATAGTACAGAGATTGGTGTAATTAGGTCCCAGTCGTACATGCCTTTGTAACTCTACGCATTATGGAGAATCATTTACTGCTTCCTAATATGGAAGTGAAAAAGGGACAAGATTCTAAAAATAACTCCTCCTTTGAAATATAAATCTAATTATAATTCAATGGTATGTTTTCAGCCTTGAATTCCCAATATAGAATATTTCTACGCTTACTCTTTAACAAAGACATTTTATGAAATCGAAAGAGTTTTAATTCTTTTATTAATACAAAAGTATTTATTATTTTTGCATTATATATATATATATATATATATATATACATCTGCATCCCACTTACCGAAAAAAAGTTGCTCATTAATCATGCAATGTATAATTTCGGAATGTGTTTTGTCCCCAAAACTATGGCCACTGTTATAGAATAACTAAAATTACTGATTAGCAAAGTATGAAATGCTTAATACACTGGTGGACAAAATTAAGAGATGGAAGACATTTCCCCAAATATCTAAAAAAATACTGAATATAAATAAATGAAATTTGGCATGGATATAGCTTATTCCATGGTAATAAGTATGCAAAACAAAAATGAAAGTGCCATTCACTGTCAAGACCTATTGCCAATAAATCCAATGTAGTCTGAACTTAAGGATAAAAGATGACAATAAAAGTGAGGCTTGTACAGTGTGTGTTGTCTCTAGTATGGTGTATGGTCACACCTGACAGACAGACAGCATGCACAACGATTATACATGCTGTTGATAAGGGAGTTAAGGAGGACTTGTGGAAGACTTTCCCATTCTTCCACTAGAGCAATTTTTAACTCCAGAATGGTTCTGGGGGGAGGTTGGCGCATCGCAATAGCTCTCCCAAGAGCATCCCAAGCATGCTCAATAGGATTCAGGTCAGGAAATTTGGCTGGCCAATCCATTCGTTGAATATTCTCGCTTTCCAGATACTCATCAACCATGAGAGCCCTATGTGGTAGAGCATTGTCGTTCATAAAAATGAACTCAGGGCCAACAGCGCCTCTGAAAAGACGCACATAAGGCTCTAGAACCTCCTTCCTGTACCTCTGGGCATTCACGGAACCATTGTCAAACACATGGAGCGGTGTGCGGGTTTCTTGCATGTGTGAAAATGCTTTCCATCTCTTAATTTTGTCCACTAGTGTATTTCACACTGGCAAAGTATGAAATATACATATTCAATTCGTTACATGTATGTCCCGTCAAGAGGCATATCACATTTTATCCACCAATCAAGCTCAAAATTAGTCGTTAAAATTTTTCGCTTAGCTATTAAAAGTGTCAAAATGTACAATAATACTTGCATTTGTTAAACTAACATTTAGTTCTACACACAGAACAATCATCGCTAAGTACAGCATTATATTTTTTTAATACTGTGTCCAAATCGGAAAACGCACGAAGAGTATATTATAAAAAATCAATTACATTTTTTAACAAATTTATGCCAACTACAGAAGCCGCGCCAGGAACTAAAACAAAAACTCAATAGAAAGAAACTAACTGAAGAGTCGATTTCGGAGGCACTTTGTTTCAAGGCTAAAAAATTTCTCCAAACAGTCAATATAATTAAAACATTCGCTACAGTGCCTTTTCACATATTTTTCCTTTTTTCTCCCTATATGCAATCTCAAGCCTGAATGCATCACATTATTAAGATTTCTGCAAAACTCTACCTTATTATGGTACTGTTATTATAGTTCGACATAGAAATGATTTTTCTTAGAGATTTGTCGCTAATAGTTATAACAATCTATAAAATATCCTCTAATAAGATTTGTTGATAATAAGAAAATTTTTATCTTTTTGTATTTTAGTATAAGAGCCTGTAATAAATTATTTTAAAAAAGGAAAAATTTGTAATGGGATTATAAAAAAATCGTTTCGAGACTAGTTGTGAAACACATAAGATTCAAAGAATTGTTTTAGTAATATATAGCGATAATTTGATAAAAGAAAAAAAAAATGTTAGATTCTTTTTCTTTACTATCTACATTTAAACTTAATTTTTTATTTTCCAAATTTAAATGAACTACCAAAGAAAATCGAAGACTCCACCAAAAAAATTTTTATTCAATATCTTCCACTTTACTTCAAATGAAATTTTAAGAGACACGCTGAACTAAGAAACGAATTGGTAAATATATATACTACTGGCCATTAAATTGGCCAGGAAGGAATGCAAATAACAGAATGATATTTATTGGGCACATACATTATAGTTGGAAGAACAAGTGATTAAATTTTCTGGATCTTTGGATGTATGGATTCTGAGGAATCAGTACTCAGAGAAGCCTCCCCTAGCAGCAATAACAGCAGTTATTCTCCTGGGCATCGAGTAGAACAGAGATTGGATAGAATGGACGGATACAGCTTTCCGTGCAGCTTCAACGTCATGCCACAATTCATAGACCGTAGTGACTAACGAGTGGTGGCGTGCCAGTCATTCGGCAACTATTGACCAGACGTTTTCAATGGGTGATAGATCTGGAGAACATGTTGGTCAGGGCAACAAGGAAACATGTTATGCCTTCAAGGAAGATCAGGACAGTGCGGGCAACATGTCGTCTCGCATTGTCCTGCTGAAACGTAGCGTTATGGAAGCCTCGAAGATAAGGCAGAGCAACTGGCTCTAAACATCAGAAATGTAACGGCTGCTGTTCTAAGTACCGGCAATGCAAACAATGATGATGAGCCAGTATGACGATGTTGAATGCGAATTAATAGGATTTTAATGAATGTGAAAATTTTAGATTACTACTTTAAGGGTACTTTATCAAATCTAATATGAAGAATATTTCCTCATTTAAACAAAATAGTATGCTCATTAATTTAAACTTTTTCATGGGCTTGCTTTTTGAAAGGCCTGCTCTCTGAAAATTATTATTAACATATTAATTTTTATTAACATTTAAAACTCAATTTAGCAATTGCTGTCATCATTTATAGTGTCAATATTTTTTTTAAGTTTAAAAATAACTTTTCTCTAAATATATATCATCGTCCTCTTATAAATAGTTAAATAGAAAGGAAACGTTGCAGCTTACAGAAAACTACATTCTATGGATTAGAATTTATTTCCTCATAAAATAATCGATTATTCAAAAAAAAATTCTTTTATCTTTATCAAACAGCAAGGAATCGTTTAATGCTCATCAATCCAACCTGACCAATAACCTCCAATTTCAGAATTATCTCACCAGATTTTGGTATTGTTTTAACCGAGGTCAAACGCAAGGTTACCAAAATGCGCACCCATTGCCTCACATTAAGCTCTCGTCGTCTAGTTATCCACTCTAATCCTCCAGGTAACGCCTACTACAATCTTAAAAATTAAGTAGGTCATTTTTTCTCTCGTTTAATTCCCTTTCGAATTAAAATTCGAAGGTATTTTTCCGTAGACTCATTCGCTTCGTTTATAAAAAGCAATAATGTTAAATGTTCTTGAAAGTATGAACAATTTTTCAATACTTTATATTCAGCAATGGATTTTCCGGGACGTAGAATTTGCACTCTACATTGACATTTTATTGAAATTTTATTATTTTTAAATTTGTGTATATTTAAAAGTAAATTCAAATACAGAAAGCTTACCAAAGAAAAATTATTGGATTTTTGTAGAAATATCTACTTGCAGGAAAAATTCTGTTTTGAAATTGATAGTTTCTCCACACTTATTTTCTCAATATATATGTCGGAATTTCTTCATTTTAAAATTTTTTTATGTTATTCGAAGGCTTTGTCTTCGTATGAAATAATGCAGTAAATAATGTGTAATTTTTTTAAGGACTGAGTTACTCCTGACTTTTAGCATTCATCTTTCTTCAGCCTGCGCATTGTGGCTGAAATCTGATTTGAAATATATTTTAATATGTTTATTTGTTATGGATGAAATCTGATTTGATATATATTATTTGAAATGTATGATTTGAGATTTGAAATGAGAACTGAAAATGACTTAACATCTTTAGGAAATAAACCCACATTTTTGGGGAAATGAAAGTTTCTGTGATCTAGTTTTTTTAGTATTTGAAAAATTAATTAAACACTGTATTTGGTTTTATTTGATTATACAAAATTTGAGAATTATTTATTGATTATAATTAATTTCCTTCTGTGATAAAACACCTCCAAATTTAGAGTTAATTTTAAGATTTTAACTTTTTTTTTGAGTATTTAAACTGTTAGAACGTTTTTTTAGTCCGTATGATTCCTTCCCCCCAAAAAATAGGACATAACATTTATTAAAACTTTGTTTTGAAATTAAGATACTTCAAACAAAAGCTTCCTGTATTTTTATAGGCTAAAGACCTTAAAAATCCAATTTTTAATCCATTTAATTAGCACCAAATTCGATGCAAGAATTTTTGCAAGATTGTTACATTTATGATTTATAATGCAACATGTGAGCTCTAAGCTAATATTTTTAAAAGCATTTCCTATTGTTTTGCATTGAACTTTGCTTTCATTTAACAACAAGCTAAAAATTATCATAATTATACTACGTCGCATAAATGTTATACTAATATTTGTATGACATTTTCTAGAAATTCAATAGCTCATAAACAGTACTTGTGATCTTGGAATATGTTCAAATAATAATTTTGCAGTTGAATGAATTTTGTTTTCACTTTAAATATTAGCACTACTTAGCAAGTATTCTTCACTTGGAAGAAATAACAGATACAAAAAGTTACTGAAGCCTTTTTTTTTTCGAAGTCTACATAGCTAAATTTTTAATCTAAGTAATTGAAGTGAATATTTAAACTGTCAATAGAAATACAATGCTAAGTTCAAAATATTCTTTTTTAAAAATTTAATTTAGAAAGCATCGTATTAAACTTTTGTCATAACAACAATAAACGATAACTAAAAACGAGTGAGATTATCAAAAAAGACAATATATAATGCAACTTGATAAATGAGATTTATTGAAATTTATTTAAAATTTATCTTTTTTTTTTAGTTGGAAAAAGATGCGTAAAATACGTTTTACAAGTATTTTAAATTACAATGCACATCGATTCATTTATGTTCCAATTTCCATTTTCTTTTTAATTTTCCTTGTAAGAAAATTTGTAATGGAAAAAATGAAATTTAAATATCTATGCTGCTTAAGCTAAAGAAAAATTAATCTTCATCGAATTTCGGTACAAAATGTTTTTAAGTTATGGAAAGTTTTCTCAAAATTGTAAACTATAAACTATTATTTTTTTAAACTTAATAATTTAATTATAATTTAGTTATGTTTTAAATTTAGTTTGTTAATAATTTAGGTATGTTTTATACATAACTTCAGATTTGCTGAAAACAAATTTAAAAAAATTTTGAAAAACTTTAAAATAATTTAAAAAAATTTAATAATGCATCTCATTAAAACTGTACACATGTGAGAATTTTTTTTTTACAATTGTAGTGTAGTTGATGCAATTAGTAACAGTACATTATAATTATTAACAGTAGTACAACATAAATTATTATTGTAAAGATGATATAACTACAATCAAGTCTATTATGATAAAAACTATAATAAATTGTCATACGATAAGTAGTAATTGTGATAAAAAAAAATCCTTTATATAGAAAAGCCAATTAACATTTTATTTTTATGAATGCTTCTATATTTGAATGAATATATATATATATATATATATATATATATATATATATATATATATATATATATATATATATATATATATATATATATATATATATATATATATATATATATATATATATATATATATATAAACGAAATATAATATTGGGAAGTTCTACGTATTTGCAATTATTTTTATATTTAATGAAATGCGGTTAAATTCTTCTCTGGTCTTCTAAAAAATTCTGGTAGTGTTATTGTACTGTATGGCAATGACAATGACATTTCCGGTTTAAGAAAAATCATATTTTGGTTGTGGTAATAGTTAAAAATTAAAATATATGGTATTTAAACCATTTATTTAGTATTTTTTTCGTTTAAATGGTAACGGTTTACCGTAAATTTGGGTTCAAAAACTATAGTTTCTATTATAAACGCGTAGATAGTAAAAAAAATACACAACTAAAAATAAATTTAGCCGAATTAATGGTTTTTATACCATGTTTTAAAATATCATGATAAAATGACCAAATTTTATCTCATTCTATAAAACCATATTCCATTGTTAATTTTTCCAAAATCATTACCAAAGCGATTTTGCAAAATTTACAGAGCTTTTTGGTGTTACCATAGAGCCATAAACGCGGCTAATTTTACTATATTCTGGTATTTTTGATCATAATTTGTTCTTTGTGTATAAAAACAAGGCTTTAAAAACACCCAAATTTAACAGAAGGTTAAAAACGGCGTGAAATGATTATATATAAACTAAACTACAATTGGTATGCCAATAATGTAAATCACCCTTTTTTGAAAATTTCTCTGTCCTCTATGAATTATTTATCAATTTCTGATGAAAATTTTGTAAATAAACAACTTTCTTTTTCAGCTTTAGATACTGATGACATACCGGTGAAGAAACAAGTATTTGAATTACTGTCGGCACTGTGTGTTTATCGCTCAGACGGCTACACAAGGGCTTTGGAAACATTGGAATATTATAAAGTATGAATAAATATTTTTCTGTTTTCAATGTAAATTCATTCGAGATTTATCTCATTTTATTTGAATGTGTTTATTGTCCAGGTGTACAAAATCTATTTCTTAACCTTCCAAGTTTTCGCACCATTATGTAAATGTACTCACGAACAGGTGTGTTGTTAACGTGATGTTTATTCTGATTTTGCGATGTTTTAAAATAAATAAAATTATTAAAAATTTTACACTTTCTGGTTCGGAAATAAAATTTTAAATATGAGTGTTTCGCAACAACTACCGTTATAAGAAGAAATTATTAAAGTAGTAGGAAACCGATTATCCGGAACGATCGGGACCATCGCTATTCCGGATAACTGATTTTTCCGGTTTTCTGAATCGCTACAAAAAGCCGTTTTTTTTATTGTTAAACCCAACTAAAAAAAAAAAAAAAATTTGGAAATAATCTTTAAAAAAAAGAAAAAACGATGAAGTAATAATGATTAATTCCAAATGATAATAAGGTAAACATCTTTAAAAAAAGAAAGAAAAGTCCTAAAATCTTATGAGGATAAAAAATTTAAAAATGGTAAGAAAATTTATCGAATTTCGTTCCGGTTTCTTGGTTTTCCGGTTTTCTGATTTCCGGATAACGGGTTCTGAACTGTATTATAGACAACATTGAAGCACGTGAAAGGAAATTACTTTCAAAACCAGAAAATGTAAAATAATTAATAAATAGCATTTGAATTGAAATAATTGCTAAAAAATGTTTGTCTCAACTGTAGTTGTTTAAGATGCATTTAGATGCACTTCTCAACTTTTCTTTTCGCAACAGCAACCGTAATTAGAAGAAATTACTTTATTAAAGATACCATTGAAGAGGCTAAAAAGAAATCTTAGTTTCTAATCAGGAAGATTAAAATAATTAATAAATATATGAATAGAAATAATTACTAAAAAAGTTTTTCACAGCTGTAGTTGCTTAAGATGCATTAAAGGTCCAGAAAGTTTGAATAAATTTAGAGATTCATACATAAAAATTTCTTATAAACCAGTTAATATAGCTATTAAATAATATATCATTTTTATGCCATAATTATTACAACTATACTGATTTGAAATACTTCATTAACATTTTCAACGAAAGCTTTAAATAAGAAAAAGCAACGTACTCAATTTTCAGGAATTATATTAGGTGATATGATTATCTGTTACCTTTTCAGTTTTTGAAGAAGAAAAACTAATAAAACTTTAAAATTTCGTTTGAAATTTCTCATATTCTCTATGAGTGGCTACTTCAGATGATAAAAAATGGATGTGAGACTCTGGATAAATTCTAAATCTCATTGTAAAAAGGTTCTAAGTAACGTTTTTGAAAGAATTTTGGTTTCTTTGGAAAGTTCTAATTTTAGAACTTTAATGCACGAATTTATTTTCCTTTGCCCCTATAATTGCACCTTTTAGCTCTAATTTATTTTGCCAAGTCTTTAAAATTTGTAGTTCTCAATAGATGGCGATACAATGGTTCAGCGTAGAATGGTGCAATGAATAAAAAAGCCATATTTAATAACAATCAAATTTAATAAGTATAAACTATAAAACAGACAAATATGATAGTGTGTTATTTGTTAGTCTTCCTAATAAGCTTCCCATCTCAAGTGATTCATAATCCTAATTATTATGCACGATTCCAGCTCCCTCTTTGGTCAGGTAGAAATGTGCAACAGGTACTAAGGGAGAATCTGAGTGTTTTCAGACTTATAACAAAATGTCTTCGGCAAAAAACAGTCAATGGATAACCTTAGAAAGCCTTTCATTTAACAGCCAATTAAGTCGCCAAGAGTGAGAACAAACGTAAAAATATTGAATGAATGTTGAAAATTTATAGATTTTGCCAAGCATAGGTACGAACAAATAATATGAAATTCATAATTCATTTTCTTATAAAAAAAAGAGTTAAGTTTAAACTTCATAGTTATCCCCGTGGCAGAATTGCGGCGACACGGCGACATTGTCGCAGAACGTTACAGAGTTTTTGCTGAAAGATTTCACGGCGCGGATTTACGGAATAAGTTTAATTTTTCGTTCTGCATAATTTTTTCGAAAATGTTTCCTTTTTTTTCCTGCATAATTTTTTTTCGAAGATGTTTTTCTTGTGCATCAGAGAGGAAAGAAATAATCATGATTTTTCTATCCTCATTTGAGTTTTTAAAAGAAATCGGTAATGACTGGCTTCAGCCACTATTTCAAATTAATAATATAAAATAAAAAAATCAGAAATCGCGAAAGTTTAAATGATAGTTCGCTCTAGAAATGATGTTCTTCTTTCTTTCATTTTTTTTCCTTCTTTAAAGAACACCACATTTTACATGCACTTATTTGAGTATCTCTTTTTTAAAGAGTCCTATTCACATTATTCTTTATTTTTGGAGTTACTGGACGGATTTTACGATTTTTTATTTATGTACGAATTTTAATTTATGTATGAATTTTAATTTAGTTACGAATTTTAATTTGTGTAATGATTTATAAAATTCGAAAGAGGAAATAGTGCATTTTTCCGCCTACAAAAGGCGAGAATATCGCCTGTGATATTAGAATTTAAAAATATATTATTTATAATTAAAATTTTTTATACATTTTTATTTTATACTTTCTTCTGTAAACACAACGTTTCTGTTCTAAATGACGAAAAATCCAGCAAGTTTCTTCCATAATGGAAAAAAATAAATAAAACCAGCTCAGACGAAATAAATTTCTCCCAATACCAGTGACATAAACTCTTTTTAAAATAAATAAATAATTTAATAGTGATGAATCTGTGTTTTTCTTTAGTGTTTTCAGAAGTGTAGTAAACTTTATTTACAGTCATAAAAAAAAGTATTTAAATATAGTAATCAAATTTAAAATAAGTGCAATTAAATTAACAAATGACACAATAGTCTTAATCGCAACTACAAATTAAATTTTTTTTTCTCCGAAATTACAAATTAATTTTAATAATCAACCAAATTTTCATAATTAAATGCCAATCAGTATGAATACTCAAAACTACTTTAGATAATATGATAAAGGTATGTCTGAATAAATATTTTTAATTCAAATTTTATTTTCACATCATCATTAAATTATTAGTAAATTATAAAATTAACTTATACAAATTTAATTGCTAATTTTCATTCTGAAATAATTGTATTTTCAATTGCAAGTTATTAAATAATTACATACAATTTAAAATATTGATAAATCGGTAATTAATTTTAAAGGTAGCATATTAAATTCAAACTGAAATTGCAAACTTTCCGGTAGAAATAATTTATCTCACTCTTTATACATAAAAAAAACTTATGGGCCGCCAAAGCTGTTTTAGGTGTTCAACTTTACATTTGGTTTAGAAATTTAAAGTCAAAAAAGTGTATAAAAATATACAGGAAGTACGATAGAATAACAAAATTTGTCATTAGATTACTAGTTCGGAAATAATAAACTGTTAAACTTGTGGTAAAAAAATATCCTTTAAAAAAAATATTGTGGGAAAAGAAACAATGATGAATGAGAAGTTGTCACGGGAGTAGGGGAAGGGAGAAAGCAGAGGGGATAGCCTCCCTGTTGATATAATGAAATGTGATATATTATGAAACAATATATATTATTTTATAATATTAGTTTTATAAAATACCATGAATATATTATAAAATATAATTAATAATATATGCATAAAAAATGGTCCTTTATGTATCAAATTAATTTAACGAAACGAGTACTAATATAAAACAAAAATTTTTTTAAATTATAAATAAGGTGTGGATATTTTGTTATTTTATAATTAATTTTTCTACTTTATATTTCTGTATAAGCGTGGTTACTTATAAAAATATGTATAAAATGTAAGCATAAATAATGATCCATTGTGTATTAAATAATTAAAATTATAACAAGATTGCGCATAAATTTTATCATTTTATACGTTAAAAAGGGTAATTTTTCATTCATATATAATTAATTATATCATTTTATGCATAAATTTAATACATATTTCATGCAGAAAAATATTTATAAAAAAAATTAGATACTGAATAACGTATAATGTATAAAAAATAATTTACACGGTATGAAAAAATATATTTTTTGTCAATATTGAATTAATACCAAAAAAAAAAATTTTTTTAAATTATTAAACTACCTTTTAACAATTGTTTTTGTTTCTTTTCTTTTATAGTTCTCAGCCGCTTTTTTTTTTCAGTTACTTTAAATTTATCTACTTTAATTTGAGAATAAGCAAGTCACCCACAGTGATTTCGACACATATAGACCAAAATTTATATTTTGAAAGAAACCTATTGAAATAGACAATTCAAAGATCATTGCCTTATCAAGCAATTGATGTATTCGGCGTTTTCGTCGAAGGTGGCCTCTTCCTTCGCAGCTGCATCCGTCACAACAGGCTTCGAACAGGGAGACGTCCTTTAATTTAAAAGAAGAAGAAGAAAAAATAAGAAATAATAAAATTCAGGGCAAGCAGGGTGGTATACGCATCGGTAGCGGATGAGAAATGTAATAAATCATACCTACTGGAGACAAGCCGCACATTCGAGAAATGCATCATAATAAGGAACCACTTAAGTCATCATTATTTGAAAGAAGGGAAAAAAAAGAACAGTTATTCCAAATTCCAGGCCCCTTTGATGAACTCGTACCGAAACTTGCAATTATATCAGTGAGATTAAAAGAGCAGGCAATGCAGTTTCAAATTCGCTAGTATGATGTTGTGTTATCTTGCGCTCTGGATCTCAAAATTTCTGTAAGTTCTGAAACTAATAAGATTTATGGATAGATGGATATGGTACAGAATAAAAGCGGGCATATCTAAATGAATCATTTTTTTTTGAAAAGCTAAGGATTGCGTTGCGTAAAAAATTACAAATAAAGTAGTTTTTTTTTTAAATCTACTTTATGAATAAATTGGAATGTTTATTATGAATATGTTTTTGCGAATGCGTAGTTTTTTCCCACGAATATACAAAGTCGTTGGTCAAATTATTAGACGCTTTTAGATTCTGTGTAAAATCTTAATTATCAGGTGATACTATATCTTAATTATCAAGTTTCAAATTCACTAGTATGATGTTGTGTTATCTTGCGCTCTGGATCTCAAAATTTCTGTAAGTTCTGAAACTAATAAGATTTATGGATAGATGGATATGGTACAGAATAAAAGCGGGCATATCTAAATGAATCATTTTTTTTTGAAAAGCTAAGGATTGCGTTGCGTAAAAAATTACAAATAAAGTAGTTTTTTTTTTAAATCTACTTTATGAATAAATTGGAATGTTTATTATGAATATGTTTTTGCGAATGCGTAGTTTTTTCCCACGAATATACAAAGTCGTTGGTCAAATTATTAGACGCTTTTAGATTCTGTGTAAAATCTTAATTATCAGGTGATACTATATCTTAATTATCAAGTTTCAAATTCACTAGTATGATGTTGTGTTATCTTGCGCTCTGGATCTCAAAATTTCTGTAAGTTCTGAAACTAATGAGATTTATGGATAGATGGATATGGTACGGAATAAAAGCGGGCATATCTAAATGAATCATTATTTTTTTTTAAAGCTAAGGATTGCGCTGCGTTAAAAATTACAATTAAAGTAGTTTTTTTTTAAGTATATATACACTATGAATAAATTGGAATGTTTATTATGAATATGTTTTTGTGAATGCGTAGTTTTTTTCCCCACGAATATACAAAGTCGTTGGTCAAATTATTAGACGCTTTTAGATTCTGTGTAAAATCTTAATTATCAGGTGATACTATATCTTAATTATCAAGTTTCAAATTCACTAGTATGATGTTGTGTTATCTTGTGCTCTGGATCTCAAAATTTCTGTAAGTTCTGAAACTAATGAGATTTATGGATAGATGGATATGGTACGGAATAAAAGCGGGCATATCTAAATGAATCATTATTTTTTTTTAAAGCTAAGGATTGCGCTGCGTTAAAAATTACAATTAAAGTAGTTTTTTTTTAAGTATATATACACTATGAATAAATTGGAATGTTTATTATGAATATGTTTTTGTGAATGCGTAGTTTTTTTCCCCACGAATATACAAAGTCGTTGGTCAAATTATTAGACGCTTTTAGATTCTGTGTAAAATCTTAATTATCAGGTGATACTATATCTTAATTATCAAGTTTCAAATTCACTAGTATGATGTTGTGTTATCTTGTGCTCTGGATCTCAAAATTTCTGTAAGTTCTGAAACTAATGAGATTTATGGATAGATGGATATGGTACGGAATAAAAGCGGGCATATCTAAATGAATCATTATTTTTTTTTAAAGCTAAGGATTGCGCTGCGTTAAAAATTACAATTAAAGTAGTTTTTTTTTAAGTATATATACACTATGAATAAATTGGAATGTTTATTATGAATATGTTTTTGCGAATGCGTAGTTTTTTCCCACGAATATACAAAGTCGTTGGTCAAATTATTAGACGCTTTTAGATTCTGTGTAAAATCTTAATTATCAGGTGATACTATATCTTAATTATCAAGTTTCAAATTCTTCTACATTATTTCCTAGAAGCTACATTATTTCCTAGTTCGATAAGATTTTAAGATGATTACTTTAAGTTAGATCAATAAATATTTTCTATAAAATCATTTTAACATTAATTTTAATTCATAAAGGCAGAAGAATCCGTTGGTTCTATGAACCATTCAGAGTGCGGGACAAGGACCCATATTTAAATACTACTTTCTACAAAGTTCATCCTCCATCCAGACTCCCATCTCTATGAATTAGCCGAAAAAACTTTCCAAAAAGTTTGAGATTTGTGGGTCTTGATTACAACTTCATAGTTTCCTAATTCTCGTTGTCTCTTTCTTAAACACTTCCAATCCATTTTCACAATTTTTTTTCATCTTTTTATTGTTATTTGTGGAATGATCTATCTTTTTTTTTTTCTTGAACAAGACGGTGTGTGAATGGATCGGATATGATTGAGTAAATCAGATTTTAACTTAAAATATTCACTACACAAATTAAACTTATGCGAAACTAAATGAGTCAGTAAGTGTCTCTTTAAATTATCATTTCGAGAAAGATCTCTTTACATTCTTCACATTCAAAAGTTTCTCGATTTTTCATGAGTTTTTAAATGTCTACTCAAGTTACACTTTCGATTAAATCTCTTATCACATAAACGACATTTAAAGTCTTTTTCATTTGAGTGAATTTTCAAATGTTGAACCATATTCTTTTTACGCGTGTCTATTTTTCCACATATTTCACATATCTACAAAGTAAAATAAAACGCTATTTGAATATCATACTACATTAACTCAATGAATGATTAAAAAAAGTTAAAGTATTCTACAGAAAAGGATTATTTTTTTAAAATTGTTAAGTTCTTAAAAGTTAATATCGTTTTTTTTTTCGAAAAAAAAATTTATTGATAAATTGATTGAAAAATTGATTTTCGAAAAAAAAAACGATATTAACTTTATATAACTCGATATTAAATATGTCGTTACTCATTTTCTAATAGAAAATAAAATTAAAGTTATTAATGTATTTATTTTAATAAAAATATGATTGAATAAACACCGTAGATATATTGATATATATATATATATATATATATATATATATTAGTTTTTAATTAGATAATAATTTGTTTCATAAATGATTTATAGAAAACTAATAAAATTTATATTTCTTAAATATCTATATTAATATGTGGTGGAGTTCTTGCAAAACTAAAAATTAAGTGAAATCAAAGGCATCTGTTCAGTTTTCAACTAACAACCATTCATTGCTAATATCATATTCATATTTTCATCATTAGTGTGATTGCGTAATATAACTACTATTTATGTTAGTATTTTTTCAAAACGATGAAGCATTCAACGAAGCCAAGTCCCGTACTTGTCGTCATACTAAGTGTAGAAGGTTTTCGTGGTTTTCCTCCTCATATAACATGGGTACTCACAAAGTCCTTTTCAGAAAATATTTTTATTTTTCTAAAAAAAATTTTTTACATTTCAGAAAATATTTCCTATTTTTATGAAAATTTTCTATCTTTTAGTTCAATATGTTTGCTTTTTGTAAAAAAATCCTAGTTTTGTAAAAAATATTTCAAACTTTTTATAAACATTTTCCAATTTTCAGAAAATATCTTTACTATTGAGGGTAACTTTCTAATATTTTTATTTTTTGTAAAAATAATATCTATCTCTTAAGAAAATAATTTTATTTTTGTAAAAAATTTCTAGTTTTTTAAAGTAAAACCTTAAGTTTTTACTCTGATCTCTGTACATTCACAGGATACTGGTTAACAAAGCCAAGCCCACTTTTTGTCGTCGGACTAAGCGTAGGAGGTTTTCGTGGCTTTCCTATTCATATAACATGGGTACTCACAAAGTCCACTTCGAAGACATGTATTGTCTCAAGATCTAGGGGTTCTCTTGTCTTCTGGGTTCAATAATGACAAAGACAATATTGATAGCCGTATATACGAGCGACGGTTATAAAATAAAATCTGCAATTGTATATTTAATTGATAAATATCTAATCTTATAAAAATAATATTCATTGATTTAAAAACGTCCTTAACCTCAACACGTGTATGGTCAGTACCGTTGCCATCCAGAGAAAGTTATAATAACATTAAGAGGGGCAGAAATAATTATTTAATAACTGTCAAAAGGTTAAGTGAAAAATATATCGATGAACAGTAGGATGATATCGTTATCAAATCCTTTTCATTTATACACGTGTTCAGAATACAAAAGTTAAACTTATTAACACATATCTAACCAAGCATTCGTGGGTCAGTGGTTATGATATCCAACTACTGACCCACGAAGGCTTTTTAATGGCGCGAGTTCGATCCTCAGCCTTAATTATATTTAATAAATAATATTAAAACAGATTTAAATATTAAAATAGATTTAAAGTCATTTTATTCCCACATAGATGGCGCCACTAGATCAAAAGCATGTGTATGATATTTGTTATGTAATAAAAGATGACGTCATTACTTCATAATACACAATTTCTATCCCAAATAACAAAGTTTCTAAGTGTTGCCATCCTTAAAAACTAATATTGAAATAATAAGTGTTGCCACCCTCAAAAAACTAATAAATTAAATAATATTTAAAAAAACGAAACTAAATTAAAAACAGAAACCAAAACTTAAAATATATTAGGCTTAAGAAAAAAAAAAGAAATAAGCTCCCCATGACGCTGCAGACGAAGTTTCAGGCGGGCAGAAATAAGTATACGGGCAGAAATAAGCAACATCCGGTTGTAGGCGGGCAGAAATAAGCAACTTCCGGTTGGGGTAGAAATAAGCTCCCGTTGACTTTCTATGATGACGTCACTTCCGTCCCCTATATCGCGGCCCTTACTACTTATGTTTTTGCGAATGCGTAGTTTTTTCCCACGAATATACAAAGTCGTTGGTCAAATTATTAGACGCTTTTAGATTCTGTGTAAAATCTTAATTATCAGGTGATACTATATCTTAATTATCAAGTTTCAAATTCACTAGTATGATGTTGTGTTATCTTGTGCTCTGGATCTCAAAATTTCTGTAAGTTCTGAAACTAATGAGATTTATGGATAGATGGATATGGTACGGAATAAAAGCGGGCATATCTAAATGAATCATTATTTTTTTTTAAAGCTAAGGATTGCGCTGCGTTAAAAATTACAATTAAAGTAGTTTTTTTTTAAGTATATATACACTATGAATAAATTGGAATGTTTATTATGAATATGTTTTTGCGAATGCGTAGTTTTTTCCCACGAATATACAAAGTCGTTGGTCAAATTATTAGACGCTTTTAGATTCTGTGTAAAATCTTAATTATCAGGTGATACTATATCTTAATTATCAAGTTTCAAATTCACTAGTATGATGTTGTGTTATCTTGCGCTCTGGATCTCAAAATTTCTGTAAGTTCTGAAACTAATAAGATTTATGGATAGATGGATATGGTACAGAATAAAAGCGGGCATATCTAAATGAATCATTTTTTTTTGAAAAGCTAAGGATTGCGTTGCGTAAAAAATTACAAATAAAGTAGTTTTTTTTTTAAATCTACTTTATGAATAAATTGGAATGTTTATTATGAATATGTTTTTGCGAATGCGTAGTTTTTTCCCACGAATATACAAAGTCGTTGGTCAAATTATTAGACGCTTTTAGATTCTGTGTAAAATCTTAATTATCAGGTGATACTATATCTTAATTATCAAGTTTCAAATTCACTAGTATGATGTTGTGTTATCTTGCGCTCTGGATCTCAAAATTTCTGTAAGTTCTGAAACTAATAAGATTTATGGATAGATGGATATGGTACAGAATAAAAGCGGGCATATCTAAATGAATCATTTTTTTTTGAAAAGCTAAGGATTGCGTTGCGTAAAAAATTACAAATAAAGTAGTTTTTTTTTTAAATCTACTTTATGAATAAATTGGAATGTTTATTATGAATATGTTTTTGCGAATGCGTAGTTTTTTCCCACGAATATACAAAGTCGTTGGTCAAATTATTAGACGCTTTTAGATTCTGTGTAAAATCTTAATTATCAGGTGATACTATATCTTAATTATCAAGTTTCAAATTCACTAGTATGATGTTGTGTTATCTTGTGCTCTGGATCTCAAAATTTCTGTAAGTTCTGAAACTAATGAGATTTATGGATAGATGGATATGGTACGGAATAAAAGCGGGCATATCTAAATGAATCATTATTTTTTTTTAAAGCTAAGGATTGCGCTGCGTTAAAAATTACAATTAAAGTTGTTTTTTTTTAAGTATATATACACTATGAATAAATTGGAATGTTTATTATGAATATGTTTTTGTGAATGCGTAGTTTTTTTCCCCACGAATATACAGTCCTTGGATAAATTATTAGACGCATTTAGATTCTGTGTAAAATCTTAATTATCAGGTTCATACTATACAGCTTTATTGTTTCTGAACGGCTGAAACCTGTTAGCACTTGTTTACGTTCGTGTATCAATTGGTCAACATTATAATGCAATACGTTAAAAATAAATACAAATAGGAAATACATAAAAAATCTCCTGAATAAAAACCCATTACATGTATGTTTAAATCTAAAAATATTGCATATAAACTCGTTCAAAACGTGTAATTATTAAAAAACTACACTGCGTCTAATAATTTGGTTGAATTATTATAATATAGTAATATAATACCTGATATAATAAAAATTGTATATTTATATAATATATCGTTTAATTTATCCAATCGTCGAATTTATATTATATATGATCCAATTTAACCAATTGATACACGAACGTTAACAAGTGCAAACCGGTTTCAGTCGCGTAAAAACAATAAAGCTGTATAGTATCATTTGATAACTAAGATTTTACATAGAATCTTATAGTGTGTCTAATAATTTAGCCAGGGACTATATTGGAGTATGCGGTGCAAACAAAATACCGATAACGTAAATATATATTATATTTTTAAGTTTGTTACTTGTTTAAAATTTTCATCACGTTACATGACTTAAAATTAAGAAGTTCAAGTTTATGAAGTAAAACTGCGTTAGTATATTAGGGGCTTAGCTTAAGGGGCCCCACAAAGTTTTCGTAAATATTGTGGGATCCCCCACCTTAAAAATTTTTAGATGCCCTGGGGTAAATGATCTATGTTTTGATAAACAAAATATATTCATAACAAAAACGTCCAACATATTTACGAAAACATATAAGAAAAAAACTATAGTCCAAAACACCAGAATATGGTAAAATTTACCGTGTTTCTGACTCTATGAAAACGTCAAAAATTTCGCTAGTTTTTACCGAAGCTCTTTGATAATGATTATAAACATTAACAATAAATAAAGTCCATGAATTTTAGTTTTTACATATGCCAATGTTTTAAGCCTATGTGATAAATACTTTAAATCACAATTTCTGAAATTCCAAGATTTTTATCTTATAAGGACAATAATACATGCTCTAACTCACCAGTTCCCAAATACTGTTCTGAAGACAGTATTTGGGAACTGTTTTTCGTGGAAAAGGTTTTCGTGGAGAAGTTGAAGGGATTTCAAAAGTGAGGACTCTTTTTTTTTTTTAAACAGTTTTTTTTTTAAAAAATATGTAAAAATAAGTTATTTATGTGTGAAACGAGCAGTTATGTTTAGATCCAACCTATATTTTATTTATTACTTAACATTTATGTTTCCTTTACGATATTTTTTAACACAATAACAGCACCTTTTGTGGAAAAAAATATACAATTTCTCAAGTAACCAAATATTGAATTAACTATGAAAAGGGCACGCATTTTTCAATAATATTGCATTAGTATTTCCCATCGCGCTTTTCAAACCAAAGTTTTTTTTTAAAAAAAATATATAAAAAAGTAAAAAAAATAATAATAAAATTTCTTAATAAACTATGTTTCCCTAATAGCCGTTTTCAACTTTTATAACAGTTCTTTTTATTTTTCATTTCAACGAAAACCATAATTCGGTCTATTTAATTCATTTTCGGTTAATGTTTATACATTAAAATAAAATTTATAACTAGACTATATCCAGCTCCAGGAGTGGGAATTCAACTGTCAGGCATTAAACCTTATACAAGCTTATTCGGGGTTCCGTCGAAAGAAGATTGATCATTTACGGATTGGAAACCGTTGATCTAGCTCCGACAGTGAAATCCGTTATATTAGGATAATAATATTATGTATGTTAGGTTAAGCTTATCACGATGTTAGGTTAAGCTTCTTAGGCATTTATGACTTTTTCTTATATTGCAAAGGCTTTTACTTTTCAATTAACTTAAGTTCAAAAACACAGTTATCGTTTAAAGTCATTCCCTCCAACGCGCATAGTGTCTTGCATAACAATTATGACTTAAAAACTACTTTTCATAAAGTCATCCATCTGATTGAGACTTGAACTTTAACTGAATGCATTGTACTCATCTGAAGAGCGTGCGGGGTCAGACAAAATCAAACTAATCTGCAATAACAGTTCAATTAAGTAAAAAATGCTCCATTAATAACAATGTTGGTGGTTGAACTTTACCCTCCCTAACAAGGAAATTTCTATTACATTGTAAGTAAATGGAGGAAATATAGATCGCTTACCAAACCATTTTTTGCAACGCGTCTTTTTTTGCTTCCCTATAAGTGTAATGACTTCAAAAAGCTTCACGCTGAGACTTTTTTTTGACATCTTATGTAACTTTTATGTCAAACTTTCTGATTTTGAACTTAGTTTTGTAATCGAGAGAAGAAGAAAAAACTTAGTTGCTCTTCTAAAAAGAGAATTTTTCTATTAAGATGAAAAAACATCTCAATTTAAAAATGAAATCATTAGATGTGAATATATTTAACCAAAAGTAGATGATCGAAAAACTTTTAAATCGCAATACATTTCATAATTTATATTTTTCTAGTATTTTCTTCTGAAGTCATCGAATTTAATTTTTTGACTGATTTTCTGACTGTTCAAATTTCTACGTTTTGTGCTGGATTTATTAAACTCTTTAATAAAATTGTTAGAATATTAAATTATTTGTCTATATGTACCTTCTTGATATAATTTTTTAAAAATTAACATTTAACGATTAAACATGTATCAACAAGATTCCAATAATAATTATACTATAAAAACTATGTTAATAATAATAGTTAAATAATAATAAATATAATAAATATGATAATAATAAATATAAAAATAATAAACGTAATAATAATAATATAATAATAATAAATATAATAATAATAATAAATATAATAATATAATAATAATAATATAATAATAAATATAATAATAATAATAAATATAATAATATAATAATAATAATAATAATAATAAATATAATAATATAATAATAAAAATAATAATAATATAATAATAATAATAAATATAATGATAATAATAAATATAATAATAATAATAAATATAATAATAAATATAATAATAATAATAAATATAATAATAATAATAAATATAATAATAAATATAATAATAATAATAAATATAATAATAAATATAATAATAATAATAAATATAATAATAATAATAAATATAATAATAAATATAATAATAATAATAAATATAATAATAAATATAATAATAATAATAAAAATAATTAAAGAACAATAATTTTAATACTAATACTAATAATACAGAAAAATAAACATATAAAGATAACAATTTTAGGTCTCGAACATATGAAGTTAACAATTTTTAATAAATATATAAAAAATTTTTGATCTTGAACTTTATTTAGCTACTGAGAGAAAAAAAAACTTAATCTCGCTCTTAAAAGGTGATTTTTCTTTTAGGTTGATAATCACCATTTTTGGTTGATTTTAAAAATCAGGTTATAATAAAAAGAAATAAACAAAAACTATAATAGGAAATAGATAATGGAAAAAATGTAAATTAAATATATCGTGATTTCTGAATTTCTAGTTTTTTCCCTAGAAGTGACGTCATTTTATTTAATTTTTCCGACAGTTCAGTTTCAGCGTTTTGTGCTGGGTTTATTAAATTACTAAACTCATTAATAAAATCGTTATAATATTAAACTATTTGTTTATGTATCTAAGCGACACAATTTTCTTCAAATTCAACATCTAAAAGTTTTAGCAGTCTTTAAAAAAAATTTAACTTGTAAAGTAAAAGCATCCTAATTTATATATGTATGTGATACGAATTAGCAGTTTCTTAAGAATATTAACATGTAAAGTAAAAGCATCTTAACTTATAAGTGATACAAATTTCACGCATGTAATACAAATTTTGTTCTATACATGCATAATTTATTATTTTAAATGAGGATTTTAATCAATTTAGGCAAATAAAGCAGAAATACTTTTAAGATTTGTCATTCTTGTTAGTTTAAAAGGAAAGTAATTTATGTTTTTACTTAACTGAAAACATGTGTAAGTCAGTACAATTAATTCGAAACATGTTAAAGAATAAATAATAGGATCATTTCTTTGCCTTCTTAATAAAAAATTACACAATAAGTGAAAATGTCAACACGACAAAATAAGTAATTTCTTTCATTTTATCACACAATAAAAACACTGGGAATTAAGCAACAACGAGAAATAAATAGGGTCAAAATAGCAGTGACAAATTGAATTTAATTCACTTAAATTTTTTACAGAGAAATATCTTTGTTTTATTTGTCGCAATAGAAGCTAGTTAAAAAAGAAGAATGTTCTTTGAAAGAAATGAATGATAGAAATGCTGGAAAGGAATGCTTTTTTTCTGCTCAGGAAAAAAAGTCAAGACACTTTTTCTTTTAATTTTACCAGACTATAGACATCCGAAAGAATTGCAGGATAGAAATGTTTTTGCCACATAGTTTTAAATGAAACTTATATCTCTAACAGCCGCTCGACATTTTTCAGAAAACTGCCAGATACTTTATAGGATTTTTTGAAACGTTATTCTTATTCTGTTAAATAGAATAAAATAATATTTTTATTCTATTCAAATAATTACATAAATAATTTTTTAATGACATAATAGTAGTAAGGGCCGCGATATAGGGGACGGAAGTGACGTCATCATGGAAAGTCAACGGGAGCTTATTTCCGCCCGCCTACAACCGGATGTTGCTTATTTCTGCCCGTATACTTATTTCTGCCCGCCTGAAACTTCGTCTGCAGCGTCATGGGGAGCTTATTTCTTTTTTTTCTTAAGACTAATATATTTTTAGTTTCGGTTTCTGTTTTTAATTTAGTTTCGTTTTTTTAAATATTATTTAATTTATTAGTTTTTTGAGGGTGGCAACACTTATTATTTCAATATTAGTTTTTAAGGATGGCAACACTTAGAAACTTTGTTATTTGGGATAGAAATTGTGTATTATGAAGTAATGACGTCATCTTTTATTACATAACAAATATCATACACATGCTTTTGATCTAGTGGCGCCATCTATGTGGGAATAAAATGACTTTAAATCTATTTTAATATTTAAATCTGTTTTAATATTATTTATTAAATATAATTAAGGCTGAGGATCGAACTCGCGCCATTAAAAAGCCTTCGTGGGTCAGTAGTTGGATATCATAACCACTGACCCACGAATGCTTGGTTAGACATGTGTTAATAAGTTTAACTTTTGTATTCTGAACACGTGTATAAATGAAAAGGATTTGATAACGATATCATCCTACTGTTTCATCGATATATTTTTCACTTAACCTTTTGACAGTTATTAAATAATTATTTCTGCCCCTCTTAATGTTATTATAACTTTCTCTGGATGGCAACGGTACTGACCATACACGTGTTGAGGTTAAGGACGTTTTTAAATCAATGAATATTATTTTTATAAGATTAGATATTTATCAATTAAATATACAATTGCAGATTTTATTTTATAACCGTCGCTCGTATATACGGCTATCAATATAGTCTTTGTCATTATTGAACCCAGAAGACAAGAGAACCCCTAGATCTTGAGACAATACATGTCTTCGAAGTGGACTTTGTGAGTACCCATGTTATATGAATAGGAAAGCCACGAAAACCTCCTACGCTTAGTCCGACGACAAGAAGTGGGCTTGGCTTTGTTAACCAGTATCCTGTGAATGTACAGAGATCAGAGTAAAAACTTAAGGTTTTACTTTAAAAAACTAGAAATTTTTTACAAAAATAAAATTATTTTCTTAAAAGATAGATATTATTTTTACAAAAATAAAAATATTAGAAAGTTACTCTCAATAGTAAAAATATTTTCTGAAAATTGGAAAATGTTTATAAAAAGTTTGAAATATTTTTTACAAAACTAGGATATTTTTTACAAAAAGCAAAAATATTGAACTAAAAGATAGAATATTTTCATAAAAATAGGAAATATTTTCTGAAATGTAAAAAATTTTTTTTAGAAAAATAAAAATATTTTCTGAAAAGGACTTTGTGAGTACCCATGTTATATGAGGAGGAAAACCACGAAAACCTTCTACACTTAGTATGACGACAAGTACGGGACTTGGCTTCATTGAATGCTTCATCGTTTTGAAAAAATACTAACATAAATAGTAGTTATATTACGCAATCACACTAATGATGAAAATATGAATATGATATTAGCAATGAATGGTTGTTAGTTGAAAACTGAACAGATGCCTTTGATTTCACTTAATTTTTAGTTTTGCAAGAACTCCAACACATATTAATATAGATATTTAAGAAATATAAATTTTATTAGTTTTCTATAAATCATTTATGAAACAAATTATTATCTAATTAAAAACTAATATATATATATATATATATCAATATATCTACGGTGTTTATTCAATCATATTTTTATTAAAATAAATACATTAATAACTTTAATTTTATTTTCTATTAGAAAATGAGTAACGACATATTTATTTACTTAAAATTTCAAATAAATTGTTTTAAATCTAAGAAACATGTAATGCAAATTTTTGCCGTTTTAAATTCACTTATATTCAAAACATATTCATTTTATTATTATTTAATATTATAATAATGCAAATAACTTACTTTATTTTGAAAATACGAGTAAATTCAAAAGTATATAACCTTTAACGGATACTGATTACAGAACTTGGGAGAGCCATGTTATCGATTTTCGCACATAATTTTACAAAGATAATGTCTGTCCGGGACATTTGGGGTTTATCCACATTTTATCAATTAGGCATAATAAAAAGTATAACATAGTGCTTCATAATTGTTATAGAACGTGGGAATACAACTATTTCTCAGAAAATTGTTAAGAAACATATGATGTATGCTCGCAGAAGTGGTTGGATGAAACTTTGAATAAAATGTTATTTATTTTATTAAAATATATTTTGTCTTTATTGAGCATTTTCACATGTAAAAAAGTTTATATTATCAAGAAAAAATTGCACTCTTTAATAATTCATACAAAAAGTTTCAGAAAAATATGTGGAATTTTCTGTCAAACTAGAAGTTTTATTTGCAAAAACATAAATATTTTTATTAAACTAACAAATTTTTAACAAAAAATAAAAAATATTTTCTTAAAAGAGAAATTTTTTTGTAAAAACATAAATATTTTCTTAAAAGATAGAAAATGTTTAACAAAGAGTTAAAATATTTTCTTAAAATACAAATTTTTTGTAAAAACATGAATATTTTCTGATAAAATAGAAAATTTCGTTAAAACGTTTGAAATATTTTCTTAAAAGAGAAAATTTTTTGTAAAAACATAAATATTTTTCTTAAAAGATAGAAAATTTTATTAAAAAGTTAGAAATATTTTTATAAAACTAGCAAACTTTTAGCAAAAAGTTAAAATAATTTCTTAAAAGAAAAAATTTGTTGTAAGAAACATAAATATTTTATTAAAAGATAGAAAATTTTGTCAAAAGGTTTGAAATATTTTTATAAAACTGGCAAATTTTTAACAAAAAGTAAAAATATTTTCTTAAAAGAGAAAATTTTTTGTAAGAAACATAAATATTTTATTAAAAAGGTAGAAAATTTTGTTAAAAAGTTTGAAATATTTTTATAAAACTGGCAAATTTTTAACAAGAAGTTAAAATATTTTCTTAAAAGAGAAAATTTTTTGCAAAAACATATATTCATAAAACATATATATTGTAATATTTTCTGAAAAAAATATAAAATTTTGTTAAAAAGAAATAAAAATGCTACATTATTTCCTAGCTCGTTAAGATTTTAAGATGATCACTTTAAGTTAGATCAGGGGTCCCCAACCCTATGCCCGCGGGCACCATGGCGCCCTTCGAACGGTTTAGATGCGCCCGCTACTTGTGCCCAACAATAAAATATTTCCGTTTTCAATTTTCCCATAAAATGTTATGTAATTTGTTTTGCTTTCTCAATATGGATGATAAACCTAACCAAAATAGAAATCGCCAGGAAAAGGATCTCCATTCCCACAGATATAAGCACAAAGCAAAATATAGCTGACCACTCGCGAATTGAATATATGAACTCTTATACTTTGTATGTTTTTCAAGCAATTTCGTAATAATTTATTTTAATCAAGTATATTAATACTAATTATATTCATATGTTAAATCAAATTTTTTGTGCATTACATGCAGTGTATATTATTTCCTATGTCTACCAACTATAAATTTATCTTGAAAAAATAAATGGTGCCCGCCACTCGACCGATATTCTGGTATTTGCTCTTAGGTACAAAAAGGTTGGGGACCCCTGAGTTAGATCAATAAATATTTTCTATAAAATCATTTAAACATTAATTTTAAATCATAAAGGCAGGAAAATCCGTTGGTTCAATGAACTATTCAGAGTGTGGGACAAGGACCCATATTTAAATACTACTTTCTACAAAATTCATCCATACTCCTATCTCTATGAATTAGCAGAAAAAACTTTTCCTAATTCTCGTTGTCTCTTTCTTAAACACTTCCAATTTCATTTTCACAATTTTTTTCATCTTTTTATTGTTATTTGTGGAATGATCTTTCTTTTTTCTTGAACAAGACGGTGTGTGAATGGATCAGATATGATTGAGTAAATCAGATTTTAACTTAAAATATTCACTACACAAATTAAACTTATGCGAAACTAAATGAGTCAGTAAGTGTCTCTTTAAATTATCATTTCGAAAAAGGGTCATTCTTAAAAGATTGAAAATTCTGTAAAAAGTTTGAAATATTTTTATAAAACTAGCAAATTTTTAACAAAAAGTAAAAATATTTTCTTAGAAGAGAAAATTTTTGCAAAAACATGCATATTTTTTTGAAAAAATAGAAAATTTTGTTAAAAAGAAATAAAAATGCTACATTATTTCCTAGTTCGATAAGATTTTAAGATGATTACTTTAAGTTAGATCAATAAATATTTTCTATAAAATCATTTTAACATTAATTTTAATTCATAAAGGCAGAAGAATCCGTTGGTTCTATGAACCATTCAGAGTGCGGGACAAGGACCCATATTTAAATACTACTTTCTACAAAGTTCATCCTCCATCCAGACTCCCATCTCTATGAATTAGCCGAAAAAACTTTCCAAAAAGTTTGAGATTTGTGGGTCTTGATTACAACTTCATAGTTTCCTAATTCTCGTTGTCTCTTTCTTAAACACTTCCAATCCATTTTCACAATTTTTTTTCATCTTTTTATTGTTATTTGTGGAATGATCTATCTTTTTTTTTTCTTGAACAAGACGGTGTGTGAATGGATCGGATATGATTGAGTAAATCAGATTTTAACTTAAAATATTCACTACACAAATTAAACTTATGCGAAACTAAATGAGTCAGTAAGTGTCTCTTTAAATTATCATTTCGAGAAAGATCTCTTTACATTCTTCACATTCAAAAGTTTCTCGATTTTTCATGAGTTTTTAAATGTCTACTCAAGTTACACTTTCGATTAAATCTCTTATCACATAAACGACATTTAAAGTCTTTTTCATTTGAGTGAATTTTCAAATGTTGAACCATATTCTTTTTACGCGTGTCTATTTTTCCACATATTTCACATATCTACAAAGTAAAATAAAACGCTACTTGAATATCATACTACATTAACTCAATGAATGATTAAAAAAAGTTAAAGTATTCTACAGAAAAGGATTATTTTTTTAAAATTGTTAAGTTCTTAAAAGTTAATATCGTTTTTTTTTTTCGAAAAAAAAATTTATTGATAAATTGATTGAAAAATTGATTTTCGAAAAAAAAAAACGATATTAACTTTATATAACTCGATATTAAATATGTCGTTACTCATTTTCTAATAGAAAATAAAATTAAAGTTATTAATGTATTTATTTTAATAAAAATATGATTGAATAAACACCGTAGATATATTGATATATATATATATATATATATATATTAGTTTTTAATTAGATAATAATTTGTTTCATAAATGATTTATAGAAAACTAATAAAATTTATATTTCTTAAATATCTATATTAATATGTGGTGGAGTTCTTGCAAAACTAAAAATTAAGTGAAATCAAAGGCATCTGTTCAGTTTTCAACTAACAACCATTCATTGCTAATATCATATTCATATTTTCATCATTAGTGTGATTGCGTAATATAACTACTATTTATGTTAGTATTTTTTCAAAACGATGAAGCATTCAACGAAGCCAAGTCCCGTACTTGTCGTCATACTAAGTGTAGAAGGTTTTCGTGGTTTTCCTCCTCATATAACATGGGTACTCACAAAGTCCTTTTCAGAAAATATTTTTATTTTTCTAAAAAAAAATTTTTACATTTCAGAAAATATTTCCTATTTTTATGAAAATTTTCTATCTTTTAGTTCAATATGTTTGCTTTTTGTAAAAAATATCCTAGTTTTGTAAAAAATATTTCAAACTTTTTATAAACATTTTCCAATTTTCAGAAAATATCTTTACTATTGAGGGTAACTTTCTAATATTTTTATTTTTTGTAAAAATAATATCTATCTCTTAAGAAAATAATTTTATTTTTGTAAAAAATTTCTAGTTTTTTAAAGTAAAACCTTAAGTTTTTACTCTGATCTCTGTACATTCACAGGATACTGGTTAACAAAGCCAAGCCCACTTTTTGTCGTCGGACTAAGCGTAGGAGGTTTTCGTGGCTTTCCTATTCATATAACATGGGTACTCACAAAGTCCACTTCGAAGACATGTATTGTCTCAAGATCTAGGGGTTCTCTTGTCTTCTGGGTTCAATAATGACAAAGACAATATTGATAGCCGTATATACGAGCGACGGTTATAAAATAAAATCTGCAATTGTATATTTAATTGATAAATATCTAATCTTATAAAAATAATATTCATTGATTTAAAAACGTCCTTAACCTCAACACGTGTATGGTCAGTACCGTTGCCATCCAGAGAAAGTTATAATAACATTAAGAGGGGCAGAAATAATTATTTAATAACTGTCAAAAGGTTAAGTGAAAAATATATCGATGAAACAGTAGGATGATATCGTTATCAAATCCTTTTCATTTATACACGTGTTCAGAATACAAAAGTTAAACTTATTAACACATATCTAACCAAGCATTCGTGGGTCAGTGGTTATGATATCCAACTACTGACCCACGAAGGCTTTTTAATGGCGCGAGTTCGATCCTCAGCCTTAATTATATTTAATAAATAATATTAAAACAGATTTAAATATTAAAATAGATTTAAAGTCATTTTATTCCCACATAGATGGCGCCACTAGATCAAAAGCATGTGTATGATATTTGTTATGTAATAAAAGATGACGTCATTACTTCATAATACACAATTTCTATCCCAAATAACAAAGTTTCTAAGTGTTGCCATCCTTAAAAACTAATATTGAAATAATAAGTGTTGCCACCCTCAAAAAACTAATAAATTAAATAATATTTAAAAAAACGAAACTAAATTAAAAACAGAAACCGAAACTAAAAATATATTAGGCTTAAGAAAAAAAAAAGAAATAAGCTCCCCATGACGCTGCAGACGAAGTTTCAGGCGGGCAGAAATAAGTATACGGGCAGAAATAAGCAACATCCGGTTGTAGGCGGGCAGAAATAAGCAACTTCCGGTTGGGGTAGAAATAAGCTCCCGTTGACTTTCTATGATGACGTCACTTCCGTCCCCTATATCGCGGCCCTTACTACTCATAATACTTAATCGTTTTATAAAATAATACTTAATCGTTTTAAAAATAATACTTAATCGTTTTATAAAATAATACTTAATCGTTATCGTTTGTACTTCTACATTGCAGTGCAAACGATAAAGGATTTTTTTTAAAAAGAACTTAGTACTTCAAGTTCATTTTATCAAATTTTAATAAATATTTTCTTATAACCTAAAGAATATTCTGGAATACATAATTTCATATTCAAATATTAAAAATTTATGAGGACTTATTTTAGACTTATAAACTCAACGAATGCAATAAAAATATTTTTAAAAAAAACTTAAGTTTGTTTTATCAAAAATTTTTTAAATTTTTTTTTTCCAATTCCTTTTTTATTACTCAAGATTAAATTGCGGAAAATGTTTATTCCACAAATATTCTAATATGAGAAATTTTAAAAAAACATGCATTCTTAAGATTTAAAACTGCTACTGATTTAGCTAATTATCATTCAATGAAAAACAAATAGCTATTTTGAAATAGTTTAATTGTTTTCGTTTAAAAATGATTAAATTAAAATAAATTGTAAAGTATTTAAAAGAAAAAGCATGATTTCAAATAATAATCGTTAATGCAAAATAAAACTGATATTATCAATTAAGTGTACTGTAATAAAGAATTTCTAAAAATTGAGCAAAAATGTGTCAAATTATCTCTGAAACAAATATTCGTCGAATTTGAATCAAATATTGATCAAAATTTAAATAGAGAAAATGTATAAAGCATATGACTTTTGAGCGCTATGACTCAAATCACTTTTGCGGCTATGCATTTTTGAGCGAAATGCATAGTCTCAACTCTCAAAAGTGATTAAAAGAGAGAAATGTGTGAAAGAGTTGTCATCGTTAACTTCCGATAGAAGGAACTTCCAGTTCGTAATAAGATGCTCTAACCACAATAATTGTACACCCAAGTTCAGGGAGAACTAGCATTTTCAATCAGTATTTCTTTCAAATTCGGCTCATATTGGACACATTTTTGATCTTTTTTTACAGTGTTCTAGTAAACTTTCTTGTTCAGCAGCAATTTACTGAGCAATTTACATTGTTTTTAATAAAATTTTCTAGAAATACTTAGCAAGCTATTTTTTAACTTTAGAGGTGTTTTTCTTACTTAGCAATAAGATTTGAGAGACCGACAATAAATTATCAAAGAAAACAAGTATTTTTTAATACCCTATGTCAGAAAATTATGCAATGAGCTTGTAACGTGAATCAATTACTTTGGTTGTTATTTAAAATAATTCTATAAAATTTTGTAAACCTAGCTTAAATATTTAAGGAAATATGGACATTTCTATAAAAAAAATAATAAATTTTTTTTTATTTGATATAACTTTAAGAATATTTAATATAATTTAACAAAATTTTTGGAGCAATTTAAAATTAATTGCAAAATTATTGCTTTAAAATTTAAAGAAAATTTGTTAAAAACTGTGCAAGATATGAGTATTTAAGTAGTTCATTTGAAAAGCGCATGTGCATTTAAAAAAAATCTTCTGGAAAAAGAAAGCAGTGTCTTTATTTACGATAAGACATCTATTGCTTGATTAAGTAAATCAGCACTTGCGCTTGCTTAAAAGTTAAAGACTCTATATGCCGGCAAAGAGAAAGAACTGCTCTCACATTTGCTTAAAGGAAGTATTTGTGGCAATTTAATGAAAGGTTTCATTGAAATTTCTTTGCAGAGTGTGAAGAAGCGCCGATATCGGTTCCAGTTTGTGGTGGAAGAACTGAAATCTTCTGAAGTTGCAGAATACACGACAGCCCTAGTGGCCTTCGTCAATTGTCTCATCATATCCCCAGCCTCCCTCAACGACAGGATACGCATCAGGAATGAATTTCTAGGTGGGTGTCCACTCCTTCCTTTATTCTACAAAAAGAACTCCTTTTTTTCCCCTTTAAATCCAAAAGATAAACATTGTTCTTCTCCCTTCAAAAACCACCCTTACGTCCTTCATTCTCACTACTCACAGTGTTTTTTTTTTCATTGTTTTTATTTATACAATTATTTAACAAAACAATCTATCTGGGAGGCCGTGAAAATAGCAGATTCTGAGAATTTAATTTCAGAGGTGAGAGTCATTGCACCTTTCTGAAAGATGTAATTTGTTTTCAAAAATGAAATAGGCGTTGTTTTGAGCGCTTTAAAAACCGTTGACTGTTATTTTGAATTTGTATATTTTTGAAGGGAATGAAATTTTTAATCAAGTTACATCTGACCGTTTCAGTTTTTTTTAATTATTTATTTTATAGGAATAGGCGTTGTTTGATTTTAAGGTTGAATTGTTATTTATCCAAAAATGACAAGGGTGCCAACCTGCATCTAGACCATGAGCAGATAATTCAATTTTTTACATAAAATTTTAAAAATCAGAAAACAAGTCTGAAAGAAATTTATTCTAATGTAGAGGAAACCAAATCATATTTTTTTCACACTTTTATGATACCCAATGTCTGAAAACGCGAATTTATACGAGGTTAAAATTAAGGCCAGTCTCACTCGTGCAATATGAGTTTATGCTAAAAATTGTTTTGATATTTGACTCTGCGATTTTAAATCTTGAGATACTTGAAATTCTTCTTATTTAAAAAGGCTGACCAGCTGTTCACCGGAAGTGGCAATTAACATTAAATTTATTTTGGTGGATTTGAAGCAATCATTAAATGTTGAATTGCTAAAAATCACTATAATTATTTTAATTAAATTACAAAGGTTGAATTTTTCCCACAGACGAAGAGCACTGTTGGCTGCAAAAGTTTGCTCTAATTTAAGACTTTTTTTTTCTTCTCTTAAGTTGAAAACTTTGTTTTTTGCATTTTAAAAAGCTAAAACCAACCATACTTTTTTAATGAAATCCAAAACTACATTAAGCGAAACATAAATTGAAATTTCTATTCTTTACAATTTACAATTACGTTCGAATAATTCTTTACAATTCCGTTTGTAAATGACACTTTGGGTTCCTTTCTTGGTAATATAGAATACTACGATTCAAACACACTTTCAAAGTTTTATCATGAATTGACCGAGTTTAAGTTCTTTTTTTAAAACTATGCTAGTTACCTAATTTTAATTTAATACGCCATATTCATTTAAGTTATTAATAAACTTTTATTGGGCACTATCGCATGTTCTTTGTACCTTTAAATATTTTGTATGATATAAAGAACTGGTTCAGTTTTTATGTTCTGAATTAAGTTTACATTCATTTATGGTTATCCACCCTAAAATCACAACGCCAGTAAAAAAAGTTTCAACTGTCATTGGAGTATCTAAACAAATATTATTCATGTCAAAAAATTTATGTCATTTCATAACTGCATTTTTAAAATGACTGAAAATGCCTTATTTTCTGTACTTTAGTTCTGAAACATCATACTGGATGTTTCAAAATTTGACCAATAAATTCCGGGGGGTGATGAAGGTATCAAAAGGATCAAAACTTACTATAGAACATGGAATCAAAAACTACTTTGAGAGGGTAAAAATTGTGAATAACTCATGAAGATTTCGACCTCTCCATGGAAAATAATACATAATATGTAACAAGCATGCTTACCATAGAAAGATTTAATTAATTAATTAGTACAGGAAATGTTCGAAACTAGCCTTTGACGTCATCGCACTATCCACAACAATATAAAAACGATTACCCGACTATGATAGGCAAAAATGCTAGGTGAGCTTCGATGTTGGTAGAAAACGATAACAAATCCGCCCTCAGCTCAACTGACCTCCACCTTTCGTCTCTTAGATACTAAACTTATTCTGTGCTATTTTCATCCTCTTAATGTGGCTTATACACCGAAGAGCCATTACATTATGACCACCCTGCTAATAACATGTAGGACCACCTTTAGCCCTCAAAACTGCTAGCACCCGCCGTGGCATTGATTCCACAAGGTGCTGATAGGTAGTCTGAGGTATCTGGTACCAAGCGTTTACCAAATGGTCCTTCAATTCCCTCACATTGCGAGGGTTAGCACGAATTTGGTTTGCCAAGTAGGACCACTAATACTCTATTGGGTTAAGGTCAGGTGAATTTGGGGGCCAAGACATGACTTGAAAATCACTGGAATGTTCCTCGAACCAATCCGCGACGATTCGACCCTTATGACATGGTGCATTATTCTGTTGGTAAACACGCGCAGGAAAAACTGTTGCCATGAATGGGTGAACCTGGTCTGCAACTACGTTCAAGTAACTTACAGACGTCAGGGATTGTTCTATGCGGATCATGGGTCCTAATGTTCTCCGTGAAAACATTGTTACTGGGCGAGAAACCATGAAAACCTTGGCGAGCCCATTGTTATAGATAGAGGGTGGTCATAATGTAATGGCTCTTCAGTGTAGTTTGTCTAAGGTAAGAACTCCCTCAGCCACAAAATCTGAGGCCGTCTGATGCTATGGAGACAGGAATGACGCATTTTAGGTAGGGTAGTTTCTCTTTACTCTAGGGCTAACAAGAAAAAGATTACCTTTCTCTCGCCTACCAGACCGAGCCGAAACTTGTCCTGAATACCCTACAATAAACTTGAAATAGTTATACCTCACTACCATAGTCGCCGCTTATAATCTTGAAATAGTTATACCTCGCTACAATAGTCACCGCCAAGGGTCCAGATGAATCGCTAGGGGAGTTCTTACTTTAGACAAACTATACCTCCTCATATTCTATGGTAAATTTTCATTTTATTTACCCTGCGAATTTGTCGGTCGAATCTTAGAACAATCTGTTCACCTTAACTTAAATGAAATTACTTGTCTCGATTCCAAAAAAAGAAGCATGTGAAACGAGTATCTGATTTCAAATATAGATTTTATCTTAGAAATATTTTCTTAAAATAAATGTGCTATTCTTTGTCATTCATTTATAATTAAAAAAAATGCTTTAATTAAAATAAAATTGAGAACATAGCGAAATGCCTAATTATAATTCAAATATGTGAAATTTTATTAGTATACTTCTTAGAAAAATATAAATTAGTAAAATAATAAAAAAATGATAAAAAAAATAAAAACACTATATTGCATATAATTAGATGCTTTAAATGAAAAAAAAATGTATCTTACAGAATTTTAAAGCACAACATGAATAATTCCATTTATTTTTCCAACATTTTCATAAGATTGATTAAGTATATTTAATAACTTCTCAAAAAGTTATTTTTCTTTTGTTTTTACATACATTCTGACATCCAATAAATTATAAACATATAGGTAAATATAATTTCAAATCATAAGGAAAATACTAGTGATAAATGAATGCTGATCGTTTTTTTATTTAAAGTCTGTTTTTATTTTATTAAATAATTATCAAGGCATGGATTAATAGAAAATGAATATTTATTTATTCAATGAAATATACTATAAATAATATTCAATATTAACGTTGTCAAAGTATACATAGAATCGTAAATCAAATATTTCTTTTCTAATTCATTTCTCTTACTTTGTACTTTAAGAACTTATTAGAAAAAATATTATTTAAGACTGAATCAACTTGACATTTTTAGCCAAAGCCTTTTAAAACTTATTATCATCCGTAATGCAAGGCAATAAATTGAATGCAGTTATATGTTGCAGGAAAATTATATCAGCTTTATATCAATTATGTAAGTTTTTATGAATGTTGATACGAGTGTTAAAATTTTAAAAATAATATTAACTTAATATAATTTTTTTTTATGTATTTCTAATTTTCGGTCGTAATGAAAACGAACTTCAAAATATTACTTGCGTTTTAACATAGTTTAATTACGTAAGTTTCAATGATAAGTGTGTGCAAATGTTCAACTTTGTAAAAAATATTCTTTTAATTTCATTTTCTTTTAAAACTTATGTAAATTTTTATTGTTATTAAAACGAAATTCAAAATGATATATTTATGTTTTTATCGTATTTTGTGCTTATTGCAGGATCGCAAGTCGCTATTTCTTTAAGTGTATTTTCAAGCTGCATTGAAAGGCCTTATTAATTCGAAGAGTAAAATATATAATTATTATCAATGATGATACACTGAGAAAAAAAATATGGTCAAAACTACTTGAATGTGGTAAAATTTACCGTCTTTATAGCTTTATGAGAATGCCGAAAAGTACGGTAATTTTTACCAAAGCGTTTTGGTAATGATTTTGGTAAAATTATCAAAATATTGTTTTACAATATAAGTCAAAATTTGATAATTTTACCATGATATCTTATAGCACGGCATAAAAACTATTTATTTGGTTAAAATTTTCTTTTAAGTTTTGTATTTGTTACTAAGTATGTGGTAATAAGAACTATAATTTTGAAAACCAGAATTTTTGGTAAGCTATTACCATATTATGAACGTATATATTACCAAATGAATGGATCATTAACCAGAATTTATGGTTTTATTAACCCAAATTTTTTTGTTACCAGAAATGTTATTATCATACAATCCGGTAATTTTACCAGAATATTTTACCGTATAATCCCCGAGTAAAATAATCGGAATGTGAAATTATCGGTAATTATAATGTAAATTATAATGTAAAATTCTCGGAAGTACTTTTAAATTTTTGTAATGCTTTTTTATAAATTAATTAATAAAATGCAGCATTTTTTAAAAATCAGTTTATGACAAACAAACTACTTAAAATAATTTTTAATAAAAAATTTATAATTTATTTATTTTTTATTCTATTTTAGGTTTAAAAATATTGGAAGTCTTAAACAAGTTTAGGTGAGTTTATATGCTATATGATTTTGTTTTTTTCCTTAACAAGTATTTAGATAATCAAATTATTTTTTGCTTCATTAAAACAGAAAAGATGTAGATGAAGGAATAGTGGATCATATATTCCTGTAGAGTTTAAAGATCTCGAAAATTTTTGCAAATAATTTATAATAAATGTAGCAATAAAGGAAACGAAGGAAATAAAAATATGACCACCAAAGCCGACGTCTTCAGGGGGTACCGGCCCCGGTAGCCCTAAAACCAGGGTTCGTGATTTTTTTGATTTTTTTTAAAAAAATCAAAAAAATCGGATTATTTTGATTTAAATCGGATTTTTTTGATTTAAATCAGATTTTTTTGATTTTTATTTAAATACACTATAAGAGCTTTAATTTATGATCAAAAAAACTTTCTAAATGTTTAATCAAAATTAAATTAATATTAAAACTATATTATAACAATATTTTAGAAGCTCTAACTTACTAAAATAATTTTTCATTATAATGCATAGCGACCATTTTGATACAAAGGCATGATTGAAATTAAAAGACAAGATAAAATAGATAATTTAAAGAATGCTACTTTAACTAATAACACAAAGTTTCAATTAGCATAGCATAATTTTAATTTAAAATTGTGATCTCTTTTTTTTCTCATGATTTATAAAATGGCAAAATAAATGCAGCAGATTGTGTTTATAAATGTTGTTATTCATCAAAAAATAAATATTCAATCTATATATTTTTATGTTAAAATATTCATTTTTAATCCTTTATCAAAATACATAAGTTAAGCTAAAAAACATTTTTTTAAAAATCTATGTACTCATTGGAATTTTTTTTCACAAAAGAAAATCTGATAATTTCAAAGATACCGTAAACATATTATGAGAAGAAAAATAAAAACCAGTTAATAACCCTACTGCTTCAAATAGACTTTGATAGGGAAGAATGACACTATATCAGGAAAAAAATATCTGAACTCAGCTTTTTTTTTCTTTTTTCTATTTTTGGCATATTAAGGTAATTTCTTTTTAATATAACCTCAAGCTTTAGAAATATAGAAATTTCCATCAATAAACTATAATGTAGATTTGAATTTCATGCTTTTTTAATCAAAAGGTAGAATTTTAATTAACATTTGCTTTTTGAAAAAAAAGCTTGTTTATTTACTTTCTACAGCTATGCAAGTCTATATTAAGACAGCATTAAATATTTACTTTAAACTGTACTTTCAATGTTAAGAATCTAAAGATTTTTAAACATGTAATTTTAAATGTGTTTAACACACTCCAAGAAAGAAAGTAATTTCGTTAACTAAAATTAATTAATGCAGCAATTTAATTAAAATAAATTTTAAAACTAAGAAAAGAAAATAATAAAAGTATCAATAATTTAAAGCACTGTTTTTTAACTTTTAAAATCAATATAATATATATATAAAAATCAGTTGATTTAAATCAATGATTTTTTTAAAAAAATCATTTGATTTTAATCATGATTTAAATCGTGATTTAAATCGAGCTGATTTAAATCAACGAACCCTGCCTAAAACAAAACCTTTTCTATTGAGAGAGAGAGGGCAAATGCCTAAATTAACTCCCTCAATACCCCGAAGGTTTTGTATAGAAATACAGGGAAAAAAACATGAAATACTAGAACCAATTCAGAAAAGAAACTCAAACAAAATCATCAGAAAATCAAAAAAGTTTTGTCAATTTAGAATTAATTTTTTTGTATTATTTTAGTATTGTAAGTTTTAATAAAACATAATTCTTCATTCTTTTACGGTGGCGAATGAAATTTTAAGGTCTCTAAATTTTGAAAAACAAAATATTTTGTTTATTCTACCTATTACGATTTAATTACGATATTACCTATTGCGATTTAACAATTATATATACTTTACTCTTTATTTTTATTATGATTTTTAAATTCATGCAACGTTAATCAGTATTGCGTTGAACAACGGTTTACAAAATTTATTTTTTCTTTTTTTCAAGTTATTTTTATAGTTATTTTTTAATGGTTAATTTTAACTGAAGGCACACCAAAAGAATCAAAATTCTCATCACTTCTGAGCTAAGTTATTTTTACATTACTAAAGAAAATATTCCTTTTATTATATTTATCGATTATTTCTGCATTATAATATTTTTGTGAATGATAATTAATGAACTAATAGTGCTTCACAAATCTGATTGAAGTTGCGATTTAAGTCTCTTAGACATGAGCCTGAAAAAAATAATTAATGCTTCCTGTGTTAGAAATGCATATGTCACCGTAATGTCGCCTAGTCTTTAAATAGGCACTCGGCTAATTGAAAACTGCAACTTGAAATGAAAAAAAGCAGCACATCTATAAAGTCGCAAAACAAAAGCGTTTAAAGAGTAAAAATAAAAATTTAAAACTATTTTATTTATATTTTCCATATTGATATACGTTTGAAAATATGCGCCAAAAGAATTTATTTTTTAAAGTAAACAATTTCGTGGTTTTTAGTTCCCCTCCATAGCTGTTTATTAATTAATTAAGCAGTTTATTAATTAATTTATTGTAGTGTTTTAAAATTACGATATTTTTCCCCGAAATTATATTTTTTTCTTACTATTTTCTTGAAGCAGCGCCTGCCCGATAAATAATTTTGATCAATGATATTGTTTGCGAGCAATTGTACATCACGGCATAAAATCGTAACATCAATCAATGCAATCAATGCTTCCCGATATCTGGGTATCACATTAAAGCACTTTTTATTTTATTTCTTATTTGACCATTTTAATAAATGAGCCTATAGAAAGATCACGAAAAAGCGTGACAAAACTTTTAAAAAAAATGTGTGTCTCTTTCATAACGAGGCTACGAGTAAAATATATATTATTATTACTGGTTTTTAAATGAAAAATAAATAATTATAAGCTGCATTTTAATGGATATTTTATTTCTCTAATAGTGAAAAAGAATGTTGAACAAAACGAAATTTATCCACCAATCTCCATCAATTTTATTTAATTGAAAATAACTGCAATCGAATAGTGTTTTAAGTGAAATTAAATAGGTTATTGAACTGCATTACAGAAGGAAGAAAGTAAAATTAAATATTGATATAATGATTTGTCTTAAAAATTGAATCTACTAATAAAAGACGACGATACCAAATATGATAATAATAATAAAAAATTTATTTCCATTTTCTTTTAAGTTTTGTGTTTTTCTACCTACCTCTGTAAATATAGGATTCAGGAGTGCAATATCTTAATTAGATCAGTCGTTACTTATGGAATAAAGATACGAGTCTTGTACAAAAAGGAGATCAAAATACTTAAAGAAATTTTAAACGCAGAATTATAAGAAACTATTACGAAGAAAAAAATTGACGGAGAAACCTGTCAGATGATGTGAAAGTATAAAACCGTTAATTTCGCAGAGAAATACTATTTTTTAATAACCGTTGTTGAACAGCCGATCCAATTCTGGGTTTACGACTACTAATGTTCAGCGTCGTAGCCTTGTAATTTTGAACCTAATCCAGAAGACGAGGGAACTGCTAGATCAAGTATTGGGAGAAATTTGCCTCCGTGGAGGACTTTTTGATGGAACTTATCAGCATTTGCGTTACTCGGAGATGAAAACCTCCCACGGTTATCCTAATGGCAATGGGGTTCGAACCCATTACCCATCCACCACTAAGGATATTTTACGTCATCACTGTGTTTGATGCGAGCCGGGAGCGGGATTCGAATCTCAGCCACTACTGGAATCGAACCTTGGTTACCTCGTTGGGAGACGAGTGCTTTATCCCCTGAGCCACCACGGCCCAGAAAAATACGGAGAGATATTGCTCGGATGACTGTTTTTTAAGCAGATAAGTACGGTTATTTTAACAAAAAATTAACCCTTTCAGGACCATCAAATGGAGAAAGAAGCACTTCCGCGCGCACCGAGTTCGTACGTGTATGTATACGTACTAATACGAGATATAGTACAAGAGTGATATCATAGGCCGCTAGAGTCAGAAAGACTCGCTTCATATGTGATATTGTGGGCTGTGAAGGGAAAAATGCGCATAATTCACATCAATTTTCATATGTGATCGCGGTCCATAAGGAGTTAAAAAAGGAAAAGAAAAAAAAATCGAATCCACTGCTCAGAAGTGTCTTCAGAAAAGAATTTTATTCGGTTTCTTCCTCAGAATTTATCATTTTATTCTATTCTATTAAATATTTTAAAAATAACTAAAAAAATTGTTAAATAATGCAAAAGCAAATATGTGTTTTGATACTTTATGATACATAAATTCATGCTTATTTCATTATTGTGAATGATTATTGATTTTATTTTATTAGTTAGTTTATAAAGTGTATAATTTTAGAAACCAATACAAAGATGGGTCGAACCCCGATTTGGCAGTACAGTTAGACGTCTTTGATGAACAGCGTTCAACTGACGAGGGACAATTTTCTGGCCCTGATGGAGTCGACCTCAGTTCTCACATGGATGTTTTCTTTGCTATACTTCGACAGGTGAAAAATAGCTTAAAATGCTTAAATTTTATCTCTATTTTTTTAAATTAGTGAACTAATTACTGGGTAACAATATAAAATGTACCATAATTTTAAAATTTAAACACAGTGGTGACTTTTTAAATCTAGTCATATTAGGTTAATTGTTTGATAATTAAAAAAACTGTGCGTGTTTTCGCCTTAAACTATCTAATAAAACCAAGACATTTAAAAGCTTTTTTAATGTCGTAAAAACAGATTACCATATTGAGATCACTATATTGAGATAACGTCATATCATGAGTTTATCATTATTATCAGATCATGTGATCTCCGAGAGTTAGAAAGGGTCGTTTTATTTGTGATACCATGGGTCAAGAAGGGAGAGACACGGTCCTGAAAGGGTTAAAAAGATCAATTAAATATTACTGCTGGTATTAATCCTCAATTTGTATTCCTGTCATCCATTGCTAAGATGAATATTCGATAGATTTTGAAAAATTTGGATCCTGAGAAAATAATTAAGATACAATATTATATCATACCAGATACAATATTATAACAATGTACATTATTAATTAGATAATAACTAAGATACAATATTAATTAGTTAATAACTACTTACAACTACACATAATATAATTAGTTAATTATAATTATAATTAGTATAACTACATATAATTATAATTAGTTATAACTACAATATTATATTATAAATAACGATGCGAAACAATACTATTAATCTTTCGATTGTTGCTACGCACAATTATTTTTGTCATTAAATATTTAATTCCAAACCTATGCATTCTTTAATAAATTAAATATAGCTTTTTTCTATGATGCCAATGGCTGCTTTATGAACTAGATAAATTCATGAAACAGCCATTATTAATTTTGAAACTAATCTTTTTTCTCAATAAATAATTTGATTTGTAATTTTATCTAAAAGGTCGCAGAAACCCCTCAGGAAATCCCGTTCCTCAGCGTCTTGCAGCACTTGCTCAGAACAGATCTTAGTCAACCTCTTTCGGATGTCGTGTGGGAGACAGCCGAGACTCTCGTGCACAGAGCAACACTGTTGGAAAGTAAACAAGAAGCTGATCGATTACTCAGAGCGTCAACCCTGGGACTCATGCGTTGTCACTGTTCCTGCCATTATAAACAAAGTGAAAAAACTGTGGAAGAATGTGATGGCACACCTAAAAAGAATAGACCTCATCAATTATCTTTCTCATCTGACGGAAATAGAACTCCTTGTATACTAATGTCCCCGAACCAGCATTATCCTCCTAACACACCATATGAATCTTGCTCTAGTCCATTATTCTTGTGCAATCTCACGGATAACTTTAGAACTGGCAATAAAACAGTTCCCATGAAGCAAAACTCAGTGCCTTCTTCTAGTACACCTCGCCAATTAAGCCCTGATAGTCAACGCGTGCCATCCAATGTAAATGCGAACAGTAACTCAGATAATTCGCGCAACAGCCCGAAACCAGTCTCTTCGTACTCATCACCAAACCAAAAACTGGTTGATGAGTCATTAAGTGTGCAAAGTAACTCAGCAACTTTATCAAACAATGGGTTTTTCATAAATCCTGCGCCGAGTGTTAAGTCTACCTCTATTAGTTGTGATTCTAGCAAAAATAATAATTGCTTAGTATCTGAATCGGCACCTCATAGAACTGCTGGTTCATTAAATGTGCCACCGCCTCCTCCACTACCTATGACTAGTGGTGTACCGCCGCCACCACCTCCGCCACCAGCACTCATAAATGGTGTTGTACCTCCTCCACCGCCGCCACCCCTGAACATATCATTGCAAACTAAGACATTTGTACCAAATTTGTCGTTGCCACAGCAAGATACTCCAAAGCCAAAATCTAAAATGAAGTCATTCAACTGGTGTAAAATACCAGCCACAAAAGTTGTTGGTAAAGACAACTTATGGTCGAGAGTTGCTAAAGATCACACTGGAAGCCCGAATGATCTCGATTTTGAGGTTATGGAAATTCTGTTTTGCCAACAGCCTACTATCAACGGGCATATATCTCCCAAGTTTGGAGATAACAATGAAAAAATTGATAAAAAGAAAAGAGAGACTCAGGAGGTTTGTCTTCGTTTTTACTATATATTTTAAGCATATGAACTTTAGGTATCTGTGTGTTTACTATTTGAGAAAGTTTTATAATTTAACTTTATTTAATAAGTTTTATTAACCCACCTTTATTGTAATATTACTTATAACTACTAAGCTAAACTCAGTAGCGCGACAGCCCATAGAGGGTCAAGGCCTACTGTGCCCATCTCAGTTTTCTTGACCTTGGGCGCTGGGGTGCAGGAGCAAATGCTCCGATTGGGTGGTCGGCCCAACGCGGGACCCCGGTGTTAATTCCCCAAGCATTCTTGGTACCGATTACATTGACCCACTGAAGGGACGAAAGGCTGAGTCAACCTTGCCGGGCACGAGGATCGAACTCTAAACCTGTGGCATGAGAGCACGAAGCACTACCACTCAACCACCGGGCATCACTATTTAAAACTATTTTCGACATTAAATCTAATTAATACATCTTGGTAATCTATCTATCTCTCTAATATATATATATATATTGTGTGCACATGTATATAAAATTTAAAAATAGATAAAATAAAAATATTGTGCGGGCAAATGTTAGACGGTCAAAAAATTTGGTTAGTATATTGTTTAAAACTAATTTTGATGTTACGATTATATCAGGGGCTGAATGAAGAATAAAAATATTTAAATACAGTTGTGCTGTGCATTTGGTTTGGTTGCCATTAAAGTTGATATGTTGTGCAAGATAATTTTGATTGGTGTGTAAGGTGTGGTGGTTGCCAAAGATGGCTAGTATTAATATATTACTTATGAAAACATATAACAATAGGCAGCTATCTACCTTTCTCTTTTTATACTTTTGCTACAATTCTATTGATGTGCACACTGTCTTACTGTCGAATTGTTCAAAATAATAATAACAACAATAATAATAATAGTTTTCACATAGGTGTTTTCTCTTTATGTCAAATTATATAAACTTTGAAAATATTTAAATAGGTCTTTCTGGAGTATAATTTTGATTTTGTAAATATTGTAAAATTTTCATTATTTTATGTAGCATGAATTTTAAAGGGTAAGTATAAAAACTGTAAGACTTAAATAACTTTATAAAATAATTTAAATCCTTTTGCAGGGCTGTCACTTTTAAACCATTCTGTTGATATTGGTTTTTTCACTAAATGTAAAAATGTGAGGTTATATTGTTTTCTAAAGCAGTATTTTCTTCTTTCAGATAAACCTTTTGGATGGTAAAAGGAGCTTAAATATAAACATATTTTTAAAGCAGTTTCGGAGGTAAGATTACTCTACATTTCATACAGTGTTAAACGTTGAAATAATTTCTAACTTTACGAATGCGCAAACTAGTTTGAATTATGAATAAACTGTTGGTTTATAATATCAATCTAAGCAAGTCATTCGTTTAGGTTTATTTTTTACGAAACAAATATGTCAGAATTTATGAACAAAACCTATTCTAGATCACTCTATATATCTTTCCACTCCTCACAGTCCCCATTGTTCAACCAATCAGATACAACATGACAGAATTCGTCGTAATATCACTTCTTCCGCTTGTCTCATTATTTACAGATAGTGAGTCAGATTTCAATAAGAAAAACCTTATGAATAACAGCATTGGAGGGAGGATTGGGCCAAGGTCTTCATCGTTAGAGCCCTTTCAAAAAAATATCCTCTTTTTTCTTCCTTCTTCGGAATCTCCTTCATTTTCATGCCAAATGCAAGATTTAAAAAAAAAAAGTAGAAAAGTAAAAAAGGATTTTTTGTTGAATAAATACGCATTGCATTTTAAAATGCTTGTGTTTGTTTCTATTTTTGATGAAAAGGTAGGGGAAAAAACAGGTTATAGGATGTGGACGCACCCTTAATTATTTGTTCGGAGGTGAGCTACAGAAAATTAAGAAACGAATGATGAATATTAATATTATAAAAAACATTCATATATATTCATATAAAAGACATTCATATATATTTAGGAAGAAGAAAATAATTGGAGATAAAAATATCGTATGAATCAGGACTTACATCATAAATAATTCTAAGAACGGTTTTGGAATGCAGATATTAATCATGGGTGCATCCAAATTATAGTATTCTTCCTCAGTGCTAACATTCTGGGAGTATTACATGTGCTGTGATTAAACGATTTGATAAAAATAAGAACTATCATCATAGTTAGATTTCTTTATTTAGTTCTTAATAAGAATTTGCATCCTAGTGCTCATTTAAACAACATTACCTTTGTGTGGAATTCGTTGACTTTGTCATAATTTATTCATACGTGATTTGCCTTCAGATTAGCGTAAAGGATTGAAAAGCATTCATCTGAAATGTGTTTTCATACTTTATCCATCAAAAAGTGGTTATTTTCATTCATTTTCAAATTAGACATAGGAAAAAAAAGCTGCTTAACTTGACAGACCAGCATATTTTTGGGAGAGAAATATATATTTCCTGGTTGATATGTTTCTTGTGGCATCGAATCTTTAATTTATTTCGAGGGGCTGTAATGCTTAAAACATAACTATGAGACATAAGATTTGTGAAAAATACAATTTATTAAATGTAGGGGTGAATTGTAACATTTTTTACTTAATTATTTTTAACTAACAAGAAATCCAATACATTATTAGTATTAATTGACAGACGAGTAACGTAGACTATCCTCTACTAGAAAAAAAAATACCTTATTTTAAATGTTATTATATTAGTTATTAACTATTTTGGACAGTCGTGCACTTGTTACAATTGTCCCCACTTACGGGATCAATTGTAATAGTTCATAAATTCAACTAAAACATAGTTAATTATACATATTATCATAGTTGTGATATATTTTTTATAGATCAAAATAGAAGTGATATTTTTGGAGTAAAAATAATAATGAGCAGAGACCTAAAGGGTTAAACTTTTAACTTTAAGGGGTTAAAAATTTTAATTTATGCTGTGAAAGGTAACAAATAAAATAATGCATATGCAACATAATATAAATGATATAGGAAACTATTGGTGGTTCTTAAAGAGTTAAGCAATGGCTTGTAAACATAAGATTATTTATTTTCAGCTGTTACAATCGTCCCCAAGACGCCATTTCAGCTTCATTTGTTAAAAACAATGCTAGTTAATTAACAAAACTAATTTTTTTTTGAAATGTTAATTAAGGTGTCCATTTACATATTTGGTTAATAATTTTTATTTGTTTAAACAAAATTACTTTGTTACAATATAATGTTCTAATACCAAAAAAAGTACTTACGTAACGTGAAAATATCTTTTGTGATGTAACTGTTTCAAAAGTACATAAAAATGGTTGCCAGCAGGGCTGTTCATGTAGATTTATTAAATGCACCTCGTGCGCCACCTAGGAACCAAATCTAGAACCCGACACTCGAAATTTTTGCTCTGTTACAATCGTGCCCTGTTACAATTGACCCCACTCTCCCCTAATCAATTACTTGTAATCAAGATTACACTTAATCGGATTACAATTGTCATCAAGGATCGGATTACAATTGTCGTGATTCGACGGGACCATGATTATTTATAATCATAATAATCATCCTAATTCAGATTAAAATAGTAATTATATATTATGATTGCTTTTAAACGCTATTATAATTGTACTCAGTTATATTTTTACTAACTTTGTTAAATATCTCATATTTAAAAAAATTTATCACCTTGATTTTTCAGTTCTCATCAAGAAATTGTAAGAATATTGGAAGAAGGTAGCCATGAAGATCTGGGAGCTGAGAGGCTCAGAGGATTATTGAAAATTCTACCTGAGTCAGATGAGGTAAACTTTGCTACGAGGTGTTCCGGAAATGGCACCCTTTAATCTATATTTTGTGAAACCTTGTCTAATGACACAAATTATTTAAGAGTGGAAAAACAAATATGCTCTAGAAATCTAACGAATCACTACTGGGGAAAGTGGGCCTAAGAACATTAAAACCTGTTTGCTTGCAAGAGGAAACAAAGATTTTGGATAATAATTAGAAACAACTCATTCTTCAGGCAATTAAACAGGCTTTGATGTTTTCAGTCACACTTACTTCAGCGATTTTATGCTTCGAGTAATTTGATAGCTTTTGTGACTTCAGAATTTACAAGCATTCTAAAAATGAATATTAAGCAGAGATTATGGAACACCATATATCCATTTAATGAGCTTAGTATTTATTAGCGAACGCGAGATAACTACTGATAATTTTTTTCAAACATTAAAGCATATTGATTATTAAATATTCTAGGAGTCGCTCACTGCTCCCATTGCTCGCTCCCATCCATGTCATCCCTCTGCTTGCTCCCACTCATCACCAACCCCCATGGTTGCTTCTCATTCCCCTTTCTTAATTTTTAAAAGTCGATATTTCAAAAAAATATATAATTTTGTTTTAAAAAAAATATATAATTATTATAATTTCATGTAAGTCAATTCTGTTAATATGTAAACTGTAATGAAACGAACAATTAACTGATATTAATAATAGTTTATTACTGGGGGGGAAATATATAAACGTAAGAATATAGAATGAGGGACACGTTAAGATGTAATTTCTATTTATAGCAATGTATTAACCTTATACCATATAACAGTTCAAATTGGAAGTTTTTTTCTAAATCTCACGAGTTTGTTATCTTTTTAAAATTTTCAATATAAACGTTAAGATTCATATCTGGCAATACTTAATATCTTTCTCTTTGTTTATCTTTTAATTTTTAAAAAAAAAATTTTCTTAATTTAAGTCAAGCACGAATTTATAAAATGAAAACCTCGAGAGGAAGAAAAATATTTATAATAATTTTTATTATTGAGAGGACAAAAAAAAATCGCGTAAAAAGCATTTAAAATTTCAATAACTTTTGAACAAATTAAAATTCCGAAAAAAATCACATGAAATCAATAAAGGAAAATTGTTCTTTTAACACTTAAATTTTATTTCCGTAACTGCATTTCGGCCGACTACAGATGTGAGTATTTATTTATTTATTTTTATTCCGTCAAACTCCTTATGCAGTTTTCTATATACCTACGTAATTATTTCAAACTTCTGAGTCTTATAGATTTAGTACAACAAAGCAAACTGTAGCGTAAAGAAAAAAAAAAAGAGAGAAGAATTCACGAAAAAAGTACTTTAAGTTTCAATAATTTTCGAGAAAATAGGAAATTAAAAAAAATACTGTGTTTTAAGTTCATAAACAAAAATGACGATTTCGGCATGCCAAGTTTCAACTCCGTAGTTTTTATTTTTCTCCCCGTTTATTTTTTACGTTAAGTTAAACAGTTAATAATAGGATACCTGCAAGTGACGTAGTGTGGGTATCTCGACCCTGATTGGTTGGTGAAACGTGGCGTCTGTTTATCCTAACAACTGTTCTTTTCATTCTATTTCCGAGTAAGCCAAGCTCGTCGAGTATCAATTCTCTTAAGTGATACATTCTATATTCTTTCACAAAGATTTTAATTCTTTTACTATATATTTCTTACTTAGCAAAGACAGGCCCGAAGCCATGTAGAACATAAACAAAATAATTACGCATCGATGTTGCCAGTTACACAATACAAAAATATAACACGGTTACAATAAAATTCGTAAATAATAAATGTAAGTTAAGTAAGAGACATAGACGAGAAATAATTATGTTTCAGCAAATTCGATGTGCGATGCTCCGCTGTATTTAATTAACTTCGCGTTAATTAACATCCTAACTTATGTTCAGAAACTTAGCTCAGCTTTAACACGCCATTTTGCTTATAAACAATCAGCTCGTGCTGACGTCATAATTCACATGTGTGATCGTCTTCTTCTTGAAGTGCAAGTACCCAATTATCGATCTTATTATCGTATGTTATTTATTTTTTTTTTTTTTTAATTCCATGTACAGTTTTCTAAGCATTTTCGTAATTTCAGTTCTTTAAGTTCTATAGTCTTTACACAGCAAAACAAAGTGTAACGTTAAGTTTAACACACAAAACAGCGTCGGTGGCCTTTACGATTTTTTTTATAAAGAGAGATAATAATTAAAATATAATGACTCAAAGATAACTTTTCAATTAAGATATTGAGAGCAACAGAACTTATCAGATTTATATTAAATGGCATTGCGTTTCAAAGAAACTTAAGACTCAACCTTATGTTTATACATTTTCTAATTTTATCTTTTATTTTGCTTTTTCCCCCATAAATATTTTTAGATGAGTTAATTCCGCATTTCTGAAAATGATTAGTCTCTCTCTGCTTGATGTAAATCCAATTTACCCATAATATTCCAATTTTGTACCGTATATTTTATCAAAATCGATGTTTAAAAGTTTTTCATCAACTGTAATAAGATTCGGTATTTACAACTATAGAACTACAATATTTATCAATTGCTTGTTCAAAAAAATTTTTATTTTTATTTTAGGCTCATTAAAACGTTTTATGGAAGATATTCATTTGTCAATGAAAAACTGTTTTTTTATGTTTTTGTTCTTTATATTTAAAAAACTTAATATTCAAAATCTGCGAATTCTACGTAACTTTTCACGAAACAAAAATCAAAATTTTCTATTTAGGTATTTTTCTACAAAGCTTTTGAGAAAATGGCAAATCAAGTTAAATCAATTCAGAATGGGGTTTATGAATAATTGACTATAAATTAGTTAGAAAGTTATCTAAAATTTCTTGGATATTTAATGTCTAAAAATATCATTTAATTTTATTTTATATAGTGCAATATTTATATATATATATATATATATTATTATTATTATTATTATTATTATTATTATTATTTTCCAACATGTCTTTCAAACTTGCTCATTAAATCTCTTAAATAAATAATTTTATTTTACTTAAGCTTTTATATTTTCATTATTTAATGCTGTTGATAAGAAATGGAAAGCTTTATTGCTTTATATTTGACTCAGATCTGTAGTAGTGTTTTTTTCTCAAGCTGGAGTTACACAAGGACTGATTAACTTTTTCATCTGCGGCAATCAGACCTTTGATGTAGTCTTTCCCAAGTTTATCTCAAATAATGCTCTATGTTTGAGAGATAGTTCGACCAAACCATCTGAATTTCTGAAAACAATGACAAGCTTTGATCGGTCTTTCAGTTCTAACCGAAAAACAAGAAAGATAAGTCTGTTTTGACAAACTCAAGAAAGCAACATATGTGTCTGAAAGAAAGCAACTAAAGAACTAAACTGAAAGAGACTTTTTTTTCTTTTAGGAAATTGAATGCTGTTTTTGTTTTGAAGGAATATTTCACTTGATTTATTAATTTCTTCTGATTAATATGTTTTCAATAAATTTATCTTTCAATTAATATAAATTTATCTTAAAATTGATAATTTGTTCAATATCAGAACTCTCTATTTAAAGATCCAATCAATAGCATTTATCTGAACCGAATTGTCTTTTCAATAAACAAACTAAAAAATCTTATCACCCTAATTAACTTTTAATCTAATGATCAAATTTTTGTGTATTAATTCGTAATTTCTTCGGTTCAGAAAAGCACCTGATTTTTGCTAATTCTTTAATAAATATTAAGTTACTAAATTCGATGTAAAAATTTTCATATTCTGAACATGACCTCGATAATTTTTTTAATCAACTTTTGCTAAATTCGTAGCTTTTGCTTTTTAGTCTATACCTCCAAAATTAATTCCCTTAAAATTTACTTTTACTCAATTCTAAAAAATTAATTATTGTAAAATGCTTATAAATTGTTCAATTTGGAACAATATCTCTTTAAATATCTTTTGGTCTTTTAAACATCTCTATATTAAAAAATTGTAAGGGATATCACTGTTTTGGGTTTTTACATTCGCTACATTTTGTTTTACTACCAATAAACTATGAGACTTAGAAACTTGAAATTAAGAAGGTTTGTAGAAATATGCACGCGGAATACAATGGAAATATAAATTAACATTCGATAATTATTCTGAGAATTATTGTCTGCTGAACTTGTTTGTTAAAGAAAAAACAGCATTCGGGTTGCTCTAAGGGCTACTAGAAAGAAACAGCAGACTTGAAACTTACCGTGTTGAAAAGGGCATGAACTTGACATGAGCTTTTTTGAAAATTTCATTTTTTTTTTTAATATTTATGCTGTTTTTCGTTAATTTTTCCAATTTTTTCCCACTTTAAATAGTGATTTTTATTCAGTGATGTCAAAAATTTATCCCTCTCAAGATCATTATTTAATTACCTCACGCCTGACTTGATATCAAAAGTAACAAAAAAATTGTAAATAAAATAAATACCAGAAAGCGACAAGATTTTGCCAGATGTGAATTTTAATATTTATATCGAAATTTTAAAAAATGTAAAAATCTCATTAGTGACAAAAACCGTTTGTAATTTGAACAAATACAAATTTAAAATTTAAATAATACCGTTACCGTAAAAAATTACCGTTGAAACAATAAAAAATTTACAGTTTTAGATTGTAAACGAATAAAAACTGCTTCACGTTGTTTATTCTCTTTTATTGTGCCACGCATTCTATTTTCCTATGTGTAAATATATTTTTCAAGTACAGTTGATTACTTTTCGAATCCAAGTAATCATTCATTATATTAAAAATAATTATAAAATGTAATATTGAAATGTAACAAAATTATCATAACTATATATTTTATTAACAAAATTTTTTTTAAGCGAATTTTAAGGGAAAAAATGAATGAGGGTTGGAGATCGGAGCCTTTTAGTGTAATAATAACAGTTGTTTTTTGAGTCTCCCCTTACTGAGTTATTTCATTAGTGGCTGCGGTCAGTTAGCGGGTCTGTGACCCCATTGATCGGTCTGCGTAGGGACCAAGGGTGAGCGGCAGAGGTCATCGTTAAACTGTTCTACCGTAAAATGCTCGACTTCGCACCTAGATCGTCTGGTTAACAAAGCAGGGGAGCCAACCCCCCTGCAGAGGATCAAAATTGCGATGGCATATCTCCGGATCATCTTCAGGGATGTTTCCCAGACCGTCGTCAATAGCCCATTGTGCAGCTCTAGTGCGACGTTAATAAAGTGCCTACCTAACTATTCGTAGGAAACCTGTTTTTGCTCCTAATTTTATAATTAAGAAATATTTGTTATCTTATAGTCACGTCATACGACCCCCTTTTTTTTGAAATTTTAAATAATTACCACTAATCAAGCACGGGGTCGAGGTTGGCTGGAATAGTAGCCAGACGCGGATTATACGGGTAAGGGTTTTACTAACCTAGGTACATATTCGCGTCTGGAAGGAAAGAAAGGAAAGAAAGTCACTTCATACGACCTAACAAGAGTTTTTTTTAACAATGCTTTGTTTATAAATTTAGCTTGCGTACGTTCTTTCTGTTCGCACTATGGATTGAGTACCACGAAAATTTTATTAATAGTACGGTAAAGACAGATCTCCAAAATCCAGACATTTAAATAAAAATGTACACGTGCAAACTATTAAGCATCCTCTTCTCAAATAGCGTGACCTCGCGTGTGGGGGTTTTGGCTGGAGGGAGTAAATAGGAAGGAGGGAAAACTTAAATATTGCGACTCTAGTTAGATTAACGAGGCTTTGCTGGCATGAATAATTTTATGCTGAATCGAGGGAAGACTAAGTTGAAAACGATGATAAAACTATTAACTTGGAAGTGTTTATTATTTAAAGTACAATGTTTAACTTATTTATACCTTTTTAGTCATCTGATTTCTGACATCGTTACATTGGAAAATAACATATCTTATATTTAAACAATAACCTTTTCCTGTGAAATTTGTACAGAGGGGAATGTGGTTTTCATTACAATATATTGCTGGTTCATGTTATATTCTTTGTTATTAATTGTATATAGGTTCAATCTTTCATTCAAGCACTTTGTAAAAATAACTTCCATGTTCAAACTTTGAAATTATCGTATCATTATATATTTACACCGGGAGAAAAAAAATCTAAATGTAGAAAACTAAAAGATTTTTCCGTATGAAAAAGCTCAAAAAAAATTTTTTTTAAAGGAAAATGAAGGAAAGGAAGAAAAATATTTTTTTGGGAATTCGTAGAAAAGCGAAAAATAAAGCTCACCTTTTTAAAAATTAAAATCGTGAGAGGTTGAACTTTTTTGAAACTGAGCGCATGCTCGTGAAATATTAGTTAGTGTTTGGAGCAGAGCTCAAACAAGAAAATAACTTTTGAACTTATGATTGGATCTTCACGTTCAAGGATTCAATCTTAATGGTTTGAGAGGATGACCTCAAATAGGCTAATTAAGTAGTGCATGCTACAAGTTACGAAATCAGGCACATAAAAGTACTTTCTTTGAATAAACATACCTTTTTTTCAACGGATTTGGAGTTTTCACTCTCAATATATAGCAGCAATCTGGAAAATATATTTCCTGAGAAATAGAGCTTGAAAAAGTCGTATTCTCATGAACTAGTCGACCGATTTTGCTCAAATTTTGCTATTTAAAATTGTCTTTTCAGGGGTCTGTTTAGAAGAAATTTGGGTCCGTTAACGGACCCTTCACAAAATATTTTAACTTAAAAACGGACCCTTCACAAATTATTTTAACTTAAAAACGGACCCTTCACAAAATGATTTTTCTTTTAATCGGATCCTTCACAAATTTGCTTATCTTTATTATTATTTTATTAATCGAATAAACCCTTTTCAGGGCAAAAAACAAGGAAGATGGATGTAAACGAATTAAGTTTTGTCTTCGGCAGACGATTCTTCCATTATTCGTCCGAAATTAATATTCTGCGTTCAGCAGTATAGGCTAAATACCAAATATTTGTATGTTGCATCTCTAATTTAGAAGCAGCAATTGTTGTTTATTTTTTAAAATTTATTTTTTTTAATTATAATTTTACAGTGTTGAGCATAATCTTGTACGTCTTTACAATTTAAAAACTCCTTGAAAAAGCTTTTTTTTTTTTTTTTTTTTGCAATAACGGACCCTATTTACACAAATTCATAAAAGCGGACCCTGGTTGAAAGAATGTGAGTAATTTTTTCACAATTTCACGAAAAACGGACCTTTCACAAAATGTCTGGACAGACCCCTGCTTTTTTAAAATGATTGTAAAAGATTGGAGACCTTACAATTCAAAAGTTTTTTCTATTATTTAATTTTTAAAAAAAATAATACGAAAAGATAGTTTTCGCACGGAATTATCTCTTGATAGACGAATTTTATAAATGCGTGCAAAAATGTTTCAATTCGTTTGCAAAACTCTCGTGATGTAGCGAAATACGCAAAAAGTAAAATTATCATTAAAAGGTCAAAATTTTGAACAGTTATCCTGACTAAATTACAGGGACCATATTTCCCAGATTGCGGCTATATTTTAGGGGTCAGAAATCTAAATCCGTCGGGAAAAAAAGGTATATTTGTTCATAGAAAGTATGTTAAATTTCGCAACTTAAAAATGTCGTTTGCACTATTTAATTGGCATATTTGAGGTCAAGAACCTTTGAATCATTAAAATTGAGCCCTAGAACGTAAAGATACAATCGTTAGATTAAAATTTATTCAGGGTGCTCCATTTTTTATTTTGTACACTGTACATGAAAGTTAGATAAAAAAGTTATTTAGAATAATTCATATTTTTAATTTTCTTTTTGTTATTAAAATATACTATTTTGCTTCTCCATTCTTTTTATTTTCTTTATCCTTCATTATTATATTTTTCAATAAGTTGTGATTTCAATTATTTCACGCTTGTGTTTTGTTACAGGCTGAAATGTTAAGAAACTATGATGGTGATAAGAATAAGCTGGGGAATGCAGAAAAATTTCTACTGCAACTCTTAAACGTTCCTAAGTAAATGAACTTATTTTATTATATTATAAACCCAAAACTGAAAATGATTTAAATAACCCTTTTCTCAAAATAACATATGCATTCTCATCACAGTTACAAACTGCGCATTGAAAGCATGCTGCTGAAAGAAGAATTCATGGCTAATCAGGAGTTCTTGGAAAATAGCATTGAGACAATACGGTGTGCTGCACAAGGTATTACTCTAAAAAAAACTTTTTATTTTCTTCAATATTTAGTGTTAAATTTTATTGCGTATAAGATTAAATCTTATCTAATCTTTGTACCCATATTCAATTGGGGAGAGAATATGAATCAGGAGTTCCATATTACACCAGGAGCTCTTGGAAAATAGCATTATGGCAATACGGTGTGCCGCACAAGGTAGTAGTGTGAAACAATTTCTTTCTTTAGTTTTAAATGTTAAATTTTAATTTTTGTATTAAATCTTATTTAATCTCATCTTATCTTATTTAATCTTTGTTTCTATATTAAATTCGGAAGTGAATATTTATCAGGAGTTCTATATTAAATCAGAAGTTGTAGAATAGCATTGTTACAATACGGTGTGCGCATGCGCACAATGTAGTAGTTAACGACAATTTTCTTTAGTTTTTAATGTTAAATTTTATTTTGTATTGTGACAATCGAAACCCCCTGCCAACGCCATCTATGAACACTAAAGTGACTCAAATAGAACAGTTCTAAGTTTAGTTTACCTCCATATCTCGAACCGCAAACATGTTGGTTTCGAAATCCCCGCACTTAAGTTTTGTTTTCCCCCTAATTGTTTTAATGCTCTACTTTGTGATGTTTTGTGACTTGTAACTTACCATTTCATGTCCTTTGTCCCATTAAAATTCTTAACTCACACCGTTGATTAGAATTCTTTGAGTCGCATGGCACCACAGTATAAATTAAATCTTATTTAATTTTTGTACCTATATTAAATTCTGGAGTGAATATTTATCAGTTTTACATTACATCAGGAGCTTAGGGGAAATAGCATTGTGACAATACGGTGTACCGCACAATAGAATTGTAAAAAAAAAATATTTCTTTAGTTTTTAATTTCAAGTTTTGTTTTGTATAAGATTAAATCTTATTTAATATTTGTACCTATTTTAAATTGGGGAGTGCAAAAATCATATTTACTTTAGTTTTGAAATATTTTAGAATTCAAAACATTTTCAACAATTTTTTCTGTTTTCTACTTGTTTGAATCCTTGTAAAAATGTGAGCAAGATTCTGATACAATCTTGTAAAGTAAATTACCTTTTTATAATATAAAATAATATAAAAATAACTTGTATTTTTGTCTCAAGAGTAAATAAAAGAAACATCTTTTATTTATCTCTTTAAAAAAAAAAAAAAGAATTTTCAACTTAAAATTTTTAATAAAATCAATAAAAACAAAAAGGATTTTAAAATACCCTCTGTTATTATAAATAACTCACTCTTACTATGAAAGGCTTCATAAACGAGAGAAAGGAATGTGAAACTAAAATTTTACCCTCTTTTCAAGATTATAGCAACAACTTTCTTCATGATGTTCATTCATTATTATATATAATGTACACGTGAGTGTGGTCGGTGTAAATTTTTAGGGATCCTTCACATTTTAAAAAGTCAAAAGCACCGTCGTGTTATCCAAAAAAATAAAATGTCAACAAATTAGCAAATTCTAGAATAGGATTCTTAACCAAGAGCCTAATAAAACATTAAATAAGTAATCCCTAATTAATATAATATCAGACCACCACGGTTATTTATAGACACTTTTATGGCAAAAAAGAATATCTCTCTCCAGACAAAGCCAAATTCCCAGAAATATCCATTGTAAAATTAGAAAAGTTTCGCTAATTGCCATGCGTTAAATTAATAGTTATTTAAGTATTTATTCGCACATTTATATCTATTAAATATTTATAATGAAATACAGAAGAAAAAATTTAAATTACAAAATTGTTTGGAGGATGAATTTGGTATCCTTGACTGCACCTTTTGAAAAAATTTCATACTTTTATTTTTAGAATTTTGAACCGATGTGGATTTCTCAAGCCATTCTTTTCGTATTCTCCGTTTAACTATGAAAAAAACTTAATACTTTTTTCCTTTTAAAAATTTTAAAGCTTTTAACAAAGTTTCTAAAAATTAAATAAAACCTCAAGCTGACTTAAATCAACAGTTGGTATTTCAACTTAGTAATTAAAATACTCAGATCAAAATACTGCAGTTAATTGATCAATATATGTTTCTCTATTTAACTAGAACTTGAAGAATGCAAAAAGTTGCACGAAATCTTATATATGGTTCTTGTAGCTGGCAATTTTTTGAATGCGGTAAGAATTTTCAGAAAGAAATCATTTAAATATTAGATTGTTCTTTTCTTCGAAACTGGATGTTTTTTCAATCCTTCCAGGGTGGTTATGCAGGAAATGCAGCTGGTTTCAAAATGTTATCCTTGTTGAAACTTACAGACATAAGAGCCAACAAACCTAGCATGACACTAATCCACTATGTAGCTGAGGTAAAAACTTTTACTCTTTTTATTTATTTCTTTTTTAATACTATGTGTAAAATAATTATGTAAGCAAAATTTTAAGAAAATAAGAAAACATATCTTTATTTTAGCAAGTATTTAAGAAAAGGCCAGATCTTCTCGAGTTTCTGGAAGACATACAAAATCTGGAAGAAGCATCTAAGTAATAACGTTATTAATTTTATATGTATATATATATAAAAACTTATTAATTTATCAATTTTCTTCGTTTTTCTCTTTATCCTTTTTATGATATATATACAATATATATATATATATATATATATATATATATATATATATATATATATATATATATATATATATATATATATATATATATATATATATATATATATATATATATATATATATATATATATATATATATATAACGAAATTTTGATTCATTAGAAGGAAAATATTTTCATACAAAAACAAAAGCTTATTACTCGCTTAGATCTAAAAAGTCTCACCTTTATTTTTAAAAAAAAAAAAAACGAATTTTTTTAAAAAAAAAATGGATGTCTATTGTTAGTATGGCAGAGGTTATCGTCTACTCAATAAAAAATAAATAAAATCAAAATCTTAAAAAAAATATAATCAACCATGAAAGATTAACGAGTGATCGATTATGATAGCACTTTCGATGATTTTCTAATCAACAAAATAAGTGATCGACATTAAACTTAATCACTATTTAAATGTTAGAACAATGAAATGTTAGAAGTAATGATGATAAAGGGTAACAAAAGTATCCTGCTTCAAATATTGCTTCCCAAACTTTTTCCTTTAGTTTCTAATTTACAAAAATTGCCCATTTTTTCATTATAATTTATATTAATCAATTGTCTTTTCTCAACAACATTAGACAAAGAATAAATTGGAACTTTTTTTTTTTGTCGTGACAACGCGTATTTTCGCCAGTGCTCTGAGGTAAAGTTGACCTCGAGAAAAAATATATTGAATCCCTAAATATTTAAAAAATTCCAATTACAAAGAAAAAAAAAGATGGCTATTTGAATGAAAGAATTAAATGTATTAAACAATTTGAAAAATTAAAACGAAATGAGTTTTTGACTTATTTATTTCATTTATCTAGAATTTCATTGGAAACTTTGAAAACCGACGTAATCTCCCTTAGCCAAAGAGTTTCAAAAGTTTCTACACAAGTTACAGTTGCCGAAGAGCAAATTAAATCTCAAATGCAAGATTTTCTTCAGGTATGGTTAACGTTTTTTCTGAAATACAAATTTTAGTGCTCTGAATTAGATATTTTGGTTACGAAAAAATGTTTTTTTCTTCTTTTTTTTCCAGTTTGCAGAAAATAAAGTGGAAATACTCCATAATGAAATCAACGATCTTGAAAGTATTCGTCAACGACTGGCTGACTTTCTTTGTGAGGAGACAGCTTCCTTTAAATTAGAAGAGTGCTTCAAAGTGTTTCACAATTTTTGCTCGAGGTTTAAAGCAGCACTACAGGTGATTTAAAAAATGTATTTATCAGAAATAAATTAGTTATTTTAACTACGTGAAGACAGCGAAACTCACTGATAACTAAATTTTAGAAAAGTAGACAATCTTTTGATGATCCACTGTCCGAAGAGCCCATGGGCTCGTGAAATTGTGACGGTGTTTAACAAGAGGAAATAAGGAGCAACAAAAAATTTGACAATTCACATTTTGGTTAAAATTAAAACAGTTAAAATCAACTGATTAAATACTTAAAAATTACCATTCAATCATTATTATTTTTGGTTACAAATTTCATTTAAACACCTAAAGTTTAAAAACAAAACTTAAAATACGATCTGTAATGAATTGTTTGATTCTGAACCGCAAGTATATGTTCAAGTAATATAGTGAGAGATGTGTGATAAAGATATGACCATTTATGGTCAGACGACACGGCACTATATACAGATTTTTTAAAGAAAATAAACTCTGAGGACTTTTTTTTTTTTCATTTCACAGTAACAAAAAAATTATTATCTGGTTAACTTAAGCTTATTAAATAATTATTAGGTAATAAAATAAGTATAATTTAATTTATTAAGCAATAAAAATAATTTTCTCTTTATCAATATTCGTGATTACGTCTAAAATTATTAAAATATGTATCTTAGAAAGAGACGTGTACAGGATATACGTATACAGGATGTCCCAAAACTCATAAGGCACTAGAAAATGACAGGAAACAACTAGACAAGCACAAATCCCCATACAATTCATGGTCCGAACGCAAGTCGAAACTCTTTAGAGGGCTCGGTTTTTTCCTCTGGGTCTCAACTTAAGATTTTATGTCTTGACTTTTTCTTCTGAGATCATATGAAAAGATTCGTCTACGACGATGCTTTCCATGAAGAGCTAAGGTGGCTCGTTGGGTAGAGCGCTCGCCAGACAAAGAGATGAACCGGGATCGAATCCCAGTGATTGCTGTTCGATATGAATCCCGCTCCCAGCTTGCACAGACCACAGTGTTGACGTAAAAGATCCATCCTCAGTAGTAGATTCAATACTCATAGGATAGAATCCCCCTGCTGTCAGATTGTAGGAGATTTTCGTGGTTTTCCTAACCATGTAACACAAGTGCGGGTTAACTCCATCAAAAAGCCCGCCACAAAGGAAAATTTCAGCATGGTGTTTTTTTTCTTTCTTATTTTTGCGCATTGTGCACCAAGTTTCGGGAAGCCCTGTATATTTTAACATATCCTCCTGTCCCTGCTTTGACAAAAATAATCGTGGTTTTTCAAATCAGATAAGAAAACCGCATTAAGTCTACAAAGAGCTGGTAACATTTTGAAGTAAAAAAGGCTTATTTAATTACAGCTATAAAATGATATAATTTAAATTATATTTATTATAATTATATACATTTTTTATTTATTTATTATTTAAATTTTTTATTTATTATTTAATTAATATTAATTTATATTTATTATTGCAACAAAACTTTAACTTAATTACGACAATTTACAAAATTTAGGAAAATGAAAGACGTCAAAAGCAAGAGAAGATGGCAGAGGCGCGACGAAAACAACGCGAAGAACAAATAGCCTTGAAAAGAAGGAGCCTGGAGCGTAAGTAACAGGAGTTTTAGCTCTTTGATAGATACCGCGAAAGAAACTTTCCATCGCAAAATCTGTTTTATCTCTATTGGTACATTAAAATTTAAAGCTTAGAGAAAATTGAGTTTAGGTAAAATTAGAGAAAGCAATAGTTTCATGTCTTGAAAAATGTTTTCAAAATATCAAAATCCAAATAAATTATAGGAGCGTAAAGGCCTGTTTACACGGTTAAAGTTCTTGAATCCGAGAAATTGGATGATTTGTCGACACTATCCAAACTCTTGAATGTCACTGATTGGTCGGATGAAAAACCTACACATGCGCATTGTTCATATTCAACATTACAAAATCACACTTACTATGAATTTAAAATTTCTAAATAAATTCAATAGACCACAACAGATTAATTTTTTTGGACTAAAAAAGATGAAAACGGACAACAAATTGACATAATCTGATGCCTATTCATTACTATTGAAATTTAATCTCTAATAAAAGAAAATGTTTATCTTATGACTCCAGAACAATTTGCGCTAGGGTCACAACTTCATTCTCCGATTGCAAAAATCATATAAAAATTTTAATTTATACTTTCGGGTACGACGTACGAAAAATAAATCTTTTCTCATAGGTTTATCATTAAACAATGCTAAAAGACGCATCTGTTTACACAGTTATTCAAATAACAACATCAGTGATGTTTGTTAGTTTACAGCTCAAATTGATCAAAAGCGAGTTTCGAGTTTATTGCTCATATTTTACTAATTATCTGTCTTTGATCGATTAAGTCAAACACAAGCAAAATCTTCGAATTAGTAATTTGAAAACATCAGCAATCAGCAAACATCAGCGTGAAGTTAATATCAGCAATTAAAAATAATTTATGCATTGAAGTGAGAATTAATTAGAAAAATTGCTTGGTTGTAATTGATTAATCTTGGTAAAATATGCTGGCTTCGACTAATAGCATCATTTTCAATGCTAAACCAATACTCAGTATATAGAGTATACCTTTTTTTTTCGCGGTGTTGATCAGAAGGCAAGAAATAATGATGTAAAAATTCAAAATGATTTTAACTTTATTTGTCTCGCTAAATGCTTTTCTGTTTTATGCAGGATTGAGGTAATTGATACACATTTGTTATGTATGTTTCTTTCACCTCGCGCACGATGACGAAAACGTTGGTATTCAGATAGTTTATAATAGAACAAATAGAACTGTCAGAGATCGGGAAAATTAAATAATATGGCCAGGAATTGTTGATACAAAAGTGGTTTTGAATTCTTTTTCACATCATTAAAAATAGCATTTTGTTTCCAGTTCCAGATCCTAGATCTATCGGTGACGCCGATCATATTATGGACCAGCTGCTTGGTGACATCAGAAGTGGTTTTGCAGAACGACGTTTGGGTGATATCTACCGTAGAAGCAAAAGTTTCAACCCGCAAGACAAAGATACTTTGAATGGCAGATATGAAGAGAGCAATCGCAGATCACAGAATGCACTCAAAAGGCACAGCGATCCATCGATGTTTGAAAAAAGCAGAGGAATACTTTATCAAAATGAGAAGTCAGGTCTGATGAAAAACAGAAAAACCGGATTCCTGGATGAATCAAGCGAAGAAATAATAGGCTTTTTACAAAATGTGGGAGATTCTGATCAAAAAGAGAAGCGATTGTTTAGCAGCACTGAAGATGGATTAGAGAGAGTATCTTTTCGAAGGTCTGGTCGCAGAAAGCGAATCGAATACTTAAATGGCGATACAAATGCTAGAGAACGTTCGGGAGTATCTCCTCCACCTTCGGTATCTTTACAGACAGTTGAAGGTTTAGAAATAGAACCTAAACAAAATCTTAGAGCTAAAATAAATGATTGGATGCTTCAAAATGAAAAAGAACAGAGAAAAGATTACGACTTGCAAGCAAAACTTCAGCAAGAGCGAAAACGTAGACAAAAATTGAACGGACAGATATCAATAGAAAATGACGCCAAAGAAATTTTGAAAGACATAGACGAGGTCGATACTAATAAACATGCAACAGGAGAAGATAAAAAAGATGTAAATCATAAATTCGGCGACGATTTCAAATTGACGAAAGCAGCTCAGTTACGACACAGTGATAGTTTCACTCAAAAAATCTTGGGATTACTTGACGCAGTATCTAATGACACGAAACCATTTGCTAAAACCAGACTGTATCATAGCACCAGGGAAAAGAAAGTTGAAAAAGATGATTTGGAAGAAAAATCAAGGGATGATTCTGATTTGTGTAGTATGAAAGAACAAAACCCGTCTAATCAGACGAAAATAAATGTTCCACCAAGTTCGTTGAATTTAGAAGCAGTGAAAGAAGAAGATAAAAAACTATCAGGCAACGCAGAGAGCAATTTCGATCGGTTTGCTTCAACTAGGAAAACGCTAAGGCGTTTGAAATTGCGAGAAATGCGAATTGAAGCAGAAAATGTTAACAAAGCGAAAACTGGAGAACGAAGTACTTCTAATGGAAAAATAGATAATTTATCTATGCCTGATAATGCTACTGATCAGAAAAAAGTAGAACAGTGTGTTCAAGATGAAAATAGTCAACATAATGTGAAAGATCTAATCGATACATCTCGAACATGTTCACCCGAGTCTTTGGATCCGAATAACCAATCTCTGATTTCTGACAAAGAAATCGTAACAAATGCGCAAGACACAATATCTCCAATAAAAATGGGTGAACAAAATACGAACGCTAACGAATCCATAGAAAATAAGGATCCTAATTCTTCGTTTCCACAACGTAGTACATCCATTAGATCCAGACAATCACGATTAGCCAGAAGAATCAATTCGCTATCGACTCCTGTCACATCGCCGACTTCTAATGAAAACAATTCAGTTCTAAAAGCGAAGGACGATTTGGTATCTCAAGACGAAAATTCCATAGAGGATGCTACAAAATCACACATTCAAGGTAACTTGGAAACCAAGACCACGATTAAAAACGTCATCATAAAAGAAAACGAGAATCACATAAAACATACGCCTGAATGTGAGAAACAAGAGCATTTACCTCAAAATTCCGCAGAAACTGATGGAAAAGATCCAACAGAATTGAATGGTAACACTAGTCAAAAATCAAACCTAAAATTAAATGGACTTATTTCTCACGAAGTTACAGTTAATACAGAAACAAAAAGTGAAGTAGTTCTGCCTAAAACGAATAAACTAAGTAATAAAAGTTCTAAAGAGACAGTGCCAAAATCTCGGATATCGTCCACTCAAAAATCTGCATCTAGTATTCCAAGCGTTATTAAAACAACCCAAAATGTTAAAGTCCATCAAACAATCCATAGGCAAGCATCTATGACCAACGGCAAAGTTGCTGCTCAAAAATCTGATTCTAAGCCAAAGGGAAGCCCCGTAGTGACAAAAAAGGTGCCACTTAGATCAACGTCGAGTGCAATGAAAGAGAAACTAAATGACAACAAACTGAAGACTGAAAATCGAAAGAATGGAGAAAACAGCCCAACGTCTAGTATTTCATCAGTGTGCAGTCTGAGCACAAATGTGAATCTACAAAATGGAAAAGTTGTGAATGGCAAAAACATTCAACCAATTAAGAAAATTACAATTAATCATAATGGAAGTGTGAAATTTTCAAAAAGTAGTGTGTCTTCAAGAAAAACTTCGAAAACTGCATCTAACACTTTAGCTAACAGTAATGCAAATGTTAATAAAATAAATGAAACAGTAATTAACAAAAAAGATAAGAATAGTAACCTAATTAATAAGAGAGCTTTCATATGAAGCGTCTTTTGTAGTCTTGAAAATCAAATCCAGTACAAATTCTCATTTTATTGCAGTTTTATTTATTTCAATTGTAGCTTCCAAGATTCAGTTTTCATTTCATTTGCTTAGAATAAAAATAAAAAAAATATTTATAGAAATTGAGTATTTTTTCTAATTTAAATTTTATTTCGTTAGAAAATCTGAAAAAATGTTTTAAATAAAAATTACTTTCATTATTTATCATTGAAGCACTTGTTAATGAAATTGTAAAAAATTTAAATCCTTTTTTCATGCAATAATAATATATTTTTAGATAAAAACATAAAAATGATTTCAATTTTATTTTTATACACTTTTTTTTTTTACTTTGACTTGCAAGCCAAAGATTCTTTCATTTTTATCATTTTATGAATCTGTAAATATTTTGAATAAAAAGTATTAATTCGTATTCATGTTGGCCAATTTTATTCTCATTTTTTTTTCAACACTAAGTTATCATCCGCGAATTGTAGATATTTTTTTATGGGAGTACGGACTAGCCAAACAAACATCCAGTCAGAGGTTAAAATTTAACTTTAAATTTTTATAAAAATTTTGTTAACTTATTTAAATTCATCTGTTGTGATTTTTAAAATACTATTTTACAATGATAAAAAAAAAATATAGTAGGGCCTCGATTATCCGAAATTAGTAACATTGCAATTTTGAATTGCAGATAGGGGTAACTTTTTTTAAATCTCACTTAACTTCTTCATCAATAAACTCTTAAAATTTATTTTAAAATTATAGTGCTAAATAAAATTTAACTTTTAATATGACCATCTAATAAATATTTTTTTGTCAAATAATTTTGTCCTTTTTATTTTAATTTTACTTGTACAATTAATCCAGATAGCGTTACTCCGTGTCTTTTTTTTGAATAAATCATTTAGTTGAATAAACTCCGAAAATAAAATTCTTAAATTTTTATGTGAATTATTAAATAACTCTTCGGCCCCAACAATAAAACTCCATTCATGTAAAAAAGTTTTTAAAAGTATGTTAAAACCCGGTTTTGTCGTACTCATATAAAACCAGATAAGTATATAAGTAATGAGAAAAAAAATTATTTTGTTACATTCTGAAATATCTATTAATAGCAACATATTAAAATTTAGTCTCTCCGACACTAATAAACATACCGGGGTTAAACAATCAAAGAATATTTTTGGAACTTACCACAAGTTAAATGATTAGATTTAATAGAAATCACTAATAAAACTTTGGTCGCTTTCCTCTGCAATGCTTCAGGCTTCATTTGCCCATTGGGATTGAGGCATTTTAAGGAAGAAAAAAACAACAACTTGGGATAATTAAACGGAATGAAAAATCTGCTTCGACAATTGAAAGCAATAGGTAAAAAGAGACGTAATCAGGGGTTTAACTCACCTAAAACAAGTCTTCAAACAATTAGAAACTACAGAATGAAATTGATGGAGTTAACATCCTAATCTTCTTATCGAATTTTTTAAAAACACCGGCATCGACAAGCAAACAGCTTACTTAGCTTTTCATTCATCGCCATCAAATAACATGGCGTCTGCTTGCGAATTAATTTTATGTGAATTTTAATCAATGGCAGCAGTAATTTTTTAGTCAAAAATACCAAGTTTCAGTTTTATCCATCTGTTCGGTTTTGACCAACTATTATCTTGAAAGCAACATTTAAATCTGAATTTTAAAATGATTTCACAGATTTATATTTCTAGGCGAAATTAATAAAAAGTTCCTTTTGATTACATTCGCACTAGGATACATTTTGCTTGCCCAGATAACATAAGTTTCATCGAAGTGCAAGCCATCATGATCAGACTAAACTATATTAACAATAATAATTAGGTAGATTAAACAACAAAAATTACAGCTCTTAGCGTTTTCTTTTCTTCTCTTGACAATTTAGAGCTACCAACTTCACTAACAAAACGCTTATTTGAATTGATATCTCACAGATCGTAGATTCGGTTCTGAGTAGATTACCGAAGCCAAGCCTCACCACCAGCGGCTAGTGAGCGGGTGGGTGACTATTTTGCACGAGGTGATTTGCAAAACCGAGAATATGCTGTATCGGTCTACGTTAAATTGTTCCACCGTAAAGTGCTCAACTTCAAAAGCAGTTAGTCGGGCTACCCCTCTTCAGAGGATCAAATGTCGTTAAATCATTCTTAGGGATATTTCCCAGACCGTTGACCAGCTCTAGTGTAACGTAAATAAAGTACTCTTGAATTCATGCTCAAGTTTTCCTTAAGAAATATTTATTAGAATTACGAGTTAGACAAAATTTAAGTAATTATAAGCTTAAATTTACTAAAATCGTAATTAACTTACGTTATAAATAATTTGAAAACACTTCATAACTAAACAACATGTAAATTTAGTTTAATGTAACGAACAGGGGGTCCTTGATAGTTCTGTGCCTAAGCCCCCGCATTTCCAGATCCGGCCCTGTTGATTGCTCACAATAAAATGATCATTTTAAAATAGTCGGGCACTACAACGAGTTTTTTATTTTGAAGTAGATTATTATGAAGTAGTATAGCTGAATTGTAAGAATATATTATAAAAATCGAACAATGTGCGCTTAAAATTTATTACTATTAATTGACTTTGGCTAACAGAAGTATTTTATTTATGTCGCACTAGAGCTGCTCAACGGGCTTTTGGCGACGGTCTGGGAAACATCCCTGAGGATGATATGAAGACATGTCTTCACCATTTTGTGATGGCATGATCCGCTTTGGTAGCCCAACGACCTGCTCGCGAATTCGAGCACTTTACGGTAGAACAGTTTAACGAGGACTGATACCGCGCACCCTCGTTCCCTACACAGGCTGATCAAAGTGGTCACCCACCTGCTTACTGACAGCAGCCAGTGATGCTTGACTTCGGTGTTCTGCTGGGAACCATGTCTTTACGATCAGCCCACTGCGGGAAGGGTAACAGAAATATTCAAATATTAAAAATTCTATTGTATGTGGAAACAGCAAAGTAAACAAAATGATATTTAGTTTTAATATGCGTAAGAAGATAAACTTTTCAACTGAAAAAACTATAGTCGTTTTATGAGAAATAATTAAACATTTTATTTAAAGAAATTTTAAAAAAAATGGAAAAAACAAAGAAAAGCCACTGTTTTTTTTTAATGGAAATAATTAAACATTATATTTTTCAAATTATTTTTAAATAAAGTCAATTTTTTTTTTCGTTCTGCGAATTTAGTTTCTTTAAGTTTTGTGGTATATAACTTACCAAGAATGTATACAAATACTAAACTGCAAAGAAGTATAAGTATTAATAGGCTATGGACTGCTGATATGCAATTGATGCATGGTAGAGCAGATGGCACTGAGTGTAACACAGTAGACGTTTCAACAGCATTACCCAACAAAACGTTGTCTGCACGCATAATCGGCACAACCAATTCGAGAACAACAGGGACCTTCCAATTACCACTGCTTGATATAGGGAAAGCACGCAATACACGATCTCAACTGAAAAGTTCAAAAATGGAAAAAACCGTGCTACTATTAATGCACTAAGAGTTGCAGATGAACTTCATGTTCTGTCTAGGACGGTTTGAAAATGTTTTGCATAGCGGCAAGATGCACCCTTTCCACTTGCGAAATATACAAACTTCTAACCGAAGACGGCTATCATTGTGAAGAATTCATGCCCTAGATTCTTAATGTCACGGTACATCATTAATTTCTTCGCAGTTTTATTTATTGACAAAGCCACGTTTAGCGTGACATTATGAATTTGTCGGTCACATTTTGGAAAACCCTTTATTTTAAAAGTATGAAATTGTCCTTGTGCATTTATTAAAAACGTAAATTTAATTAAATTTCAGCTAGAGAACAATAACATTCTAATAAAAAAAAATTCCATTAAAATTAGAACTTTATTAAGCAATTTATGAAAATATTTTTCATCGTAAAATTCCTTGTCTATACTTATTCATTGGATCGAAGTAGCCGTACAGTGGGCAGATAGTAAAGACACAATTCCCAGTAGATCACTGAAGTCTAGCATCTCTGACTGTGGTCGAAAAGTGGTTTGTAACCATTTTAATCAGCAGAAGGGACCAAGGGTGCGTAGTATTTGTCTTCGTTAAATTGTTTAACTGTAAAGTGCTCTAGTTCGCTCACAAGTCAAAGTCGCCCTCTGCAGAGGAACAAAATTGTGATGGCATGCCTTCCATTCATTTTCAGAAATGTTTCCAAACCACCAATAATGATCCATTGTAGTACAGTTCTAGTGCATGTAAATAGAGTTACTAAACTGAATTCAGTTGAATGTTGCATTAGCAGACTTAAACAGCATCAGTACTTCATATTGAAGCCTCAGGTATAATTTCAAATTATAGCTTTCATATATAATATCAAAAATTAAGACAAGTCGTCTACTACTACGCTTGCCTTCTATGCAACAACCACATTTTGCAACTAGGTTCAAACAGGCAATAACTTATACATTATAAATAAGTTTTTGGTCATACCGTTCAAGGATTTATGATAAAATAGGATACTAATTTTGAACTACTTCCTTACTAATAAAATAAGAATCATCATGTAAGATTTGTATAAAAGCTTAAAATGATTCAGCAAATCATCTGAATAGCAGAAGCTATCTGTATATCCTTACGTTTATTGACTCACTTTTAGCATTGCATCACTAATTAGAATGTTTTTAGTATGGTTGTTACATGTCAAAAGAACATACCATTCTTCCAGAGCTCTTAGAACAAATCTCATGTAGTAAAGTTTTTTTTTTTTTATTTCCCATGAGCTGCACAATCAGTCTTCCCAATGAGCAGACTTGTCCTTTCTCCATAATTCGTATCCACTCTTTTACGACCACAATTTGTCAGATACCGTTGGCCATGCTAATTTGGACGTCTAGTTTCTGCCACACTAGATGGCAGCACCGAGACTCCATTTGGATGCTAAACTGTACTAGGAATTTAATTTTGCCGGAAATGCCAAGAGCCAATAAGGCACTCCAGGGATCTTTTACATGCCGCATAATCATACGACATGATGTAGTAAAGAGTTTATAAATACATATCACTATTCAAAGTGCTAAATTTTCCCCATTCAAATAAAATTTGAAGCTTTGCTACAATTGCTAGAGCTTTCAGTCTTCTTTCCATTGTATGGAATACTGTTTCCCCATATTAAACTTCAACTAACATTGAAACTCAAATAATTTAGTAACAACAAGCTGCTTAGTAGTGCAAACTGTAAAAAAAAAAAAGTGCAATAGCTTTTGATGTCTTTTTCAACAAAGTACTGAAGATTGATTTGATGATCTCTGGAAAGAGCATAAAGGTGCGTTATTTTAGTCTGGCAGAATTCCAAAAATAGCAGAATTTTACTTTAGTAAAGAGGAAGATAACTTGACTGGTCGAGGGTGTTGCAAATGCTTAATATTTAAGGGGGTGATTTACCTCTTTTTAGTTACTCTAAGGAAGTTAAAACTATATTTCACAGAATTTTTTTTTATTTCTCTAAAATATTGAGGGAGACACTTAGAGATTTCTAATTATTGAGAGAGGGGATATATGACCGTTAGTGAACTACATGTATGCTTCATAAACATAAAAGGGATTGTATGATAGAAGTAAGAAGAAATGATGTTAGTTAACTACTTTTCTGTATTGATACAAGAGAAAAAAAAATTCCCGCTTTTTAATAGTAATTCTCAGTAAAGCAACAGAAAAATACATTTCCCTTAAAATACTTGTCACAATAGCAGAAGATTAGTAATTTTAAACTTGTTATAAATAAAGTTCGCTCCCGGATATAGTGAACAAAAAGTTCGCTCCCATGCCTTGCTATACACGTATAATGATATTCTTTGTGTATACAGGGTGATTCTAAAAAGATGGACAAAATTTTAGGAAGTGATAGTACACACCCAAGCAAACAATTTTAATCAAAGAATGCATGGTCGAAAACAAAACGCAAAGGTGCCGGCGCATTTGGAAAGTTGTTGTATGCAAACGTGAAAGCTCCATTCCTGTTGCGAGTTACTTGTCGCCAAGCTTTCTGCCCCTGCAGGGAAAGTTCGTGATATGCCTAGTGTGTTTCAGAATGTTCGCCTTTCTTTTCTTCGCCGTTGTTTGAACACTTATTGTAATCACATGCCATTAAATTCATCGTTCTTTGTGCGTTTTTGCCTCATATAAGAAAACTTTGACGCCCTCTAGCGGTTTTGCGTTTTGTTTACGACCATGCATTCTTTGATAAAAATTGTTTGCTTGGGTGTGTACTATCACTTCCTAAAATTTTGCCCATCTTTTTAGAATCACTCTGTATAGTGAACCAAAGGAAAACAGGAAATTGATATAATGAACTTTTTCTGTCTTCGACTAATTTTTTATAATAATTTCGAAATTTCTACTTCAAAATAAAAATGTATACTGATTTTTAAAACCATATATAGCATGGAATATATTGACTGCATATACAAATTTTACAACTTTAATTTTACCATACAGTGTCTTAGAACTTGTCATTATAGCAGATTTCTCATAATATTCTAGAGCATAAGCTGATACTTTGTGATGTTGGCATTTCGATATTATAGCCTTGTCAGGATTTCATCACATAGCCAATTTTCCTAGAAAACGATTCTGTATAAATTTATTAATATTGCAAGAAACTCATTCAAAATTTCTTTTTTCAACTTGTAATAATTCTTGTTAGAAGCTTAGATATCTAAATAAGCTATATTTTGCATTTGCAAGAAGGCTAGTGTTTTAAAATAATTATTTACAAACATAACAGAAAAAAATTTATTATCGGTAAAAAAAAACTGAAGCTCAACTGGAATACATAATTTACAATTTTTTATTACAAGAAAGCATGCATATCTACAACAGACTGAAAGTAAAGGCATTGTGTTGTAAATGGCAAATTAAAGCGGATTTTTTTTTCTTTTTAATTCTTGGTTAAATAATTTAAAAAAAACTTTACAAAATAGCAAACATTTCTCACATAATTTTAACAGAAAGTTTTTTTTTTTATTAAAAATATAGAAAGCAACATTAAATACTGTATGACAAATTCTCTAAATTATTATTGAATGTATTGATGCAGAGATCTCTGAGTTATAGTAATCATAATAAATATACCTACTCCAAAAGTGCAAAAAAAATTTTTAATACATATTTAGAAACAGGATTTATAGAATAACTTAAAATATTAAATAAAAAATTAACTAAGAAATACAAATCAATATCAAAAGCATTCATTGTAAGTACTGAATTATAAATTACGTTATTATAATTTTTCTTTAAAAAAAAGTTATAAATAAAATCTACATGGCACCATACACTACAAGCATTTCACACAGAAGAAAACTTGAAGTGCCATATTAAGATAAAAATAAATGCTAGAAAAGCCTCTATATTTTTTTCATTTGTAAGAGACGTAACGAGAAAAAAAACTTCAATTAGTTATAAAAATGTTTAAAACAAATGTTTAATTACCTTCAATTGTTAATAAAATAAACACATGAAATTTATAATTTTAGTGAGACAGTTAACAGTAAAATTTATATACTCACACATGGTAATACATATTTATCACAGATGAGGTTAAAACAGAGCATATATAATAAATTTTCAGCATAATAAAACAAAATTTCTCACTAAATTGTGCACTAATATATATACAGCTCTCAGCACAATTAGAAAAATGAATTCCACGGAGAAAAAAAAAATTATATAATTAAAAAAATTTCTTTTTTTGGAGATCTTGAATTCTTGCAGTCATATCAAATTTCAAAATAATATGCGCTAGTAATGAAAACATAATTATATTTTTACCAAATAATTTTCTTACTTCACTTGTAACTGTATTTCTAGAAATTACAGTAATAGAAGTTTATCCCATAACAAAAAAAGAAAAAAAAAATTAAGTTCACATTAATAAGCATGTAAATATGAAGAAAAAAATTTCAAGAGAGGGTGAGTTTCGAAATATGGAGATAGTGGAGTTTCTAAAATGTAAACAACCATCCTTTCAATCAACCCAGTTCATAATTTCCCCATACCCTATTTAAAAAAAGAAAATTTCACCGATATTTCAAATAAAATAAATAATCATTTCTTTAACTTAATATTTTAACTGTTCACAAATCTAAGTTTTCCTACAATTACTCTTTTAACAAGTAATTACTCTTATAGTACAAAATATATTTACATATTGAAAAAATAAGAGAATGTAAGAATTTATAATTTGAAAAATTCTTTGAAACTTAATAACTGAATAACCCTAGTCCTGTCAAGAAATACAGTAACAAGGATGACAGATTTTATAGAAAAACACTGTGACTAAATTACTGTTGACAACTATTATGTATAAAATTAGTAGAAAGGATTTAATACCTTGGAACATACTTCTGTGTAGCAAAAGTGATTCAAAATAAAGAATAACCTGCTATTGCATGAATTTATTGGAATTTGAATGATTCGGAGGCAATTTAAAATAGTTAGTTTTCAACCAGATCAGAATTAAAAACTGGTTATAATATAACATAGTCTCCTGTCTTAAAATTCCCAATGCATCCTCCAGAGTGATTGCATCTGAGCTTCACTTATGAATGATGAAATAAATAGATGAGACCACACTTCTGTAAGTAACGAATCTATTCTTTGTTTTCATTTGATGGTTTATTTTCTGATGAAGCTTCACTAGGCTGTTCAACTTGTGGCTTTGGTTTGCTCAGGATAGGATATATTTCTTGCTTCAGTTGCTAAAAGAAGAAATTAATAATTTTTATATGATGAAATAATGTTGGGGGAAAAAAATCAAGCTGAAGAACACACACAAGTAAGAAATTTAAAATAATTTAAATAACAATTTTTTTTTCATTGGTAAGGAAAACATTACTTGTGCTTAGATTAGTATTGTTATTCTCTTTTTTTTCTACGTAGTCTTAAGTGCTCAACTTTTCAATTTTTGTTAGCAACATTTGGAATTAAAAATGACTAAAAGTCACTCACAAATTATGTTTAAATATACCTGCTGAAAATAAGGGATCTTTACTAAGGGATTCAATGAAGTAATGTATAAATATTATTTAAGTAAATTCATGTGAAGAATTTAAGTTATTCCAATCATCATTAAACATTTCGTTTTTTATTTTTTATTTTTTAATGAAACTATTCCAGTAAAATGTTAGTAAAAACGATAGTATAAATTTAAAAAAAATGTTATTACACTAATATCTTCCATCAAACTTTCCAATTCAAATATAATTACAAACCTCACAATAAAATGTATTTATCATTCTTTTTCATCTTTACTTAAGCAAAAACTATAATTCAGCTTGATCATTTTCCACTCAAAACTAGACTAGAAGCCGCACCAGAACTGTGAATTTAACTATATGATTGATATAACACCTATTTTTAAAACTTCAATAAAAAAATATAAATTTAAATTTTCACAATAAATATTTTAAAATGATTCGCTGTGTTTTTTTTCCTTTTTTTTTTGGTTAATATATGTACAACTGTTGATGAATTTTATTAAATTCAAAAAGGTTAATGATATAGGGTTCCGTAGCAGAAAAAATTGGGAACTGGTGCACAAGGCTTTTCTTTAGTTTATAAATCTACAGATTGGAAAAAAAATTTTGTTAAGAAACCAAAACAAATAGCAATTGAGTAATTTTGGGAATTAAAAATGATTTTCTGTTTCTCTTATCAGTAATTTTGTCATCTTATTTTTCTTAATCTGAGACGGTGAGATAATTTTTAAAAAAATAATCGAATTTGAAAAATATTTGCAGGTGCTGTGATAATCTGATGTGCGTGCAACTGTGCTGGGGTTTTCTGCTACTGGGGCTCTAAGTAATGCTTAAGTAAGATAATAAATTCTGTTGATCTTCTACAATGCATAGTAAATTACAAAAATAATAAAATGAAAAGAAAAAAAATAAAATAAGTAGATATGGGGAAATTTTTAATTTGCTTATTTTATTAACAAAGTGGATGGGATTTGAAATGATCAATAATATGTTTACTTTAAATATTATATAACCACTCTCAAAATAATCAAATATGTTCAAAAATTAAACTTACCTCTTTCTTGTTAAATAGTTCTTCCGCAGAAATAGGCGGATCTTCATAAGATTTAAGCCCCTCTATTTTTTTTAACTGTTGTTGAAGCCAATTATGTTTTTCATGAACAGCCTTTTGGACCTTAATAAAGAGATAAAATATTTTAAATTGTACAGAAAAACGAAAATAATTTTGAACGAATAAATTTCTTTCGCGGTACTACTTTAACCCCTTGGTTCATAACGATTCCATCATAAATCCACAGTGTTTACAGGTTGTGTTTTTTGGTCATTTTCATGTAATTTTTCAAATTCAAATATTATTAATACAGTTATTATGACAGAAAAACTTATAATTTGGGTTATCACTTCAGACATCACCTTAAAAGAAAAAATTTATGACTTTGTTTTAAAAATTCGGGACTATCAAGACTTGCGCGACCGAATTCATGGTTTTCGTGACAGGTAGACAACCTTGATAAGCTAATGGGTAATCGGTGATGGGAGAAATAGACAAGAAACAAGTTTTGAAAAACATGCTCTTTCTCATTAGTTACAATTCAAATTTTGATTACAAATAAGGAAAGAATTTAGTTCTGAAAGGTTTCATAGTTTATCGTTAGTTAAAGGAAAGGGAGTGCCATAATACTAAGAATCATAAAATAGTTCAGCAAGGTAAAAATTCTTTATATTTTTTCCAATACCAAGAGGAGAAAACTAAATGTCCTTCAATCCTTCTTTGCAAAGACGTACTGAGTCTTGAAATTTTGCAGAATACAGGTATCCAGTGAAAATTTTATTTGTTACTTGGTCCAATAAAATTTTGGTTTAAATCTTCTGATGAGGTATTAGAACATTTATACAAAAATCATATAATTTTTTATCGAACAAACATTTTACAAGATATGGAAATTCATTGCATGCCTATGGAAATTTTTTGCATGCCAATATTTTAAACTAAAAACACAAAATTTTCCTTTTAAATTTTTTAAACTCAATTAAAAAAAAAAAAAAAATTTATTGAAGGAAACGTTGCTCTGAACAATTAAGTGAAGACATCTGCTGTTATTGAACCTTATACTCAATCAATATCTCATTTGATTAACTTACATTTTCAATAAAATTTAATGTAGCTTTCATTAAGCATAGGATATTTAAAATACTTTAACAAAATGACAATAAATCAAATGAAAAATCTTTTAACTATCAGAATTTAACTTTTTATCATCTAACAAATTTAATTTTTAATCAGCTGATAACATAGCTATAAACAAAATTTACAAGCAATGAGATCTACTTAAGTACAATCTCAAATTTTTCGATACTCAGTGAGAATTTAACTTATAACTAAGGTAAAACAGAAGATTCATTAATCAGTTTTGCTGTCATTAAAGTTCTGATTCTTTCTTTGTATTCTAGAAATTTTGAATCCTCAAAAGATAAAGTTATTCCTAAATGAAGCAGCAAACAAGAGACAGATTTGTGTTAATAAAAAACTTTCTGTGAAACTAAGGAGTACCTGCGTAACACAGAGAAAAAAACAATAAAAAAACATGGACGGAGAGGGAACTTTAACCAGACTGATTGGAAATTCAATCAATTGAACTAATGAGCAAAAAATTTAGTTTAAAGTTTTCTATGGCAAATTTTATTCATAAATGCTCCATTCCAATAAAAGGGTAAATCGACTTAAATATATACTGTAATGACCATTATATTGTAGATGGAAAGGATTAAGCAGGGCCACCTGCGCCAAGCATTTGCAACTTCGATAAAATCAATAATTCGGCGAAATAAATTCTCTACGGTAAAAGTATTAGTAAACAATTTTTACCCTAAACAATAAATACAGATTTCCATTGATCCTGAAAAATTGCGTCAATATGAATTTTTCTAAACAAATCTGGTATTTTTTATTCGATTACAGATATTTCCTTTAGATACCTCACATAATTAATTAGAATTATGAAGTCGAATTAATATAAGCAACAAAAGAGATTATGCAAGTCTAAAAAAACAAAACATAAAATCCCAATAAAATACAGATAATCACGTTTGCTGTCGGATCTTGCGATTTAATGGGACAAAACTCTTTCCAACAGTTCATGTCAATATAGCTCATTAAGTGATAGGTAGATGCATAATATCATCCAATTATTTCAGAAAAAAATATTTTTTTTGTGACAATAAGATATTGCATGACAATTACAATTGAGGCAGTAAAAAATAAGCAAGACTATTTTCAGTACATTTGATATTTTTTAAAATTTTATTTTTAATCAATAATGTATTCACCCTCTTTAGCAACAACCTTCGAATGTCAGATCGAAATGTATTGAAAAAAATTAAACAAACTAATTTTTTTTTTTAAATTTCGCATTTGGCTAATACTTTTGAAATTTGGCTAATACTTTTGATATTTGGCTAATTTACTGGCTAATGATTTGAAGTTCTTATCAAGGACCCTTATTAAGTAATAATGCAATTGAGGTTCGTTAGTAAGAAGGAGGGCAATTCAGTGGAAATCTTAAGAGTAGTATAAAAAATGAATAAATCTGTAATTAAGGAATCAACAGAAAAATGCCAATTCAGCAGTGTAATTCATTTTTATAAAGTTATGTATGATAAGGCAGATGGAGGTAAAAAGATAATACAGTGGGTGATCGGTTAACGAACTGATCGGTTAACGAACAAATCGGTTAACGAACACTTTCACGAAAGATTTTTGTGTTCGGATAACGAACACATATTCGGATAACGAACAATTTCAAGAAAGATTTTTTGTGTTCGGACAACGAAAACATATTCGGTTAATGAACAAAACGAATTCTAACGAACACTTCTCGGCCTGAAAAAAATTTATATTAAACATTTGTGATCATTTTGCATACGAAATAAGATCACTGAAAGGAGAAATGTTTAAAGAAGATGAACTAACGACAGAAGAACTCCAAGAAATTTTGAATGAAGAACACCAAGAAACACAGCGAAATGTGTCTCCTACTCTTGATGTACTAATGATGAAAGAGGACCAATGCCGACATCTGCCATTAAAGATATTTTGAAAAAGTGGGAGGATGTCAGAGCAATGGTCTTAGAATGGTACCCAAACCAAGCTGATGTCAGTAGGGTTGGGAATCTTTACAACGACAATGCTATTAGTTACTTCCGGAAAATCCTGAAAAAGAGAGAAAAGCAATCGACATTGGACCGCCCCATAAGCATAAAATGAAAAGGATTGATTAATATGCAAGACTATATGTATGTATAATTTTTTAAAAAACTTATTAAGAAATTATAAATTTTTTAAAATTTAATTTTTAGGGTCTCCAGAACGAATTAATCGATTTCACATAGAAGTCTATGGTAAATCGATGATCAGTTAACGAACAATTCGGATAGCGAACATAGTCTTGGAACGGATTATGTTCGTTAACCGATCACCCACTGTATAACAGTATATTCTGTTGTAAGTTAAGAAAAGACCATTGCAGTGTAAGATTTAAGTAAATATTCTCAACTGCAAATAGTTCTGTTTTACTTCGTTATCAAATTATACAAATATGTTTTCAAAACAAAATAAAAGATTTTAAAAGTTGAACACATTAGTCAGAAATTTAATTTGTGCTATCTTTTATGATATACTAGCTGTACCCTGCGTGCGTTGCAACGCTTTCAATTTGAATTTTGTATTTAAGTGTGTAAATGACATTTGCGATTATGATTTGAAATGCAAATTTTATTTAATGGTGAAAAAAAGCAGTTAATTCTCTAGGATATCATTAGTGCATTTTCCAACAGACATGTATGGTGATGCACACGGAGCATGAAACATATTTTGGACAATGATCTGAAATAAGACTGGATCTATGGTGACATCAAGAATTTCTGCTGATATCTGATCAGTTTTAGAAGGTGGTTTTTTTTCAATAAGCCAAATTAGAATGTGTGCCTGAGGCAATCCTCGTTTTTGCCATTCAATAGAGTACACCCAACACCGTGTCTCTCTAAAAACATGACGCTTCACAATGAAATCAAGTAAAGATTATCATTTTTGTTTGAACACACGTGCTGTAATATCATGACGATCCGATGATGATTGTCCTGGTAACAAAATATCTGTAATTTCAACCCAAGCAGAATTGCACGTAAATGTAATAAATAAATCTAGGAGCCCATATGCGAGAACATATGTCATTGCATCCTGTGAGTATTCATACATGTGCCTTGGAGTCCAAGGCACATGTATGAATACTCAGACATGTATGAATACTACATTTGCAGGGAGTCCAAGTTTTTCTCCCTGCAAATGTAGTCGGCAATATAATCATTTTCCCCACATCATTAGGATTAACGTTACCATCATTAATTATTGCATCCCGTAAATGAATGCATTCTTCTGAACGTAATTTGGTTTGATTTAATTTAATATACAGTAGGCGTTCAGTTTCAATTTTCGCATACATATCGACAATGTATTGATGAACTAATTGTCGACATTTTAAAGTATGATTATCAGCGTTTTGGCAATCATTAATCTATATGCATAAAAACTTATTGCACTTGCTTTCTTATTGGTTTTCTCGCCTGTTTGCGGACTTCTTAATTTTATGTTAAAATAATATCCCTCCTCTCCTCACCAAAATAAAATAGGATATTGCAATGCATCATATGATCGATACGCTTCTAAGAACTCTTTGAACGTCACGATTTCTGCGATGAAGAACTGTATCGCGGGAGGTAAATTCTTCGCCAACTATAACAATAGCCACTTCATCCAATGTTGGCGCATTGTATTTTTCTTTGTGGTGGCCTACAGGTGTTTTTTCAGCTCTAATAACAACTTTGTAAATATCGGATGACATTTAGTCTAGGGCAATTGTGAACAGCCTAATTAACTGATTATGTTGATCGAAAAATTTTTGTAATACGGTAACAATTTTTCGTTTAGTGCCATTGTTTACCTGACAACGTTGATTGACTTGATCATTTGTGTTATCCATGAAATAAATTTGTAGAAATTTATGATCTGCGTTAGGCATTGAAAGAAGTGATCCTTGCACGATGATAAATTTGGCCTTACACTTTGAATGTTGGGATGTAATTCTCGTTCAGGATACGTGTAGCACCGAATAAAGTCATTTAGAAACACGAATTGTACCTGCGTATATGCGCCAAAAAATGTTTCGATTGGTTTGTTTGACCTGATACGAAGGTTGATAATGTCTCGGCAGGCGACGTAAAATCTTGTAGTTTCTGTATGCTTCTAGAACAGCAAATTTCAGCTGTTTCATTTTTAAATTTGAGAGCATTACAAAACATACATAATTGATATATTTCTCCGATGATGACACTTGGGGGAAGACTATAGTTTGTTGTCGGATCATAGTGAAATGCACTGAAATTCAAATCAGAGTATTGGCAGCGTCTGAATAGCGAAATGCGTTCTCGGTCGGTTTTCATTCTTGCTTCCCGTTGCTCTGATGTTTCCGACGAACGGGCTTGTGTAGTTCGTAGTTGATTTGTTGACAGTCTTCTTTCCTGTTGCTCAGACGTTTCTAAGGAACGGGCAAAAGCATTCTGTTCTCGATTAGTTTCAAGTCTTTTTCCCGTTGCTCCGATGTTTCTGAAACACGGGTAGTTCTCTTTTTGCGCGCTTGAGATGTCGACCGACTAAGAGCGATTTGCTTAGGCGGCATATTTTTGCAAATATTCTTTCTGACAACGAAAAAGAAATGTAAAAGTTGGCAGTGGTCGCAAATTTGCTAAATCGAAATATCACATACATATTTTAAATAATAAAAAGAGCAATAAAAATGAGATGAATAAGAAATATGAAAATTATAAGATTTAAAACAAAAATCAATTTTATAAATGAAAGAAATAAAATGGATGAATTCGAAAACTTTGCATAAATAAACAAACAAACTATTAGTTTTCAAATGACAACTGTCACAGCACTGAAATCTTCGAAAAGTATATTTAATTTTGCTAACCTAAAATTACGTACTAAATATAAATATTTCTGAAAACGTGCAATTTGAATGAAATTTGCTTTTGTCTTTATATTTATTAAACAGTTTTCACAGTACTGAATCCGTGATACGACCAACAATTAAGAAATCTATTCTCGTTGATTTTACTTGCTTGTGCTCACCTGACATAAAGAAAAGCGCGAATTAAAAATTAAAGTATATGCAATTTACTTTAATTTACTTTTCTAAATGAATAGAGTTATAAGATAGAAAATATCACTGTTGTTATCTTCAAGATATTTGAAAATTGAATCGTTTATAGCAAAATTTAAAACAATGGCTAGCTTTTAACCAATCAGAAAATTCCATTTCGACTTTCACTGATATCGCTGGAACGGTTTATCGCACGGGATAAAAAGTATCCTATGTCCTTCTCCTGGCTCTAAACTACCTCCCTGCCAATTTTCAGCTAAATCGGTTCAGCCGTTCTTGAGTTATAAGTGAAGTAACTAACACGACTTTCTTTTATATATATAGATATATTATAGAATTATTAAAAAGACATAGTCTTACTGGATTCCTAGACTTGGCGACACATTTTGATAAATAAGGAGAACATTTGTTCTTGAAAATGAAATTACATGATATCGTAAATGCAATAGATTTGATTGAACCACTAAAAATGGCATGTCTTATGCTGACAGGCCTTTAACAAATCAAATGTTTTTACTTTTTTTTTACTGTAGGAGAAAATAGTCTGCAATATTTATATATCTTTTATCAGTTTCTTTAAATGTGAACACAGAAAGTATAATTTAAATATGATGCTACTCTCCAATTTTACATGAAACAAAACAATAAATTTTGTACAATATATTTCGTTTTCCTCCTTTCACAAGATTTAAGAAAGCAAATAAAAAGAAGGTTACGCAAAGCTAAGAAATGCTAAATGACGTAATACCTGCTCCATCTCAGAAGGCTCAATGTGAGAATACTGTTCATCTTTAGACAAATATGCATTAATTATTTGCTGTGCTTGTTGCACAATATTTTGAAAGTCTGGTAAAACAATGGCTCGCATTTCATTTTCATATTTTCTTCTAGATATTGGATCAGCTTGCAACTGGAAGAAAAAAAATTAAACAATTTATTATTAAAAAAAAAATTAAACAATGAAATTTGAAATAAAGAGTCATCTTTTTAGGACATAACTTTTGTATAATGATAATTAGAATACTACAAAAACAGATTCCGATATTGAACATGAAAAATTTTATATATTTTACAGGAAAATTTAGATAAATAAAACAAAATGTGACTCACTTTTAATGCAGTTAGGGTATCACTATATACTTGTTCTTTCTCATCTTGACCCTCTTCATAAATCCAATTTTCGACTTCAGTCAACTTTTTTTGAAAGTTATCAAGCTCCTGAAAATCCATCAAAAATTACAATTTGTTCTTTTTGAATGATCGTTTTATCAATCATATATAGTGCATAACAAAAAACAAAAAAAACTGTAACACCTTAATTACTTTCCATCTAATTATATTTTTACATGTTAAGAGGCAATCTTAATGTTCAAGAAGCTAACCTGAAATATTATAATTAATTTGAACAAATTATATTATTTTAATAGAATTTTTAAGTCTTCTTGTACACAATTGTAAAGCTTATTTCAAACTAGCTTCAAATAAAATGCAATTATAAATGTTACACAAGTTACATTTTTTGAATTGTAAGGTAAACAAGATTTTATATTCAAAGTATATATTTTTAAATAATAAAATGCAAAGCAATAATAATCATTGCAAAATAATTTTCACCTAAATAGTTTTTGAGTAAAGAAATTTTAAAAACCTTTGTTTTCAATTTTTTACTTCTGAAGATTAATTTTAAATTTAGGATTTTGTCATTAAAATTTTAAGTTTAATATTATGTAAAAATATACCTTTCAATAAAAATTTTTTTTAGCAATTATTAAAGAAGTATAAGAAATGATAAATAAGTTTAGTACATTATTCTTAATACAGAATTTTCTATTTAGATAAACTAGTTTTACAATCATGCGAAAAAATTGTTTATTCACTAAAACAATTCCTGATGGGCACTTTTATCTAGATTTTGACAATTTCCTACATTTTAAGCGACTAGTTAGTTTATTCAGACGGTCTAATTTTGCAAAATAAAATATCATTAGCACAAATTAATTAGCATTTTTAAGGAAAGCTTTCTTAAATAATTAAGATTGCATCTAAATATGAAAAAGTCAAATAAGTTATTAACCATCAATGGTCTAGAAGTATTTCAAGTTTACATTCTGTCTGGTTTCACTATGATAATCAATTACTTTATTATTGTATCAATTAATGAATTATTTTTATAATACATAATTATTTTTAATAAAACAAGTCATAATTAAACTAAATGGAAACATCACAACTATAGAAGCAATAAAAATGTCACCATATACCAGACAATTGGAGACAGCAAATAAAATTCCATTTAGTATTATCTGACCATTAGGGGTTAACTGTTCTATTTCTCATTCAGCGCACTGAACATTATAAACTTAGTATATTATTTCAAAATTTACTCATTAAAATGGATTCTATTTGTAAACAGAGGCAATTGAATTAACTCATTAGATGCCAATGTTCCCATTTTGGGAAAACAATCAGTTTAATTATTTTATCTCCTATTAAAATTATTAATTTTATAAATTACTATTAAGTGAAAAGTTTATTAAAGATTGTGTTTTAATTTCCACTTTATATAATATGATAAAAAAAACCTTAAGTTTGCATTTTCTACCAAATAAATTACAAGTAACATTTTTAAATACAAAATATTACATGTTTAGATAAATTTTAAAACAGAAAATTTCATTTGGAAAATATTTTCGTAAAACACTAAAATCCAATTATTTTAAAAAGAGTTTGTAACTTCAATTCTAAAATGAAACCTTATTCAGTATTCTGAGATTAAAAATAAAGCCTTCCAATATCTATAAAAAAATTTTTTAATTAAATTAATATTTACTCTATACTTTTATAACATAAATTAATTTAAGATATAGAGTTCAAGAAAACTTCGCATTTTATTTCCTTTACAATTATCCTAAAATTCATAGCTTTTAATTAGAAAAAAATAAAAATAAAAAATTTCAATTTTAACTACAACATCATGTAACAATCAATTCTTTTAAAGTTGATAATTGAAAGACAGCCAATTCAAAAGTATTAGAAAGCACATAAAATTAAAATGGAATTGAAAAAAGAAAAATAATCAAATATAAAATTGGCACGTATATGAATAAAATAATAAGCATTAATTAATCGGATTAAAATGCATTGATAAATAATGTTGAGCAACAGTTTTAAATTTATAGGATCTTTAGCAAATGGATAAAAACTGTAATAATAAATAATTTAGAAATAGTTCACAACAATTTTAATTTAGCAATTAAAATGGGCTAAATAAAACTGTCCATCCAATGATGTTTAATAAATATGTTAGTAACTAATTTCTTTCCATAAAAAAAGTGAATTACTGTGTTATAAGTCATTTCTTTTTAATAATTTTATTTAAATTGTTATCAAAAACCTCCATGAATCATCCAAAAGTAATTTAGTAATTTGGAAGGCTATCTCATCCTTGCTTTGAATTAGTTAAATGAATGAATTATTTTTTTTAAAATGGAAAAGTGGTAACTGTTAATTACATACCATATAAAGTAAAAGAAATTAGTAGGTGTATGCAAAATTATGAAGCTAATGTTTGAATTATAAAATTGTCCTAACCAAGTGAGAACAAAATAATTTATCAGAAAACTGTGAACTCAATCTTATAACAGGAGGTAAGATTAGATCATTTTCTTAATTTTACATTTAAAAAAATCTGCAGTCATAACTAAAATTTATATATAATAAACAGATAAGCTATTAAAATAAAAACTTTCTTAAAAAACTTTGCATTTTGAATTTTTTGATAACATAAATTTTTGAATTAAGTATTACATCTTGTTAATTAGCATACAAAGGCTAATATATGATATAAATTTAGTAGATAAGATGTAAAGAAAAAAAATTTTGATATCATAGCAGTCAAATTTTTCACAATATATTTAAAAGTTAAAAACGGTAGTAAAACTTATGCTTTTCTAATTTATTTTTCAATTTATAAATATAATTAAGAATGAATTTAACTACCACTATAAATGAATAAATAAAACATATTTATAAATTTGTTGCTGTGATTAAGCTCTGGCAAAAAAGTTACTCTATGCATATAATTTATCATGCTTACTTTTCCTCTACCCTCATCATAAGTGTTTGTTGCTTCACATGTAAAACTATATAACACATTTTTAAACTTAATTTGTAATTTTAATTATACACAATATAATTTGCATGATCAATTGGGAATTTTTACCAAGCATACTTTAAAAAATATGAACTGATATTAATTCATTTATACTTTAAAGATAGGGACACACCGATATCAGATTACTACAAAAATCAATTCACGGATAAAAGAAAAAAAATATCAATGCAAAATATTTTAACAATAATTTTTGATTTTTTTAAGCATAAAATGAATGAATTAAGTAAGAAAAAAATAATAATTGCTACATTTTTTATAAGGCATTGTAAAAATAGATAAATAGTCTATCTTTGTATTGATAATTGAAAATATATAAACACAATTTCAAAATATGTCCAATCAATTATAAATGGAATTGGAAGTTTGCAGCAGGAAAAAAGAGACCAAAATCTGCAGAAATTTTAAAATTATTAATTAAATTAATACACAATATATATGCATTGAAAGTCATGGGCATGATAAAAATAAATAAGGCTGAAAAAATATTTCTTTTGTTTTTATGCAATATTATTTATATTGAAAGAAACAGAGTTTTAAAACAAAATATTGTATAGCCATCCATCAGATGCATTAGTTTGGCAGCATTTTATAGTGTTTGTCAACACCAAAGATTAAGAAATTTCTTGCCCAGTGCAATGTTCTGTGTTACCCCCTTATTGCGGTAAATTTTTCTGGTTAGGCAGGAATCCAACTTAATGTCTTTTTCCTATTGCAGTTCAAGAGGCATTGTATCCTCACTAATTTATCATTCAGCTTGTTTCTTCCCATCAAATGGTTCTTTCTGATGAATTTAGTGAAATTATGGTTTTTCTGATGAAAAGTTTATAACTTAAAAATGAAATCCTCAGTTCTATTAGTAATACATTATCAATTTCAAAAGTTTATAAAAAGTACCAATTACTGCAAAAATTGAAAAAAAAAACTGATATTTTTTAAAATATTTCTACAAATAGAATTTTGTAAAATTAGTGGATTTTAAAAAAATATATAAATAATTTGTGGGAATCATCACTGGAATTTGCACAACATGCAGCCCTAATTTTAACAGAATACAGAGTTTCAATACGTCAAGGAGTGAACATAAAGAAATTATAACAATAGTAACCTGAATAGAAATATATTCTTGAAGTTCATCAGAAAGACGATTTCTCATGTCATAAACAAATTCTTCCACTGAGTTTTTGGCATTTATTCTTTTTTCTTCATAAATGTCTTGATGAATCATTTGTTGCTGCAAAATAATAATAAAAATTAAAAAGAATTATCCAATAACAGAAATAAGATTGATTGATATATTGATTTTGAAAAATATTAATATTGATTCAGAATAATATTACAAAATACTGAACGTTACTTCATTTTCAAGGCAATTTTTTATCTCATCTTCTTTTAACTGAGGCACTTTGGATTCAATTTGAAGTTCAATATCCTGAGGAGTTTTCTTATGTTTCTTCAAAGAGAAAAAGTCTCTCTTCTTTTCCTAAAAATGATCAACAGTGTTAATGTTTTCTAGTTAAAATAATATTCTTAAAAGAATATTACTTAAGGAACAATGTATTTTAACATAGTTCACTAGAAAAAATGTTTTTAAATAGATGTGACAGCAATCACATAAATGAAATCTGATTTCAATGAAAAGTAGACAGACATCATGTCTGTTACCATTTTTGAATTTTGGCAAAATAAAAAGATAGAGAAGTTTTAATTTCATAAAAAAAAACAATAGAAGAGTAAAAATAACATAACACAATAAAACAATATTTTAAGATAGTAACATTATATCAAAGTTATATTTTTTATGAATAGATGTGTCAAGCCAACTTTCTTAAGCTGTCATTTCTGCCTCAATTTCTTGTCTGTCAGACTAGTAAATATTTTTTTTACAAAAGGTACCTTCTTTAAACTTTATTATTTCATGTCTTTGAATTAAGTTTTGTTTAGGAAAGCTGAAATTACTAAACCTATGTTATTTACCATTTCAGAGCAATTGTTCATAATGTTAAGACAAAAAAAAAGTGATCTATTAAAGTGATCGGTGACAAAAAATCTCCACATACATCTCCCTTTTTTTGTCACAGTCATAGCAAGTTTCTATTAATTAAAATGTTTTTCACCCAAAGCAAATGTTTTGCATTATTATTATTGAGAGATTTTAAGTTACTATACAGCAAAATTTGAAAAGATATCTTAATATTTAGTAGCCAAATTTGGGCAAAAAATATTGTTGCACAAGTATCTGTTACCATGGAATTAACCTTAAATGTACAAATGTTTAAAATAAGAGATCTAAAATATAAATGTAACGCTTATTTTAATGCTTTAATTTAATATATGAAAATTAAAAGGGGGAATACAACAGAGTAAAATTTATACATTCTTTTCACATGTACAAACTGTTAAAAAAAATCTTCATTACTATCACGTTTGCTTGCTCAATGGGCAAGACAAAGTTAGATTTTGATCATGTTAGCACTCAAGAGAAAAAATTATAATGTTTCAATGCATAATACTAACTTCATTTGGGGCAGTGTCATTTTGCACACTAGTGTCAAGCAGCTTTAGATCCATAGCGTCTTCAGCTTTTTGATCTACTTGCAGGTTCTCTTTTGAATCTTTGTCAACAATTACAGCAGAACAAACACTGAAAATTCCATTTATATTGATACGAAGCTTTACTATTATTTTGGCACTTTCGCCAGAAGTCAACTGATTGAGTCTAACAGTAAAGGAACCTATAAAACGAAAAAATTAACTAAAAAAAAAGAAATAAGTTTTCAAAAACTATATATAATCTTAAATAACTAAGTTCAATCTAATTAATTGAAAGAGTTAAAGAAATAAATTTTTCATAAAAACTTTAATAGATCACTTCTAAATAATTCAAAGTTACTCATCAGTGACCCTATATAATTTTTCAATGAGCTATGTACTCTTTAAACACATAGAAAAATAAATCTAGTTTTATTTAAAAACGATGTTTTAGACTAAACTTTTTGTTAAAACACAGATAAAAAATATTTTATAACCTCAAATACATAAAAATTTTAACTATACTGATTTAACAAATAACATGAAAGCAAAGCTGAAATAAATTAACTTAACAAAATCTTTGAAATTTTAGTACAGTTCTTAAAAATATACCTGAAATGACAGAAACCCAATTTTGCTATGTTAAACAAAAAAGTTGCTGTAATTGTCAGTTTCATGAAACCCATTTCAGAAAATTTTTAAAGAAACTTTTAAGGAACATTCTGATATGAAAATATTACTTATGTGAACAACAGTTTGAGTAATTTTATCCGAAGATGAAATTTTTTTTCTGCTTTATGCAATTTGGAATATAAAAAACTTATTAGAAGAGAATTAAGAATTTTTGAAGTTAATTTCTCTTATGTCTAAAAAAAGCAACATATATCACTTTTAGAATTCATTTGTAGTTTATAAAAAGTTTACTTTCTTATTCTTACTCTAATTCTATAATATTCTTTACATAAAACTAATTGCAGTAAATTTATAATTTCCGGCAACTGCTTACTTTATGTCTGGAGAACAAAACTACTTAGGCTAATTTTTAAAATATATTTGGAGTGATTAAATTTTAAATATTCGTTTTCAGAATTTTTGGGTGAATTTATTATCATAATTTAAAAACCCTAACAAAATTTTTTTTTTTTATTTTTATTTTCGCAATCCATATTTTGATACATTTTTTGACGAAGTCTAAAGAAAAGTATAGTATAAAAACAAGGTTACTAAACATGCAACATGAGCTCATGAAAAGATTTGGAAAAAAAAAATGGGAGATAAGTGAGTGATAGCAAGCAGAAAATAAGTCCTTAATAAATTAAAAATAAAATAACTAAATAAAAAAATAAATTTAGGTACAAAAGCTGGGATATTCTATAAGACTAAAAAAAAACTAACACAAGAAATCATTTTAATGAAAAAAATTTTTTTTAAACATTTTAAGATTTTTATCAATTTTGTCAAACATTGGTGCTGTTATATATATGAATTATAATTAACATTTTGTTGGCATAGATTTAAAATTAAGATACAACATAAGGAAAAGAAAAGGTTTGATTTAAGTTGCCAAGGAAAAACTAGGATGTTTAACCTAAAAAAAAAGGAAAGCTAAAACGTTCCAAAGATCTGATTAGTAAAAATTAATTCAGGCTAAAATAATGGTTGACATTATTAGAGTTATGAAATATATTAACTATTAATCTAGACTACATAATTTTGATATTTTAGTGAAAAGGTTTGCACATATGGCAAGTACAGAATAATCGGAACACATATAATTTAAACACAATATAATTCCTAAGGTATTTTCCTGGGAGAAATAAAGATGCCACTTAGTGGTAAGAGCTCGCTCTTTATCTAATACATTCAGGTAGCCAAAACAGTATATGAATGAACAGGAGAAAACTTCTGACGCTCCAACGTTTGCGACTGGACAGTTAATGGTCTAAGCTTACTGACATCGGACAACTGGGGGAATTCATCCCCGATTGAGGGTAGCAGCTACCCATGCAGAGGTAGCAACTGCTTACCAGTCTTTAAAACAACACCTTTCTTCTAACAGATTTCAGCTTGAAGGGGGGGGGATGTTAAAAATGAAAGTGCCAGAAAATTGGCATTTCATGAACGTGTCTAACAATGAAAATGAATAAAATACACTCGTGGATACAGCAATTATTAAATTACTGGCTATATTATAACATAATTATTAACAACAACTGAGAGTATATTTTAATACATAACATTTCATGGGGGTTAAGGGGAATTTTTTTATTTTATTTACTAATCATTTAATTTCTAAATTGGGGAATCTGAGTTCAGTTTTGGAGAGGGAGCCTGAAAAACAGCTACCACATCCAAAGGAGGCAGCAGGCAGACAAATTACCCGCTTCTTTCTCGATGAGGTATTGACGAAAAATAGCAATACAGGACTCGTGACCCCGTAATTAAAATTAAATACATTCATGAATATGACAATTATTAAATCACTGGCTAAATTACAACTTAATTATTATCAATAATTGACTGCAATACTTAATACATAAGTGCTTATTTATTATTATCATTCATAATTCATTTAACATAATTAAAATTTTAAGATTTTCCTTTAACATAATACAATTTTAGGCAAGTATCATACCTATTGAAGATCCATCCTCTTGCCCATAAGAATAAAAAGCATTTAATGTAAAATCCTCTTTTCTGAAAAATGTTAGAAGCTTTGAAAATGGTATGGGATGATTCCGGGAAAACGCTTCAACATCTCTGAAGTGATAAAACATTAACAGGTTATTTTTGAAATGGCCCTTTTTAGTAACATAATTTTAAAAAATAAATTAACAAGGACAATAAACTTTCAAGGAGGTAAAATTATTAAATCAGGGACAAGATAATACATTTGAAAATTTTCACAAGCAACATTTTGGAATTTATTTTTTAACTAGTTCAGGCTCTATTATTTAATTCAATTATTAAAAAAGCCTTAGTAAAATACATCTTACTCATTAAAGAATTTAATTGAATAATTAGAACACTTAATAAAACTGGAAATTTAACAAAAAATGCAATAAATTAAAAAAATGAATTTAAAAACTTAGAATCAAAATTCATTTTACTGATAGATACAACGAAAGAGCATAACTCCAGCGTGATTCAGGTTTATCACCAAGATTATTCTTATTAGCTTTTTAATAAGTCTAAAAGTTTTATTTTCAAATATTGAAAATTTTACTTAGTATACATGACTCTCATAACAATTATACAAAAATGTATACTGAATAGATTATATCATTTTCCAAGTATCCTTTCCTAAATTTTGTTTAATGAAAACTGCAAAAAAATCATAATGAAAAGATGATTAGAAACAAATAAATCTGAAACTTCATATATAAAAAAATACAAAGACATGTAATTAACTTACCCCTTTTCAGTCTTTGTAATATCCCAATTCAATTTTATTGCAACTGGTTGGGCATCTAATATTTGCATTTCTTTAACTTTAACTGTTGGCGTCAACATAGCAGCCTGAAATTAAGCTTATAGTTTTATGATTGATTATTGGTAATAAAGAATACACACAAAAAAGATAAATTTATATTTATAACATATATAACTATTTATTTTCAACAGTATTATCCTAAACTTGTTTAGCATTTCAAGATTTATAAAATCTATGAGCATGTCACTTTGTGTGCACCATTGAATTTAAGACTGTATGCAGTGTTCAACTATATATTATTAAGTTTGTTTATATTATAATAAAATTCAGAATCGTAGTTCTTAAACAAGGACAAGACTTTCTATTCGGTGAAATAAAAAAAAAAATAGTTCTAAAAAAGGAAAAATAGATTTAATTTTTGAAGAAATCAAATCTTTTTATTATCACAATTCATTTTTGAAAAAGTAAAACTGTGCTAATTTACTAAATAGTATTCTAATGTTATATATGAGTAAATATTATTTTGTTTGTCTATGATGTTAAAAATAAGACTGTGTTGTAGAAATTTTTTAGTTATACATCAGTGTGGGCAGAAAGCTTTCGGCCCACACTGATTACACAACACACAACATTGCGTATAAAGCGCAACGTAAAATCATCCAGCTGAGAAGAATTTATGACTTGATTAATTTTAACCATTCATAAAAATTATTACTTAATTTAAAGGTTTCATAAAGAAAAACTCTCATTTTATCGAACAAAAGCTGATGTTTATTCACTTAAAGCTTAGGCTGTAATTGTACTCAGGCAATCTTGAGATTTATTCTAATTGTTAAATCAGAAAATTAAACATAAAATATAATGAAACAAGACTAGAATTAATGTATATTTAAATGATTATTGTAAGAATAATAAGTTAATTTAAAAAATGCACTAAAAAATAGTCAGACTAGCGTTTAAAAATGTGCAAATTGGGAAAATACAAATATATATATATATAAGCATATTTTTCAAAGATTTAGTCTTACTAAATGAAATATTGGAAAAAATGTGTAACCTTTCCATATTTTTTTGCTTTTAGACATAATTCCAAATATTTATTCTCAATATTTACAATTGTATACAAATACGCTTTTTGGTTTACATTCGCCAATAAATAATGTTTCAGAGTTTAAACGCTTTGAAACTCTTGAACAGTTACAGGTACACACTCCAATATTTTTTACTTTTCTTCATCATTTTCATTACTATCATTGGCAGTAGACAAATTCAGATAACGAAGTAATTGAAAAATAATGGGATGTGTGTTGTAGTCGATATACACATTATCAACTTTGGAAGTCTACAGCCATATAATTTCATTCAGGAGGTTCAATGTTCCCATTTGATTCCGAAAAGTCTACTTTATTAAACCCATTTGTAATGCATCTCAGATGACACTGTGCAACCATGTAAAAATCAAATTCAGAGCTCCCAAATCATTTATTTTTGGATTAGAAATCCCTAGTGGGTTCCCAGAATCAGAGGGGAAAAAAAGATTACTTAACCAATTTTTACAATTGTACAAAGAACAGCAAAATTGTAACAGCTTTCACAAGTGTTTTATTCCATAATCTTCAATTTTGAAATTAATCAGTTCTCAGCAGGGTTCTCCCTACTTGCTAGTTGATGTTTTTCAAATAATTAAAAAAAAAATAGTTTAAAAAATTATTAAATAAAGCTTAAGTACCTTGATTTTAGGTCTGCAACCTTGAATTTTTTATTCATGAAAATGTAGACAAACTAAACCTGTTACCTGAAGGGCACAGCCTCTTGCAACAGCTTCATCAAGATTTAGGGTAGTGCTAGCCTCCATGCCAAACACTTTACGAATTATGTTTTTGATAGCAGGAATTCTTGTAGATCCACCAACTAATTCAACGGCAGTAATATCTCGAGCATACATATCTGAAATTATTGCATTTTAAATATTAGCAAATAATACTGCTAAAATGATTTTTTATAGCAAAGCAAACTACAGTGGATGGATTAATTTATGAGGAAATTATTATGTTAATTCTATGGGAATTTCATCACTTCCAGGATAATTGCATGTGTTATGAAACTGCTTTGTTTAGACAGCTTTTAAGAATGCTGTTATTTTTATTATATTAAAATTGTTATAACTAAAGTTAGCAGGAAAATTTTGAAATTTGGTTTGTATTTGAATGAAAATCAATTTAAAAGCAAAAAATTTTCTCAATAGGTAATCATTTAATTTGGGGAAACTAAAAACCAACGAATAAAATACTGCTAAGTATGTGAGGAGTGATCGCTTTAAAGTTGGCTACATAAGATAAAATAGAAATTTTAAAAATTTAATAGAATTTAAGAGAAATCTCTGTTGTGTATAATTAACTAATTATGAAATATTGGTTGCTTTGCTTTTATAAAAGATTATAGTCATGTGACAATTACTTTGCATTTGTTTTGGAAAAATAGAAAAAAAACAGAAGTTGTATTGAAATTAATCGTGACAGTGGATGTAGAAAATTAAAACTTGTCTAAGACTACATTTAAAGCACAAATAGAAAATAACTTTTAAAAAATTCTAAAGTATCTGGGTTAAACACATTGACTAATGTGTATATTTGCTATGAGATCTCCGTCAGGTCATGCTGTACAAAGTGCAATGCGCTAGTTTATATGTGTTGATTTTCAAATGTACACTCTATAACAAAAAAAATCGACACACCAAGAAGGAGTTGTCCGATTGAAAAGAAAATTGGTGGATAGGAAGACAATGTACAGAATAGTAAATGATTAAAATTTCAGAACAATTGAATAATTTATTGCAGAGTTACAGTAACAAGTTCAATAAGCTGTTGACCCGCCTCTAGCCTGGATACAAGCTGACACACGGCGTGGCATAGACCGATAAAGCTCCCAGATGGTCTCTTGCAGTATTTCCTGCCAAATTCGATGCAATTGTCGAACGAGGTCATCAACATTCCATGGGAGATGCAATCGCCTTCCCATCATATACCAGACATGCTCGATGGGAGAGAGATCTGGTGATCTGGCAGGTCAAGGAAGAGTTTGACAAACTTGCACCCAGTTCATAGCAACACGTGCTGTATGTGGTTTGGCATTGTCCTGCTGAAAAACCAGCCCAGGGCGCTGCAAAAGGAACAGTAGCAAAACAGGTCTTAGGATGTCCTCGACGTACTGCTGTGCAGTAAGTGTACCTCTAATGACCACCAAAGGGGTACGGCTGTCAAAGGAAGTGGCACCCCAGACCATAATGCCTTGTTGAGGGTCGGTGTGGCGTGCAATAGTTAAGGCAGTATCCCCCCTCTGCCCTGTGCGTCTCCAAACACGTCTTCGATGATCGTCAGGACACAGTTAGAAGCGGGATTCGTCTCTTAAGACTATACATCACCGGTCAGCATCATTCCAGCCTGATCTGTTCAAAACATTCATGCATACGAAATTTCAAAGCAATTGGATGATTGCTTCTTGGTGCGTCGATTTTTTTATTATAGAGTGTATATGGTAAAGCGTGGAATAGATTATTCAGATCAAATGGTTTCTTATGCAACGACAATTAAAGAATTAAATAGCACCAAAAACTTTGGTGCTTTACAAAATTGTGATAAAAAAAAATGTAAGTATTAGAAGATTTAGAGATTTGATATCATCAAAATTATTAGGTGTGTCTAAAAATTCAACAAAACTTTCTGTTTGACAAAGACAGTATTTGGCATGTACGCAAACAAAGTTCTTGAACTAAAAGATGAAAAATGGACCAACTAAAGGTAATATGAAGTAAAGAACAACTTTTTGTTCTTTACTTCATACTACCTTTGAAGTCTTCCAAGTTCCCATAACAAATCAATACCTCTAGGGGGTACTGAATTAGAGATTGACTGTTCTCTGATTCAGGTCAAAATTATGATATGTGGATGAATGAATGGGTGTACCCTATAAACAGGCATGACGTATGGGTGTGGCAGAAGTAGAATTTGTGGCCATAGATCGCACCCTTCTGCCTAATGACTTTTTGTTCAAAATATCTAGACCAAGTCACAGCTTTGCATAGAATTTTTTAATGTTCTACACTCCAAACTGTTCATATAATAGTTCAATAATTCCTTCCTGTGGAACAGGGGTGTCAAACTCGCGGCCCATGGGCCGCATGCGGCCCGAGGTGAATATTTTTGCGGCCCAGTCAATATATCCAACGCAAAGTAAAAATAAAATAGAAATGTGAATTAGAAAGAAAACTAGCATATCAAATTATAATATACTTTACTTATAAACTATAACGATAATTTTAAATTGTATGAGCGAAAATGTAAAATTATAATTGACTTGCGGCACCTGCCATTCCAGGGATACTGCATCGTATCAAAAATACGCAGAAAAAATTTCAAATCTTTGAACAGAATTTGAAACAAGGTTTAAAGATTTTAATTCCTTGGAAGACAAATTTTGTTTGTTTTCGTCGATTTTCTCTATAAATATAGACTCAGTACCCAGTAATATGCAAATGGAAGTAATTGAGATTCAGTGTGACTCAAATTTGAAGACAAAATTCATTGAAGTGGGTGTGCCTGAATTTTACAAATATTTACCGGCAAGGTTTGAAAATACTCGAAAATTCGCATATGAAATTATTTCCATGTTTGGAAGTACTTATCAGTGCGAGAAATTTTTTTTCTGTTATGAATGAAAATAAATCTCCCTTCCGAAACCATATTAATAGCTCTCGTTGGGTCAATTTTGAAAGTAGTCTCGGCCAATAAAATTTCTCCCGAGACAGGAAAGATAGTAGCAGAGAAGAGATGTCAAACAATAGTTTTACTTTAGATATGCTTATTACAATGTACTATTCAAAATTAAAATATTTGTTTCTGTAAACACTGATTTTTTTCTTAACTGTTTTTTTTTTTAGGCCCACCTAAAGTTAAGCATTGTTTATTTAGCCCAAGTGTGCTTTTGAGTTTGACACCCCTGCTGTTGAATATCTGTTCTAATAGTTTTTGAAGTCTTTAGTGAGTAGTCAAATAAACATTACCTGAATATGAGTCATCAATAATAGTATAAATAGAAATGGTTTATGAAAGATTTTAAAATTTAAATCTATGTTTAACAACAATTTTTTTTAAATCCAAAAGATTTATTTTAACAGTCATTTAATCCATAAATATACAATAAACTTATAAAATGCCTTTAAACTTAAAAAAAAATATTTATTTTCATAGAAAAATGTAGCAAACACTAATTAATATAAATCAAAAGAATGAGATTTTAGAAACAGCTTCAACAACCAGTATGAATGCTGAACTGAAGTAAAGACTTTCCTCAAATTATACGAGAACAATAATTACTCTCACAAAATATATTAAAGAACATTACAAATTCTATTTTTTAATTAAATTAAAAATATTATACACACAGTTAAAAACTTAAATTTCTAACTAATTAAGGAAATTAAATGTTCTCAAAAGTTAAGTTGTATAAATTTTAACTGAATGTGTAAAAATATACTTATTTCCAAAAACTTCAAATAAACATTTAATTTTATATGCAAAGTTATAAAGCATAATTAATTTAACAAATGCATTAATAAGAGTATACATACGAGCTTCAGCTAACAAACGTTGGAAAACAGCCTCTATTCTAACAAATAAATCAGCACAAATTTCTTCAAATTTATCCCTGAAAAGAACAGCAAGGAAATAATTGAACATTTTGTAAAAAAATATACCTGTTAAAAAAAAGGCATTTATTTATAAGAAACATTAATTTAGTAATTTTTTTTTTCTTTTTGCTCTATTCTTACTTATTAATGTCCAGAAAATTATAAAGTAATAATATAAACTGCAGATTTCATTATTTTTTCATTTAATTTATTGAATGAAAGTTTATTGATGATATACAGTGCTTATGGTTACTAATAATATTGATATATACCTTCCCATGCTACTGCTAACATCTTTGTCTTCCATAAAACATTCAATATTTAATGGCAATGCTTGAGGATTGGCACTTAGTTGCTTTTTTAGTTTTTCACATTCTTGAAGGAGTCGAACTATAGCTCTTCGATTGCCTAAAACATTCAGGTTATATTTTTGCTTAAATTCTTCACTGAAATGACGAACCATACAATTATCAAAGTCTCTGCCACCAACACATTGGTCAGAAGTTGAACACAGCACCTATGGAAGAATTTTTATCCTAAAATTTTTTATTTAAAAATGTCATTGAAGAGCACTACTGAGTTATAAATAGACAATGTTCAGTAAATTATGAAGCACTGCTCAGTTGAGGGCACTGTGTATACCCAGTAAAAGCAATACTACTATACCAAATCAGGAAAAGTTATTTTATTTTATAACCAGAGTTGAATAGTTTAAGACTATTACTGTTCAGCTCCAAAGCTTTATAGTTTAGAACCCAACTCAGAAGACAAAGGAACCCCTGGATAAAGCAATGGGACAAACTAGCCTTCATAGAAGACTTTTTGATGGAACTAACCCACATTTATATTACATGGAGAGGAAAAATCACAAAAATCTAACACTGTTAGCTTGATGTCAAGAAAACTACAACCTATCATCCGTTCATCAATAAAGATATTTCACAATAGCACTGAGATTGGTGCGATTCAGGAGCAGAATTCGTATGAGCCACTGCAGCTCAGGGAAAGTTATTATTGTCAACAGTCAAAGTCTATATGTTATGTCGAAGTGTCATACTTCAGCATTATTTAATCTCATTAATGAGCAGTTTAGTGTATAAGTATCAATTTACTTATAAAAAGAATTTTTGTTTCATTTGAACCAATTTAAATTTTATTATAAAGCATGAAAAATTTAAGGTAATATATTTCTTCAACTAAAACAAAATATTTCTAAAGTAATGGAATGATAAAAAAAGACCAAAAATATCTTAATAGTGAGGTAAAGGTAGTTTTAGTAAAGATTTATGAACAGGAAAAATAAAACTATACTTTGTCATTTATTTTAACATGTTGAAGATTTAAGCATAAAATATGCTTAGAAATAATGCACATTAAATAAATTTATAAACAAAGTATTTGAAATTATCAGAATCATAAATAAAAATATACAGCAAAAATTAGTTTATACCAGTGTTTCCCAACGTGGGGCCCCACTCCCCACTGGGGGGCAATTTGATTGTTAAGGGGGGCAATTCGAAAATTGACTGGACACGAGTTTAACCCTTTTGCTCCGGCCATTTAAATGCAATGTTAGATTTCGGTGCCAACATTGAAAGAAAAAAGCAAATTCTTGAATAATTAAGGCTAATAAATATTACGTGACTTAGCGATTTTTTAGGCGACAAAACTGAAGTGAAGTATCTGTTAACAGTCGATCGTAAAGCATTTGTCAGTAATAACTCCCAACGTGAACTCCTTTGAAAAACTAAATATATTAAATGAGCAACTTCAAGGAACAAATGGAACTCTGTTTGATGCAAAAGCGAAGATATTTGGTTTCATTACCCTTATTGAGTTATGTCAGAAATATATTAACAACAAAAACAGTTTCATTGGCTCCAAAAATGTGAAGTAAATGATACCGCATTACTTGTTATTGTCGATCATCTGAAAATTCTTTCGGTTGATTTACAAGAAATATTTTCTGATTTAAAACAAATTGATTTTTTAACATGGATGATGCGGTCAATGTTAGTGGATTTGTCTGATATATGTCAAATATGTAGTATCAAGAAGAACTTGCAGAAATGCAAAATGATGAGTCACTTATCAGCTCAGAAATAATGCACATTAAATAAATTTATAAACAAAGTATTTGAAATTATTGGAATCATAAATAGAAATATACAGCAAAAATTAGTTTATACTGATAGCAACAAAAAAAGTGATAAAATAAACTGAAAAATAAAATTTAAAATTCAGAACAGCACCATATTTCTATTTATGTTTTTTATTACAACAAGCATTAGACATTAATAACAAAATAAAGAAAAATAGTAAAAAAAAATTATTATTTTTTACTTACTTTATATAGAGGAGTTTTAAAAAAAATATTTTTTTTTTTTTTTTTACTTTAACTTGTTTTATAATATTATTTTTTAACTAATTTTTGAAACTATCAAAATATTCAGTTAGTGATAGCCTGCTTTAAAAAAAAAATCCAAAATTGCCAACTTTACATTGACCATAAAAAGAAGGCACTAATTCTGTTGTTGGATGCTTTCAAGGTAAAAAACATAAGATTTTAAGCCTTTATTTTATAATAACGACAATACATATACAGCAGTCTCCACTAATATTTTGAGGACATAATGCTTGTAAACACATTACTGATTAATAACAAAATAAGATCAATTTACCTTTATCAGTCTATACCACATATATTCAGTTGGGAAAAAATTACGCATAGTTAAAAAAAATCATGTACCATTTAAAAATTACAATTTTTCCTAAGAAGCACATTTATAAATTATGCATAATCATAATTTTTTCAATTCATCGGAATGGTTGTTCCATCATCTATATTTTCCCCATAACAATCTAGCAAACTTCTCATTCTGTTAGTGTAACAACTACAGGGATATTCCAATAATGGCACAGGGAAAGAAAATAATAGGTTCTTGCCAAACACTCAGTGAATATTTATTTGGCAATTAAGCTGATTTTCGAAGAAATAAATAAAATTACATAACATGGCGCATTGATCATAGAAAGACAATTCAGATGAATGGAGGAGAGAGTGATTTTAGTGAGTGAAGTGACTGATAACACTACCTGTGATTATATTAAGTGAAGACTACTGTACTTAGAGAAATATGGATACAATTAGATGAAGAGAGTAGTAGTTATGTCATTTAGAAATATGTTATTGAATCAGATATCTTTTGTTATCTGGATCATACAGTGGCAAAGGTGGAAGAAAGTCAAACTAAAACTTTATCGAACATTTCCCTTAGAAAATTAAATTAGATGATTCTTACTTGCACAACAAAAAAAGAGGGTGCAAAATGCATGATGCAACATTTTTTTTCTTTTCAAAATATAAGCAAGTTTTATCTTTTGAGTATTTAATTGGATCTGTCATTAATCATGCCCCCTGCCCCCTTTCACACACAAATATACATATATTCACACAAATATTAAATAAAATCATATCAAACTTATTTATAACGTAATCATAACCAATTGAAATTCATCTCAAACAGCAAAAAATCAATATTTACAAAATAGTTTTATGCATTAAACTATAGAGAAAAAAAATTGAGATATCGATATTACTATCGATATAACATTACTTAGAATAACTTAATACCCAGATATCTTGAGATAAAAAAGCTGCATAACAGTTTACCTGTAACTTTCCTAAATAAATATCACACAGAGATGCTTGAACAGCACTATGTCCAATATCAATAAATACAACTTTCTTTGGCTTACTATCATTTACATCTTGACGGTAAAACCCATAGGCTAGAGCAGCTACAATAACAAAATAGTTTCACTACTTTTTAATAGAAATAACATACAAATTTGAAATGTACTAAAAATGCATTGATTTTTTCTTTATTAAATCACTATTATTAACTATGATAAGTAAAATATCAAAATATTTTGGTACGGGGAATATTGGTAATGAATATTGGTATGGTATCTAAGTAAATGAAAACAATCATGATGGCCAAATTTATAAGATATTGTGATAAATGTTTCATTACAAAAAGTTGCAAGAGGATAAATGTTTCATTACAAAAGAACCACCTAAATCGAGATATAAACAATTAAAAATACATTTTACTAATATATCCAGTTGACATTACATACTTTGTGCATATTCTCATGTACACATTACTCATTCCTTTTATTATTTTCTTTAACTATTTTAAATCTAAACTCAAGAAACGTATAAATTTTAAAAGTTACGCTGACAAAAAATGTACTTAAATATTGAAAATTAGTCTGATATGATGCGTAGAGAAATTTTTTAAATTTCAGAACATGTCTAATGAGAGCGAAAGAAATCGACCTTCAATCAAAGTTAGATTTCGTTCTTCAAAGGAAGATATTAAACTGTATGTTTTAAATTTTTCACTCACTCTAAGATTGTAGAATGGCAAGATAAATATAAACGATAAGTGAGCAAATTAGTGATGTCTACATAATAATGAAATGAAATCATGTACTACATATTTACTAAGTGCAATACATATAATACTATGACATGGTTATACTAACTTGTGGTGTGTGTGTCTGTGTATATATAATGCAGACGTGCCAACCTAGCAAAATTAACATTCAGGAGTTTCCCTAACAAGAATTCAGGAGATTTCAGGAGGGGTAAAAAAAGGTGCATGGTATGCAACATTTGGCACTTCTAAGGAATTTTAAGTAAAAAATTTATTAAATATAAGAAAGCAAGAAATTTTACACACTAATAGAGCAATAATTGTTTAAAAATATTAAATGGAAATAAAATAATTAAACACAGATTTAGCAACACAAAACTATATTAGGTAGATACTCTTTAAATAAATACCATTTCCTTAATAAAACATTATTCAAAAACCCTTGACACTGTAATAAATATACACAAAAACTTTTAAAAAATAAACAAATTGAATAAGTATTTTATTTTAAAAAACCAATTCAATACTAATGTCTGTACAATAAAGAACCAATTATACGGGATGCTCGGGACCATCGCTATCCCGGATGTCTTAATTTCCCGGTTTCCTGGATCGACAAAAAAGTGTCGTTAATCGATGTTTTATCAAACCCAAATTACAAGTAAAAAATGTAAACACATTTTAAAGTAAGAGAAAAAAGAAAAGCACTCCTTAATCTAAAAAGGAAAAAAATTGTAGAAAAATAAAATTTAAAAGAATAAAAAAATTTGCAAGTTTAGACAAGAAAAACAAGTTTAAAAAATAATTAAGATTCCTAAATCAACTAATAAACAAAACCAATGATTAAATAACGCAATATATTTCATGGGGGGGGGCGAAAATAAAAGGAAAACCTATTAATCTAAATAAAAACAACACTTGAAAATTATCGAACCGAAACGATAGTTAAAAAACGGCACTAGCATAAATATTAAAACCTAGAACAAGGCAAGATCAACGGACTTTAAAAAAAAAAAAAAAAAAAAACTAATGAAAAAATTTGGTAATACAAATAATTTTATTGAGTGCAAAATTTATCAGGAAAAAGAAGAAAAAAAACGTAGTGGAATCAGAAAAACGAAACTGCAATCTGCTTCATAAAATAATTGTATGCTTAAATTAATAAACAATTCTCCTTTTTTTTTTTTTATTATAAAAACGCGATTTTTAATTAAAGCAGGTGTGATTCCACATCAAGAAAAACTTGCGAATGATACCGCACTTCCAAAGAATCAGAATTTATTCAAAAGAAAAACATTTTATTTTTATTAATCGATGTCAAATAGATAAATATATTTTTCTCTTTCATCTTCTGTTCACTGATATGCATGTGCAATGCATTTTCCCCACCCCCTCGTAAATCAAACTAGCAAACGAAATCATGCCACTCCTTTGAGTTTAACGACCTAAAAGAGAATAAAGATCTAAAATCTTCAAGGTCGCGGAAGAAATGACGTTTCTCTGGGTAAACGGGGAAAAAAATTCTTCCCTTCCTCACATTTTCCTCTACTCAACTTCAAGGATTAGTCCTGTTTCCGCTTTTTTTTTCCATATCGTTGTAGTTCAAAATGGCGGGAGAACCGAGCAAATTTTTTTTCCGGATTATCTGGATACCAGATAAATGGTTCTCTACTGTATGCATGAAAAAAAGAGTTGCAGACTTAGCTCTCCGCAATTAAGTCTTGCTAAAGTCATTGGTACATGATTTGTTGAAATTGATCCATACTTCCGTTTCGACTTAAGACATCCTTGAAATTTTTTTTTAAATATACGAAGACTAAACGAATAATTGATATCACGTTGCTAGTTTACGAGCTTGTTGCCAACCGTGGAAAAATACGCATTAAAAACTATAAAAACAGCAAGATACAATATCAATTCCAACTATCGAGAGTACGAGTTTCCCCACTCCTGAACGGACGTCACTCGATAACGACATGTGACGTCATTGCATTCAACTCCACACGAAAGAAGAGGAAGATTTCACCCGCTCCCAGTGTAAGGGGGCGGGTGAAATAGGAGTGTTAAGAGGTAACGTTGAAGAGGGGGGGAAATAAAGCATGTTCAGCTACGCTTCAGGCAGATGGTAGTTTGATAAGAGGGGATGGAATTCAAGCTGAAAGAAAAACTTACCTTCGCACTCGCGGAAAAATTAGGTAATTTTGAGTTTGGCCGTCGATCGCAGTAAAATTCGGGAGTTTTTCAAATCAATTCCGGAGGGCGGGAGAATAACTCAAAATTCGGGAGACTCCCGCAAAATGCGGGAGAGTTGGCACGTCTGATAATGTATGTATACATAAATTATATACAACTTTTACTATTTTTTTATACATAAATTATAAATTCCATTTCTTTTTTCATGAATAAAGTTTAACTAGACAATATTAAAAAAATGCAAATGTAGCAACCACATCGCTAAGCTATAACAGCGCCACCACATGCAAGCCAGTGAATGCTCAGACTTTGAACCGAATGGACCTTACACTTATTTTTTCTTTTCTTAATTAAATTTAAGTTTGTTTGTCCGTGTGCTATATGTATACTAATAAAATATTTGGCACTAAGCTTTTTCCCTTATTTTAAACCCCCCGAGATCTAGCAAGGCCCACACAAGGTTGATTTTTAGATTTATGGTATTGCTACTTTTTAAGCTTTCTTTGCATAGTTCAATTTTGTTGTGAGAAAAGAAGAAATTACTTAATTCTATTAAAGTATCAATATCAAAATTAAATTAAAAAATAACTACACACAGTTACGAGATTAAAGTCTTACTCTCAGTAGAACAAAATAAATAAAAAAAATTATATTAAGATTTTTCTTGTCATTATACTTTCCCTTAAATCCTAAGATTTCTCTTCATTTATCAAAGTTTAATTAAGCCTACATATTTAAAGATTCAAACTCATTGCTATACAATATTTCTTTTTAAAAAATGAAAGACATACAGCCTTTAGAGAAACGTTCCAAACAGAATTTGAATTAAAATAAAGAATGCAAATAAATATTTCAAAATGAAGTAAAAAATTTTTAAAAAAAACTTAAAACTATGAAGAATATTTTCCTGTCATTTAGAAATTGACAATTTAAGCTATTTCCGCTGTTTTTTCTTAATATTTAATATACATTATTAATATTACGTAAGGAATATAAAAAAACAATAAGCTGATTGATTATTTAAACTCAATGAAGATATAATTGAAGTTGACATTAGAATTTGGTCAATACATCAGATAATATCAATGCTATGTAATAATATAGGAGTTTTTCTTTTTTTTTTTGAACATCAGAAATTATGATTTTCCCACAATGCGTACAATTCTTTCTGATGTATTCTTTACATCCATGACTGCACACAGGATGAAGAGCATTGTTCCAATCAGACACCGAAGAGCATTTTCTTCAATCATAAGTGAACAGTGATTCATTGATTCTTTCATCATGGCTTATCAAATAGAGAAATACGCTTGGCTGACACGACAAATCTCGATGTGAATGCGAATAATCGAGAAGTGTTGATTCTTTCAGATATTGAAATGTTTTCTTTTAATGGTGCATCATCTGATGTAGATATTTTTAGAATTAATCCAGCCATTCATTGATTTTTAACTGCTATTTTGCAGATATCCACATTTTTAAGATTAAGATCTTCAGAAATATTTGTTTAAGATGAATTTTGATGGTATATTTTTAATTGTCCTCCCATTATAGGTAGCTCCGTTTTTCCCCCCAATTTTTTTTTCAATGTAATAGTTATATCACTTATAATGTTACTGATATGATTTGAAATTAAAAAAAAAAAAACGATAACTAGACAAATTTATAGCAGTTTTTGACACTTTCATAGAATTCAAAATCTTATCTCCTAGTCCAGAGGTGGTAAACCTTTATACACCAACGTGCCATTTTTTCTAAAAAATTGTTTAATGAGGTCATAAACGTGCCGTCAAATAATTTTGACTTTGTGATGCGTGATACCTATCACGATTATATACGTAATTAAACTTAAAGTAACATCAGTATGACTTTTGTTGTTACAGATTAGATGACAAATAACTTATGTTAGGTTGTAAGATGTTAATTTAAGCAGGACTGTTAATTTTTTTTGCTAGTTGTTTATTGTGGCTTGTTTTTTATGGTTATTAATTGTTTTTTTAGAATTGTTAATTTTTTTTAATAATAATTGTTTATTATTTTGTTTGTTTCTTGTGAATTTCAATTTAATTGTTACAAATGCTTCATAGTGCTTCATACATTTGTGTAATAACAATAGTGAAATAGCAATTGCGATCGGGGGCGTGCCCGAAATATTTTGTAGCGCGACATAAATGGCACGTGTGCCACTAGTTCGCCAACCCTGTCCTAGTCGTAGTTGACGTTCATGTACATAGTTATATAAAAGTAAACTGTTGTTTAAATTCAATAATAGTATTCATAAAATTTTTTTATTAAGACTAACCTGCAGTTGTTTCATTTAAAAGTCTTAAAACATTAACATTCGCAATACGACAAACATCCAACATAGCTCTTCTCTCGGCATCTCCAAAAAAAGAAGGTACCTGAACAAAGAAAATAAACATGAATAAGTAATACTACGTTAAAGTCATTAAAAGGAGCACAAAAAATTAGCTACACTACTTAGATTCATTGTCAATAAAAACATTTGAATTACATTTATGTTCATTAATGATTTAGTAAAACAAAACCGCAAGATACAATTTATGTAGTTTTAAGTAACGTTAATAAAAGAAAAAATTATATGAGGAATGCACAATAAATCCTAACTCACTTGAAAAAGTATCTAGAAGTGAATGCATTGGGATAATTCCTCAAAATACTAGAACATTCTACAAAATGAAACTGCATTAAACACACACATTAACTTATTTTTAATCTGAGTGAACTGTAGTAGTAGTGGGTGGTCATCAAGATGGAATAGAAAAAGAAAATCAAGAAAAATATTATTTTACAAATACATCGGAAGAAATTTTCTAAAAGTTTAATTTATATCTGAATCACTAAGTTTGTATATAAATATCTGATTATTAGATCAAAAGTTATTTAATTGTCCCGCTTTTTTTTTCCTTCACGCATTTTGTTTAGTCATTTTAATACATTATCATAATTTTTTCACAAAGTACTTGAAGAGAGACATTCTATATTTTTCATTATAGATACAGCACTATTTTGGTAATATGTGTTAAGGAAAAATAAAAAGATTTTGCTAATGTTAAATAACCAAATATGCAAAAAATATCAGTAATCATCAACATATACATTCAAAGATAGTTTACTTTTTGTATTTTCTTCTCAATTTAATTTTATGTTTTGTAATTTGAATGTAATAAAGAGTGTGACTTTTTCATTTTGTAACCAGTTTCATAATTTGTTATCCTAGACATCAAATATCATTATTTGAGGCTGTCTAAATTTCTATTAAGAAATTTCTAGAAATTAAATTCAAAAATGTGAACTGAATTTAAAATAAGCATGGTTCACTTCACAATTGCAAACTGTCAAATAGGATATTGCTGGAGGAGGTTGCTTATTAGTTAATAGAATCAATCAATCCACCTTCTTGGCTGTCAAATTTAAGGATAGTATTTTAACTAAATGTACATAGTTTTGCTTCTGCTTATATTTACTAAATGATTAAGATAATTCCTAATTGAAATATTTGGATATCTTACTACAAATATGAATAAAATAGTTAATGTAAAAAATAAATACTTACTGAAATAACACAATCTTTAACTTTGTTTTGATAAGCTGTCTCTGTAATCAACTTTAGCTTAGTTATAAGCATAGCAGCAATTTGATTTGAGGTAAACTTAGATTCTTTATTTAAATATTGCACCTGAAAGATGAATGAGACAGTAACATAATTTTGAAAATCTATTTAAAGAAAAACATTGCTAAATATGTCAAAAAAATACAGTTACATAATTTGTCTCAACAACACTTAAATTAATATGCATTTACAGTAATGAGATTCAAACTATTAAAAAGCTGTTGTAATAAAAAAAATTCATTTTTTAACTAATAAAACAATCAAAACAAACCAAAAATTGAAGTTAATTATTAAGAATTAGATTTTTAACATTTCAAATACTTCATATATATTTCATTTAATATTCCTATTTTAATCCTTTCAAGACTTACGAGTCTCACTGTTTTTTTTTTAGATGAGATACATATGTCCCAGTAGGGCTAAAGGGTTAAAAAAAAAAAAGTCTTGAACCACATATCAAACTAAAAAGGGGATCATCAGAAATGCCTTGATCCTGTTTATTAAGAGTCATGATACTTTGCTTTAAAAGAGAAAACTTTCAATGGATGGCTAGTTTAGTGTTAAAAAGCCATTATATAACTTTGCTATGCCCATCTTCGATTGAACAAGGAACATTTCCTAAACCTTTGGAAAATATTTTTTGAAAAAATTAACAAGTAAAAAAAAGTATTTGCTCGGTAAAATTTTTAATTTGTTTAAAAGCTTTTAAAAAACCTTGCTTAGCTCAAAATATATACTACTTTACCATATATATCAGTGAAAGGTTATATTTTTAAACCCTTAAAATGTTATGAAAATCATGGAGTCGACTTACACACTGGAAATAAAGTCGTACATTCGATGATCATTAAATAATAATGCAACGTCATAAAATGAACAGTCTTCGTAGCAAGAGCAAATCAACATCTAGTTAGTTTAAATTAAAATAGTCTTCCTTAGCATGGATGGTAATAGCATTAGCATAGGCAAGGATCCTCACATGAAAAATCATCATATTGTGAATGTCTACTTATATCCGTGACTGAAGTCCAAGTTCCAATACATCCCTCGAAATGTAAGCCATTATATAGCTATCAAGGCAGTAGCCAGGATTTTTTTCGGGGGGGGGGGGGATATGGTAAGAAGCAAGGACGGTTTCAGACATGCAAAGTAGGGGGAAAACATTGTAACAAATATTGTTTATTCTGTTGTTTTCAAAAGTTAAACTAGTAACTAAAAAATATTACATAATAATTATTTTTCAATTAATATTACATAATAATTATAATCAATTTGTAAACAAAGTTTACAAAGACATGCGACGGGGATTTGAAGAAAATTTTTCCATTACTTTTTTAGGACAAAAAGGAATATTCCGAAATATGCTTAATAAAGTTAATTAATAAAAGGTTTGATTCGACAGTTTTTGTTTTTCTTTTTACTGTGAGGCTTAAAGAAAGACTAAAAAGTTTGAATCCCAGAATTTCGGGGAGGGGGGATTTATCCCGACGATCTCCCCTGGCTACGGGCCTGATAGCTATGACGATGTAAATGCTAAATCGATATTTGCAATATATCGCCCAGTCCTAGATATGGATATATCTTCTATTGCATTTAATGTTAATGGGTACATTGTTACCTTTTCATTAACAATTTATAATAACTTAATGAAATATAAATTTAATTAAACTTAACATTTCAATTAACTATAATACATACCACAAATCCAACATTGCCATTAGGATACTCATAAAGAGGATTAGGCAAGTAAGACATTTGATTCTGCAAAGGTTGATCCTTAAATTTATATCCTACGATACGCTTAAAATTACACACAGTATTTTTTATATTGGTGACAAATTTATTTTTAGCAGAGGTTCCCAAATCACGACATGTTGGTCCAAATGCAACATATGACCTAAAAAAAAAAGAGATAATCATTTTTTTTTTAGAAAAAATTAGTAAGTTTTCATAAATTAAAATTTCATGTGCACTGCTTAATTAGTATGTATATATTTAAGGTTAGATCCTCGAACCTAGAGCCCTTGAGTCCTAGTACTTGAAAATCTGTCTATCAGGTCAAAAGTTATTCAATATTCTGAGTGTCCACTCTTTTCTTGGTTGATTAATTTTTAAGTTAAATGTATTACTAAATATTCTTTTTCTTTGAATTTTAATTTTCAGAATGAAATTGAACTTTGTTTCTGTTACTTATTGTTATTAACTTCATTAATAGCCCTTTACTTATTTTGTTGTATCTGTTAGTTATTTTTGAAAGTTACTTATTTATTTTTTAAAGTTTGAACTTAATATATTTTTTTTCCAAGTTAAATAATGAATGCATTATATGTGTTCATTCAAAAACGGCAATGACACAGCAGTTAAAGCATTGAGCTGTCATTGAAATGTACTAAAATTCTATACCAGGTGGAAGATTGAAGCCTGTCATATATTTGGCAACTCCCGATAATATTGAACTGAAGCAAATTAAATCCACTCACTTTCTCTTGGATATGCACAAGTGCTTGACAAATAAATTTAATTATCTATGCCTCATTTGCTTCAAAAATTTAACAAAACTCACCCAACTCCATATCCTTGGGTACATGCTTATTAGTTACATACATGCAAATAAATAAGCACACTTTCATTTCTAACAGGATACCTTACCAAATAGTAAGCCCTTAACAATTTGGGTCATCTTTTATAGGCAAACGAAATCATCAAAATGTCTGAAAACTTTATTGTGGTTATCAATTTCTTCTTCCTCTTTTGATTTGCATTATTTCATACTACTTAAGCTTTTTATACTGCTATTAATAAAATTAAAAAGTAAATTTAATTTTCTATTCTAATTTATCCTGTTTATTCATAAGGAGTGAGATGCCAAAACAATTTTTGCTTACGTCAGAAAATCTGTTTGATCCAGCCTTGAATGAAAAAGTGTAAGCTGTCATATTTTTAATGCTTTCTTATCTTGTGGAAATGCATTTTTAAGGCAGATATGATTTATCAAACATTTTTCCTGAACAGCACAAGTTTAAAAACAAAACTGAAACACTCCCGCCTTTTTTTTTAAATTGAAAAAAAAAAAAAATTAATAATTTACAAATGAATTTTTTTTTTATACAGAAATATTTTACAATATACATAAAAAATAAATACTTTTTTAAGTAAAAATGTAGAAAAAGTTTCCACAAAGTTTACATTTGAACAAACATACAATTTTGTAGAAATGCATGTTTGAAGCAGTTAGGAGAAATGATTTAGCAAACATTTTTAAATTCAATATAACCAAATTAAAGAGTAAAATTATTCCGAAGAATTACAAGTTTGAAAACAACACAATGGCACTTAAAATAATTGTGGCATAATTTCAATTTTATTGAATTTGAATTTCATTAATTTCCAGCATTAAGTTCAATAATGGTACTTAGTGTAATGAAGAAAAAAAAAGAACTGGAAGATTTCGACATAGTAATAATGGCTAAATTTTGGTCACTTCTGATAGCAGTCTGCAAGAAACTTAAAAAGATAACATCACAGAAGAAGACATAGTTAAATGGTATAACTTGTTGCCAACCCGGGTCAAAAATAATTTTTTTTTTTAATTTTAAAGTTAATAATCCATTCCCCCCCCCCCCATGGCTATTGCAGTTGGCATCACAAGGAACACTTTGTCGAAAACCATATTGATCTCGAAGAATACAATCGCACCTATTTATCTCGAATCTCACAGGAAAGGTGAAAAATTTGAGATAGAGGTTTTGAGTAATACAGGTACTTAAAAAATATTAAATTTAATTAAGAAATTCTATTTAAAGTGCTTTAATTGTTTTTAGTAGAAAAATACAGGCATTTCTTTAAATTAATTATGCCATATACATCTATTTACATAAATTTTTTTAACATAGCAGTGTTTTCACTACAGCGCGAGAATCTCGCATATTTTTTTCTTTTCTCGCATTAAAAAATTATTACCGCGAGAAATTCGCGTATTTTAAAAGCCAATTTCAAAATTCGCGAATTTCTCGCATTTTGAAAATAATTTCTCACTGCGCCATTTAGAATAAAATCCGTTACATTTTTCTTCCTGGATCTTTCATTATTTTCAACATCTGCCCATTATCTAGCTTCCCTATTTACCAGTATTGTTCAGAACCTTTAAGAACAACAGAACACCATCCCTCGGAACCACGAAACCTCTTTCAGAACGCATTTCTCTGCAACCACGTGTTTACCGTAGTTAAGGTTTCTCCATGTAAGAAGTTCAAATTTTTTGCCCATTAATGTAAGATGGACAAATACCTTGTAAAGGCAATATCTTCTACTCCGAAACGGACAAATGAAAATGAAACAAACGTGGGTAGAAACGATCAAAACGACACTGATTTGAGCAACCTAATGAGAATAGCTGATGAAAAAGTAGATGTAGAACATTTTGCATATGATGATGCAGCAAAAATATTCAATACTTTAAAAATTAGAAAATGTTAAAAATGTTTTCTATAATTCACTTTAAAATTCTTAACTATCCTTTAATCCATTGGTTACAATTTTGAGATGAAAATGAATTTTTACTCTTAGCTTTCTTATTTATGTTAAAAAGTTAACCCCTCAGTTACTGCCAGAATCATTGTATAGTTAAAGATAGTGATTGAAATTCCAAGAAATACCCCCAACTTGTTCATTCCTACTTCCTGTGGGTTCACGAAATTTATCTCTGTCTACAAGTTCTACAGATAAAGAAAGTTTTGACATTTGCGCTCTAGTATTAGAAATTTGAGAAACGCAGGTTTTGAAAAAACATGGAAAATACATTGTATTTTGACAGTAAATGTAGAGAATTTCAGAAATTTTGAAATGTAGAGGTTTTCGAGATAAAGAGGTTCGAGAGAAACAGGTTCAACCGTATAACAAAACTGATAATTGTGTAATAAAATATAAAGTCAAACATTTCATACTGTTAATGTTTTTTAAAAAAAATAAAAATAAAACATAAGAGGTCTACAAGTTAAAAAAAAATTTTTTTCAATGACTTATTGGCATAAAGAAATAGGCTAAGTAGAATGTGGATGGAATTTTTTCTTCATATTAAATTGGCATATTCTACATCATTTTTAGTAAAATGTACAACAAAAACTAAACTGGATGAATTTTTCATATGTTCCTATTTCCTTTTTCTTCAAAGTGATCTTGAAAATAGTATTTTTAACACCAAAATTTTCAATGCCAATTACAAACTACCAATTCCTATTAAAATTTTACTTGTTTTTTTTACAATATTTACACTTATAATGTGCTTGGTAAATTTCTTATCCAATTTTCTAAACAGAAATGTAACAAGGGTTACCAATCTTTTATAACAAGAGTAACCATAAATTTCTCGTAATAAATGTGTATGGATTTAAAACTTTTTTTACGGCTGCCATTTAAGTTGTCCTTAATTACCTACTTGAAATAATTTAAAATAATATTTTTTTACATAGTTCATAATATTTTATTACTTCATGTTCTTTGTAGATAACAAGAGTAACCATATTTCAGATTCACCATTTCATATAACTATTAAAATTTGCCAAGTTTTACTTGCATAAACAATAAAGGCACATTCTCTGTTATTCAGCATAAATATTTTACAATTCAAAATAAAAATCACATATGTAATTTGATGTGCATTGCAGTGTTTTCATTACAGAAAAAAAATGGGAGAGAATTTCTCACCCTTTCTCAAAAACAGGGTGAGATTACCAAAATTTAAGTGAGATTTCTAAAAATTAAAAAAACACGAATAGGCTCGGGAAATTTTTTTTTTTAAATTATAATACATTTTTAACATCTTCTAATTGAATATTTTTGCTGCATCATCATATGGAAAATGTTCTATATTTACTTTTTCATCAGCTATTATATTTATTTGACTGAAAAATATCCGTATTTGTTTAGTTCTGACCGGTTCTACCAACATTTGTTTAATTTTCATTTGTCTGTTACAGAGTAGAAGATGTCGCCTTAACAAGGTATTTGTCCATCTTACATTCAAGCACAAAAAATGAAAACATCTTACATGAAGAAACCTTACCTACGGTGAACACGTGGTTGCATAGAAATGTGTTCTGAAAGGGGTTCCGTGGTTCGGGGGGTGTTCTGTTAGCATTGGTTCTGAACAATACTTGTAAATAGGGAAGCTAGATAACAAGGACCTATGTTCAAAATAATGAAAGATCAAGGAAGAAAAGTGAAACGGATTTTATTCAAAATGGCCTAAGACGAAATTTTTTTCAAAATTCGTGCATTTTGAAATTGATTAATAGAGTTTACAAACTTCTCGCGTTAATAATTTTTTATTGCGAGAAAATAAAGAAAATATGCGAGATTCTCGCGTTGTAGTGAAAACACTGCATTGATACAATGCATATAACAAGAGAAATTATGGAAAAGTCCAAATGTGTTCCTTCACAATTCTAACATGAAGGCGACCTGTTAATAAATCTGTAAAGGAGACATTTCTATATTGGTAACTGTTCGCACCAATAAATATCATTTAAGCCCAAAAGGGTTTAAAATTTTGCAAAATTGCTTAAAAAATAAAATATATTGTAAACTTTAGTTGATTCCCTTAGATTTTTTTTTCTTCCTATTACTTACGTGTAACTGCCCAGAAATCACCAAACCTGGGTAATTATTTTGGCCTAAGTACCATTATTGATAATCAAATATAGAAGGTTATGTCAGGTGGGGTAAAGTAGGAATAGATAGCAAAATATCCATTCTTTCTGATCAAGGTATTTAGCTTATACTTTAATAAAAAAAAAATGATTAATTAAGCACTATGCCCAGGATTCCCTAAAATCAGAGAAAGTGGTTTTTCTTATTGACTATTTAATTATCATAGCCCTAGGTAGAATATAACAATATTTTAATAACAATATCTCAAATGCTCGTAAATATGATAAGAATTTAAATTATTATAAATACAAATACTAACAATTTGAAGGAAAATCTAGTTTATTGACTTTAAATTCATAGCAAAATATAAACTGCTAGATAAAACAATATCAAAGGAAGAACTATTATCTCTTTGATTTCGAAGTAGACTCCGACCTGCATTTCAAATAACGGTATGGTTTTTGAAACCCAAAAATTATAATATGAAATTAAAAAAACTACACATAATACGATAACAGAATATAATGATATTATAATACTTTTCACAAAACAAATGATGAGAAATTTCGTAGCTAACAAGAGTTATTAATGTGACAAACAGTTAATAAAACACTAGGATATTAACAACTAAAAAAGTTGACCTCAATGAAATATATTGGTTTTGTTTAAAATGGAATTCACCCATTTATACTTACGGTGTCGCACGCTGACTATACTCGTTAGTAACTATTTCGATTCCTCCAGCTCTAGCTACAGCAACGTAACAGTTTTCATTACCAAAATCAATACCAACAGCAGACATGGTAAATTTAATAGTTTTGTATCTAAATTTATAGTACTTTTTACTTGTTAGTAAAAACAGCGGTATGAATTCATAACAAATTAGTCATCAAAACAATTTTTTCCAAACACAGTCAAAAAGTAAGACTTGTCTGCTATCATAAAGTTGAGTAGGCAGAAGACCGGATATTTTTAAATTTTATTTCCGTGGCCAGATTGTCAAATATGAAAAGGTTGTGGAACGCCAGAATACGCCATCTGGGGAGAAGACCTGATCCATGTCTTGACACTCCCCCCTTTTCTTTCCTCCTCTTCTCAGCTGTACTGGAATGTACGACGATATTTTCACATTTTTTAATATTTTTCGTATCTAATAGTCAAAACTACTTTTTTAATTTTTCAAAAAGCTTTCTTTTAGAGCTACTATGTTCTGATGAAATTAAATTATAATTGCAAATAAACAGGTCATTTTTGAGATAAAGAAATATTTTAATAATATATTAAAAATTTGGTTATTTTAATCATTCAGGATATCAGAAGCAATTTTCTTTTAACGCTGATTTTAAAGTTTATCTCAAAATTTTAAGTATATTATTATCATTGTTTTTATTAATTTAATTTCAGAAATTTTAACATGATTATTCATTTGAAATTTGAGACAAAAAGCTTGCTTTTTTATTTTTATCATGTTTAAAATAATATAATTGTAAAAAATTTCTTTGACTTCAAGCTGAATAACATTTACATTTTAATAAAAATTACCAATCAATGTAGAAAAGAATAATACTTAAACTTTCATCTGAAAGGTTTGTATATTCTTTGTGAAAACATGTTGCACGATTGCATCTTCTTTTTTTTTTTTTTTTAAGTCCCATTTAGGACATTTACATATAATGTAATGTAATGTAATTTACATTTAATGTTACATAATCTCTTATCATCAAAATACCAAAAATGGAATTGATTGACTTAGTACGAAAGTTTTGTGATAGCAACATTCTCAAAAGGTAACTGATAGTAGTCAAACTTTTATTATTAGTAAAGGCAACTTATAATAAAAAAAGATGTTATATATTTTCGTCTATTCTTGTATGTAATTAAATGTTAGTGCAAATTTAAATTTGATAAAATACAAAATTTATTACTATTTTTTGTTTCAAAATTCGAATGTTACCTAAATCTTTGGTTATCGAATCGTTAAAAATTTCTGATGTGCTAATTTTGCATTGGCACATCAGAAACTATTTTTTCTTTACAAAAAGTAATTGGCAAAATTTTTAATTAAAATTCTTAAAGGCTTTTCTGGGTGCACTCCCTGAAAATATTTCTACGGGTGCCTTTGAGTGTTGCTTCAAGTGTTCTGTTAAGTAAAATTTCAGATTCTAAATTTAAAGGAGTAAGTTACGTAAGTATTTTTCCATTTAATATAAGTGAAAAATTTATGCAAGTATGAGTAATTTGAATATTTTTAAATTCTCTTCATTGTCTCGATTATTACAAAAAATAACAATTTAAAAATTCGAAATATTATTTTATTTTAATATTTTTGGAAGTGAATGACAAAGTTATAAAGGTAAATTTTCATTTCAAATCAGATGTAAATTTAACTATAATTATGTAGTGTGGTCTTATGTAATATAATTTCAGAATATAAATAATGAATGATCATTTGGAAGTTACAAATGACTTAGGTTACGACTTTTATAAAGCATATTTTACAAAACTAACAAATTCAATTCAGATTTTGATAAAATACGCTCATTTCTAAACAAAAAATTAAGAATACATTTTAAAATTTAGGACTTGAAAATTATTAATGATTCATCAGAAAACTCACTGTATGAAGAAAAGAAAAAAATAGCAATAAAAGTTGTAATATAGTATTTCTTAAATAAATTTGAAATAATCAAAAAAATCAGCTGAGCATAAGATATATGTTCAGGGAGGAGTAAAAGGGAGTAAAATGGATGGTAGCAGAATTCGCTAATATAATTTTATTTACTATTTCTGTATTGCTAAGTAAATAATGAATAGAAGGATATTATAAAGCTACTGCTCTATGTTTTACTGCTTCACAGCAATACAGAAAAATAATCAAAATTATATCACCGAATTATTCTACTACCATCCAAATCTTCCTCTTGCATACTCCAAAAAATAAAAAGCAACGCAAAATAATATCAGAAAATACAAAATCTAATATTATACAGAGTTAAAAATAATGCAAAACAATATTACGGCGAATGCTAGATAATATTAGTTTGCATAGAATCTAATATTCTCTAATGCAGAGCAAACAGCGACCTCTTGTATCTTTCCAATATTTGAAGTTGTGCAAGATAACGTTAGATTTTACCGGTTTTCTGATATTATCTAGTATTAGGTGCTACTTGGGTAATGTTAGAACTCGCCCCGGCAGAAAAATCTTCTCGTTTTAGCTTAAATACGCAATCTACCACATGTGAAGCACAATTTATCTATATTAGATTCAGTATGTCTGCTCTTCGAGAAAGACAAACCCTCGTTGGCACCAATCTACGGCTATTCTATGCGGAACTTCTGCTTTGAACATTTTTATCAATTGAAGCTATCTTTGATAGTTATTTTCAACATATTATATTTTACAGGAAGAAAAAAAATAGAGAAAGTAAAAAGGTCATCAGTACCTTGTTAAAAGAAGGAAGAATAAAAATTGCTTTAAGCAAAGTAGACAGGAAAATGGATGTATATTGTATATTGTTTATACTCTCCCCGGATCGGCAAGTTAAAATTTTATCCTTGGACCGGATAAAATCTTCCAGCCGGCCACAGTTGGCAAATCCCTGGTAAAGGGGATATGGATGTCAAAGTATTATGCTATAGTATGTGGTGTGAATGTAAACAATAACAAGCTTCCTAAAAATGGAGAAAATTAATTTATAGTTTGTTTTGACTACACTACGAACTCCTCCTGCCACAAATAAACTAATTCCTTAAACTAATTTTCTCTGTGGAGATATTAAAGAGTTACAAATTATTATTGAATTTTGAAAGTGAATGAAAAAAAACTAGCATATTATTAATTACAAATGTTTAAATATTTGAAAATTCAAAATTATATAGCTTGAACGCTAAACTTTTTAAACTCATTTTGACAGATATTTCTTTGACAGATATTTCCGAGTACTAATGAAATTTTGAAAGCAAACGAAAGAAATTATTTTGCTTTTCAATCACCTTTTTTCTGTTCTAGTTCTTCTTTCAGAACCTCAGCTATCAGATCAACGCCTACTTCAAGTACATGGTCAATAATCGCTTCTATGATAGTTAAAAGAGCTTTTAGCAATAAAAGTTCGTAAATATAAGTTCTGGTATTAGACTGTTATATACTATAATAGTCCAATACCAGTGCCGTTCTAGTATTGGACTTGGTTGAACAAGCGAAGGTTGTAACGTGTGATCACAAACGAGAAACCAAAAACCGGTTTCTTAACTAGTTGCCTCCACTTGGTTGCCCTAGTGTCATCAGCACTTATGGAAACAAGAATGGCGCATTTTAAGGAGGTTAGCTTCACTCTACCACTAACACAATAGACTGAAGAAAGAGATTCAGATTATCCCTTTCTCTCTTTGAACTATTCCAAAATAGTGACGTGACCCCACACCCCTACTTGAAATAGTTATATCTCGTTAACCATAGCCACCGCCACAGGTCCAGACAAATTATAGAATAATTCCGATGTATCCCTTTTCTCATGTTATGGCTTTCGAGGTGGAGATGAGTGAACAGGCTTAATATTCTATGAAGTTTTGTTAATGTGATTTATGTATAATTTTACGTGCGCAATTTTACAATTGTTGTTGTTGTTAATTTACGTCGCACTAGAGCTGTACAATGGGCTATTGGCAACGGTCTGGGAAACATCCCTGAGGATGATCCGAAGACATGCCATCACAATTTTGATCCTCTGCAGAGGGGATGGCACCCCTGCTTCGGTAGCCCGACGACCTGCACGCGAAGTCGAGCACTTTACGGTAGAACAGTTTAACGAGGACCAATACCGCACACTCTCGGTCCCTACGCAGACTGATCCAAGTGGTCACCCACCCGCACACTGACAGCAGCCAGTGATGCTTGACTTCGGTGATCTGCTGGGAACCGTGTCTAAACGATCAGTCCACTGCGGGACCAATTTTACAATTCATAAAGAGTTTTCTGTAATTTATAATTTCTAATTGTATGTGAGCCTAAAGCAAATTGATGAAAATTAAAATCACAACACAAATAAAGTGTAAAGTTTGCCATATTTTGGTGTTATCACTTATTTGGCTATACTTTCGCAAAATATCACAGGTATATTTTTTAGGTTACATCTTGCAGGGCATAGTAAGCTTGTAGAGTCTTCCAAATTCATATGTTGTGTGTTTTGTTAAAATTTCAATTAAAAGGACGTGTTATATTGCTGTTGTAGTTTATTTACGTCGTACTAGAGCTGCACAATGGGCTATTTACGACGGTCTGGGAAACATCTTTGAGGATGATCCGAAGACATACCATCACAATTTTGATCCTCTGCAGAGGGGATGGCACCTCCGCTTCGCTAGCCCGACGACCTGCATGCAAAGTCGAGCACTTTACGGTAGAACAGTTTAACGAGGACCAATACCGCACACCCTAAGTCCCTACGCAAACAGATCCGTGTTATATTGCAAGACCTGTATTTGTAATCACATTTCATGTTGCCCTTTTTCAAGTTTAGGCGAGAACATCAATCAGAACTAGTAACCCGGAAGTTTTACGAGGAACTTTATTCCCTAGTAACTTTATTCCCTGTAAGCCAGAAACTGACGAACATGAACTTGATTGGCTAACATTTTGAGCATAAATGTTTTTACCCAATCAGCATTATTAATTTATCTTTTTTCCCACACCGCTTAAATGCATATGTGATGTTGCCAAAATTCTAAAACTTTTAAATAACAGGAAGAAGGGGGAAATTTAACTGTCACATTCGTTTTTACTCTAGTTTGTGCATTGACTGGTGTTTGTTTATGTTTATAAATTGAAATAAAATTTCTATACACTATAATCTTATCGTAAGAAAAGTTATAGAATTTTGTGTCATTAATTTACACATTCTGTTATACATCTTAAAATTTCAGGTTAAGAAGAAAAAGATGCGGATCGTTTTGTTATAAAATATGATGCTTCTCATGAAATTAGTGATTTATGTATAAAAATCACTTTTGACTTGACGTGGACGAATCAGTATTCTCTTTTATATGAGGTTAAAGAACTGACATTTCCGATGTTCGGCATGAATTGATTTTGAACATGTGGAATGATTTTGAACATGTAAGGAAATGGTGACATAGAGATGTTAAAAAATTTTCTTTATGACGGTTGCAGCCATGGCAAAAAAATTCAAATTACTAGCCAGCAAATTAGCCAAATATCAAAAGTGTTCACCAAATTCCCAAAGTCTTAGCTAAAGCAAATCTAAATATGATTAATTTTTCCCCCACATGAATCTTTCAGTCAAAATACAAAGTTGCTATAACTTGAATTATTTTAACAAATCATCTTTGAGGCTAAGAAATAAGATAAGTTGTGGTTTATTTTTGATAACCTCTTACATTACAACAGAAATTTAAAGATAAACCTGTAAGAATATTTGGTATTTATTTAGATTCCGACTATCTTTTAAATAAATATATTTAATTTTAAGTAAAACATTTCAATGTCTTATTTTTCAATAGCTGAATTTTTACTGGTGCGTTTATAATCATTCAGAAGAAAAGGATCAAGGTAGAAAATAAGTTATTTGAATCATTAATCATTGGATGTTTTTAAAAAGTGCCTAATTTTCCCTTTTTGAAAATGAGATTTTTCCTTGATGTTGATTTTCACTATGAATTATGCAAAAAGACACATTGTTTTATTTAACATTTTCACTATTAATTCAACCCCAATCTATTGCGGCATATTGTCAGTCCTTAGCGTATGAAAACGTAATACGTTTTACACGATTCAAAATTTTATGATTTTTGACAGTTGTGAAAAAGAATACCAAAAGGTTTCTTTTTTATATGACGGTTAAAAAAAGATAAAACCTACAATTGTCAAAAACTTTCTAATAATGCCTAATTATGATATTTTTTTAAAGTGCTTAAAAATATTTCTTGAGTGCTTAAAAGGTGCTTATTTTTTGTTGAATAATTTGGCTACGCACCCTGTATATGTATCATGGAGAAATGGTAATCTATGAATATAAAATTAAATTTACTGATTTTGGCAATCGCTTAAAATTTTACAATTTATTTTAATCAAAATATGTTTTAGTCTTGAGAACACTTATTTTCGGGAAAAATATTGGGATGATACCTAATATGCATCTAGCTACCACTTAAGAAAAAAATCTGCTGGCGCTAACTGTGGGAAAGAATTTTGTTATGCGATATTGTGTGATCTGGCAACAAATGTTTTAATCTGTATTTTATGTTTTTTATTTTTTTAGTGTTCACATAATCTCTTTTGTTGCTTACATTATTTGGATTTAATACAATTCTTATTAGTTACGTAATATATTTTAGGGAAATGTGATTGAATAAAAAATACAAGATTTGTTCCAAAAAATTCATATTGGTGTAATTTTCAGGATCTAGGGAAATATAGATTTTTCTATTCCGTAGAAAAAAATTGTTCGCTTAAACTTTTGTCAAAACTTAATTTCCTTCGCCCAATTTACGATTTTATCACATTTGGCAAGGTGGTGAATGCTTAACATGGGCCCTTGAAATGTTTTATTGTTATTAGAATAAGTTTTTCATTAAAACTGAATTCCGCACGATTATCGATGAAAAGTTTTATAAACTGGTCTAAAATTTTTTAAGGCAAAATGTTTTTAACTAATAAAATATTGGTATATTTGTAAATGAATGAAAATTGCAATCGAAGTTTCATAATGAAAGTTACTAATACTTTTTCAATCACTGGGTTAAATTACAGTTTTTTTTTTTACATAATTTACTAAGGGTTAGAGCCCTTTGTTGGTTGCCATTCACAGACAGTTTAATTTACTTTTCTATCCTGAGAAACTTATTTTAATTTGCTATGTATCAATCAAGTGTTATACCCTGTGGCAGAATTTTTTTGAGCTTTCAGCGACATACCTTTCTAATTCTAATATCTTTCTGCAAGATAGTTTTAAATTAAACATAAATATACATGTTACTAATTCAAAATAACAGAAGTGTAAAAAAAAATTGGATCAAATTTAATAATTTTTTAAAAAAATATTTAAAATTTTTTTATTCTAATATTATGGTCGACATTCTCGCATTTTGTAAATCATCATGCCATTAAAAAAATCGTGAAATCCGTTGCAGTAACTACCGGAAAAAAAGATCGGCAACTAAATCGCGCTAATCCGGGTGAGGAAAATGGTTACTAAATGTGTGTTTCCATTTCGAGATTCGGTTGCTGTGAAAAATAACATCATAAAAAAATATCGAATTTTAAAAACTATGTGGAAATCAATAGTAATGACTGCATTAAAATTATTAGAACGAAATTTTCTATCCTGATTAAGTAAACATTTTATCCTGCCTGATTAACCTGATACTTAGATTAACCCCATTTCCTTATTACCCATCCTTTTTACTAGATGATGAAATTTTTATGAGTTGTTACAGTCTCAAATGATGATCAATAGTTACAATGTCAAATGAGATGGTTTTTTCCTATTAAAAAATTTCCTTTTCTGTATTTTTGTGAGAAAAACTTATATAATAACACATAAGATCTAAAATAATAAGCAGGAATTCCAATTCCAGTAATATATAAGGAGTTGTTGATTTTAATTTTATGTATTACCACCAGAGGTTTTTGTATTTCACATATACCCCTGAATTCCATTTTTTTCCCCATATACTTAAGGGTCTAAATGTAATTTTACTGCAAATTCGACGTATCTCAAGTCAAGACGATTGGTTTTTAGACTTATTATCGATTGGTCTTAACTTATTATCTTAACTTAAACTTATTATTTGTCAACATTTTTGACCATTTCAAATATTTGAAGCTGCGATGGAATCTATCTATCGTGATTCATTCTGCTATCGTGATTCATTCATATTCACTTGATTTTAATATCAAACATCAATTTTCATGCTTTTGTGATTTAAAAGTTACAGATAAAGATACATATTCACGCAATTTATAAATGGTACATCGCAATTCAAAAATCTAATGTTGTAATGCGATTTTTAAATTTATATCGCAATTCATATTCATAATAGTTTAAAATTCAATGCTGCGACTCATATTCGTCAATTTCAATTATAATTTCAAACAACAATTTTCAAATTTATGCGTGTTTTAAAAGTTTTGCATCCTGGTTCGTATTCTTGCGATGTAAAAATTCAACTTATCAACATGTATTTTCATGTTTTTAAAATCCTTAAATTAGTTTTTCTTAAATTAGTGACTATAAAGGTGTGATATTCTTCATAGATAGAGTAACTTAAATTATACATCTTTGTTCTAAAAATCATATTTAGCATCTATGGTATATAAATTGATATCAAGTTTTTGCACTTAAAATTTTCTGGATTTTTCCCCTAGTATCAGAATGACCTCTAAAAACCACTTTATTCCATCCGACTCTAATTACATTTTTTACTTTTAGAATACAAGGTACATTGAATGTAAAGACAAAAATATCACATTGTATGAACCAAAAATTGGACATGGTAGATATGCTACAGTTTATAAAGGTGAGTGGAGCTATGGCAATATCAAGGAGATTGTTGCTATTAAAATTCAACGTAAAGAAAAAGAGATTAAAACTGTAAGTAAAATTTTTCTTCTTCTTTTTTATTAATAATTTTTTACTCTGTATTACAAGGGTTGCTATTTATATTTCTGGCCTTGGCAACAGTAAGTGTTGCTAGGTGACCGCAGACGATTTTAATCGAAAGTTTGATATTTTTAAACATAAATTCAGCAGACGATTTACCATTATAGCTTCATTTGTGTTGTTGACAGTAAATTGAAAAGTTCTTCTCTTTCAAAAAATGGAATTGAATCATGAACATTTTCGTGCCATTATTTTTCATAACTTTCGACGTGGATTGTCAAGACAAGAGTGCTTCGATGAACTTAATTCTTTATTCAGCGATAAAGGGCCATCCTACAGCACTGTAAAAAATTGGTATAATGAATTTAATCGTGTTCGATGTTCGATCTAGGACGAATCCCGTGCAGGTCGTCCAAAATCCGTTGTTGTGCCAGAAAAGATCGATGCTGTGCGTGAACTGATAAAGCAAGATCGTCATGTGACATAGATCGTCATGAGATAGAGGCGTCTTTGGACATTAGTATGACTAGCATCAATAAAATATTGCAAGAACATTTGAGCGTAAAAAAAATGTGTTCGCGTTGGATCCCGCATAATCTGACAAAAGCTAAAAAAAAAGCTCGTGTCGATTGGTGCAGGAAAATGTTGGAAAAATACGTTCAAGGTACATCAAAGGCTGTGTACGACAAAGGCTGTAACATCTACACAGGTGACGAATCATGGATCTATGCATATGAGCCGGAAACAAAACAGCAATCAACTCTATGGGTCTTCCAAGACGAGGCAAAACCAACAAAAGGAAGAAGAAGCACATCGAAACAAATGATTGCCTGTTTCTTCGGCATTAACGGTCATGTGGCAACAGTGGCGTTAGAGCAATGCAGGACGGTCAATTCTGAATGGTACACGACCATTTGTTTGCCAGAAGTCATCGGAGAAATTCGAAAAAAGCAGAAGAACAGGCGAATCATTCTTCATCATGACAATGCGAGCTCTCACACATCGACTCAAACAAAGGCATTTCTGACGGAGCGAGAGATCAAACTGATGGGTCATCCGCCGTACAGCCCTGATTTGGCACCCAATGACTTCTTCTTATTCCCACACATCAAAAATAAATTACGTGGACAATGATTTTCGACCCCCGAAGAAGCGGTTGATGCATTCAAAACGCATGTTTTGGAGTTACCTCAATTGGACTGGAAAAAGTGCTTTGAAAATTAGTTCAAACGCATGCAAAAGTGGATTGATTATCATGGAGAATATTTTGAAAAACAATAAAACCAATTTCGATCCTACATATTTGTTTTTTCATTATTAGGCCAGAAATATAAATAGTAACCCTCGTAAGAAAACTTAGTTGCCCCTACTGCTTTAGGTGTTTAATATTGACTTTTTGTTTCCTTTGTGAACTATAGTTAGCGAGTTTAATTGAAAATTCCAAATTTCTGATTATTTGAAAATTTTGTTACAGAATCATATGTTTTTGAATATGTTTTATATTTTTATATAGTCGTAAATTTAAATTATTATCATTCTGCTCAGTTTTCAATTTTAATAATATTTTATACTGTCTATGCATGTTATTTTGAATTACAACTTTTTAAAAAAAATTAAAGCATGGTTCATATACCTTAAGAAAAGCCTGGAAAACTTGAGGATTTCAAATTAGCTAAAATAATAAAATTTTTGCTTATAATCTAGAAAAAGATATTAACCTAGAAAAATTAAAACATTAGGATCATTTTACTGTTTGAAAGGGTTTTTTTTTGTAATGTCATAGTATTCCACTGAAAGAAATATGCTTCAGACAAAATTTTTAATATAATATTAAAATTATATGCAGATATATTTACTCTGATAGTTGAATAACTTTTTAAGATGCATTTATGAATTTATTGTCTATTTTGAACTTTCGTTGAAAGTTTTTAATTTTTCTCAATGTTTGTAGGTGGTTACCGTAAAATACAGATAAAACACCCCCTAATTTTGACGAAAATCGCCCCGATACCGGGGGGGGGGGGGAGTACTGAGGAAAGGGCTAAAGGCCGTATTAAAAAACATTTATATTTGGTTGGGCATTATTAAGTATGAATCACAAAATATAAAATTTAAGTAATTGTAGCAAAACAGGGTTGGCAAGATTTTGCCGCAGGTGGAAAAAACCATGGTAAATACCGGTAAAAACCGTCCTGGCAAAAACCTATATTTTCCAAGATGAGAGGAAAAAACACATTTTTGGTACAAAATTATTCCTAAAATTGAAATATATACTGTAAATATAAATAATTACAAAAAAATTAAAAAAATTATTATTCCATAATTAAATCATAATGAAATAATATATCATTTTTAGTAGTTCAAAACATTATTGATTTGAAAATTTGCAATTATTCTCTTTTTTCCAGTGAAATGAACTTATTTTAAATTAATATAACTGTAATTTAAAGCATAAAATATCTATCAAGATGTGTAGTTAATAATTGTACAAATAATAATTTTTTTATAATATAATAATAATAATATTATACAAATAATAATATTTATTTATTTATAAAAAAACATTTATTTAAGGATTCTAAAATGAAAAGAGGTCAAAAACTTTCAATGTTTTAAAAATTATTGGCTCTATATTAATTATTAATATGTTAAAAATAATTTTTTCATGTAATGTATCAAAATTATTATTTTTTATGATTGATTTAAATTTGTTTCAAGTATTTTGTAATAATATTTAATCAGCAATTTAGATAATTTAGTTTTTGCCGGTTTTTACCAGGTTTTTGCCACTGTCCAGGCAAAAAATCCTTTTTGCCGGCAAAAACTCCAACCTTGTAGCAAAATAAAGTAAATATAAACTAATGAGTAAATCTAACTTAACTTTTAGAGCTCTCCTCTATTTTTAAATCTCAGTACGATTGCGGCACATGCAAAAATGGAAAAAATAAAAAAATGGACAACGAAATATTTCATAAAAGTAAGATAATTTATTTAGTTACATTAATCAGAATCCCAAAATCCATCTAAAAAAAATATCAGAGTCATAGTTCAAAATAAGGTCAACTCATTCTTCATTCAGTTTCATTATTGTCTATAGATCCGACATTAGAGAATTATAACATGACTATGTGCTTATTTTCAAAATAGTTTCTTACAAAAATATCCAATTACATGATTTTGGTTTACTCTTATTAGAAAGCTATTCAACAAAAGGAACTGGTGAAGAAAGAAATTACATTGCATGAAAAGCTTAACCATCCTTCCATTGTCAAGGTAAATTGTTTAAAATTATATTTTTTATTTGATGATATGTAATTATTTAAACTTAACTTTTTAATAATTTTTTTTTAGCTGAAAGATTCGTTTGAAGATAAGAACAATTATTATATTGTTTTAGAATATTGTGACTCAGGAACACTGGACAAATACCTAAAAAAAAACAATAATATCCTGTGTGAAAATGAAGGTTAAATTAATATTTTATTTTAATTTTTAAATTACAGTTTTAAAATGTTTCTTTTGTGCTTATTGTTTTATTTTACGTAGTTTATGAAATTATGAAGCAAGTAGTTGATGGGCTAAAGTATTTGCATAGCAGGAAAATTATACATCGAGATCTTTCTCTTAAAAATATATTGCTAACAAAAGACTATAAAACTAAAGAGCTGAAAGTGGTAAGTTTTTTTATAAATTTTTATTTTCGAATGTTTTCTTGGTGCTTGTATAACATTAAAATTGTCCCATTGTGATGGGGTAGAAGTGTCATCATCTCCCAGCACTGAAAAGACTAGAAAACCATAGCTATTCTCTTTATTTTTGCCACAAATATTCGTATCAAAACCATGGTTGTTTTAAAAGGAATTTTAAGTGCTATATTTCCCTTCTTTCTAGTTCCCTTCTTTCCCTTCTTTCTTTTTCAAACTGAATAAAAATTTTCAAAGGGTAGTCTTTTTGACTGATGAACTTTTTTATTTTTATTTAGATGAACAAAAAAACTAAAACTTCGGAGTAAAAAAGACTACCCTTTGAAAATTTTTATTAGAAAGTTTTACAAATGCTTTTTTGTTTCTTAAAATTATAAACTATAATTACAGTTTAATATTTCTATTCCAGCTTTGCACAAAGATATTGCCACTAAACATATTTTCCATTCAACAGTTTTACAAACGAAGTTTTAGTTTTTTTGTTCATCTACAAAATTTAAATAAACACAGATTATTAGGTTGGAAAAACTAATGAAGGCTACTAAGTAAATTTTTATCTGTCACTAAGGATCTTTACATATCTCACCTATTCCATTCAAAGAGTTCAGAAAAACTCATATCAGTTTTTATACCTTAATTATTAATCAAAGCTAAATTTTAGCTTATAAAATTTTAAAATAGTGGTAAAATTCCTAGCCTTTTTATTTATTTATAAATTTTTTTAACTTTTCATTCTTGTAACTGTTACCTCTTTAAAAAATTTCATGGTGTTTAGAATTAATTCCTATAAATTCTGAGTGTCTGATTTTTAATAAAGGTATCAAAAACTTTGTTACTTAAGTTGGAGATGAAATTAATATAATAATTCAATATGAAATTAAAACCATTTTTTAATAAAAAAATTTGAAAACAAAGCTTTTTTTTTTCGTCTTCAGTGTTTATAACTAAGTCCAGAACATTTGTTGATTGGTCACTTCAGTTAGTTTTTTTTCGTTTTGATTTATTAATTAAATTATTTTTTATCAATTAATTTAAAATCCTTGTTGCTAATAAAAAAGTTAATCAATAAATCTAAGGGGAAAAAAAAAGAATTTTTGGATAGGTAATTATCCTGAAGAAAAAAGGAAATGTTACAAATATTGGTACTGAAACTGTTATTCATTGGAATGCTGCTAATTTGTTGCTAATAAACACTTATTAAAAAGGATATAATTATCATTTAAATGAATATTAACTAAGAACTTCCATATATAAATTTATATATATAAAAAAACTATTTAATTATTGTGAAGAAAACAATTGTGATTCACATTTGTTTTTTCTAATATCTAAATGTGAAATCCCATTATTTCTAAAGAGTTTTATTTATTTACTTTATTTTAATAAAATAAATTTTAAATCAACTCTGTTAATAAAAGAGCAGCTTTCAAACTTTTATTATAATTTTTTTTTTTAAATACCAAAGTAGATAATACAGTACAAACTATGTGTACATGTTTTCATTAAAAAATAAAACATCTAAAAGCTAATAGGGGAGATTGAATGGGAGAAATTTAATTTTATGATCAATATTATTGAAAATTAACACTTTAAAAATTTTTCACTTTATCCCAGAGGTCGTCAAAGTGGTCTATATAGACCCCAGGGGTCTATTTAACATAAGCGGGGGTCGATATGAGCCAGGGGGTCGAATGGGGTCGATCCAAATTCGGAAGGGTCGATTAGTCAAAGGATTATCAGTATTTTTCATATATGTAACAATTAGAAATAAAAGAAGAAGACTTGGAAATATATAGAGGTAATCTTCAAAAATTGAGCGACAATTTTAAACTGCGTTTTGTTAATTTGGAAAACATTGACATCCCTGATTGGATTATTGTGCCATTTTCTTTCTGCTCAAATTGAAAACGTGGACATCAACCTGCAAGATGATCTTGCTGAATTATTATGGGGATTTGAAGCGAAGACGCTTTTTAAAAATTTAACAATAAGCAAATTTTGTAAATATAATGCAAAAATTTGTAAGATTTTACAAAATAGCTCAACCATTTATGATAGCATTTCCAAGTTCCTATATAATTGAAGCCGGTTTCAGTCACGTAAATTCAATCTTAACTAAGAACAGAAATAAATTAAATGTGGAGTTTTGAGGGGATTTAAGATTAAAATTGACCAATTTTGAACCCAATATAACGAACCTTGCAGAAAAAAAAACACCAGGCACACCCATGTCATTGATTAAGAAGCAATAAATCCGTAGTTACTTTACTTATTATTTCTACTTACTTATTATTTCATTATTATTTCTTATTATTATTACTTATTACTTATTATTATTATTTCTTATTACTTATTATTTCATAAATATTAAGGTATTTATATTTCAACAATAATATATTTTTCATAAAACTATTGTTACACTATGTACTATTACTCTAATAAAGGTTCAAAATCATAAAATAAATGTACAAACACAGTATCTAATAGAGTTTTATTATAATTAACAGAAAATTACTTTTATGGGGGTTGATGGAGATTTCGAAAAATTATGTAGGGGTCGATGATCAAAAAAGTTTGGCAACCTTTGCTTTATCCATATGATAGATAATTTGAATCATCAGCTATCCATAGAAATGCATTCAATCAATCAGCTGTAGTTTTAACTAGCAAAAACATAGTTTCTTAAAAAGTATGTATTTTGTCCCATTCATCCCAATGATGTGGATGAATGGGACGAGTTTATGAAATGAGGAAATACTTTATTTGACTTTGATTTAGATGATAAGTAGTAATTGTTAACTTAACAATACAAAGGAGTTACAAATAAAAATATTGCAAATACAAAATATTAACAAATAAAAATATTACAAATGCAAAACATCAGTAATAGAAAAGTTCAAAGAGGAATAAAAACTTATTTAACATTGCATGAATTAAAATCAACTTGAAAACTTAGTTGAGTTATTTGTCTTTTTGATCGACCAGTGGAGATAGATTGAGGAAGTTTGCATTCGACATCCGTCAGAAAAATATCTGAAATTTCTTTTCCATGAACACATTTGTTTGCTCCTACTCGCTTTAAAAATTTTACTTCAAATTCGTCTTTAGAACGAACATTTAATACTTTAGAAATATAAAAGTGAATAGCCTTTTTACCAGCTACTCTTGTTAGAAGGTAGATCTTATATAAATGTATTTCTGTAAACTGTCAGTGATATGATCATAATCCATATTACTTTCATCATCTTTACTGTTCGAATAAACAGGGTCATCTACATCAGGTTCAGAACTACTTAATAGCAGCTTTTTAAATCCCTTTCTTGGCTTTTTACTCTTTGACATCTAAATTTCTTTAGTTTTGTCATCTCTTGATTTGAGCCTGGTTCTGTTGGGACTTCACTGGCCTATCTGTCACCGAGGCCGCAAGAAAGTTGGTATTAGAGAAAATTTCTGAATTGTAGGGATGTATGCCAGTTCTATTGAAAGAAGAAATTATATTCTCTTTTGAAAATCCAAATGTAAATGATTCATTCGAAACCTTAGCAATGTTATAAATGCTCAAGATTTTTCCTGGATTATTTGTCATCCAGTTATTTTGCGCAATGTGATACTTCATTTTGAAGGCACTGTAAACTGTGACATCCAGCGGTTGCATTTGATGCGTGCAATATGGAGGAAAAGTTAAAATCACAACACCATTCTCTTTTGCAAAGGAAATGACTGGAATATTAATATGATTGTCGTGATTATCAATTATCAATAATACCAGTTTTTCTTTAGTGCATTTGGTGTTTTTGACAAAATGTTCCATTGACTTCCAAAAATTTTCAGCAGTCATCCAGCCACTAGGATGAGCTAGACCTAAACTTTCTAAAGGTCCATTTTCAAGCATAAAATCCTTAAAATTAACCTGTGGGAAAACATAAACAGGTGGGATTGTATTTCCAATGGCATTTATGAAATTTAACATCGTAACTAATTGCCCCCGTTCTGCTGATGTAATTTGGCCAACTTGTTTCGTTCCTTTTGTAGCAGTTTTATTTTTTTCGTTCATCACAGTTATAAATATCTGCTGGTTCAAATTTATATTTTTGCAGCAGACCTTCTGAAAAAAAATGGACACATTGTTTTTGTTGAAGCTACATGCTCTTGCCTGACTCTTACTTTCGGGGGTGCGGATAGATAATTCTCTTTGTCTATTTAGAAACAACTAATTATTTGACAACCAATCTTTACACGCGATTTCATTTTCTTACCATGCGACAGGTGCCTTCTCCAAGAAATTGGCAAATTCAAATTCAAGTTTCCTTGTTTGACTGGTTGTTAACCCATAACACATTTGGGAACAGGTTTTCAAATACCCACACAGTTCATTTTCTTCCTTAACTGAAAATATTCTTCTATTGCCAATGTCTGGGTTGGGCTCATACAATTCTGTAGTAGTAATCTGTTTGGTTACTGTCAAATGACGACTCAGTGTTGATTTTGACGTATGAAAAGCTTTTGCAAAATTTTTATTGACATTCCTTTTGTGAGCACTTCATTGGCAGCTTCTTTAATTGTTGGTATTGAAGCCTTAATCTATTTGGTTTTTTCCCCAGTTTTGAAGCATTCTTTGAAAGTTAAATGTAGAATAATTTAATTACATAGAAATTAGCTACGCTGTATATAAATATAGGTATTACAAAATAAATAAAATATTTATTTTTTATGAAAAAAATTTCTTATAAGAATTAAATTATTTGAAATACATTAAAATGCAGTATATAATAAAAAAGCTTTTAGTTTGAAGCTGATGAGTATAAAACTCAAAATTTCAACCAATAAATTTAACTAAAAAATTATTTCCAGATATAATTTTTTTTTCCCTCAAGCAAACCAATAAATCAATACAACAAATTGTTTATTAAAAAAATTATAGTTTTACTATTGTAATATTAACAAATTTGTTAAAATAATGGAAAAGAAATACACTGAGAAATTAAGTTGAATATTGCAAGATATTGATCTAAAATTTTCAAGTTATATTAAGAAGGGGATGAATGGGACTGTCCCATTATCCACCAGACAATTGTCCCATTCATCCCTGTATCCACTTGTTGAAATAAATTAAAAAATAGGCCTAAAAAAGTAGTGAATTTTCTCTATTCAAATTGATATTGACACTAGAATAAGTAGATTTTTAATATACTGTAACATTATTAGCTTGAAGTATATTTTTTTTAAAAACAATATTGTAATGAAAACAAAAAATCTTACTTTTAATATGGAAAAGCACACTTTGAGGCCCTGTTCAAGCAAACATACAAGCTTATGATGTTGGTGTCAGTATGTAAATTAGACCGGGTGCTGCCATCTGCTAAGTGATGTATCAAACATTTGAAACAATATATAGGCACAAAACATACAGTTGTCCCATTCACCCCCTTTTAATAAATTGTCCTATTACTCATTTCTGTGAAATATTGTGAAAAAAAATTATTCTCAATTGCTGATCAAAATTTACTGGTCAAATATCTAAACGAATAAAATTTACAATATTAAGGACTAAAAATATTTACAATGAAGATAGAAAATTCCATAATCATTCTTACAGTTTTTGTGCTGGGGTATTCCTTGTCCAAAATTTCAGAAAATTTTTGGTTGTTGTCTCCGAAAAAAAAATTGTTTTCCTCTTAAAAATGTTCTGCAAATTTTTATAAATATAAATAAAAACATCAGTTTTTAAGAAATAAAAATTTTTTCGAGAAATTATGCTGTTACCATTTTTTTCCTTTCAAATAACCACAATATATTAACTCTGATTTTTTTTATTTTAGAAAATTGCTGATTTTGGTTGTTCGACAGAATTAAAAACATTAGATGAAACAAAAAAGACAGTGGTTGGAACACCAGTATGCATGTCACCGTAGGTATTTTAAGAACATTTTTGGTAGAGTTTTTAATTCTGTAATATAACTAGTGGGTCATTCTTCAGAGATGGGCATTTGTCATTCAGAATAATGAATAAAGAATGATGAATAATTATTCAAAATCTGATCTGAGAAAGATTTATTCATTTGTCAGAAATGATTTGAATAAAGAATAAATCATTCAGTATTCTTCATTCAGTATCCTTTATTCATTAGTCAAGAATAACTGAATAATTTCACTGGTCAACAAAAATGGGCACGAAATACTCTAATTGACTATGACAACTACAGATAAAACGTTAATCCTTTTCAAGTATATTTATATAATGTTTGAGGAAATTTACTTTTATCTAACACCATGCATACTTTCGAGAAATGGTTACATGGCAAAAAAACGTTTAATTTTTGTAAGTTAAAATTTTATTTAGGAATTTAAAATAAGATTATCGTTTGCTTTCAAAAACTATAAGAAATTGTGTTTTATAGATATTAGGACAAAATTTTAAAATGAACTTAAGTAACTAAACTGTTATGAACCTACTTTTTAGCACAACTAAGTATGTTTTGGAGTAAGTTAAAATAACATAAAAATAAATATTCATACTTGTCTTAGTTTTATGGTTAAATTCCTAAAATAAGACGTTTAAGAGCAAACGATGTTTTGCATCTCGTTATAGACAAATACATAACGCTTGCATTTTTCGCTGGTTATTCAAAATTTTATTCAGAAAAATTAGTCATGACTAATGAGTTTATTCATCAATCATTATTCAAAAATTTGTATACATTTGCATAATGAATGATGAATAATGACTAAATTTTCATATGAATAATCATTCAGAATAAATTTATTCTGAATAAATTTAGTCATGAATAAAATTTTCGTGCATGATGCCCATCACTGTCATTCTTGCTTTGAAATGAGTGGTTATGTATGAAGAAGAAATACTTAAATTTTCAGCAAGGCCACAGAGTTTAAGACAATTCTGCAGGAGTCAGAATTTGAAAAATTTACTTTTTGAAAATTGATTAAAAAGTTTGCTTATTAGAAGTTAGTTAAAAGCTAGCCTTTGTTGGTTGAATAATGAAAAAGAAAAGTTTTTGATCTTAGAAAAATTATTTTTATGAATATTTATGATCATGTAAATTAAAATACTATTCTAATTAAGATGTGACAATTTAAGTTACAACTGATTATATACCAGTGATTTCCCTAGACTTACAAAACTATGTGTTTTTAGTACCCAGGACTTCCAAATTTCTGGGTCTTTTTTTATTAAAAGGAGTCCTCATTAAAAATAATACAAATATAATTTATTGGGATTATTTAATGAGAATCCTTATTTCAAAGATACACATAAAAATTAAAAAAATTAAGATTTGAAAAAAAAGAAAAGGAAAATTTAATTGGTTATTGATTCAGTAATAAATAGACATAGTTTAAGCCAAATTTTCGGACCAGTTTCTGAGCCCAAAATCAGATGATTTTCTTCAAAAATAATGAAAGACAATTCTTGTCCTAGTTCATAATGCTGAATATATCATTTAAAATAACACTACTCTTAAAAGAAGGATAAAACAAATACCACTTATTTCTCAAGGTTATATAAAATAATTTAAAAATTAACAAAATTTTATATATATATATATAATTTTTTTTTTAAAATTGCGCCCGCCATCGTCTTCTCAGACATAAGGCATCTCCAATACAACAGTGAAGTAGCCACAGAAGGTGAAAGGGCACAAAAGTCGTATCAGGAACGCATGTTAAGAAGAGAGGGGCAATCAAAAAGATGATCCCCAGTCATAGGCAAAGTGTTACAGAGCACACAAAGAGGTGAATTGACAAGGTTAATCTTAAATAGATGGGCCTGAAAGTATTCATGTCCAGTAATTATTCTAAGACAAGCAACTCCCTCGGGCTTGGGAAGGATGGAAAGATGAAAGTGCTGCTGGCCATCAAGAAGGCTAGCCCAGGATTTTCCATCAGCTAAGTCCCGAAGAGCAGATATTGTTCTGCGTCTGAATTTGCTCTTAAGAAGCCGCCTTGCATTTCTAAGAGGAACTAGATGAGAGGGTGGATGAAATACTGAAGCCTCTCTAGCCAACATGACAGCCCGTTCATTTCCGTAGATGCCACAATGGCCAGGGATCCACTGGAGGACTACCTCTCTTCCAGAACAAAGAAGAGAGCTGATGCTTTATTTATACTTGAATTCAAGTTCAGAGGGGTATAAATTATATTAAGAAATGGTCTGAATCGCAGCCTGAGAATCGACAAAGATAACAATGTTCAATGTTTTGTTCAGATGGTGGATTGCAAAAATTTCTCCATCAAAATTATCTGTCCAAGTGTCAAGAGGTTCTCTAAGGCTGAAATATTTGGAGTAAGCACTGGCTCCAACTCTACCAGTTGAAAAAGTGGCGGATCAATCAAAAGTGGCGGATCAATCCAATTTCCGGACAGGCTGTACCAAGTCAAATCTAGCAGTGGCATATCTCAGAAGGCCTGTAAAGAAAAGGCGGCCTATAGATAAAAGTTTGGAGTTGGATCTCAAAGATCTCTGCAAGTCTCCGGTACTCAAGAAAAAAAAAAAAAAGAATGTTGAGATTTAAGTCTGGTTTGAGGAAGAATATAGTACGGCCAAAAGTACTTCTTTCTTAGCAACCTTTCACCAAGAGAAAGAGCAGCATAAGTTCGGCTGTCAGATAAATTATAGACTGATATAATTAAAACTGTCTGAAGCTGCATGGCAGGAATAGGGGTTGAAATCGCATAACCAGTGATGAGTCTTAGTGCTTTATTTTGAACCAAATCGAGTTTTGATAATGCACTGTCTGAGGAAGAAATAAGGATTTCTGAACCATATTCAAATACTGGTTTAATGTAAGAAGTGAGAGTGGAAGCAAGGACATTTTGGGATGAACCCCACTTTATTCCAGCGAGACGTTTCAATAGACCAAGGCGATTTTTCACGCTATCTGCCACTTGATTTATGTTTTTAGTCCAGGTTAGTCTGGTATCAAGAGTTATGCTGAAGTAGGTAGCACAATCAGTTCGTCCCAGAGTACTATTTTTGTATACCAAGTTAACATTAAACTTTTTGGTACTAAGGGTAAAAAGTTCAAAATTTGTCTTTTCTGGGTTAACTTTGAATTTGTTGTCAGAGTCCAGGTTGCCAGAACCTCTAAAAGCCAAATTGAGTGTTTTCTCCAACATAGAGATATCAGAGCCAGTAGACCAAATAACAAGGTCATCGGCATACAACAATGATTGAGTCTCTGAAACAGCATTATTAATGAAGCTCAAGAGGTCATTTACCATGACATTAAAGAGGACAGAATTTAAAACTGTGCCCTGTGGAAGGACCTGCCTGGTTTGTCGATACACTGATTGAGAGTTGCCATATTTTATGTTCAAGAATCTTTGTGAAATAAAATCACTAATCCACTTAAAAAGATTTCCATACACTTTCTTATGAAGCAATTTTGTAAGAAGCCTTAACAACCTCAAACCAAGATATTGCTAAGGCTTTTTTGAAACTTTATCGCAAGATTAGTAATTTTTACCCGACGACTAGGAATATGAGGGGTGAAATAAATCCCTCTGGTGATAACCCAGAATGAAACTGCCTTTTCTCTTCACCTTTCACTGTTAAGGAATTTCAAAAAGGAATCCGTTGCTTGAAGAGAGGAAAGAGTGCTGGTCCTGCTGGCATCCTCCCTGAATTTATTTTGGAACTTGCCGTTAAAGCTAAACAAACAATCTTTAATTTTATAAACAAAACCTGGGGCGGTACTTTCGCAAGAATCTGGAGAAAGGCTGATGTTATACCTATTTTGAAACATGAAGACCCGATAAATATCCAAATATTTAGACCAATTTCCTTGACCTGTATCCTAAATAAGTTAACTGAAAGAATGGTCGTTGATCGGTTTCAGTTCTTTTTGGACTATGGTGGCCATATCTCTGAGAGACAGGCTGGTTTCAGACATGGATACAACACAACCGAACAAATTGTCAGACTTTCACAGCATATTAAGGATGGTTTCCAGAGGAAGCAAAGTACACTTGCTGCCTTCATTGATTTTAAATCGGTGTTTGACAGAGTTTGGACAATGAGCAGAATAACATTAAGCAGCTTTAGCATAACTTGAGATTAGCAACAAGTAAAATTAAATGACCATGTTTCCATAAAGAAAAATATTGTTTTAGATAATTTAATAAATCGGTAACAGTTGCAGATTGTTGTGTAATGTTACAATCTTTTTTGTCGTTTATGTCTTATTCAGGGCTGTGCTTAGGGGTGGTCAGGCGGCTAAAATTTAGGGCTGCCTAAAGTTAAAGACTGGTTCATAGTCACGTTCAAGTTTTTTTTTTCTCCCTTCACTTCCTTGTCTCGTTGGGGAAATTTCTTTGAATCTTTATAAACTACTTTTCTAATTCTATCTCTTTTCCAATAGAAAAAGTTATCTTATAGCCAGTTATTGGGGCATGTTAAAGCATGATAATAAATTTTTCTGCTGGGGTGTGAAGAAGACATTGCCATTGTCATCTTCTCTCATCTTGCTGTTTTCTTTTGAAATCAATGAATAAAGGTTTCCAGCTTCAAGAAAGACACTGAATGTTATAGTTATAAAAAAATCTTACTGATACTATTCCAAATTTTGTGATTGCTTTATTAAACTTTTTAACTATACCTGTAGCCATTGCAACTGAAAAGTGTTCATTTCGAACTGAACCTGATAAAAACATATTTGAGATCAATGATGAAAAATGCTTGTCTTTCATCTTTGGTATTTTTTTCGATTGAGAAAGATCTATCAAGTTCTTTGGATTTTTCTGTTTTAATAAACAATTTACCTACTCATAAAGCTAGAAAACTTTTATTATAACAAACGTATCCCTATTTTTTACTTACATTAATTTGCTAAATCTTGGATACATTTTCCCTATTCCCTGGATATATTATTCATACCAGTTTTTTAAATTTGTATTTCCAAATGTATCTAATTCCTTTACTGTTAGGCTGTTCTTATTATGCTTTCTTTTTTTTACTTATTGTTCCTTTACATCAGGAATGTACTTTTTAAAATAAGAACAAGAATTCAATGTTTATGTCATATAATTTAATTATATTATATTTTTTTTGCCCATTTGTGAATTGTGTGTAGAGGGCAACTTCTAATAATTATCCCGGGTAATGTCAAGAAAAATAGGAGCATGGTTGGTATGATTTAAAAACTTTTTACTTAAAAAACAAAATATTGACTTAAATCATAATTTTTTTTTCAATTATAGATTTATGCAGAAAATATTATTTATACAGTACTGCATTATCTAATATATTAATTAAGGCTGTGATAATAAATCACTGATATAATATCTCATTGATAAGTAATATTTTATTCTTAAAATGAGGAATAAATTAAGAAACAAAATATTATCTTTTTTTTTTATTCAAGCACTTAAATGTAGATAATAAGAATATAATATTTTAATTATAATTATTCTTTTAATATCATTTTCATATTTTATGTGCTAATTGTGGTATGTAAAATATTTTGTTTTACTATAAATAAATATATTTCAATTATACTCCTTTAATGTATATTTATATTTAAATATAATAAATACAAATAATTTTGAAACTTATTAAATATGTAGTTATTGTATCTACCAGTAATTAAAAAATGAAGACTTTTTCTGCCAAAAATAATTTATTTTTAAAAATGTTTTCTGTTCTGAAACTTTATTTTTCATTTAGCAAATTGATTTTCTGTCTTAACAATACATCAAGCTTTAGTGTTTGATAAAAGAAAGTACTAACTGACTTCACTGAATCAGTAATTAGTTTGAAATAATAAAATAATAATACTAGCCTTTTATTATTAGTAGTATTAAAAATTTCAGTTGCAGTATTATTTTAATTTATAAAGTATTTTTTCTGCATTTTATCAGAGTTTTAATCGTTAATCATGAAAATAATTTTTAAAAAAATCTAATGTCTGATATATATATTTTAAACAAAACATTATTTTGATGAATCCCAATAAATTGCCTTAATGTTTCATCCAGAGATCCTAAAAGCCTAAGCATGCCCCTAGTCTTATTACAAGATATACAAGATGTCGTATGTTGACCAAATATCCATTGCACCCTTTGCATTCCATATATATTTCTTAAATAATATTCTCCTTAATTTTCAAGCATTAGTTGCCTTCTATTATATTACTAATCTTTTTATACTGGCATAATCTGTTTTTGCTATTTTAATATTTTTGTGTAACATGGAGTTTTCATTATCTAAAACATTTTTCTTCTTTTTGTAGGGAAGTAGTGATTGGCACTGAGTACAGCTTTGGGATTGATATTTGGAGTTTAGGAGTTATTTTTTATACATTATTGTTTGGAGATTTTCCAATTAAAGGACAGTCTATGCAGGAAGTGTTAACAGAAATTGTTTTGACGAGACTAAAAATACCTTCTACAAGCAATGCTGAAGCACGAAAGTTACTTTGTCTTTTGTTAAATAAGAATTCTGAAAGGAGACCTGATATTTATAGTATTATTTTAAATTTATTTTTCAAATTTATTTCATTTTTTGTAACTTTCTACTTTTTTTCTTACTTTTCTTTTTTTTCTTTCAGAAATATCAAATCACATATATTTTAATAATGATAAAAAACATGAGTATTCATCAGAAACACAAGGTCAAGCAAGGTCAAGCAAACACAAGGTAATTATTTTCTATCTTTGTTGAAATAAGTTATCAGTAGATATACAGCAATGCTATTTTTACTTCACTCGGATAAATGTCATAAATAAAACTTAGACCAACTAAATTTTTGTTCAAATGAGATCTTTTTGAAATGAATGTAACAAAATAAATATTTAAATGAAATGTTAATGAGATTTTTATCTAATTTTAGATTCTTTACTAAGTTAGAATTGAGATTAATAATTTATTTAAATAAAATAGCTTCTTTATTTTTTTAAAAATCTTGAGTTTAATTGTTAATGTGATTCCGTGTTACTTTAAATAAATACATTGGTGATATGTAATTTTTAAAAGTTTGCGTTATTGTTCTTCTGCTAAAATATAGTTATAAAATAGTTAATGCAAGTAAACTAAAAGTCGAAGCCATAATGTCTATAAAAGCTCTTTAAATAATAAAGAGCATCATTTCCATGTTCAGATAGTTTTTAAAATTAGTAAAAAAGATGCAATTATTGAACAAGTTAACATCAAAAGTTTCTTTTTTTTTTTTGAATCTTATTAATTATGTTTGTAATTGTATCAAGCAGAAATTCATTATGCTTGCTACAATCAAAAGCATACTTAGGAATGAGGTGCTTTTCTGAATTTTATTTTATTTTATTAAGTATATTATATATTTCAGATTATTTTTAATTGTAATATTTTTAAAATACAATTTTATAAAAAAGTGCATAATTCAAGAAATATTGAAAAATATTCAAAATGTATTTAAAATTTAATCAATGTATATTATTTTATTTAATGCTGCATTATAAGTATTTTGATATGCTTAAAGCTTCATTGTGTTAAAAAAAAGGAAAAAAAGTATTATATTCAAAGTTGCTATTAAATCACTAGTAGTAAAACACAGTAATTATCAGAGCCTAATATTCTCAGAATTCAATTTCTTTTGTTAAATTTCCCCCAAAATTGTAGCATTTTTTTTATAGCTACATTGACTTTTTAAAATTATTTTTAGAAATTAAAGTTAAATTATTTGATAGTAAAATAATTTTTCCTGAACAAAGAAAAATTTTTTTGTTGTTGATATTACTCAAATCTTGAATAAACTAGCATATGTGTTAACAGTATTATAAATCAAAATATAATATATTGAATAAATTTACTTTTCACACAACACATTAGTTAATCCTCGTTCTTCTTTCTTGTAGGATTTTTTTTTCTGCACGAATAATTTTCCATCCATTTTTTCTCTTACAAAATTTTGTCTAGAGAGATATTCTTTCATGAAAAAAATTGCTAGCGTTTTTTCTTTTTTAGATTAAAAGTTTTAATAGTATTGCCGGAATTTTTTCCAAACTCGTTGGTGCAACCAAACATATTTTGCAGGCCTAGTAACACATGCCTTTACTTTATCATTTTATATACACATATGTATCCAGCCATATTCCTTTTCTTCTTTTAGTTATTTTAAAATATTTTTATATTGAAATATTTAATATCTTAAATTTTTCATGTGCTCCTAAAAATTTGTATAAATTCAACTAGAGGAAAAGCATGATCATTTTATTAATTAAATTGATACAAATGTTGTGAAAATACAGTTAATTAAGGACATAAAATAATACTAAAGTATGAGATTTTTCATGGGTCCTGACAAACAAATTGGGACTCATTCTTTTGCACATTACTAAAATGAAATTTGATATAAAATTTTTATTTGCATGCTAAATAGAAATATAAAGTAATATATAAGCATATCTTCCATTAATCTTTTTTATTATGTTAGCATAGTTATGAAATAAAAATTGGTATTTCTAAATTGTTTATTGATAACATTAATTAATAGTTGAAAACATTTTTATGAATATATTTTATATTAACATAAATACTTTTGATTTCAAATATAAATTATTAATTAACCTTGTTTATTTTTTTTTGGGGGGGGGGGGGGGACGTTAATTTAGAAAAAAAAAAGTTTTTTTTGTTTTTGAAAAAACGAAAACTTTTTTTCTCAACCGTGCTCATACATACTTTAAAACTGTTGTGTTCATGCAGTTTTGTATTAAATCTCAGAAATACAGATTTGCAGTTAAAATGCATATATGGAATCAATAATTCTTGTTTCATTCATGCTCTTTTGTATTTTAAAAATTTAAAGGAGGTGTTATTTTTTCTTCTTATTGCAGAAAAATTGTGTGGCTCTTGGCATAATAGTGACATCACATTTATTGATTAATTATTTTCCAGTGTTAAGGTATTCAATGATTAGGTGATTGTAACTCTTCAATTGAAGAATATCTTGTTTCTGTAATTGCATCATAAGTATTTTAAAACTGGTCTGAATTGAGAGAGAGAGAGAGGGATATCGATAGATAGGTAGATATAGGTAGATATAGATAGATAGATATGTAAAAAAATCTAACAAAGGTATTTTTAAATCTGTTTTTATTAGTGCCTAGTTTAACATTAAAAAAATATTTTAAATCTTTTATCTAAATGTTACCAATGTTTAAGGAAATATATGTGCTAAAAAACCCCTATATCATGATTTTATATATTCTGTTATACCTTTAAATATTTTTTTCTTTGAATTGTTGATGGCTGGGTGATTGGTTCTTTTTTATTTTCAGAAGGGCGGTATTGGTGCTAATTTTCCGCCAACATTTTTCAATCTGTTACAATCTGGAATAACAGATAGTGGGATTTCATCAAATAATGAGTGCTATCAACCTAAACAGAGACCTATGAAAATCATTGCTAAGAACTCTTGGGAAGATACAAGAAGGTGATTTATTTATATATTTTTTAAAATTTTCTTTAGATTGTATTTTGTATAAATATAATAAATGATTTTTAACATGTTATTTTTTTTAAAAAATCTTTTTACTTTTCTGTTACTTATTCTGCATAAAAGTGTATTTAAAGCAAATAGAGGCTTAAAAAGATATTCTATTTCTAGCTGTCTTTATAAAAAAATGAGTTTTAGTAATCCAGATCTTGTCAGCAGGGAAGAGAGTCCTTCTTCCCACTTTCTCTCAACTGGAGTTTCATATGCATCTAATTCTACTAGAAAGTCCCAATGTAAACGAACCTTAGAAGATGTCATTGCAGTAGAAGATCGACGAAAATTTATAATTGATACAATACGACTGCCACCTTGTGAACTGAAGAAAAAAAACGCCATTGTAAGTTTAATATGTAATTTGTTCATTATTTACTTCTTACTCCCTGGCACTGCTAGTTCATGTTAGGCCATGACCTTTCCAACAATTCTACTCTGCAGTTGTCTTTCTAGTGTTCTGGCTTTCCTATTACTTATTTTTAGGGACTTAAGGTCTCTCTCAACCTCATCTATCGTTTTTGTCTTTGATCTTTTCCGTCTTCTTTCATTATGGCATTGGCTATAGATCTTTTTAGTGTACCTGTTGTCATCCATTATTTCTATGCTTCTCAACCCTTGGATTTTATTTATTTATTTATTTTTTTTGGTTTTGTACAGTATCCTTTTCTCTAAGCATCATTTGAATTTATTGGTTTAATCTCTTTTGCCACACATCACTTTCTCTGTGACCAAAAATGCTTCTCGAGAATTTCCTTTCCCAGGTTAATAAAAAATTTTCTTGTGTTTTGGGTCAAGGTCTGAGTCCCTCTCCCATAAGAAACTGTTAGTCTGCTAATTTGCTCATTATTAGCATTAAAATTAATTACAATTTTATTTTTTTTTTAAAATAAGAGAAATAATTAGTTTTTTTATGTGATTTTTATGTATAAAAAACAGGGTTGATGGCTTGATTCAAATCAACCAATTTTTTCATTAAAAATCATTTATTTAAATCAAAAATTTTATTTTACTAATATAATATATAAATATATCCTTGAAGTTGTGTTTTTGGAAGTCTGATTTTATTAATGAAAGGTTTCATCTAGCAAAATAATAATTAATGGTTATGCATATAAATTATTATTTGATGTTCAAAATAGACTAAAAAATAATGTAAATATAAAAAAAGATTAAATGTAGATTAAAAAATATGAAGCTTTAAAATTATATTTTTCTATTATCTGTATGATATTTCAATAAGGTATATAAATTTAATTTTATGTTTACAAAAATACAAATATTTTTAAAACATTATTAAACAAGTAGTTTGTCTGTATAAATAATGTTTTGCCAAGAGTAATTTAATTTGTTTATTATTTATTTCATGCTTCCTGATCTAAATCAATTTATTATTCATTTTATATATCTAACTGAGAAAATGGGTATTTGTCTTTACAGATTCATGAAAATATTGTGCTTGAATAAAACTATGATTTTATTTTAACAGTGATGGGTTTGTAATAATTGCAACCATTTGAGTTAATATTAAGTGTTTTAGTTATAATATTATTTTTAAATAAAATTAAGCATTATAAATATATTTTGTCAGAACTTTGATCGGTATTTATATAAAAAAAAGAAGGAATTTTTAAAATAAGAATTATGATTTTTTTTTCCAACTCTGATAAAAAATCCAATGATTCACAATATGTTACATATTTTCAAATATTCTATACAGTTGTGGAGCAACCATCAACAGGAACAATATTACAATGGAAATACAAAAGAGAATCACTATAGCCAATAGATGTTTTAATGGAATTCAAAAATGCATAAATCTATTGTAATTCACTAAAAAAGAAGTTTTATTGCATAAATTTCTTTTAAGATCAATTTTAACATATGATTGGGATATTTGGACCATGTCTTGTATGGATGAGGTTATGTTGGGCATCTTTGATAGAAAGGTCACCAGAAGCATTTTTGGAGGAATTAAAAAAAAATGGTGTGGGGCTCAGATGAACAAATTTAGAGCTTTATCTTTCATATAACAAACCTGACATTTTAAACTTTATTAAACGACAAAGAATAAAATGGGCAGGCCTCGTTATCAGAATGGATGAAGACCATACAACAAAAAGAGTTTTTAATACCAGACCAGTTGGCACACACAAAAAAAAGTTTGGCCCAATTTGAGATATATAAATGACCAAGAAAAAAGACCTTCTGGTCTTAAAAACTCAAAATTGGAAAATGCTCTCAGGAATAAGGTTTGCCTGGAGAAAACTACTTGAGAAGGCTAAAGCCCACCTTGGGCTATTGAACTATTGATGATGTGGAGCAACCATAACCCGTTAAAAGTGTTAATTAACCCTTTCAATATGGCAAAAAATCAGTCCGAGTGCACACATTGCTGGGATAAATTATTTCTCCTCCAAGCTATTATTAGATAATATAACTTTTATGCCTAAAAGGTTGAAGGTCTTGGAGAGGCATAAATGTCTTCCATATCAGCGCACCATCAACAACAATGGTTTCACAAACTTCAATGATGGGACAGCATATGTCCCACCGTAAACCCAAAGAATCTGAATCAGGGTATGTCCCGGCCGGAATTCTGGAGTCAATATTTAATTTTTTTAAAACATTTTAATGATTATTTTAGGCAACGTTTCTTTATTAACATTTTCATGTACATTTGCGTTAACATTTTTACTAACATAATTATTTATAAACCTTTTTCGGTATTAACAGTTATAAAATAAGAACAGAAAAAATTGGAAGTAGTGGAGGAGCAACAGTATCTAAAGTCTGGGCGTCTTGAGGGTGTGGTACGGCTGGAAACAGCTCTTGCACAGTGCTACTTGCAAGAGGTGCTCACTATTTTTGAGTGTGCCTCTTTTTTCATTTTTGCGCACCATTCACATCTGCTCTTTTTCCCCTCAATTGGAAAATAGTTTCCAACATTAAAAAATCTCGCTGTTGATGATGACGATGACATAGTTTAGGAGGAAGAGTCCCTTTGTTTTTAACTTGCTTGCATTTCCAAATGTCAGTGGACTTACAGCAAAAAAAAAAAATAGGAATAGTAGTAAGGGACAGACGTCCCTTAATCAATTCTTAGTTAAACTGAAAATTTTTTAGAAAAAGTATTTTTTTTTTAATAAAAAAAATGTTTTTCTTTTTTAATGATTTCTAATAATTAAAAATATTTAATTTTCTGCAAATGTGCTAACTTTTTTTAAAATAAAAATTTAGTGCTAGAACACTAATGTTTATATAAAAAATATCATATTTGCCTGCAACATGTCTAAATGGATCATTGTATATAACAATTATCATTTAATAAAATTTTAGTCATATTTTTGTTCTTATTTAGGTAATTATTTTCATAGTTTATGGCAACTATTTTCATGCACTATGTTATTCCTTTATTTTCAGTGGCAACCCTGCATTAACAATCAAGGTCCTCAGTAATCTTTAGAATACCTTTTTCCACCACTTGTTGGACTTGTTATTTCATTTAAGTTTATTGTTGTAAAGCTGGTTTTGACTTCTTTACCATTAATCTATTAGACGAGGTTAGGGTCATTGTCACAGGATATGTAGTTGTCCTGATATTCCTGGCTTTCCTGATAAAAATGTTTTGTCCTCATTTGTCCCGATTTTTTGCTTTTTACTCTGTTATTACTGATTAAGTATGTGTTATGTACCATTTTTCTAAAATTGCATATGAAAATTTAAAGAAAAAGTGGATTTGTTGAATAAAAAAGTTTGGATATTTGATCCAATATGTTTATTAATAGTATTAGTGGTAACCTCAAAATTCAATATTTCCAATTAAGGGATCTTCTCTTACGAGGCTCCAGCAATAACATTCTATCCACAGGATTCACCATTTAAACCTTTTTGGAAATTTAGTCATTCTAAGGATACCTCAATGATTTTCTACTATCAAATTGTTATGGTGAAGAATTCAGGGGTCATATGTTTATTATTTTAAGCAAATGACTTGTAAGAGTTGCATAATCATTCATTCAACTCTTTCACCTGATTTTAAAAATTTATTCCAATCAGCAATACAGTTATCATATCATAGAATTTGAGGAATCACTTAAAGGTACTTTTGGTCAAAAGTGTTTAGTGACATATATCATTCACAGTGTTTTTTTATTTCTAGATTATTTAAAAACTTTTAAAATTATTTGATTACTAATCTATTACTAATTACTCAATTACTAATCAATTACTAATTTTAGTTAGTATGTACTGGTATGAGGGACTATTATTTAATTGATACTGATTATTCATTTTTTTTTATGTGGCAGCACTTTAAAAATTTTCCATCCATTGATTTGAAAATTGGGTTGCTCCAAGCCTTATTTTTTCAAATATTTAATGATTATGCAACTTAAGTATAAAGTTGGCTGTAAAAAATACAATTATGTCCTTTGTTGGGAGAAAACGAAATTACTTTCAGAACAACTCAATATTATGAGTTGTTCACTATTGTTGAAACTAGACTGGAAGCTGTTAAAACATTCCATTCTAAACAAAGTAACTCCGAAATTAAAAATAGTATATTTTATTCTTTTACTATAGAATTTGCTTTTATTACAAAGTAAAGCTAATTATACTTTTTTTAGTTTGCTGTTTGCTTTTTTATAAGTTTGTGGTATTTGTGTATCCCTAATTGTTTGATATATTTTGCCCAAATCATTTTATTTGGTTCACTATAAAGTCTGAAATATTATTAAAAGTTCTAGGTGTGGATTCTCCTGAGAGCATAATCTATAGATAAAAACTTTGTAAATTTATATAAAAAAGTAATGACAAATAATTATAAAAATGCCATTCACTCAGAAGTATAATTCATACTTTTGAGCTTAAACAGAGTAAATCTACATAAATGTATTCAAAGTTAAAGCTGTGTATTTATTTATTTTTTTAAACAAAAGTAGCGCTACAGAATTGAGACTTACATGTCAGTATTTTAAAAACTATATTTTTAGAATATTGCTTGAAATAATTTAGTTTTCTTTATGAATTGTTAAAATCATTAAAAAATTCAAATTTAATTCAGTAGCTTATGTTGATTAGATTAGAATTAAAAGCAATTTTTTAACAAAGGAAAAAACATTTATTTACTTATAAAATGACTACAGATTTTTCAAAATTACAAATTTTAAACCTTTGATATTGCAAGCTAACTTATTTCTTGAATTGGGAGGAAATAAAACATTATAAAAATGATTATTTGATGAGTCAAATGAGAGTTTATTTTCTTTAAAGAACTGCTGTAAAAAAAGCTTTAAGTTACAATCTAATTAACATAAGATGTGTGAAAAATATAAGGAAAATCTAGTTTTTTTAATAGAATCCTTACATAATGAAACAAATTTTAAGTAATTTACTGTATATTCTACTTTTTTTAGTATAAAATTAATGCTGAAGGCCAAGCTATTGCAGAGTATTACAAAGTGATACAACAGGAAAAATATATAAAATACATTCTTACTGTTGACCCAGAAGGAGAGTATGTAAGTTCTTTTTATATAGTTGTTTTTTCTATGAATTTTTAATGCATGTTTTTACGTTTCTTCAACAGAAATTTACAATTCTTTGAAAAAAGTAGTTTACTTAGTTGTAAATAATTGCTTAATATTTTGTAATAAAGTTTTCAGTGTCAGAAAAAGGTTTTTAAATTGTGTTATTTTTTATTGTATTTATTTTTAAAAAAAAGCTTTTTGTTCTAAACTTAGTATCGAAGAAAGCTTACTAAAAATAAATAGATGTACATGGGGGGAGGGATAGATTAGATTAGACTTAGAGGTTGGGCAGCTCCAAAGAGCACGGCACATTGACCAGCGGTCTATTGTACCCAAACCCTAAATCATGATTAGCATGAAAGCCCTATAGCTGAAATAAAATTCAGCAAGCACCTTACAGGAACATCTTGCAGTTCCCAGGTTTTGACGCAGTGCTGCTCTATATGCTCAAATCTTTGAGCAGAATAGATCTCATAATTAGGGCTGGGCAATGTCAGAATTTCGATATTGTGGTATATTGTGAGCTTCATATCACGATATTATGATATACCGCGGTAATTAAATTGTTATGTATATTATAAATGCTAAGACTATTTTGCAATTAAAAATTAATGTGTTTAAAGAGCATCATTTAAAAAAAATGGGGTACTTATCCTATATTAGCTCGCAGCATAATTATCCCATGGAATCAACTAATTATAAAGCATCATTATTTTAAAACAGAAAAATTTTATTAATATAAACATCAATTACTAATATAAACATCAACACAATTATAAACATCAAAACAGTTATAAACATCAACACAATTATAAACATCAACAATTATAAATATCAACACAATTATAAACATCACAAGGAGATCCGACAATCTCGGATATTTTTAAAATCAGAAGCACGCTATTCTCAAAATGAAACCAAAATCAGTAACTAAGTATACCATGGAGGGTTGATATAACGCGTGGGTGTTTGAAATACGATATCGCCAATACCACGGATATGACGCATGCGCTTTAAAGTCAAATGATACCACAATATATTGTAGGAGAAATTTCTAGCTGCCGAGAGGAGGTACCGTAAATATTACGCGCAAGCCTTTGAGTTCTTCACCCCTAAATCAGTCACGTGCCATACCAATACCTCCTAGATACCATACCATACCGCCACTTCCTCGCCGCCGGTCGGGCGAAGATATTGGCTAGCGGTGAGTACCGAGAGGTGCAGGCATACCGAAGTTCAATAACTCGGTATTGCCGAAGAATATACTTCCGAATATCATTACCGCGGTATCAAAGAAATACCGGTAAATGACGGTATTACGGTATATTGCCCAGGTCTACTCATAATCACAAAGTATATGTCGTGATGTCTCTTCTTCAAGATGACAACCCCGACAAAGGGAATTGGATTTAATTCCTATTATGTATAGGTGTCTCCTGAGAATGCAGTGTCCAGTAAGAAGACCAATGATCTTCCTTAAGCTGTTTCTATTAAGCTTTAAAAGCTCCTTTTGGACAGTCACGATTCAGATCATTAGCTTGTCTCTGACAGTCAGCAGCGCGCCACTGCTCATGGACAATTTTGCCACAGAGCTTGAATATGGAAACCCTAAATGAGGTGGGAAAAATTCCCAGTGCAGGCTCAGTGCTCCAGGAAATTGCATTGGAACCAGAGCCAGCCCTTGCTGCTTTTTCAGCTAGCTCATTACCACCAATACCCATATGTCCAGGTACCCAATGCAGAGATACCTTGTTATGAGTGGACAGATCACAGAGGACCGAGAAGCACTCCCACACTAACAAAGAGGGGAATTTACACCTTGACAGTGATAGGAGAGCAGCCTGACAGTCAGAACAGATGCGGATAGTCATATTTTGACTTCCCTTGTCTAAGCATATCCTGCAGCACAGGATAATGGCATAGACCTCGACCTGAAAAACAGTGGCATAGTTTCCCAAGGGAAAGTTAAGTTTGGTACCATCATTGGAGCAATAAATTCCTACTCCTGATTTGGGGCCAATCTTTGAAACATCAGTGTTGTACCATATTAGGCATTTGCTTTTAAGCCACCAAAGAGAATTAAACCATTTATCCCTAGTAGGAAAATGGATCTTGAAAGGCTTATGAAAAGCATATCTTAGTGACATATAGTCACTAGGCATAATGAAAGAGGGTTTATCCATCATTTGTGAAACAAGGTGACCCAATGACAAGCTTTTGGAATACCCTTTCCATAGGCCAAGGTACATAAGACGCTTTATGCCTGTCTGAGCTTCAACTTCAATGCGTAAGTTCAAAGGAAGAAGCCCAAGTAAGCTCTCAAGAGCAGCTGTGGGAGTGGTCCTGAGACAGCCTGACAGGGCTACACAGATCATTCTTTGTAGTCTATTTAGATTAGACCTTGCGGAGCTCAATCTAGTCCTTGACCACCAGAGGATTGCGCCATATGTGATAAAAGGACTAATAATCATAGAGTATATCCAGTAAACTATTTTGGGGGATAATCCCCAGTTTTTACCAATAGCATTTCTGCAGGACCAGATAATCTTCCTGGCTCTACTGATACAGTATTCAAGATGATAACCCCAATTAAGTTTTGAGTCAAAATAAACCCAGAGAAACTTAACTTTCTCTGTGAGATCCAATTTATAATCTAGGTAATATATGTTACCTAGATCAAGATGCCTTTTTCTTGTGAAGACTATATAACTTATCTTGGACGGATTAACAGATAAGCCAGAATCAGTGCACCATCTATCCACTGCTAGAAGAGCATTTTTCATGACATCAGAGACAGTTTTACCATATTTACCTCTGACAACAATAACTCTGTCATCATCATACCCGATACAGGAAATGCCAAGATCGGTTAACCGAACTAACAAAGAGTCCAACAAGAGAGACACCGTAGGATAGGAAACAAAACCCCTCCCTGAGGACATCCTGAGGTTGCATGCATTCTCATGCTTGCACCCAATAAAGAGGAACAAACATACCTAGAGGATAGCAAATTGGCTACCCACCTGGTAATTATTGAATTTATGCCTCTGTTCCCAGGTGCATCGATGATAGTCTCAACAGGGACTTTATCAAATGCAACTTCTATGTAAACTGCAAAAGAAATCTCTCTATCTGACATAGTTTTCTCAAGCAGGAAGGAGAGCACATAAAGAGATGATTCTGTTGACTTGCCAGGCTGATAAACATGTTGTGTGGTTGACAGTGGCTTATCTATGAGCACAGTGTCTCTGAAATATCTGTCAATTAGCTTTTCGATGGCTTTCAACAGACAGGAAGTGAGGCTAATTGGTCTGAATGATTTAGCCTCAAAGTAATTCTCCTTATCTGGTTTTAGTATGAAAATTACCCTGGTATCCCTCCAAGAATATGGTATATACCCAAATGCTGTACAGGATCGGAAAATCCTGCACATAATGGGGGCTAGTATGTTCACCCTCTGAATAAGCATCATTGGTATGATGCGCCTGGTGACTTGTAGGGCTTAAATGAATTGATAGCCCATATAACCTTTTCATTTCATAGGAAACCACCATCTTGGCTGCCTCCCAGTCATACTTACTACAAGTAGTTGTAGGATTAACATGAAGATGTTCATTCTCTACAGGATGAGATCTAGGGAAGTAAGTTTCAAGTAGTTCTCCAAGAGCCTCTTCCCCTGATTCACTATATCTTTCGTTCGTAAGACGGATGGCATTTAAATTGCAATTAAAGTCTTTAGTAAGAATTTTTGCAATTTTTTCGGTGGCAGAAGTAGTGTTGATGCCATCGCAGAAAGTCTGTCAAGAGCAACATTTAAATGCTCTGATAGCTTTATTATAGGCAGTTAGAGCGTTTCTGTAGGACTGCCATTCTCCAGATTTCTTTGCTCTGTTAAATAACTTCCTACATTTCTTATGTAATTTACTAAGCTCAGAGGACTACCAAGGAACTCGTCTTGGGGAGCTAGTAGACGTAACAGTACATGAAATATGATATGAATTGAGTATGATCTGTTGCACTTGGTCAACAGACCACTCCACATCATTTACATTATTGTACTTACCAGAGAAGCTCCATATCTTCCTCTCCAGAGTTGCTCTAAAGGAACCACAATCAGCTGTTCTGGGGTTCCTCCTTATGACCTTCAGTCCTGAGAGGCCTTTAATAGAAAAAAGTAATTAGTTGGTGATCTGAAGTAGTAACTGCCCCAGATAGCTTCCACTCAGTAATGCAATCTATAGAAATAGAGTTACATAAAGTAAGCTCAATGACTTCCCTTATGTTACTTGTAACAAAGGTAGGTTCATTGCCTTTATTAAGGACATACAAATTAAAATATAAGATATGTTCCATAAAATATAAGATATGTTCCATAAGTACATCTCCTCGCTGGTTACAATCACTGCTGCCCCACACTGTGTGTTGAGCATTTGCATCACAACTGAAGATGAATCTATAGCTTGAACTACAGTGGCCAATTAGAGCCCTAGTAATATCAGCCAATGGGTCCTTCTTCTCATAAGGAAGATACGCAAAAACAATGACAAAGTCAGAAATTGTCTCATTGTCATAGAATTTTAGCTTTACAGTAACTAACTAAATCCCTGTTAAGAAATTTGACAAGATTAAGGGCATTTAGATTAGACCTAGCCATTATGCAGACCCAGGGAAGGTCACAACGGGTATCATAAAAAATATTAAAACCTTTAACATTGAGACCCATGATTCTACCCTTACGGGTCCAAGGCTCTTGTATAAAAGCAATATCTAGTTCTCCATCATTTAACCTTTTAGCCATAAGGCTAGAGGCAGCAATCCTATGATGGAGATTAATTTGACCAACCTTGATTGTTGCCACAATTGGTTAGCAGTATGAGTGAAACCAGAATGGCGCCTACCTACCCTGGTTATTATTGGAAGAGAGATCTTCTTAACAGCTCTAATGCTTCGTCGACACCAAATATAGAAGCTGGTGTGTCAGGTCGTAAGGTTGCGTCTGACCCGGAGTCAATCAAGATCCCAAATTGAACTTACCTTGGAATCAGGAGAATTGGCCTTCCAAGGTTCATCCTCCTGATCATTAGGTTCGACAGAGAGGACATTCGATGTTGTTGAAGCCTCAACTGCCTTTTTCCTATTAGGATCGTGGATAATCTTAAAGACACCACTCACTCAAATGAGTGCACAAAAATTTGCTCTCGCAATAGCTTCCACATTTTCAGGCTCCACCTCAAAGATCTATCTAGAGGTGCCCGGTCCCGCAGCACTTTGCAGAACCCTCCACCCCATAGACTTCAACCCTGGGTTTAGTCTCTAAGTCTACGATGCCACAAAAAGGTGCTCTGATCAGAGAATTGCTCTCTGGTCTTAAAGGCTACCTTCACAGGCTTGGGTGGCTCATAAGCACTTAAAACTTTAAGCATGAGGTTGCCCAAGGCCCTGTCATTAAAGTGGCCTCTAATCCACCCTACCATGTACTCGTTACACTGCAATACTAACGCTCCTCTTTGGAGGTGGTTGCTGTAGATTTCAGGCATTTTTTTGCCACCAGGAATGGCATCAGTCTGCGCTAAGATCTCCATAAGGATTTTGTTTGAGTCTTCCAGAGAAAGCTTGTCCGAAGGAAAGTCCTCCCGGACTATAGCAATCTTGGTCGACTTAGCAGCACAAGCAAAAGAGACACCGGATTGGAGGCTCCCAGTTGGATCCCTCTCTCCAGCTCGTCTATCCCCACTAGGGGGAACCACTCCGCTGAATTGGGCTTTCCTCCCAGGAACAACATCTTCCCTGGGCTTCTTTTCTTTTTGGGTTGGCACATTGTGTGAGGGAGTTGCATCAGAAGACCTAGGTCTCTTAGCTCCGCCACTCGCCTCAAAGGCCCTCATTTTCCGTAACTTCTTTTTCCGGCTCTTGGACAATCCAGTGGCGCCAGACACACTGTCCCCTGAGTGCCTCTGGTGACCAGAGACTCCTACAGAGGAAGGACCTGTGCCTTTGGATGCCTCACCAGCTTTCGAAGTAGACTGCAAAGCAGCGATATTAGCACTGCTGGGCTCACCCGAGGACTTACCATGTGCTACTGGAGACTGTAAAGCACTTTTCAAACAGGAACCTCTGCCTAATTCCTGAAGGCATCCCTTGTTAACCGGCGTGACGGATGATGCCGTATCCAAAGCTTTACTATCGCTCATCATGTTGGTTGCCTGCCATTTAGTTACCCAGTGAGGGGTATGCAGGGGGCACCACGTGGAGGTGGCAGGCATTACTCCCCTGGGGGTGGACCAAATAATGAAAATACTTCTATACTAACTCATTTTTTGATATTTCTCACTAAATATTTAGAAAACTACTTTAAAACTTTAGAAGTATTTAAGCCATGCAATTTTCTCCTACATATCAATAAAGTTTAAAGCTTTCAGAGGTTTGAAGAAGTGGCAATAAATTACAAAGGAAAAGAATGTTTTTGAATAACCTATGTCAAAAAATGCAGAGAACTTGTAAATTATGTTGATTTTACATAAAAAGAAATCCAAAATTTCGTAAACCTGGCTTAAAAATTCATGAAGATATGGACATTTTTGCAAAGGAACTAATTGATGTTCTTACTATAATGCAGAAATATTCAATAAAATTCGAGAAAAATTTTTAGAGTAATTTTTTATTAATAATAAAAATATTTTAAAATTTAACAAAATTCATTAAAAGTTGCACAAGTAATTTAAGTACTAATTATTTAAAGTACTTAAAACAAGTAATTAAAGTAATATTTTCATACTGCTCATGTATGGAAAGTATTTAAAAAAAATTTGTTCTTAGTTTTGTTTTGAATTGTATTAGATAACTTATGTAAAAAGTCAGATTTGAATATCTTAAAAATTTAAAGTTTTTTTACAATTTTCTAAGCAGTTTTTTTGTTCTTTTATTTGGAAAGAGAGCTTAAAATGGTAAGAGATTTTTCATAAATTTAATTTTGTACCATTAAACAAGATTTATGAAGAATGACCGGCATTATATCAGACCACACTCTATTAGATCATGTTTTATGTCACATGTTTCATTTCCTAATACCATTTTGTTGTCTGTTCCATCATTTAAGGTAATATTATGTGTTACGAATTTATTTTTTTTAGTGATATAAAATGAAAATTGAGGAAAACCCTTTATCATTTACAGCTTTCAATAAGAAAGTACAAAAGCTACTTAGAAATTTGCTAGAAACTTGTTACATTTTCAAGATATTCAAAGTTGCCAAATATGATTCTAAACAAAATTATGGAGAAATTTTTTTTTTTTAAATGTTTTCTGTGCATGCACAGTAAGAAAGGAATACCTTAATTACTCATATCTTGTGCAATTTTTTTCAAATTTTAAAATGATATTTTTATAATTAATTGAAAATTGTCCAATTTTACTGAATATTTGGAATAGCGTGTTCAAGAACATTCTTTTTTATTTGTAATTTATTGCCTGTCCCTCAAGCCTCTAAAAGCTTTACATTTTATTAATATCTATGAGAAATTGTATGACTTAAACACTTCTAAAGTTTAAAACAATTTTCTTAGTATTTCTTGAGAATTATATATATATATATATATAAAAATGATTGAAATGATTAAAAAAATTATCATTTTGTCAAATCCCTAAATATACTTTACAACTTTTAATAATTTATGAAAAACATTTTGTCTTTTACATATGAAAAGGCAATCCATTGAATCAAAATTTTATCTAAACTTTTTATTTTCTCAATTTTTCATTTCATATCTTGTAAATGCTTTACTAAAATTTTTTCATTCCTTTTACACACACATATATGTAACATAAGAAGCTTCTATTAATCTTTTTATGTTAGATTCTTCGCTATAGAGCAACTCCTATCTTATTACTAATTATTTATTCAAGTCAAAATGCTTTCTCACACTTTTAAAAGCCACATCCTGTTTCTAAATCTATTTTTGGCTGAAGTATGCCTACAAGACATTTCTCCCTTTAAATTTCGTGAGAATCATTCGAACTATTTCTTAAACCAATAGTAATCCCTGGGATTTCCCCTCAAGTATAACAAAGTAGAGTTAAATTCTTTTGCTACTTTCCCTAGGATAAAAACTTAAGCACACAGTTTTGGAGTGCGAATTTGAGCTCTGCCTTTGATAGAAAATGTCTTGAATATATTATGTGAAGCTTATAAAATATTTTTTGCCTTCCAACTGCTATCTGCGTGGCCTAACAACACTCACCATGACTGCTACCCTTTCAAGCGTTGCAGGATATTTTTGCAGTTGGTTTGGTACTTTTTTTTCACTGGTTCCATTTTAAAAATGCTTTTTTCAAATAAGTAAAAAATATATAAATAAAAAAGGAAAGAAGAAAACAATCGAATGAAGTTTTGGGAGATGCCGGCGTTGCTCGTGAAACAGACAAAAAATTAAAAGAAGAGAATTTCGGGACTTTCCTCCTTAATGGGTCCAGATGCTGCCTCTACCGTTGTACCGGAATTGCTGTTGGAGATTTGATGTCGTTGCTGTTTTGTTTCATTTTCGTCTACCATGTGTTACCATCAACAATTAGCCTCTTGCGGATTTACAGCAGGTGCTTGCTGTGTTGCCCTACTTGCTTGCTACTTGTCGGTCTCATTGAGGGTTGATAAAGGTTCAGTATGTGATCGACTTGTTTTTGTTTTCGGTGTTTCCTTGAACGGGAGATGACCAAAAATATGATCTCAAGTGGTGGCTATGATTCCGCTCGCGTGTGCGCGTGATTTATCAAATATTTGAAGTGATTTATTGGTGAATACATGAAGATCTGATTGGTATTTACTCTCAAAATTTTCTATATCAGTTGAAATTTTTAAATGTGAATACTTTGAATCATTCACACTCATATCTTGAAATTGGAACATATAATTTTATTGCTATTGATATTTATATTTTGATAATATTTCCATTTATTGATATTATTATAAAATGGTTTACCATATTATTTGTTTATATTAAATAATAATATTAAAATTTCGTGCATATATTTTTTTTCTTCTCACTTTTGATTCAGTATGATTATAATTTTAATTATTATTTAAGGAATCAGAAGTCTTAAACTTCAGATTAAAGACAAAGTGTAAAATTTTTTATTCTCTCATTGAAATAAAAATACTGAAGTCATAAACTTCAGAATAACGACCATTGTGTCAAATTTTTCTTACATTTTATTTTCAGATTGAAATTTTTTTGACAAAAAGTGTCAATTTGTATTTTTATATCTCATCTCAATTGTATTTTCATATATTTTATCTTTCATATTTTTGAATATTTACATTTTTAAGAAAATTTTTATAGATTTTCTTATCTTAAGTGAAAAGTTTATTTTAATTTTGTTAGTATCAGGAATAACTTTATTTACTGTGATTATCACGAAGGACTAAAAAAGCTTAAATCACAAAAAACTATTGAAAATTAAGATCTAACACTTCAATTTGATGGTAGTGCTACTTCAAAATTTTTTTTATCTTCCTCGAACACTTTATGAAAAATGTTTTACATTGTGTGCAAATGTGCTTTTTTTTATATAATTCATATTACTTTATATGTTGTTGATATCACAAATGTTATTATTATTTTTTTTTCATTTTAATTGTGCCATCATAGGGAAAGTTTTGCAAAGGGATAATTTTTAAAATTTTTAGATATTAGTTAAAATTTTCGGCGAGGGGGGATGTAACATAAAAAGCTTCTATTAATCTTTTTATGTTAGATTCTTCGCTATAAAACAATTCCTATTTTATTACTAATTATTTATTCAAGTCGAAATGCTTTCTCACACTTTTAAAAGCCACACCCTGTTTCTAAATCTATTTTTGGCTGAAGTATGCCTACATTTAAATAAAGACATTTTTCCCTTTAAACTTCGTGAGAATCATTCGAACTATTTCTTAAACCAATAGTAATCCCTGGGATTTCCCTTTTCCCCTCAAATATAACAAAGTAGAGGGAAATTCTTTTGCTACTTTCCCTAACACACACATATATATATACATAAATTATATTTCTTTTAAAGGTAGGTGTTTTTGATCCAGAAGACAGAAATTATACCACGGATGACGTTCCAGATTTTCCTAAAAAAAAATTATATTCCTTTATAGACTTACCTGATAAATATTGGGAAAAGTATAAATTTATCAAAAGATTTGTTGATTGCAAAAGAGCGAAGACACCTAAGATAATTATTTATACAAAAACAGCTAAGTGCTCAATGATGGAAAACTTTCCAGATCCTAACTTTGAATTAAAGTTTAGTGAAGGTAATTATATATATATTTTTTTAAAATTCAGTTTCTTAGTATGTTTATAGTTGATTTCTTATTTTATTCTGATTAGTTGATTATTAATAATTGCAATATCTATAGCCAGGATAGTTTTTTTAAAAACATTTTTGCCATTTATTTTTTTAATATTATAACGGAACTACCGCCTTATTGAACCAGTTCAGCATAATAATCGTAAGAATTAGTACACTTATTTTTCACTTTATAAATTTTAAGGCGCCATAACATATATGATAACCATTCACTTTGCAAACTTGTGCTATGCAAATTTTTTCTCTCTGAATTTTTTAAAAATAATATTCAAATTTTAAAGAATAACACATTTTCCTAAAAAATCTAATAAATCAATCATTAGTTGATAAATTTCTCTAAATCTCACATGTATTTGTTTTATAATTAATTTTGATAGTATTTCAAATTTTCATGTGTTAAAGTTAGAATTTTTTTTAAGAACTTGTTTTTTATATGTTTGTTTTCTAAGTTGAGAGATCATACACTAAATTACTTATGTACAAAAATTGTTACTAATATATATTACTGCATATTTGTTTCTAGGTTATAGAAAACCTATTTTAAAATTATTCGGTGTTAGAAGTTTCAAAATTAATTATAAATATTAACTAAATATTGGTATAATGGAATATTTACTAAGTGATGCCAGTTTTTTTTTTCATTGAACAGTACTATAAAAATTTTTATATTCTTCCATTAATAATATACTGGAAATAGTTAAAATTTTCTGTTCTTAATAAAGTCGTTCTGAAAAAAAAAAGTATATTTTATTATTCTTATTTGTGATAAAATTTGCCCTTATTAAACTAAAAGTAGAGCAAACTGCTTTTTAGTTTGATGTTTGATTTTTTAATTAAAGTAGTCTGGTATACATATCTACTTAAAAAAATAAAATGTTTTCTTGATTCCTTTTCTTGCCTCTTACGAAGCCTGTATAATGGTTTACATTGAATGTTAATGGTGTATGGGAAACTTTTTTAATGGAATATATTTATCTTAAGAAAATAACTAAGAAAAGGATTCATTGCTTTTGTTTTATTTTTCACATTTTTAAAATCTTGATTTGCAAACTACTTGGCTTTTATGTGAAGTTAATTCAAATTTTTCTTCACACTAAAATTTTTTTCACTTTCTCTTAGGTTGGAGTATTATAAAAGAAAGATCAGGAATCTTTAAACTACAAAATAAAGTAAAGGAAACTGTTGCAAAGAAAAATGTTGCTCAGAAATATTTAAATTTGTTTAACGAAGTAAGTAATTGTCATATTATTTAAATTTTAAGAATGGTAACATTTTTGAGAGGCATTCATCTTTTAATGCTTTCTTTTTAAATATTTGTATGTATTGTCGTAAAAATATTGAGTTTAGCCATTCTAGAGAATTCTTTAGCAATGCTTGTAATATTGATTATCTGAGAATACTTGTAATATTGGTGTCAAGTAAAAAGTATTGCATTTAATTAATCTTTTTTCTAGTTACTGTATTGTATTTAAATCCTTGGATATCTAATTGTATAGGATATCTAATGTCCAAAAGTTGAAAATGCAACATACATTGCAAAACAAAAAATAAACTGAACACCTTAACTATTTATCTAATGATCACATTACTAAGATATGATCGTTATAGTTTGGTGGATTAACTTTAAATATGCTAATTAATTAGTGCAAACTAAGGCAAACAATGTTTAAGAGCACAAAAAATGTTTAAAATACAGACAGCTGTTTCGGATGCTCAAAGGGAAGCCTTCATCAGTGTAACAGAAAGAAATAAGAGAAAACAGGGTAAATATATATAGAGAAAGATGACGTCACAAGAGGGTTTAGACTTTAGAGCGACGGCGAAGGGAAAGGTGAATGGATGACGACGAATAGGAAGCAAGGAACAAAAAGGTGGTTAGTTAGGTTTAATCATAGATTTCCAAACAGGAGAAAGATAAGGAACGCTGGATAGGTCATTGACCAACAGTTTGGAATTTTTGAAAATATGATAAGACTCGTAAAAATCTAAATCAAATATTGAAGAATAATTTTGAATGACTTTAGAAGAAGAAAAATTAAAATTATGACTAGAGTTCCAACAATGTTGGTCAATAGATGAGCGTTTAAATTCTTGTTTTTTGACATAAGCTTCATGTTCCTTGACACGACACTTCAGGGCACGCTTAGTTTGGCCAATATATGAAAGGCCGCATTGGCAATAATTTGATATATACCCCAGCTATTTTGACTGTCAATGGGCTGTTTGAGATTAGAAAAATTTATCTTATTATTGGGACTGAAAATAATATTAAAATCAAACTTCTTTAGGATACAACTTGCCGACTTATTTTTTTCTCTTCCTCCTCATTACAAATCCTCCCACTCACCCAACCAAAAACTTGCCTCTTTTCGGTTTTTTTTTGTCTACCCTGCTGTTAATATTTGTTCCAATTTTGATCTTCTTGATGCAGAATTAAATTACATCAAAGCCATTGCTCATGACAAAGTATAATTATAAAAACTAATAATATTTATAAAAACTATATATAAACAAAGCAGGGTTCGTGATTTTTTTGATTTAAATCGGATTTTTTTGATTTAAATCAGATTTTTTTGATTTTTATTTAAATACACTATAAGAGCTTTAATTTATGATCAAAAAAACTTTATAAATGTTTGATCAAAATTAAATTAATATTAAAACTATATTATAACAATATTTTAGAAGCTCTAACTTACTAAAATAATTTTTCATTATAATGCATAGCGACCATTTTGATACAAAGGCATGATTGAAATTAAAAGACAAGATAAAATAGATAATTTAAAGAATACTATTTTAACTAATAGCACAAAGTTTCAATTAGCACAGCATAATTTTAATTTAAAACTGTGATCTCTTTTTTTCCCTCATGATTTATAAAATGGCAAAATAAATGCAACAGATTGTGTTTATAAATGTTGTTATTCATCAAAAAATAAATATTCAATCTATATATTTTTATGTTAAAATATTCATTTTCAATCCTTTATCAAAATACATAAGTTAAGCTAAAAAAAAATTTAAAAAAAATCTATGTACTTATTGGAATTTTTTTTTCACAAAAGAAAATCTGATAATTTCAAAGATACCGTAAACATATTATGAGAAGAAAAATAAAAACCAGTTAATAACCCTACTGCTTCAAATAGACTTTGATAGGGAAGAATGACACTATATCAGGAAAAAAATATCTGAAGTCAGCTTTTTTTTTCTTTCTATTTTTGGCATATTAAGGTAATTTCTATTTAATATAACCTCAAGCTTTAGAAATATAGAAATTTCCATCAATAAACTATAATGTAGATTTGAATTTCATGCTTTTTTAATCAAAGGGTAGAATTTTAATTAACATTTGCTTTTTGAGAAAAAGCATGTTTATTTACTTTCTACAGCTATGCAAGTCTATATTAAGACAGCATTAAATATTTACTTTAATCTGTACTTTCAATGTTAAGAATCAAAAGATTTTTAAACATGTAATTTTAAATGTGTTTAACACACTCCAAGAAAAGAGTAATTTCGTTAACTAAAATTAATTAATGCAGCAATTTATTTAAAATAAATTTTAAAACTAAGAAAAGAAAATAATAAAAGTATCAATAATTTAAAGCACTGTTTTTTAACTTTTAAAATCAATATAATATACATATAAAAATCAGTTGATTTAAATCAATGATTTTTTTAAAAAAATCATTTGATTTTAATCATGCTTTAAATCGTGATTTAAATCAAGCTGATTTAAATCAACGAACCCTGAAACAAAGTAATATTTATAAAAACTTAACTAAACAATTGCCTACTCATGAACCTTCCAAAGAATTTTCTAACAATTTAGTCATTTTACACTATTTTCCGAAAATAAGTTGGCAAGTTGCTAATATCCTAAAGAAGTTTGATTTTAATATTTAATTAATTAGTGTAGATGATATTTAAAGCTATAAAGTTAGGCACAATTTTTACTAAATAAACATTCTTTTTGACAAATTTGAAATCTTGGTTTAAAAATATGCGAGATAGGGACATATTCTCGATAATATGGTCCCAATACTTTTACCAAACTAGGATCCTTCACAGGAAGTTAGACTTGACTTTATCATATACTGCATAAAAATAGTTCACAAACTTTAGGTACACACCACAAAAGCTAGCACCATTGAGAGTACATCAGAATTTCCTTATTGAAAACATAATAATTTAGCTTCTCATTTGAAGAAAAAAAAATACATCACCTTAACTATAAAGTTGGTGAAATTTAATGTCAATTCTAAGAAATTTATGTACAGAGATTTTTTGTGTATTTTTATGTTATTTATAAATAATTTAAAATATTTTGTAGGAGATAATAAATAAGAATTATATGTTTGTTTTCATTAGATGACAAAGCTGTGTAATTTTTTTCATGAATATTTAAAGCCATTAGAACGAAATAATGAAGTTGATGAAACAATTCTCTTTCCTGCTATTTTTGGAGAGTGGGTATACTTTTCTTACTTCATAGTCTTTTAACTGCAATTTTACATTTCCTTTTTATTTTCTGGCATAAAAAATAATTTCTATTTTATTATTTAATTTTTTAGCAAGGCTGCATTTTTTCAAGCTCTTAAGAATTCTACTGATGAGCATTGTATGAGTGGAAAAAATAAACGAGTATGTCATGTTTGTCTCTATATTATACACCATATGTACCATTGTCTGTATTGTTCGTGTATGTGGTTATTAGAAATATATCTTTTTAGATTTTTCAATGTACTCTTCTGTTATTAATGTTCTCTGTAAGCATGCCACTGCTTCTATCAAATTTGTACAAAAGTTTCAAAATGTTAAATTAAATTTGGCAGATAAAGACAGTTTTCAAGCTTTTCCCTCATTTATAGATGTGAGGCATTGTCTTATTAATCTTAACCTCTGCTCAGTTTATATCTCATGCTGTAATTAAGAGAAATTGTAAGTTTTTATGTATGTATCAAGTTTATTAATTCTTCCTTTTTTTTTAAAAATGTATTTTGTTAAATCACTGTTGAGGAAAAGTATATATATATAAAGGAGATATTTCATTACTGTATGAAATTGGTCTTTATAGCTTTTAAATCCTTCTTTCTTAATAGTGTTGAGGAATTTTTTTAAAATTTAAATTAATTTACAATCTCTAGTATGTTTATAAATTTGTGTGTTTTTATATTCAAATTTTACTTATTATTAATTGCTGTTTTTCAATTTCAAACAATTTAACAAGAAAAAAATTCAATCAATTTAACAGGAAAGGTAACCATTGTATAATTCTGTTTAACTGAGTTATACTTAATTTCTATGTGTCTTAATTTCTACTCTTCTAACCAAATATCTACTTCGCACTAAAAGTGAGATAGATTTCCTCAGCGTCTTACAAAATACTAAAACACAAGTGAATATTTATTGAAGTAAATTTAAGAAAATTAAAAATTTAATTGTCTACTAGAAATTTTAATTAAAGTTAATGTACTTTTGTATTTTAAATGTAATGTTCATAATGTTAGATATACGCTAGTTAAAGTACCGTAAAATACCGATAAAGCGCCCCCCTTAATTTTGACGAAAATCGGCGTGATATAGAGGGGGGCCGATAAACGGTACTCAAGAAAATTCTAAGCACCGTTTATTTCTAAAAAATCGTCTATATTGGTTGGGCATTAATAATTATGAATCGTAAAATATACAGTAAAAATAATCATAGAAAAAGAGAGAAAATATAAATTTTAATTAGTAAAATCACTTACCTTTACAGTGATCCTTCATTTTTAAATTTCAGTGCGATTGCGGCACATGCAAATAGGTGAAAAAATAAAAAATATATACAACAGCATATTTCATAAGAAGAAAGATATTTTATTTAGTTACTTTAATCATTATCTGAAAATCCATTAAAAGAAATATCAGAATCGTCATCCAAAATAAGGTTAACACACTCTTCATTCAGTTCATCAGTGATATCATTGTCTACAGATCCGACATTGACTTCCGCTAATCTGGTATGAAATAGCCCATCTTCGCTTCCATCTAAAGCGTTCGATATACCACAACGCTTGAAGGATTTAGAAATAGTCTCTTCGGTGACCGCTTCCCAAGCAGCTGACACAAAACCAATCACATCTTGCCGAGTTGGCCTTTTTAAATTCCCAGCAAGAGTCTTTTGTTTGTTTCTAATGAAGACGGCCCATTCTCTTCGCAGTGCACTTTTGAAGGGCGCCATCCACGAAACATCTGCTGGCTGCAGAAGACCTGTGCACCCTGCCGGTATCAAAACCAAATCAGTGTCTAGATCTTTTAATTTTTCTTGGAGACTTGAAGTTTTATGGATTGAAGCTCGATCTAAGATAATCAATCTTCTTACATCATCTTCATTGGGACCCCAAATCCTCGTTAACCAACTTTCCATAAGGTTGGTCGTCATCCATCCGTTGAAAGAGCAGGTAACTTTTACATTATGAGGAACTTTTAAGTCTTTCAGCACGCGAGGTGGGATGCGTCCTGTTGGCTCTTTTAAAATCACGAAAGCGGGAAGCTTATGCCCTGAGGCAGTTGCTGCTAGCGCTACGGTAAAGCCTCGCTTTTTGCACCCCGTGTTTGTGATTCTGATTGTACTTTTTCCAGCAATATCATTAGTCCGAGCGTATGGCTCATCAAACCGCACCATCGTTTGATCCATATTTCGAATATTATATGGCGTGTAGTCATTTTTTATTCTTAACGAACGAATAGCTTGAATGAAGCTATTTGCGGCTTCAACGTGATCACTTGGCAACTTCTGGCTTTCATTTGTTCCTCTTCGCATGGAAATGTTGAACCTTTTTTTCCATCGTTTTATATACATAGAGGATGCTTTGAAATCTATAAGTCCAAGAGAAGCTGCTATTTTTAATGCTTCTTCTTCTAGCATTCTGTTGGATACAGCAAAGCCATTTTCTCTTTCTTTTTCTAAAAATTCAAACAGGGTATCATCTAATTCTTCTGATAAAGGTTTTCTCCCAGTGATTAATTTCCGAATTTTCTTTTGTTCCCCATGATTATTAGCTAATAAAATTTCTTCTTTATTAATCCACTCTCGAATTCTTTTTCTGTCGATGCCGAAATGCCTAGAAGTTCGGTGTATAACAGAACCATTTTCCTTATGCCATTGGATGACTTCCAACTTTTTAGAAACAGTATAAGAGCTGATTTTAGGCATCCTGCTTGTTAGAGATCACAATAAGGACTGATTCTAATCTCTGTGAACAAGGGGAATGTTCAGTCTCCACCCCCAAAATATTCTGATTTTTCTTGCCCCTGTAGTACAATTCTAAGAAATGATAATTCCCTTTGACTCCTTATCTCTTTCATTCAATTCCACCCCCTTCCAATTTACATTCTTCTTCCCATGCTTGGCAAAGGATATTCTTTCTTTTCTGCTCAATCTTTTACATTCAACTCTCCCACCACACCCTAAATTTTTCTCACATTCTTATCAGTGAGTGTACATTCCAATCAAGGTGACCTTGACTTCTAATCTTTTTCGTTTTTTCTTTTAAGAAATTTATATTGTTAAGACAAAAAAAATCAGCTATATTCTTTTTATTTTGAATTTTATTCTGTTGAAGTAACTTACTTTATTTTATCTTTTAAAAATAAAAACGAAGCCTGAAGAAAAAAATAATAATAAATCTGTATCAAAGGAAACATCTGTTTCTAAAGCAGTTTAAAATAAAGTGAGAAGTAAAAACACCCGCATTTCCAATGAACAAAATAAAGAAATGGAAGTTGGAAAAAACTGATCAATCAATCTTGACAGCTGTGCTTTACTGCCCCTGAATTTCCCTCCTCTGTTTGACCATAAATTGGCCACACCCAGTTGACATTGAAACTACCACATGGACAATAAAATGAATTTATCCCTTTTGCGATTTTTTATTCGATTCATTAATTTTTTTTATTTTGCCGCTTTTTATTTTTTCTTGTTAATTGTTGCTTGCTTGCTTTTTTTCTTTTTTTATCGTTATTAATTTTTAGCTTGTTTTTTGTTGCTATTCATTGTTAGTTTGTTAGCATTTAGTTTAAAAAGCTTTTTTTTTTTCTTGCGAGGTAAGCGTCTTTTGTTAAAACAAAATGTTATCTAAAAGAAAAAACGAGAACTATGATCTCGCTCCAAAGAAGAAACGATTATTTCTTCTTCATAGGATTCTGATTATTTCTTCTTCTCTTATGATGGGCCAGTTTTAAATTCACCCCATCATAATCTATGATCGAAACTTGACTAAATTTATTGGTTTTTCTGAAATTAACAGTGGAATTGAATAATAGTAATATTTGGGGGCCATATTGGAATTTCCGAAAGAGATCCGAAGTGCGGCATTTCGTCAGTCCCGTGAGTGTCGGATTTAGGGTCCTATTCTTCCTTTTCTGTTCACTTAAATTACAATTGCTAAGGCGCTAAATAGATTTCTAGCTTGCGATTTTTCTTCAAGCTGGGGGTGGATACAAGATGCATACCTTTTAAATTTTCTCCTTATGCGATGTTTTTTTAAAATTATTATTTCGTTTATTTATTTTCTTACAGGCTGCTGCCGAAAGTTAGCTAAGAATTGGCGATGTTCTGCAGCAGATCGCGATACGGGCGAATATTTCGTCGACTTCGTTATTAATTTTTTTTAATAGTCAGAAAATTATTTCTTAAATAACTTTCCTTGACAAATTTTTTTGCTACAAAAAAATATTTCGTCGGAAGCGCCGCTGCATGTAGGAGGGGGGGGGGGCGTTTTTTGGGTACTGATTGGCAATCTGCATAGATGTGAAACTACAGGGGGGCGCTTTATCGAGTTGGGGCGCTTTATCGGTATTTTACGGTAGATTTTCTTCTCTGATTTCTTTATACTAGTAAAAATGAAAGAAATCCTTTGCCGTTTACCTGAGAACTAATCACACGTTATACGAGATGTGGCTGTTCGATAACCAGACTAGTGCTTCCACAACCAACTACACGAAAGACAAATGTGAATGACCTAAATCTAAAGTTTGAAGTTTGCATATTCGAATGTGTACCTCGCATGTCTTTAAACAGTTTGTTTTGCTTGTATTTTTAGTTGGTATTCGAGTTTTTGTTTTGCTGATATGTTTTTGTGAGACTTGTATGGCAACAAATGTTTAGCTCATGTGCAAGTTTTTGAGTGGTTAAAATGTTTCCCAGATAGTCAAGAAGATGATTGACATCCGGGTCACCAATCCAGATCAAACATTGAAGAATATATTGAAAAAAAGTCAGTAATCTGAGTAAATTAACTCTTCAATTGATTGTCAGTTTGTTCTATAAGATCAAACTATTTTATCAATATAACTAATTTGAGGTCTATTAAAAGAGAAGCAAAGAAAGACCTAAATTGTAAAAGAACAAGTCATGGATTCTCTATCAAAAGAGCATGCCTGCTCATCCTCTTATCTCTTTGGACATTTCTAGGCAAATACAGAATATCCGCTTTATTCATTTGACATTGTATCACACAAATTATATTTGTTTCTGAAGGTCAAATAATAAGATTTCAAACCATTGATCTCTTAAAGAAAAATTTTTATGCGTCATGAAGAAGTTCACAGAAAAAGACATCCAACTCTCATGAACAATGAAAATTTCACATGGAGTATGGTAACGCCCCAAACCTCATATCCTTAGAAAAGTAATAAAAAATAATGAGGCTTTTAAGTGATTATGAAAAAGAACCTGGTATTCTTATTTGACTGCAAAGAACAGAAGACTTCTTAGAAAACAAGAGTAAATCATTTCCCATATATCCGACCATACTTGTCCCAACACAAAATATCTTTTTTCATTTTTAGTAAATTTCAAGAGTTACCTGAGTAGTTTTTATTCATATATCTGCCGGTGGTGAGTGTGATAATCAAAGAATGTTATCACGTATAAATGATTTTGTTTCTGGAAATGTGATGACAATAAGCGGCTGATTCTATTTAGCAATAATTACATATATCAATAATCACTGTACTAACAAGACTATACCAATTCTGTTTATAAACATTTATTTTGCTTATTAATCAACTTAATACTAATGTTTTAATTTTCTTAGGTATTACAGTTTTCAAACAGTAATTCAGTAAACTCATGGGAACAAAAAGATACAATTAATTATAAAAAGTATAAAGAAATTTTTCATCGTGACATCAAGAATTCAGTTGCAGCTGTGCATGTACGTACGTTAAATTTTTGAAACTTTAATTTGTATCAGCAAATAAATGTCTGTAATTGTTTCTGAAAATGTTTGATTTTACAGCATACATTTATCTCTTAAAACTCATATTTCTCATTTTCTGAAATTTTCACTCTTTCTGTAGTATTTCCCATAGCTTTTATATACTATACATGATTTTTTAATATTTATTTCTTGGATTATTTCTTTATATTCATACTTTATTTGCTAATACAAGTTATAAACTTTAATTTGTATCAGCGAATGAATGTCTTTGTAATGAGGAACCTTCATGTGTAAGGTAATCGCCTAATCTTGATTATTTTGAATAGTCTATAACATAAAACTCTCAAAAATCAAATCAGTATATTCAAAATTGACCAGTAATTTTTAAAATCATAGCTCAAAATTAGCTTAAAATGAAACTAACTTCACATGACTCAAAAAAAGGCGGGGGTTGCTTATGACGTCAGTATATAGTACCTGGGTAAAAAGAATTGGCCGAACCTAAACTTGTCATAGAGTAAAGTGATGTTGTCTACAAAGGAGTTTTATTCTAATATAAATTTATTTATTGCCAAAATTGAGTTAACTTTTTGGTTTAATGCAGAGAGAGAGAGAGAAGGATGTTTGGTTTAAGATTTTTTTTTTAAAATCAAAAATATCAATTTTGACATTCTAAAGTGTTGTAGGAAATAAGAAAATTTTTCACCTAATAGTTTCATCCCAGATAGGAAATGGAAATATTTAAGATTTAGATTTTTAAGTTTTTTACTAGAGATGTAAATAATTCTCAATCTCTTATTTATTTATTTGTAGCTATTTTTTTATCCTTAAAACCGTTTTTCCTGAAAAACTACAAAAAATAAATAATTATTTATTTGTAATAATTTTTTTATGTGCAATATTTAATTTATTCAGAGTAATGTATTGGATGCGAAATTTGCATTTTGAGATTTTATAACGTTCTTAGTTAAAATATTTTTGCAAGATGCATTTCGCAAAATAAAATTCAAACAAAATTTACCAAAAAAAAAAAAAAACAAAAAATGCAAGAACACAATGGCGAATTGCTTGTGTGTGTAGAAAACTTTAAGAATTTAAAGTGTGATGTAAAGTGTCATGTAAATAGACATTTTCTTGAATAATTAAAATGAACTTAAATATTGTTAAAATTGCTAATTTTTTTTCGAAGTTCGCTGTTTTTGTGACAATGACTAAATTATAAAAATTGTTTTTTTAAAATTTCAAAAATTACAGAAATAACTTTGAAAAATGATTTTATAATTTAAGAACTTTTTTTTTTCAGAATTAAATTCCCCTCCCCCTTCTGAGAAAAATTTTGTAGGTGCCCTTGAAAAAAATTATGAATGCAAAAAAAAAAAAGAAAGTTTTAAACTGCTTTCCTATTTTGTACTTTTTTTTTCAATGACCTCTGAAAAGCATTATTATTATTATTTTTATTAATGTTGCTTTATTTTTATGAATAACGTACATTAAGGTATGAATTGTTTTAAAAGTTCCATGCTGGTATGATCGCAGACTGAGCACATTGAAATGTATAAGAATTTAAATGAAAAGTTTTTATAGAAATAAAGTTTAAAAATTTTCTTAAAAAATGTCTTTGTTATTGTTTAGTTCTATATTTGTAATGTCCTTATATTTTATTTAATTGTTATTAGAAGTGATGCAAAAGATTTTAAGCCCCTTCCATTTTTTATTTTAATTATTTTAACATTTTTCCTCTTCCCAACTGCAAAAAAATAAAATGAATTATTTTTATTTAAAAAATTTCGATTTTAATAGAGTAAAAAACAAAAGAACGTATATTGTAGATAATGAAGTTAAAGCAGAATGAAACAAAATAGGTCATTTAAATTAAAGAACAATATTTATAAAAAGGAATAACTGGTACACGATTATTCTTTAAGAATAAAATCCTTTCAAAGAATAAAATACATTTCATAAACATTTTAATTCAGCATAGTGAATGATTTCTTCAGAGAATATATAACTATTACAGCGGGATATAAAAGAATACTTGGAGTTATTTTTGAGAGTTTTTATCAATGTTCTGCGAGCAACGGCATGCGCTTTTACTGTATCAGAAGGTGATGGGAGTCGTATTTTTCCTATATATTGACGTCATTAGCCAAGGTGGGGAAACTAAATGCGTTTCAGAGGCGTGACTAATCGCACAATTTTAAATATTAATTACAAAATAACTAGTTAACCCTATGAACTGAAATTGGTGTCTAACGCCATAAAATGGTTTAAAGTCTTATATTAAAAAAAAAAAAAAAAATACCATGCTCGTTCCTCATTGTTTCTGAAAATGTTTGATTTTTACAGCATACATTTATCTCTTAGAAATCATATTTCTCATTTTCTGAAATTTTTGCTCTTTCTTTAGTATTTTCCATAGCTTTTATATACTATTCATGATTCTTTAATATTTATTTCTTGAATTATTTCTTTACATTCCTACTTTATTAGCTGATACAAATTATAAACTTTAATTTGTATCAGCAAATAAATGTCTTTGTAATTGTTTCTGAAAATGTTTGATTTTTACAGCATACATTTATCTCTTAGAACTCATATTTCCCATTTTATGAAATTTTCAGTCTTTCTGTAGTATTTTCCATAGCAATTATATATACTATACATCATTCTTTAATATTTATTTCTTGGATTATTTCTTTATATTCATCTAAGTTGTTATGAAGGCACTCTATTTAGGTTACCTTAGTGTTATAGCTGTGTAATATTTTATTTTAATGGGCATACTCTTATCAGAAAGTTATCAGTATAGTTACGTCATCCTGAAAAGCTTTTGTTTGAATGGAATTGGTAAAAGGTTTCTAAGAAATGAAAATTTTAAAAAAAAATTTTATATTATAATATATATGGTTATTAATTTTTATAATTTTGAAACTATTTTACCGATTTTGCACAACTCTTTGTATTTTGTCCCTTAAAAATTTGTTAAAGTGATGTACAAATTTGCATATCTTGTAATTTAAGCTTTTTTTTTTATCATGGAATAAAATTATAAAAAGTGACATGAATGTTTAGAGGTCCATACTTAGAATGGTTTTAGTTCATGGCTTAGAAAGTTTTTTTTTAATGATTTTTTGTTGTTATTAATATTTTAGGATTGTGGTGATTATGTTTCTATAGAATATAAAGATGGCTTCGAACTTAGAAGTTATATTTATGGAGAAGAGGCTATGTTCTATAGCTCCAAAACAGGAGAAAGGTTGGACATTAATTTACCTATCTAAATGTTATTTTGTTTTTTCGGTTAAACAATTATACTTTTATAATAATTTTAAACAAATATTATAATTTTTTACCCTGCTGTATTATTAGTATAGTTTTAAATATACGAGCTGAAATTATTACTTTTTTTAACTGACTTCTTTCTTTCCTTTTTGTGTGTGTGTGAATGTTTATAATTTTAAAGAAACTTGATTCTTGATCTAAATCTACATATTAGCATTAAAATTTTAACAAATTTACCTTTATATTTATTATAAGTGAATTTTTGTATCATATCAAAATTTTTGCTACTTGATGTAACAGGAAAGCCAAGGAAAAAAAATTGCAATGAACAAAAAAGCAAGATTTTTGTTTAAAATTTTAATAATTGAAGATAAAGGCCATTTTATCTTTAGTTTTGAAACATTTTAAAAACTTACATGTACTTGTTGATAGTATATGCTTTAATTCCTTCGTTATTTCTTTTTAAGGACTTTTTTCCATTTCCTTAATCATTGCTGACTTTATCATTAGCTGATTATTCTCTACTCATGTTTAATGATTTATAAAGAGCCTTAGATTTTAATTGCTGTAATGCTGGAAAGACTGACATATTTCTTTCAGCTGTTATGTTTTTTTAAAAAAGCTTTTCAAGGATTTATTTACAGTATAATAGTTTCTGGCATTTGTTTAATTACTTTTTCCCCTCTGAACCATTTCTTGCTTCATCCTGAAGGAGAAAGTGGAAAAAATTTTGAGAAGCATAAATTTCTTTTCTCCCTTCAGAAATAATGCAGTTGATCTAGAATTAGTTTTATGATATTAGTTCTTTGTTTTCTTATACTTCAAATATAATTTTTTTCTCTAACAAACTTTTCTAACACTTCTAATTTCTCTTCTATAATTTATAAACTATTATAAAAAGGTGGGCTTAGATTTTTAAATTTTTTTTTAGGCTGCATTACTGAAATAGCTTAAATATAAGCCAAAATTAAGATTTGTTCTTAAAGAAATTATTCTTGTTATAATAAAGTCATTTTGTAGTTAATATATTCATGAGTATTATTTTTGCTACTAAGTAGCTTCAGACAGATGATATTCAGATTGCATTACATGTGTGTTTTTACTTACTATAGAGTTAATAATTTCTTGTTTATGCATGCATTTTTTTTACTTTATAGGTTTACCAAATGGAAAGAAAATCCCCTCTTGATGAAGAGAGTTAAGCAAGATTTGAAAATTATATTAATTTTGATTGAACACAATCGATCTAAAGAAAATGGGCAGATTACTTGATTAAATATACAACTTTACCATATCGATTTTTAAAAAGACCAGATTTTTTTTAAAATCAAAATTTTTGTACTGGACTGTCAATTCTGATTTAAAAAGATTGAAACAATTATATTTTTCGAATTAGTATTGATTTAAAAATTTGTAAATGCTTTATTAAATATTACATAAAATAATAAATAATTTTTAGTATGCTTTCAAGTTGGTCAAATGGTACACTTTTATAGATAGTTTTTATCAAAAATGCTATTTTCTTAAACATAAATTATAATTTTCATATGTTTTATTTCTGTTCCCAAACATTTCGCCTTATGAAACCCTTTTAGAAATCAATTTCTGTTTGTATCTGATATACTACTGACAAAATAAATTACATTATAAAAATTACCTAATGTTTATAAATATTATATTATGTATGTTCTACAGTGATGACCTATAAATTTAATTAATGCCCTGTAAAGTTCTCCGTTGGTCTTCAGGAAGTGATCTTCCTCTGACAATATACAACTTGGTTCAGAAGTTAAGGAGTGATTGTAAGCAAGAGGCAGAACCCACTAGTTAATTTTTTTTTTAATGTACTTACTTAGAGTTCTTTATTTCGTTTTGATTGGTTCTATTGTAAAAATATCCCATTTACATTAAAAACCTGCTCTGTTAATTATTTAATTGATATACCTGGGTATATTCCATGTTATATATAAACATAGCTGATATGTTGACTAGTAAAAGTGGTAGTTTTATTTTGGTGGTACTATCTCTCCTCTAATTTTATATATTTAATTTTTCTCTGCCCTGGTATTGGAAGGAATGAACAAGAATAAGTGGACTTACTTTTCGTATTATATCAAAAAGTATTTTTTTTTAAGTATAAAAAAAAATAATTATATACAATGTGTACCATAAAAGCAACAAAAAAATTAAACAAAGTTTTTTAAGAATGAACACTCTCCACGTAACGTCGGATCGGAAACAACATTGGGAGGTTGAAAGTTACAAAACTACTACCCATGCAAGTCAAGATTAGGTTGAAAAACAATGACAAAAGATCAGGCATGGAATTTTTCTGTTAATTCTGGGAAATCGAGTTAAAAGAACCAAATTTTTTGATTAAAAGTTGCAGTTGTGTTCAAAGTATTACAGTATTATGTTCAATGTATAATTTGTTTTCATCATTTAACAGGATTTAATTTTGTTGAATGAATATATATCAGGGTTGCCACAGGTGACTAAATGCAACTATTTTCAGCATAAAGCGACTATGGCAACTTTTTTTGCCTGAAAAGACTAAAAAAGCAACT